>NC_143262.1:50085000-51285000 GCF_984573655.1 Nuphar pumila | reverse complement strand
ACAGCTCATTATGGGCTTAAGTGTCTGTGTATGAGCAGCCACCTGCTGCTTTGTTATATCATCCCGTGACATTTACAACAAATGTCTTGATTTGTTACAAGTATTTATAGTCAAACACCCTGTTTTGCTGTAAACCTTTACAGCAAACCCTTTTTTTGCTGAAAATCCCCATAGCTTACCTCCATAGCACACCATCAGTTTACTATGTCATTTTCAGTCATCAAGTGTTACATTTTTTTTTTTTTTTTTGCTTTAGTTCCCTCACACTCATATAACCTATAATCCAATATAGCATACATCTACCCTGTGCTGGCCCCTACAGCTGCACATTTTCCTTACTACCTAAGCATCCTTCCATCCATTAGATTCCCAATTTTACGTACTGTATGCTGATTTAATCACCTCACATCATTAGCATTGAGATCTACATATTGATATGTCATAGTGCCTACCTGTCATCTTTCATAACATGGCCATATGGATATTCAAAGTTATTCTTTTATATTAACATATCATTGTGTGATCATACATTTGTTGAGATATTTTCAAAACAAATATGCCATTTTCCATCCTCTCTATCATACATATATTTTCATCATTTGATTTCCATATATATATATATATATATGATTTTCCTTCTCTTTTCATTACTAACCTAGTTGTTTTGCAGGAAACATGTAAAAGATATCATTATTTGGGATTGTACATTTGATTTTATCCATTGTAATAGTTAGGTTGGAATAAGAATTTACATTTCTTGTTTTAGGTAGAATGAATGAGCATCATAGAATACCATGAATTGTTTACTCCATGCATTTTTTTCTTTATTTCTCAAAATTCCCACAATGGTGAAACACGAATGGCACGTGCACCATTTCATAAAAGGTAAGTTAATTCTAAGTTGATGATTTACACCAACGGCCATAGTCGGGGTGTAAACAAGACTTAGTATTCTTATCTTTTATGAAATAATACTGGATCCACACTGGATCCTCTTTCAAAAATCATCATATTCTTCAAATATTTTTACCTTTTATCAGAGTTTAACTTAGAATTAATTCAATATATATACCAATGGCCATAGTCAGGGTATATTGAGAGTTAATTCCATTCTAAACTCTATAAAAGCACAAAAATGTGTTTCATTCTTCACTAGAATTTAAATATAGATTATTATATAATACATTCAATGACCATAGTCAAGGATGTATTATATCTTCAATCTTATTTTAATTCATCTGAGGAATGGAATAGCTTTTTTTAAATTCTATTTCAAAGTTATTTAAAGTTCATTCATCATATAGGATAGAATTGCATCATATTTTCAAAACTTCCTTTTCAAAATTCCAAGTGATTCTTCTTCTTAAAATCAAATCTCATCCAAATTTTAATGCTATCTCATTTTCAATATTCAAAAATTCAATTTCGAAGTCCAATATTGCTTTGAAATTCCAAAATCATCTGATATTCAAACTTCAATCAAATTCGAAATTCAAATAAACTTTGAAGTTATCTTTTGGATTTCAAATCAATTTCATCCCCTTATCCTCAATCAATGTTTAGATTTGAAATCTCAAGCTTTAAATTTGGGTTTCTAAAACCCGGATCCATTTTTAAGGTCCTAGTTGGACTTCTCAAAATCCAAATCCAAAACAAATCCTAGTCTCAAACTTGGATCCAAATTTCCAGGTATGAACTCCATTCCACTTTGGATCTCCCATCGCAGATCCGAATTCCATCTAGGATCCAAACTCTTATTCCACTTTGGATCTCCAATCACAGGTCCAAAATTCATCAAGGATCCAGATCCTCGTTCTACCATCCAGATCCCAAAACCAATTCTCAAGATCCAGAATCCAACCCTACTTTGGGTCTCAAATTCAGATCCAAAATCCAACTCTTAGGATCCAGAATCCAATTCTACCATTGGATCTCAGATTCAGATTCAAATTCCAATTCTTAGGATCCAGAATCCAACCCTACTTTGGGTCTCAGATTCAGATCCAAGATCCAATTCTTAGGATCTAGAATCCAATCCTACATTGGATCTCAGACTTCAGATCCAAATCCATTCTAGGATCCAGAACCCAATTCTATTTTGGATCTCAAAATTCAGATCCAATTCCATCTTAGAATCCAGAGTCCAACCTTATTTCGGATCTCAGATTTCAGATCCAAATACCATCTCGTATTCCAAATCTTAAAACCAATCCCCTTCAAAATTCCGGATCCAAAATTCCATTTAAATTCCAATTTTTAAAGCCGATTCCATTTCATTCAGACCAAGTCCCTATTTCGAATCCTAAAAATCAATTCAAAACTCTATCCAGAACTTGGATTCGGATTTCATCTTGAAAATCCAACTTCTACAAATCTCATTTCTTAATTTCTTTAGATTTCCCATATTCAAAAGTGGAATTCAATTCCATTCCAGATATTCGTCCAAGTTCAAAATTCTAAATTCAAAGTCCATTTATGACTGTGAAAAATTTCCTTCACTCTCTTTTTATTACAAAACTTCAAGGTTAACCTCCAAATTCCAGATTTATCTTCCCAAACTCTTGATCATTCTAAAAACTTAGAACTTTAATCTTAAGTTCTAAGTTAGGAATCATTTTTCTTCACTTTATCAATTTCACTTGGAAATTTTTCAAAACATTTTAAAAAAGGAGCATACATCTTTGCATTTGCACAAGCATGATTCATTGTGCATTTAGATTTAGGATAAACACTGAGATAAATTCTTTGCAAAGCAAAAGGCATAAAACTCGACCCTTGGTTCGATTACCCCTGGTAAAGGCGCCAGGAACGGTCGAACCTCGTACCGACGAGCGGATCCCGTCTCCCGATTTTTCCCGCAAATATTTCAAAAATGGAGGCGAGTTATTTCAAAATATTTTCAAAATTAAGGTCAAGTGAGACCCGCGAAAGAGTTCCTCTTCTCTTCTCTTCTTTCTCTTCTCTCTTTCTTTCCGTCTTTTATCTTTCTCCCTTCAAAAAGGAGGAAAATAAGAGGTAGGAAAGGAAAAGAGAAGGAAGAAAGAGAACATTATGAGAGGAAAAATTTTGCGATGATCACACAGAGGAGGACTCAGATGAAGAGCAACCAGCATATTTTCACAATCCCTTGTATCGACCCAAGAAAATCAATGAGGGACATGAGTCAACAGGTAAAACCATGCTTCAGATCCCAGCAGAAGATCCGATGCATGAACAACTGAGAGAAGTAGCCCATGCAATCAAGGACTTACAAGCTCAGGACAAAGGCAAAAGGACCTATACCAGTGCAGACTTTTATGATGACTAAGAATGGGGAGGACAACTGGGAAGATCTTCCTCGCAAGTTCATAAAATTTGATGGGACCGACAACCCCAAGGCTCATCTGGCCACATTTTTCGCGGAATGCAACCGATTCAGAAAGAACAACAAGGCTTTATTCCTATACTTTCCGCGCAGTCTAGAGGGAGTTGCGCCAAGATGGTATGCTGACCATATCAACCCGATTGAACTGCTCGACTTTGACAAAGTCATCAACCTGTTTATTGAAAGGTTCCTTTTCAATACCGAGGCTTCGCCTACCCTCAACCATCTATTCAATCTGAGGCAAAATGATGGTGAAAAGGCAAAAGATTTTATTCATAGATGGAGATCTACCTGCAACAGGATGAAGGACCTGATATCTGAAGGGCATGCTCTGTCAATAATCTTAAACAATTTCTCTCAACCTCTGAAGGGTCTGATTTCTACTTCCCCATCTAAATCTTTCATCAAGTTAATAGAGCAAGTTGAATGGCTCAGAATGGGGTTAGAGAATGGAACCTATGACGGCATTGCCTTGGCAGGAGGCAGTCAGGAGGTGAAAAAGAGAACCAACTTCGCCTTTTCTACCAATTCCTCCAACAACAACAATGACAAAAACAAAAGGGGTGGCAGAAAGAACCACACAGGCAGATTAGGCAGAGATGATTGCTCCAGTCGAAAGAATGGGATCAACAGGAAGAATAACATCTCTCCATCGAGCATCCAGTTAGAGTCAAAGCCCCAAGGGAAACCAAAGCACGATGGTTGGAGATACGACCGTGAATTTACCCCCTTAGAGCAATCACTTGAGGAAGTTCTTGAGTATATGACAACAAAGGAGATGGTTAAACTTTCCAAGGTAGCAGATCCTCCTGTGACTATGGGAAGGTTCAAGGATCAGTTCTGCAAATTCCATCGGGCGATGGGTCATGACACCGAGCACTACTTTGTTTTCAAAAACATCATCCAAGACTGTATTGATAAAAAGCTGCTGGTGGAAGATCAAGAAGAAGAGTAGCTACCCGTCCTGGCCTAGCTTCCCAGACCATGCCAATACTTTTCTGCTTTCTTTCATTTCAGTCACCTTATAAATGCAAATCAACCTTAGTCTTTTGTGACCTGTGGTCAACAAACCTGTAAATATTTCAGTCATTGTTATCGATATTTTCCTATCAATGAAATGTCAATTTTCTTCATATCTTTGATATCATATATTTCTCTCTTTTTCCACAATGCGGCATTTATTTTTAAGAATTTATAAAATCTTCGTCATTGGCTTCTGTTCAGCCACATTAAATTCCTATTCTTTTCAAAATGAGGGACAATCCCGACATCATTCATGAGAGAAATGATATTACCTGTGAGGGTTTTTTAAGTCATAAAATCTTGAAAATCTCTGCAAAATCTTCGTCATGATCACCAAAAGTTTAATATTTTGGTCCAATCTTTTTGAAAATCAACCATCACCTTGATTTTCCTTTTCTAAAACGGGTTTTCAACAATTGCCTTTAAAAATTGCCCCTCATGATGATCTCTCATGTTTGATTCTCTTTCAAAGATCGGATCTCGCGTTGATCATTCTTCTTGTGGTTGGTCTTCTTCCAAAAATGATTTCTCACTTGTCTTTCAAAATGAATATTTTCCTTTCCCTTTAAAGATCCTAAGTGCAGGCAGGATCAAATAAACTCTTTTCTTTTCTCACTTTTTATCAATTTTTACTTTTTGTCAATCTTATCAATTTTTATTCTTCTTTATTAATTTTATTAATTTTATCAATTTTATCGACTTTTCAATTCTTTTAAATTCTGGTAAATTTTATTCTTTCATTTTACCCTTTCAGGTTAAGGGATAAACCTGATGCCTCTTTCCCATGAGGTATTCCTTTTCTTCCTTTTTCCTGCTCAGGTTAAGGGATAAACCTTACCCTCGTTGTTCGAGGTGTTCCTATTCAGGATAAGGGATAATCCTGAGATTCCTCATAGGAGCGATATTGCTACCTATGAGAATTCTTTTTGCAAAATAATTTTTATCAATATCCCTGTGTTTTTGTAAATTTCTATCAATTTTTCTTTGTTAAATTCTCCCCAAAATTCTATTATTTCATTATACCCTTTCAGGTTAAGGGATAAACCTGATGCCTCCTTCCAATGAGGTATTCTTTTTATTCTTTCTTGTTCCCGCTCAGGTTAAGGGATAAACCTGACCCTCGTTGCCCGAGGTGTTCTCGCTCAGGTTAAGGGATAAACCTGACCCTCGTTGCTCGAGATATTCCCGCTCAGGTTAAGGGATAAACCTGACCCTCGTTGCTCGAGATGTTCCCGCTCAGGTTAAGGGATAAACCTGACCCTCGTTGTCCAAGGTGTTCCCATTCAGGATAAGGGATAATCCTGACACCCCTCACGGAAGCAACAAGGCTACTTTTGAGAATTCTTTTCAAAAACAAAAATTTATTCAATCTTTTCTCCACTTTATAAAATTTTATTCTTTTTCCTCTTTTAGGTTAAGGGATAAACATGAACCTCGATATTCGAGGTATCTCCTTTTTCTCCTTCAGGATAAGGGATAATCCTGAAAAACACAGACAATCATTCTCGTTCAAATTCTCAAAATATCTTAGAATGTCAGTCTCCTTTCCAAAACTCTCGGTCAGAAAGTCCAGTGCCCGTGTTGGCCCCATTCCAAAACCCAGCGCTCGTACTGGTGCAATTTCAAAATCCAGTGCTTGTACTGTTACAATTTCAAAACCCAATGCTCATACTGGGGCATTTTTTTGAAAAATTCAGTGCTCGTACTGGTATGCCTAGCGCTTGTGCTAGTGTTTGGCTGATTGATCAAGTTAGCTCTAAAGGTTTAGTCTTTACACTAACCATTCATCAAAAATTCAAAGTTTCAATGCCAATTTTGACCTTTGGGTCATCCAATTCTCAAATCCAAGCCTTCAGGTTATAATCTAATCAATGTCTATCATTGTCAAGCCTTCGGGTTACAATTTCGTCAATGTCTATCCTTTTCAAGCCTTCGGGTTACAACTTTATCTATGTATATCAAGTTCAAGCCTTCGGGTTCCAATTTCATCAAATATCCATCATTTTCAAAATCTTTGGATCACAACACTATCGATGTCAATCATTCTTACCATATCAAAATCCTGCTTTCGAGCTGGTTGAACAATCAAAATCCTGCTTTTGAGCTGGTCGAACAAAAAATTCTGCTGTTGAACAATGAAAATCCTGCTTTCGAGCTGGTCGAACAAAAAATTCTGCTTTCGAGCTGGTCGAACAATCAAAATCCTGCTTTCGAGCTGGTCGAACAAAAAATCCTGCTTTCAATCTGGTCGAACAATCAAAATCCTGCTTTCAAGCTGGTCGAACAAAAAATCCTGCTTTCGAGTTGGTCGGTCAATAAAAAATCCTGCTTTCGAGCTGGTCAGTCAATCAAAATCCTACTTTCGAGTTGGTCGAACAAAAAATCTTGCTTTCGAGCTGGTTGTTCAATCAAAATCTTGCTTTTGAGCTGGTCGAACAATCAAAATCTTGCTTTCGAGCTGGTCAAACAATCAAAATCCTGCTTTTGAGCTGGTCGAACAATCAAAATCCTGCTTTCGAGGTAGTCGAACAACAAAAATTCTGCTTTCGAGCTGGTCGGTCAATCAAAATCTTGCTTTCGAGCTGGTCGAACAATCAAAATCCTGCTTTCGAGCTGGTCAAACAAAAAATCCTACTTTCGAGCTGATCGGTCAATCAAAATCTTGCTTTCGAGCTGGTCGAACAATCAAAATCTGGCTTTCGAGCTGGTTGAACAAAAAAATCCTGCTTTCGAGCTGGTCGGTCAATCAAAATCCTACTTTCGAGCTGGTCGAATAATCAAAATCCTTCTTTCGAGCTGGTCGAATAATCAAAATCCTTTTTTCGAGCTGGTCGGTTAATCAAAATTCCTGCTTTCAAGCTGGTACTTCCATCAAAATCCTGCTTTCGAGCTGGTCTTATAACAAAATTCTGCTTCCGAGCTGGTCAATCAAATCAAAATTTTGCTTTCGAGCTGGTAGGTCAAAACAAAATCTAAATATTCCTTCCCAAGTTTCAACTCAAGGTCTCATCAAAATATATATTGAGTGATTATTTCACAAAGAATTCTCGAAAACTTTGCCAATTTGCTAAAAAATATTTGTTGATTCCAAACATCTTACTGCACAAAAGAATCACCTCAAATTACTTCTAGTATTCTTTCCAAAAGGGTGAAACTTTTTGCAAAAAAAGGGATAAAATTCAAATCTTTTCCCTGTTGATCAACCAAAAGGATGTAAGAAATATCCTTGGTATAATTAGCGAAAGAAAAATTCAATGATGTTGAAAAGCCAGAAGCGAATTGATATTGATGATCGTTATGGCACATGTTTTGAGATGACTTTCTGGCAATTAGATAGTGGAAATATCCTGAGTGATAAAAAGAATCCACTCAATCCATATCTCCTCATAAGGCCGCAATCAAATATCTGTAAAAGGAATCTCTCAACTATCGTCAAGATGAAGACGAAATATGCGAGCTACACCCCCGGGGCCAAAGAAGATTTGGATCATCTCTGAGATGAAAGAGTTTGTGAAGGATCCTTCCAGAGAAAGTTCAGATCACCGTCAAGATGAAGGCAAGTGTGATGAACCTACCGACAAACCCTAAATGATATTTGATTTCTGCTATCATCTAAAGACCTTTTGAGCCAATACCATCAGTATAATCCCTGAGAAAGAAGAAGAAGGATCAAAGCATCTCCAAGATGGAGTTTGTGACGTACCCTTCCCCAAAAAAAAGAGAGAAAAGTCAAGACACATCCAAATGAAGGATGATGTAAAAAACCCGAGAAAGTTCAAGGACTCAAAAAGAGTGCAAAAGGATCATCATGGGAAAACACCCAGATATCAAACTGCCAAAGTTGCCAGAAGTCATATTTTCTTATGTGAAATTCTTTTATCAATATTTTTTTCACTACTTGCTTTTATGAAATTAAGAATATTTCTTTCCTTCTCATATCAGGGAAATGGATAGCTTCCTTGAAGAAAATCATCAGCGCTAAAATTTTGAATTTGACTCTTAAGACCAAGGAGTTAACCTCGTTGTAGGAAATACTCCAGGTAAAAGAGGAAATATCTTTTGCACACACGTTGTGAACACCCCAAAATTTTCAAAATGTTGTAAATATCCCCTTTTTGCCCTTTGCACCCATTTTCTAGGTAATTGAGTCACTTTTAAATCTAAATTCCATTTTATTTCTCAAATTTTGTTGAAATTAAATTCATTTTACATATCTGACTTAATTTCGGATCCGGATCCAGATAAAAATTTAAATCTGAGCTTCGTTATCCAGTTTTTAAATCGCATTCTCAAAATTTCCGAAGAAACTTTTTGAAAAGCTCAGACAGTTCGTCCGGTATCCGTTTGGATCCATCGAGTTGTACTTCTCGATTCGAGATTTAAAATTCAAATATTTTCTCAAAACTTGGGTCCAAACCCATTTCTGAAGAAATTTTCTCAAAATAGCTTTTAAATTCTCAATTTTTTTTCTTTTTGTAAATATTTTTTTGCAAAACACAAAAAAAATTAGTTTTAATCTTTACTTTCTCGCAAATCGTAGGATTTCTACTTAAAAATACAAAAAAATGGAAAAATAACACCAAAAACCAAAAAAAATGGAAAAATTTCAAGAAAAATGAATTAATTTAAACTTTAAAAATCAAATTTTTGCTAAAAAGCCTAGGGAGCCCCTTTTTTGTAAAAAATAAAAAATCAGAGGGAGTCATATGCAAAATCCTCTTTTAGGGTTTTAAAACCCTTCGTAAGCGAAGAAAGAAGAACAAAAAGGAAGTCGCCTCTCTCAGCCTCCATTACCCATCGAAAACCCTCTCTCTCTCTCTCGCCCAAAACCCCCATCTGCTCGAACCTTCCATGGCTTCCATTCACCCTCCATCACCGATCCTCCACGAACTTCTCCATAGCCACCGCCCATCATCAACGGTTTGCCGCACCCCTCATCCGCCCTTCATCTGCAACAACCATTTTCCACCTTCCATCTGTAACCACCCTCCGATTCTCGAAGCTTCCACTGCCTCGTTAAGAAGGGGGCTCTCATCGATGAAAGGGAGGAGGTTTTTTTTTCCTTGGGAGGATTGCATCTTCTCCTTTTCTGAAGCAAACCCTTACAGTCGATCGCATGGCACCGGCTACCCTTTCTACCGAGTGAAGAAAGTCGATCGGTTACCCTTGCAACATCAAGCAGTCCGAATACCGGTAGAACCAGGGGGGTTCACTCAATCCCAGCTATTTCGATCATCCGGAACCTCCCCCCCCCCCCCCCCCCCCCCCATCGAATCAAGCCTGCCATAAAGAATCAAACGGAGGATCTAACTTTCAACTCCCGGGAAGAGTATTGCAATCGGATCAAGCAAATAGCAAGTGATCTCCCAGTAACACGTCGTGAGGACTCACCTTTCCGGTTTTCGATCTCTGTTAACCTAAGGTAGGAGCTCCCTTTTGCTTCCCTTTTTTTCTATCTTATTTCTTCTTCCTTTGTTTCCTCTGTGAAATAGCCCTTTCCGGCACTCATTTTTTTCTTTAATACCCATCGTTTTCCTTTGTTCTCAAGTTTTACTCAATGAATGCATGATATGCAGGGTCGATCAGCATATGGCAAGATCGACCCACATCTTGCTATATCAATGGAACGAATACATTCCTACATTTTTTTTTTGAGGTCATTTTTTTTCATATATCATAGCTTTATTATGTCTTTCACCATGTAGATATCTCCAATCGATAATTTCCTTCGTGTTGCATTTTATATTACTTTGGCTGTTAGTTCATTTTAAGCATCCCTGTTTCTATTATCGACTTCCTTTTTTTTTTTGTTGATTTACATATCTATCATCATTTTCAGCAATTTTTTTTTGGGTTATTGGATTAAATCGTGGATCCGTAAGCTTCTTAGCTTCAGACCAATCTTAAGATTTCACTTGCCATATATTTTTTTTTCTTTTGCTTTGGTTGTCTTTGCTCTAACTGTCGTCTCCTGTCTTTTCTTTCATCACTCATTGTCTCCATGGTTAATTCTGCAGTTATAATTTCTGCAAATTACTTCATGGATCCGATGGTTGGTGGTTCCATTAATGTCATGCTATGCATATTTTTTTTTTCACTATGGTTCACTATGTTCATACCATTTCCCATATAGCACCACCAATTGATTTGACATTTGTCCCTACTCGATATGATGTACTATGAGGCATTTTTCAATAGTAAAATAAGGGATGTTCCAAGCCAGTCATCAAGAGGAACTTGTTGTACCGCGCCTCCATATTCTTTGATCTCTCGTTATGGCATAGAGTCTCTATGGGCTTTCCCTTGGCTGTTCATTTCGTTTATTGCTATGGCTGGAACATAAATCTATACCTTCTGCAATTTATCTGTATTTTCTGATAAACCAGATTCCTTACAGGAAGTTGTGCAGCAGAATTTCTTTGTTTTATTACGTTGCTTTTATATTCTCTGTGGTTGTTAATACTCTGGACTTGATTCTATTTCTAGTGCTCTGGGCCTTGTCTATACATAATTGCGGTCACATGTTGTTAAGGTAAGTCGGATTCTATCCCGCTGTGGCACCAACCACATTTCCATAATAAAGTGTTCCTAAGCAGTTCAGTGGTGAGGAAATGTGGGAAGTCCACGCTGGTGGGGAATCAAATGGTCACCTGAGTCGGTTAGCCATTTCAGTTTTGAAGTGAACTAGGCCTATCTAAAAGCTCGTGTGGTCGGGAGAATTTTTTTTTAAGCAAGGTATAAAATAGATTGAGTAAAATCAAGTTCGATCCAGTCTGGTTGACCCATTTTACTCCATAGAAGGTCAAGGCAATGAGGCCCTGATGCAAGTACTTGGCTTCCCTACTGCCTATATTTCCTGCAATTTACTCTAATTCCGGTACTCTGATCAAAGGTATGTTGTTCTTCTTGTAGCATAAAATTACCAGCAATAGGTGCTCATTGTTTGAATTTTTTTTTTTTTTGCCTAAAATGGCATCCATATATTATGTTGTTACGAGTCATCTGTACTGTGCACATTCTGAAATCTTTGATCATCTAGTGTTCCACTCAAGATGGCCATAATCATTTTTTTTTCATATAAATCATCATGTTTTTTTTTATCTCATGTTTGATAGTTATATTTTCAGAACCATCACTGTTGACACAGAAATCATTTAACTATATCGTCTGCGTCTAACTTTTTGAGTGCATTATAATTCCTGCATATTGCTTCCCATTGTATATACCCTACAATCGGCCATTACCATTGGAAGATAGCATCTTATTATCAACATCCAATATACAATATGGACTGCATATTGCGGGTATCTGATGCCTTGGTGTTGCTAAGTTGGCTAGGTTATTTATATCCTTACCTTTTCTGCAGGTCTTCCACAGCATTTTAGATTATTTCAAAAAGCTGCAGGCGTGGATCATTTAGTATATTGGCACCTAAGAACAGGTTCATTGCCAATAGAATCTACACAATCGAAAGGTATGAAATACTATCTTTGCCATTAATGAATAGTGGTGATTCACTGGATGGCTTATAATCTATAGAGGTCATGTATTTTCTAGTTCATTGAAGTTTTGAGTATAAAGGTGTCAGTTAAATGAGATGGATACGCATGCAAAATCCAAATTCTAGTGACTTTTTTTTCTTTTTTTTTCTTTCTTTTTATCAGTTTGAGCTATCATCTAATCAGTTTATTAGGTGTAGAATAAATTCTGGGAGTGCAATCATTAATTGAATGTGATACTACAACTATTTGTGATATTAGTAATTCAAATATGGCAAAGTTAGCTTTATGGTGAGTCGCATGAATGATGTTCGTTATAAACAGCATGTGCTATCATGGTCTGAAAATACTGATGGTGGACTAGTTTAACAGTTAAATGCTCAGAGATAAGTGTCTAGTGCCAGTATTACAGGAAGAATAGTTGTCAAATAACCATTTTAGTCTTGTGATCCGATCATACCCAGTGCATACTCTCTACTAGCTAAAAAAAGAAAATCAAAAAACTAAACCTGGGAAATCGGTGGGGGCTTATGTGAATGCCCAGTTTTTCAGTACATATCCTTTTCAGTATATATGTGTTTCCAATTTTTTTTTATGCTCAGAACCTGTTGCATAATTCTTTTTCCTCTTCACAATGGTTCACACAGAACCATTGTGGCCCTTCTTTGCTATAGTAGTTCATTGAGAACTACTATAGCTGTAATTCCTTCTCTTCTTCCCAATGGTTCACACAGAACCATTGTGGCCCTTCTTTGCTATAGTAGTTCATTAAGAACTACTATAGCTGTAATTCTTTTCCTTCTTCACAATGGTTCACACAGAACCATTGTGGCCCTTCTTCGCTATAGTAGTTCATTAAGAGCTATTATAGCTGTAATTCTTTTTCTTCTTCACAATGGTTCACACAGAACCATTGTGGCCCTTCTTTGCTATAGTAGTTCATTAAGAACTACTATAGCTGTAATTCTTTTTCTTCTTCACAATGGTTCACACAGAACCATTGTGGCCTTTTTTTGCTATGGTAGTTCATTGAGAACTACTATAGCTGTAATTCCTTTTCCTCTTCCCAATGGTTCACACAGAACCATTGTGGCCCTTCTTTGCTATAGTAGTTCATTGAGAACTACTATAGCTGTAATTCCTTTTCTTCTTCCCAATGGTTCACACAGAATCATCATGGCCTTTCTTCACTATGGTAGTTCAGCAAGAACTACTATAGTTATAATCAGCATTTTTTTGGTTTCCCAATAAGCCACTCGGATCCTCCATCATGATTTGCTATGACTACTACATTTCATGATGGTCCTCCTTGGACCATCTTGGCCCTTGCCTTCATTCATTATATGTAGATGATCATTTAAATTACGACATTGTATACATGTGTATGCACATTTGCTAACAAGTGCAGGGTAGGACAAATGCCTTTCTCATTCAAATATGAGTAAAGCGTCATGTGCAAAATTTCTTTTTGATAGTCATTTATACTCATGCTTTTAATATCCCTTTTTGCAAATTCTATCTTACCAGAATATGAGGGAAGCTTGAAATTAGAAAATTTTCAATGTTTTTTTTTTTTTCTTTCAACTCTAACATTGTAATAAGCTAGATATTAATGAAAATTTTACATTTCCAGTCTTAGATTAGAATGGATGAGCATGTGAGTAACATTTGTTCCATTATTTTCCTTCGTTTTCCTAAAAACTCACAAATGGTAAAACACGAATGGCATGTGCACCATTTCGTAAGAATTAATTGATACTAAGTTGATGATCCACATCAATGGCCATAGTCAGAATGTGGACAAAACTTAGTATTTTTATCTTTTACAAAATAACAGATCCACACTGGATCCGTTTTCAAAATTCATCATATTTTCCTTAAATATTTTTTTCTTTTATCAGAATTTAACTTAAAATTAACTCAAAATATATACCAATGGCCATAGTCAGGGTATATTGAGAGTTTATTTCATTTTGAATTCTATAAAAGCACCAAATGTATTTTATTTTTTACTTGAATCTAAATATAGATTATTATATAATACATTCAATGACCATAGTCAAGGGTGTATTATATCTTTAATCTTATTTTAATTCATCCAAAGAATGGGATAGCTTTTCAAATCCAATTTCAAAATTCTTTAAATTCATTCATCATTTAGGATAGAACTGCATCATGTTTTCAAAAATTCCTTTTTCAAAATTCCAAGTGATGTAAATGTCTTCCTCAATCTATCTTCAATTCTTATAAAATCCAATTCATCATTTCATTTTCAGATTCAATTTCATTTTCAATCTCAAAGTTCAATTTAAACTTTGAGATTTCAAAGTCATTTTTATTCAAATTCAAATCAGATTTCAAAGTTCAAATTGACTTTGAAATTCCAAATTCATTTTATCTTCAAAACTCCAATCAAAATCAAAGTTCAATTTAACTTTGAAATTCTTGATTCATCTTCTGAATATAACCCCAAATCCATTTTAGGATCCAGGATTCAACACTTATATCGGATTTCAGACTTCAGATCCAATTCCTCCTTAGGGTCCAGAATCCAATTTCACATTGGATCTCAGACTTCAGATCCAATTCCTCTTTAGGGTCCAGAATTCAATTTCACATTGGATCTCAGACTTCAAATCCAAATCCATCTTAGGATCCAGAACCCAATTCTACTTTGGATCTTAGACTTCAGATCCAAATTCATTCTAGGATCCAGAACCTAATTCTACTTTGAATCTTAGACTTCAGATCCACTTCATTTTAGGATCCAGAACCCAAGTCCATCTTGGATTCTAAATCTCGGATCCCATTCAGTTTAGGATCCAGAATCTGATTCCAATTCTAGATTTCAATTCCATTTTCGGATCTAAGCTGAATCTCTTAAATCCATCTCTATTCTTAAATACCATTTGATTTTCTCAGTCCATTCCAATCTCAAACTTCAAAATCTAAATTCAATCCCATCTCAAGTATTCATTTCCTTTCCTAAATTCAAATTCAAATTCAAAGCCCATTTTTGACTTTGAAACTTCATTTCTTTTCATTTTAAAGCTTCTTTATTCTTCCAATCCTGATTTACTTCAAAGACTTAGAACTCCTCTGATCTATCTCAAGTTCTAAGTTAGATTAAATCATTTCTGCACTCCTTTACCAAGTTCATCTCAGAATACTTGGAAATTTCTAAATCAATTTTCAAAAGAGCATACATCCTTGCATTGCACAAGTATGATTCTTTGTGCATTTAGAGTTAGGATAAATTCTTAGATTATATTTAGGCAAAGCAAAAGGCATAG
The DNA here is from genome assembly GCF_984573655.1 of Nuphar pumila. Lineage (NCBI taxonomy): Eukaryota > Viridiplantae > Streptophyta > Magnoliopsida > Nymphaeales > Nymphaeaceae > Nuphar > Nuphar pumila. The sequence goes on along the minus strand of NC_143262.1, from coordinate 51,269,821 downwards.
ATTCGATCCTTGGTTTGATTACCTCTGGTAAAGGCGCCAGGAACGGTCGAACCTCGTACCGACAAGCGAATCCCGTCTCTCCATTTTCCCGCAAATATTTTCAAAACGGAGGCGAGTTAAATTTCTAAATATTTTCAAATAAAGGTCAAGTGAGACCGCGTAAAAGAGTTCCTCTTCTCTCTCTCTTTCTTTCTTTTCTCTTCTCTCTTTCTTTTCTTTCTTTTATTTTCTTCCCTTCAAAAAGGAGAAAAATAGAGGTTAGAAAAGGGAAAGAGAAGGAAGAGAGAGAAACCACAAGAGAATAAGAAAATTTTTGCGATAATCACAGTTTTGGCGACCGTGATGGGACTCGTCTCCATCTGGTCGAATTATGCCTTTGCTTTGCTTTATATAATCTAAGTCTTTATTCTAAACATATGTCAGCTACATTTCCATGTAAACCTTAGGAGCCTAGACTCTGTCCTAAGCTGACATCATTACATATAGGATCTAAGTATGGTTTGGTAGGACCATATTAAGGAGATTATATCCATGTTCACATTAGATTTAGGCCTTAAATACAACTCTCCTCAATTTTAGGGATTGAATGCAAAAACAATGTATGCAAGTGTATGCTTCTCTTTATTTAAATCTATCTCTTTAGGATTTGCATTAGAACCTTCTGATTTTATTGCATGTTGATCATATTTTGAAAACATCCCTACCTATATTGTCCCGGTCTTCACGTTGCTGGGCTGTCTCACTGAACCATAGTTCAGGAGAGAGCCTCACAACTGGACCACTTATTTGGGTTCGCGCCCCCCTACCAGGTACCTAAGGGCCATAGTCCGAGGTATATCGGTAGGTGCTCAAGGATGTTGGGAAGCCCTTACCTTAGAACCGGAGAAATATCTTATATGCCACGTACTTCGAGCTTCGTCTTGAGTATATCGGCATACCTTGATTGGAATCAGATGATCTGAACCATAGAGTTAGGATTAAGGTCCTACAAGCTATTTCAAATATTGCATTTAGAGTTCGCCTTTAGGGAGTACTGTGTGCGCATCCTTGTTTGTGCAGCTATGATTATGCGATGTTTTGCTTGTATTCTCCTATATATGTCGAACCGCTTTCAAAACCCTGGGTGTACTGTTCAAAACTTCCTCTATTTTCAAAAACCCCGAATGTATATTTCTCCTTTACCTACATTCTTTTCTCTTTTGTGTCAATCTTTCTTTAAAAACCCTGGAAATTCTTTCTTCAAAATCCCTTTTTCTTTTTTTTCAAAATTTCCAGGAAATTATGTTTATCCCTCTTCTTATCAAAAGTCTATTTGTAAGTCCTGCATTCTATCTGACTCTTTTCCTCTCTTGCCTCAGTATCATTCCGATGGCATCCGAATCTCCTGATGCTATCTTTCCCAAGGATCATGTCTTCTATCAAATAAGGGATGGAACCCCAGATCATCGAGTCATCCAGTCTTGTACCTTCTTTCCTCGGTGGTACTATTCTTGGTTCACCGCCTTCTCGCGTATGTTCCCAGACCACTTGGATGATTATGGATTGGAGATGGCATCGGTAGTTGGCAAGCGAACCATCAACGACAGTCTGATTCAAGCTATGGCAGAGCGGTGGAATCCACGTACCTGCACGTTTTGGTTTCCGTGGGGAGAGATGACTTTGCTAATGGATGAGTTCAGTGACATCATGGGATTGCCAAAACCAGCTGGTCAGCCAGATGATCCAGTCGAACAACAGTTCTTGATCAATATCAAAGGGATAGATGTTCGAGAAGCATTGGCTAGAGCTACAGGAAGCAGATCCTGGCCTCTCATGGAAATCAACGGAAGTCAGTTCATCGATCTGTTCGAACTCTATCACAAGTATGGAGCCTATGAAGAAGTTGATACCTTAGCTCGAGTAGCGAAAGAAAGAATTCAGCATGCCATGGTCCTATGCACAGTAGGACTGGCGTTCTTTCAGGATGGTCAGAATTTCATCGATGTCAGAGTCGCTCAACTTTTTCGAAGATGGGGAAGTAAGCAGACTCGTCAACTTTCAGTCTCCATGGCCGCATTAGCCTTTCTCTACAGAGGCTTAGCTCGTTTTGCTCTCGGAGAAACCATTTTAGTGGAAGGATGTACGTATGTCTTGCAGTCGTGGTTCCTGCGACATATGCCGTCAAAAGCTAGTTCTTTCAGATTCAGCAGTAAGCAGCCAAAGTCAGCCATTCAGTACCGAGCTTTGATCGAGAAACTGCATCAGGAGGAGATCGTTTGGGATTTTTTCGACAGAAGAGAGACCATTCCTCGATACACCTATGCTCGTGACAAGCGTTACAAATTGCTCGGCCCTTTCTTCTGCGTCGACTATCAGCCAGAGAGGTGTCTCAGACAGTTTTTGCAGCGACAGGCTCGTGTCAACACTCGCTTCCAGACAGGCCGCATGCCAGAGTTCGATCTACGGTTGGATCAGTGGTCTGGAGCATACCACGTCGCCAAATACACTTGGGACTCTTTTATTCTTTTGTCTATATTTCCTGGTCCTAATGTATCATCAGAGTATCAAGAATGGTGGCAAACTGTCTGCCCACCTTCTCTTTGTATTTAAATTTTGTCATCAATGAAAATGCAAACTTTTGTTCTGATAAAAAGCTTTTTATGGCCAAATCTTATTTTTGTTTCATGTAGTTACGAATTCATCCCCAATGATGAGACCCATTTTTTTATATATCTTTCTTCAATTATCTCTCGTTATGATGGACGACCTCGCCTAGGTCATAAGGCGCATTTTTGTTGCCATAAAAGGGTGACACAATCATCGCAAAAATTTGTGATGACCCAATCCCTGGTGATGGGATAAAATGTCTATCAATTCCTTCTTTCATGTCTTTTTCTCAAAAATCGCATTTTCAAAAATTTCCTCAAAAACCTAACCATTCCTTTCACCTTCACAGGAAATCACTGGCATTGGCAAAATGGTTGTAACAAGGGCAGGAAAAGAAACAGTTCCTCAACACAGCGACAGTGAGGCCGAAGGGATGGATTCTCCCAAATCGATCAGGGGGCAGAATCAAAATCAAGCAGATGATATAGACCCCGCCATGTACAACCTGTTCAAAAGAATGATGACCAAAATGATGTCCGAGCAGGCCGAGGCCAATTAGAAGGAGGTCGCTCCAAATAGCAAACCAAAGAAGAAGGCTGTAAAGAAACCAGTTAGGATTGTTAGAAAGAAAGTGCAGCCCGACACCACTTCTGAAGAAACAGAGTCAGTAGAAGAGGAATCAGAAGAGGAAGAGCAGTTTGTTTATCATCAGAATCCTCCACCGCAGTTTGCAAAGACCGCTGCAGAACCCGAATCAATAAACAAGCCCATTCCGGTTAATGATCTGATGCAAGAACAAATGAAAGAAATGAATCGGGCCATCAAAGATATTCAGGCCAAAAGCAAAGGCAAGCAGACCTACTCTGGCGAATATTTTTATCATGGTCTGGACGGGGATGACAATCTGTAAAATCTCCCTCGCAAATTCCTTAAATTTGACGAAACAAGCAACTCCAAGGCTCATCTGGCCACTTTCTATGCTGAATGCGGCTGTTTCAAGAAGGACAATCGGGCGTTATTCATTTGCTTTCCTCGCAGCTTAGAAGGGGTAGCGACCAGGTGGTATGCAGACCACATTAATCCTATCGAACTACGAGAGTTCGATAAAGTCATGAACTTATTCATTGAGCGCTTCATGTTCAATGTTGAAGCCTCACCAACCCTCAATCATCTGTACAATTTAAAACAGATGGAAAATGAGAAAGCCAACGAATTTATCCACAGGTGGAGAAGCACCTGTAACAGAATGAAGGTTCCCATCCCAGAGGAGCATGCTCTGCAGATTATTCTGAATAATTTTGCCCAGCCTCTGAGGAACCTCATTTCCACTTCGCCCGCCAAATCATTCATCAAACTGATTGAGAGAGCCGAGTGGCTCGAGACCGGCTTGGATAATGGCCTATATGAGGGTTGCCCTTTCGTCCGAGGAAACCCTGAGCAAAAGAAAAAGGCTCATGTTGCTTATTCCACGGATTTCTCAGACAACAGCAGCAGTTCTGGCAGAAAGAAGAGCAAGAAAAATCGCAACAAGAACTCAGGACACACCAAGGTCGAAAGGACAAACTCTGCGGCCCAAAAAGGGAAGTTCGTCAAGCAACAGCCTACTGTGAACACCCCAAAATTTTCAAAATATTGTAAATATTCCCCTTTTTGCCCCTGACCCCATTTTCTGGGTAATTGAGTCAGTTTTAAATCTAAATTCCATTTTATTTCTCAAATTTTGCTGAAATTAAATTCATTTTATATATTTGACTCAATTTCGGACCCGGATCCATTGTCAAAATCAAATCTGAGCTTCATTATCCAATTTTAAATCAAATTCTCAAAAATAACTTCTAGGAAAGCTCAAACAGTTCGTCCGGTATCCGTTTGGATCCATTGCGTTATATTTCTCGACTCGAGTTTCAAAACTCGAACATTTTCACCAAAACTTGGGTCCAAACCCCTTTTTCTGAAGAATTTTCCCTCAAGATGGCCTGAAATTCTCGAGAAAACATTTTTTTAAATATTTCTTAGAAAAATACAAAAATTTAGTGTTTAAACTTTGTTTTCATAAAATCCTAATTTTTCTATTACAAAAATACAAAAAAGAATGGAAAATGCAAAATAAGAAAAGAAACAAAGAATTAGTTTTTGAAAAACCTCTTTTTGAAAACTATCATTTTTTTTGCAAAAACAACCTTTTCTTTTTGTTAAAAACCGAGCCCCTCTTTGCAAAAACTCAAAAATAAAGGGGTCCCCCTTTTGAAATCTTTTTCTTTAGGGCTTCGGTAAAAAGCCTTCGCAAGGGGAGGACCGGCGCTTGTCACAAGTTTTCCTCCCTCAGCCTCCTCTCTTTATCCCCATCTTCGGCTCTCGTCCAAACCCTCTCTGAAAACCCTCCATCTCACAACCCCTTTTTCTTCCTCCATCGATCTCTAACCAACCCTTTTTCCCGAATCTTCTTTTCCTCGTTAAAAGGGGATGCAGGAAGCCCCATGAGAGCACCCGTTATCACCCCAGCACCCCCTCTTCTCCTTCACGACCGCTTCTTCACCTCCCCATTTCCTCTCTCACAATCTGTTTTTTTATCCTTCCCCCATTCTCCTCTCCTTTCTCCTCTTCCTCTCCTTCTTCTTTCTTCTCTACACTCCTTTGGTTTTTTGCCTGATCAATCAAAGGAAGCCCTCTTCCAAATCAAGAAAACCATGAAGGCCGGTCATCTTAACAACAAAACTACGGTAAGAATCCTTTTTTTTTTCTTTTGATTCTTCTTGTTTTACCCCCATTAAAGCACCAATGATGATGGTTGATTTGCTTATCGCAAAATCTCAATCTACCCTGTGCGACAGTAATCAGAATATTTCATTCTGATATATTTTCATTATTTTTTTTTATCCGATTCCGATCTATTGTTAGACTTATTTGATTCCCTTTCATTAATATGATTTCTTGCCTCAATAACATTTGATCGTCTTTATTTCATCTTTTTTTTTTTGTATTCCCCTCAGTTTAATCACATCGCTCTTCAATGCATTGGGTTAGTTATTTCATTTTTTTTTGGGTCGTTCATGATTCTTGGTTTTACCTTTTGCCTCAGTATTTTGTTTCATTTTTTTTGGTATTCGTTTTGATCTAAACCCATGTTTTCTCTTTCAATTCTGCATATTTTTTTTTTTTTATGTTTCGTCATCCGATCTGGTCATCCTTGGTCGTAAAACTTCAACCAAACCACTTTCGAAATAAATGGCTACACTAGTATGTAATCTGGATTTGTAGTATCGATGTCTGATCTGTTTATAAGGCCCATGGTCAGATTCGATCTGGTGTCAGATTTAATCTTTAATAGCTCGATCACCCTGCTTACATTGGTTGGTTGGGGGCATGGGCCTCAGACCTAACCTACTGCAAGATCAGGTGACGATTTCATGATAAACCCGACATTTGCTCCCATGTTGGCACTAGATTGGGTCTTGCTGAAGAAATCTCGCTCAGCATCACCAATTATCCATAATGCTGTGATTCTTGGCTTACGCAAAATCCCAAAAGGTTGTGGATGCAGAGAACTACTTACATGAGATGGCAAAGGTAAGGATGTGTTCCTGATGATTTCTCATATGATACTGTAATTGATGGATGGGAGTGTCATAAAATGCTTTCAGGCCTCCCAACGATGCAACTTTCAAAGGCTTTATGTCTAACAAAATAACATATTGTTCCCTAAATCAATGGTCTATGCAACAAAGGTGATCTAAAGTAGGGGATTGAGGCATTCAAAAGGGCAGCCTAAGCCCACCTCCATCGTGAGCATATTGCCAACATTCACAGAGGTATTTATTTTCTTTTTATTTGCATGTGATCATCGACTTATGCGTATCTGGTGTTTTAATTTCATTTGATCCTTCATACATCATTTGAGGAACAACTTTTTTTCTTTTCTAGCATCTGATAGATGTTTCAGAACTCCATTTCATGATACTGTTAACCATTTGAATTTACCTCTGCGAAATTCTAAAAGGTATTGAAAATAAGGATCTTATAATTGTATTATCCACTGTTCATTTTATTAATCCATGAAGAGAAGGCTTCTTCATGAGTCTAACCATAATTGTTTATGATTAAGCTGCATTTTCTTCTGTTCTGATATTTTCTGAATTAGATTTTGCGATCACACAGAAAATTATTCTAATATGGCGGATTAAACTAATTTGATGTGTCGGTTGGAAGTGTCTGAATAGGTTATGTAATATATGTTTCACCCCCTACCTACCAGTACATCTGTGTCTTCCATGTATCACTTACTTTTGCACATTAGTATAGCCAGTTGCATATCCCTTCGTTGCATATCGTATGACATCTTCATTTTGTTTCCTGCGTTGCGTTCCACTGTATCATATCTCATCTTAAACAACGTCGCCGGCTCTAATTTCTGCGCATTGAATTCCAAAGAATGTTGCAGGCTTTGCTGGGCTAAGTGTTCCAGCTGGTGCAGTTATTTTGCAGAAATTTACTGGCCTTTATAGATATCAATGCAAAGTTGGCACATCATTAGAGGAAGCTTTCTGCTGAAGGTTTAAGCATGCCATTTGCATCTGCATCATCGCTGCCTCCCCTACACATGCATGATATCTCTTGCACAATACTTTGATAATGATTCTGTAGATCCACACAAATTTTTTTTTCTCTATTTGGTCTCCATCCAGTAGAATTTATCTTCAAAATTGATGGCAACTATTTAGGAATAAATGCTTAGAAGAGCTCAGGTCTTATACTTCTGACCATTGGAGATGTTTTGACTAAAGTTGGTTTCTCGGCAAATCAGAAAGAAACAAATGTGTAGATCAGTAATTAGCTCCAGTATGAAGTTACAAGGTTCGCCTGCTGTTGTCATGGTAAGCCAGAGTAAGTTCTTCCCAACTGATTTCGAGGCAACTGAAGCTGCGGTAACAGGCGATCTGTGACACTTGAGAAGTCTGTGTTCAAAGTTGAATGCCAATACCTTAGATTTTAAGGCTAAAGCTAAGGGAAAATCAAAAGTTTAGGGTCATATTTTTTAGAAGCATCTAATGGGTGTTATAACTGAATTGTTGGCAGAATTGGGCAAAGGATATTTTCAAAGGCAAGTGCCTCATTAGCCAACCCGAGCAAGTTTCGCCAGCCAACTCTGAAAAGGTACATACTGTTTATTTCAGTTGCGTTGCTTTCTGCATTTAAGGTAAATAGTGATGTTCCAACAATTATTTTCTAAAAGTTGCAGGATATTTTGGCTTCATTGGAACATTCACCTTTCTTAACCACTCACTATCACCTTAACTCATTTAATCTTATAACATTCCAATACATATTTTGCAGCACATATATAGATTCCCTGCACAATCTAGTTTTTCCCCACTTGATGTATACTCTGCATTTCCTTCATTCTATATATAGAAGTTGTGCATTATGCTGCATATCCTCATCCCACTTGTTGCATTTTACTTACCCTTCCACACTCAGCACATTGCGTTTATGTGTTCCTTCTCTTCAATACTGATGCATACCCTGCGAAAGGAAAAAAAGTTTTTTTTTTATGTGAGAAGGATAATCTAGATCTTACAGAATGACTGATACACTTGGGTGTGAATTCGGTCTTTCTATTTCAAAATCATGATAAAAGAGGGATCATCTGTGACCTCCTGAAGGCCACCAGCTATCTCGATCACATCAACATTATTGGGCATAAAAGGTTTGATCTGGTATGCAAAGAGAGTCTTCAGATGATATAGAAATCGCAATCAGGAGGTCTTCAGGGGACTTTTACCCAATGAAATATGGGTTTCAGAGTATTCATAGTTTGGCAGCAAGTACCTAAAGAATCTGGCAGTTCTTCACAATTATTCCAGTAGAGCGAGAGGTTTTATCAACCACGAATTGGTAGATTAGACAGGAAACGCCTCCCTAAGTCTTAAATAGTTCATGTTGTCACTCAAAGAAATTCTATTAAACAGGTAAGAATGTGTGTTTTATTATCTGTACGGTTAAGCATTCTTATATTCCTAATTTGTGTATAGTTGAATATCCACCATGAGTTTTAAGTAGGTGAGCTGGGTGCCTGAATATGGGTAGCTCTTTTGCTTATGAAATGATATAGACTGTTAACGTCAATGAGTCAAGATTCCTTTTGCTGTCATCAATGATTCATTATGCTTAGTGCATAAAAATGACTGTGTATACATCTTTCTCCTCTTTTAATATGTTGTTAACATGTACATACCTGTGCATTAGCATTATGGGGGTTAACAATCTATATCACTAGTTTGTTAGATTAAATGTGTTAGATAATGGGTGGGTATTAGCAATAAAGATCGGATGAGTCATATCACATGTACACTAACGGCTCATGAGAACTAGCTTGATGATCAACATATATCATTCATTTGGATCAGGATATCATATGGTTAACCTATGTTAGCAGTATGTTAGGTGGGGAGGGTGCATATAGTTAGCATTAGGATAATGTAGTGTGCCAAATAGTGTATTTTAATCATTGTTTTACCTTTAGGCCTTATACCTGAGTTCTGCAAACCAAGATTAACTGAATATTGTTGTGTCTCTCTTACCAAGGGATTTTCTTAAATTACCCTTTTCAATTACTGATCTTCCTAAATAACATATTTTACCGTTCCTTGATGTGGCCTTGCCAAACCTGTGTAACAACAAAATTCAACATCTTAAATGGCACAGATCAATATCAAAACCTACCTTTGTTCTCTCTACATTCATTGAGCATGGTCATATTCAATTTTCAAAAAAAAAAAAAAAGAGAGAAAAAGAAACATTAGGATGTTATTCTTGTATTGTAAATATGTATGATCTCATTCAGCTCTTATATATATATCTATATATACATACACATACATGTTAATCCTTCAATATGCTATCTTCTTGAATTGCCCATACTAACTCTGTTTTGCAGGGAACATGTAGAAAATGTTATTACTTGAGAATTGTGAATTTTAAATATTGTAATAAGTTAAATCTTAATGAAAATTTACATTTCCCAATTCTAGATTAGAATGAATGAACATTGTAAATATCATAAATTACTTGTTCCCATATTATTTTCTCCTTTATTTCAAAAATCTCACAAATGGAAACACGAATGGCACATGCACCATTTCGTAAGAGGTAAATTAATCCTAAGTTGATGATTTACATCAATGGCCATAGTCAGGATGTAAACAAAACTTAGGATTTTATCTTTTATAAAATAACACTGGATCCACACTGGATCCTCTTCAAAAAAATCATCATATTTTCAAATATTTCCTTCTTTTATTAGAGTTTAACTTAGAATTGGCTCAAAATATATACCAATGACCATAGTCAGGGTATATTGAGAGTTAATTCCATTTTAAACTCTATAAAAGCACAAAAATATGTTTTATTCTTCACCTGAATTTAAATATAGATTATTATATAATACATTCAATGACCATAGTCAAGGATATATTATATTTTCAATCTTATCTTAAATTCATTTAAAGAATAGAATAGCTTTTCAAAATCCAATTTCAAAATTCGAATTCATTCATCATTTAGGATAGAACTGCATCATATTTTCAAAATTCCTTTTTCAAAAACTCCAAGTGATGTAAATATCTTCCTCAATCTATTCTTATAAAATCCAATTCATCCTTTCATTTTCAAATTCAATTTCATTTTCAATCTCAAAGTTCAATTCAACTTTGAGATTTCAAAGCCATTTTTATATTCAAATTCAAATCAGATTTCAAAGCTCAATTTGACTTTGAAATTCCAAATCCATTTTATATTCAAAACTCTAATCAAACTCAAAGTTCAATTTTAACTTTGAGACTCTTGATTCATCTTCTAAATTCCAAATTCAAAAATTCAAGGTCTAATTTGACTTTGAAATTCGTTTGTATATTCAAATTCTAAATTTCATTTTTCAAGTTCAATTTAAACTTGGAAGTTCTTGATTCATCTTATGAATTTAACTCCAAATCCATTTTAGGATCCAGGATTCAACACTCATATTAGATCTCAGACTTCAGATCCAGTTCCTCTTTAGGATCCAGACTCCAATTTCACTTTGGATCTTAGACTTCAGATCCAATTCCTCTTTAGGATCCAGACTCCAATTTCACTTTGGATCTTAGACTTTAGATCCAATTTCCTTATAGGATCCAGAATCCAATTTCACCTTGGATCTCAGACTTTAGATCCAATTCCTCTTTAGGATCCAGACTCCAATTTCACTTTGGATCTTAGACTTCAGATCCAATTTCCTTATAGGATCCAGAATCCAATTTCACCTTGGATCTTAGACTTCAAATCCAATTCCTCTTTAGGATCCAAACTCCAATTTCACCTTGGATCTCAGACTTCAGATCCAAATCCATCTTAGGATCCAGAGTCCAACTCTACATTGGATCTCAGACTTCAGATCCAAATCCATTTTAGGATCCAGAGTCCAAATCTACATTTGGATCTCAAACTTCAGATCCATTCCATTTCAGGATCCAGAACCCAAAGTCCATCTTGGATTCCAAATCTCGGATCCCATTTTGTTTAGGATCCGGAATCCAATTCCAACTTCTAGATTTGAAAATTCTATTTTCGGATCTAATCTGAATCTCTTAAATCAATTTCTATTCTTAAACAACCATTTGAGTTTCTCAGCCCATTCCAATTTCAAACTTCAAAAATCTAAATTCAATTCCAGCTCAAGTATTCATTTCCTTTTCTAAATTCAAGTTCAAAATTCAAAGTCCATTTCTGACTCTAAAACTTCATTTTCCTTTCATTTCAAAGCTTCAAATCATTCTTTCTCAAAATCAAGATTTTTTTTTCCAACTCTGATTTACTTTAAAGACTTAGAACTTCTTCGATCTATCTCAAAGTTCTAAGTTAGATTCAATCATTTCTTCACTCCCTTATCAAGTTCATCTCAGAATACTTGGGAATTTTCAAAACATCTTTCAAAAAGAGCATACATCTTTGCATGGCACAAGCATGATTCTTTGTGCATTTAGATCTTTTAGGATAAATTCTTAGATTATATTTAGGCAAAACAAAAGGCATAGATTCGATCCTTGGTTCGATTACCCCTGGTAAAGGCGCCAGGAACGGTCGAACCTCGTACCGACGAGCGAATCCCGTCTCTCCATTTTTTCCCCGCAATATTTCAAAATGGAGGCGAGTTATTTGCTAAATATTTTTAAATAAAGGTCAAGTGAAAACCCGCAAAAGAGTTTCTTTTCTCTTTTCCTTTCTTTTCTCTTCTCTTTCTCTTTTCTTTCTTTTATTTCTTCTCCCTTCAAAAAGGAGAAGAATGGAGGTTAGAAAAGGAAAAGAGAAGGAAGAGAGAGAGAAACAACGAAAGAGGAAAAATTTTGCGATGATCACAGTTTTGGCGACCGAGATGGGACTCATCTTCGTCCGGTTGGATCTATGCCTTTGCTTTGCTGTTATATAATCTAAGTCTTTATTCTAACATATGTTAGCTACATTTTTTTCATGCAAACCTTAGGAGCCTAGACTCTGTCCTAAAGCTGACATCATTGCATATAGGATCTAAGTATGGTTTGGTAGGACCATATTGAGGAGATTATATCCATGTTCACATTAGACTTAGGTCTTAAATACAACTCTCCTCAATTTTAAGGGATTGAATGCAAACAATGTATGCAAGTGTATGCTTCTCTTTATTTAAATCTATCTCTTTAGGACTTGCATTAGAGCCTTCTGATTTTATTACGTGTTAATCATATTTTGAAAACATCCCTATCTATATTGTCACGGTCTTCACGTTGCTGGGCTGTCTCACTGAACCATAGTTCGGGAGAGAGCCTCACAACTGGACCATTTATTTGGGTTCGCGCCCCCCTACCACGTACCTAAGGGCCATAGTCCGAGGTATATCGGTAGGTGCTCAAGGATGTTGGGAAGCCATTACCTTAGAACCGAAGAGATATCTTATATGCCACGTACTTCGAGCTTCGGCTTGAGTATATCGGCATACCTTGATTGGAATCAGATGATATAAATCTTAGAATTTGGATTAAGGTCCTATTTGCCATTTCAAATATTGCATATAGAGTCAGCTTTAGGGAGTGTTGTTTGTGTATCCTTGCTTATATATCTGTGATTGTGTGATATTTTATATCTTTCTTATATTTTCCAAAACCCTGGGTATGTGTTTCAAAATGTCCTCTTTATTTTTAAAACCCAGGTGTATTTTTCTTTATCCTTTTTCTTCTTCTTCTTCTAAAAAATTCTTCAAAAAAATTCTTCTGATCCTGCCTGCAAGTTCTTCAAAATTTAAATCTTTACCATTTATCCTCAAATTTCATTTATTCTCTTATTTTCTTCTGATTTTATATTCTTGTTTATATTTTCATAAAAATCTCTTTCCGTCAAGAGATATCCTTTTCAAAATGGTATTTTCTTTCATATTTTAGTTGGTTTCTCTCCCTCGTGGAGTAAACAACACAATTGTCACAAATTTTGTGGTGACTTAATCCCTAATAATGGGATACAATTGTTTAGATTTCAACCTAAATCCTCCCTCTTGTCAAAACTTCTCCAAAAAGTTTCTCTGGTCTAAAAACCTCCTCTTTCCTCTACAGAGAGATCACTGATATCCGAAAATGGTTATGACAAGAGCGGGAAAAGAAACGGTTCCTCAACTTAGCGACAGTGAGGCGGAGGAGATAAGCTCTCCTAAATCAGTCAGGGGACAAGGTCAAAGCAAGAAGGATGACATCAACCCCGCTATGTATGATATGTTCCAAAAGATGATGGCAAGGATGATGTCCGAGCAAGCCGAGGCTAAGCTGAAAGAGGCAGTTCCTAAAAGCAAGCTGAGGAAGAAGCCTGTAAAGAAGCAAGTCAGAATCATCAGAAAGAAGGTGCAGCCGGACACTACTTCGGAAGAATCAGAGTCAGTCGAGGAAGAGTCAGAAGAGGAAGAGCAGATTGTCTACAAGCAGAATCCTCCGAGGCAGTCCGTAAAGATAGCTGCAGAAGAGCCCGAATCCGTCAACAAGCCCAAGTCTGGGGCTCCAGCAGAGGACCTGATGAGCAAACACATGAAGGAGATGAATCGAGCAATTAAAGACATTCAAGCCAAGGGTAAGGGCAAGCAGACCTACACCGGCGAAGATTTCTATGATGGTCTAGATGGGGACGATAACTTGGAGAATCTTCCTCGTAAGTTTCTCAAATTTGACGGGACTGGCAACCCTAAAGCCCACTTGGCCACATTTTATGCAGAGTGCAGCCGTTTTAGGAAAGATAACAGGGCTCTGTTCATCTATTTTTCCCGCAGTCTGGAGGGTGTAGCAGCCAGATGGTATGCTGATCATGTGAATCCTATCGAACTACGAGAGTTTGATAAGGTAGTAAATATGTTCATTGAGCGTTTTATATTCAACACTGAGGTTTCCCCTACGCTCAATCACCTTTACCACCTAAAGCAGAATGAGACAGAAAGAGCAGGAGAGTTCATCCACAAGTGGAGAAGTACCTGCAACAAGATGAAAGTTCCCATTCCAGAGGAGCATGCATTGCAAATAATCCTCAGCAATTTCTCTCAGCCCCTGAGAAGCCTCATTGCCACTTCTCCAGCAAAATCCTTTATCAAGTTGATTGAACGAGCTGAATGGCTCGAGGCAGGAATAGAAAGTGGGCTTTACGAGGGCATGCCTCTGACCAAAAATATCCAAGATCAGAAAAAGAAAGCGCAGTTCACTCATGCAGCTGATACCTCTGGCAATAATCATGATAACAGCAGAAGAAACAGAAATAACAGCAAAAATGGTCAGAACCATGGCGCAGCTCAAAGGGAAAAGTCTTCCAAACAGAATGACAAGTCGTTTCAGTCTAACCTTCCGCAAAAGGAAAAGATAAAGCGCGAAGGTTGGAGTAATGATCGTGAGTTCACTCCTCTGAAGCAAACGCTCGAAGAAGCCCTTGAATTCATGCTGGCCAAAGGATTGGTTAAACTCCCGAAAGTCGCGGATCCTCCCACGGTCATGGGAAGGTTCATAAATCAGTTCTGCAAGTTCCATCGAGTAGTGGGGCATGACACCGATCACTGCTTCGTCTTCAAAAATATTGTTCAGGATTGCGTCGACAAGAGTCTCTTTGTTGAAGATGAAGAGGAAGATGACCTAGCCGTCATGACCAAATCTCTCCCCGGCTACTCAGAAGACTGAAGATGCCAAAACTCTCCTACTTTTCTTCCCCTTTTTGCCAGTCACCTTGTAGGGGCCAGTCAGCCCAGTCCTTTTGTGACCTTTTTGGTCAAAGTATTTGTAAATGTTTCAGTCCTTTGTTATCAGTTTTTTTTTTTCCATCAATGAAATGTCAATTTTCCTTTATATCTCTAAAATCACAATACTTTCTTCCTCTTCTACGTAGGGGCATTTGCTTTTGAAAATCTATATTTCAAAAATCTCTTCATCGGTTTCTATTAAAACCACATTTAAATTCCTGTTCTTTTCAGAATGCGGGACTAATCCTGACATCATTCATGAGAGAAATGATATTACCTATGAGGGCCTTTTACAAAAATCATGAAAATTCAAAAAAGTCTTCGTTATGACCAAAGAGTTCAAATATTCTTCTGTCTAAGCTTTGTCAAAAAATCAACCCTCGTGTTGATCATGTTTTCAAAAATAGGTTTTCGAACCATTGCATTGAAAAAATCAACCCTCGTGTTGATCATGTTTTCCAAAATAGGTTTTTGAATCATTTCATTGAAGGATCAACCCTTGTGTTGGTCTTATCTTCCAAAATAGGTCTCAAATCTTATGTCGATCATATTTTTCAAAAGTGTTTTTTTTCAAAAACGTTATATTCAGAGATCAATCCTGGCATTGGTCTCATCTTCCAAAAAATTGATTTTAAATCATTATAGTCAAAGATCAACCCCTGTGTTGGTCTTGTCTTCCAAGTTTGGTTTTTCGAACCGTCATATTCAAAGATCAATCCTTGCATTGATCTTATCTTCCAAAAATGGGTTTTAAATCACTATATTCAAAGATCAATCCCTGTGATTGATCTTATCTTCCAAGGTTGATTTTTTATTATCTTCAAAGATCAACCCTTGTATTGATCTTGTTATCAGTTTCAAACTGTTATTTTTAGAAATCAATTTTGTTGTTGATTTTCTTTTTCAAAAATTAGATTTTCAAAACCATTGCCTTCAAATTTTGACCCTCATGATGATCTCTCGTGTTTGATTTGAAGGATCAGTTCTCGCACTGATCATTCTTCTTATGGTAGATTTTCTTCCCAAAATGATTTTTCACTTACCTTTAAATGAACATTTTCCTTTCAAGATCCCATATGCAGGCAGGATCAGAAAACTCCTTTTTCTCAAATCTTATAAATTTTCAGTTAAATTTTTGGTATTTTTATTTGTTTCATTCATCTTATTCATATTTTTATCAAGTTTACATCAATTTTATCAAGTTTTATCAAGTTTATCAATATTTCATCAATTCTATTAAATTTTATCAATTCTTATACCCTTTCAGGTTAAGGGATAAACCTGATGCCTCTTTCCCATGAGGTATTTCCTTTATTCTTATTTACCCTTTCAGGTTAAGGGATAAACTTGATGCCTCTTTCCCATGAGGTATTTCCTTTATTCTTATTTACCCTTTCAGGTTAAGGGATAAACCTGACCCTCGTTGTCCGAGGTGTTTCCCGCTCAGGTTAAGGGATAAACCTGACCCTCGTTGTCCGAGGTGCTCCCATTCAGGATAAGGGAAAATCCTGAGACCCCTCGTGGGAGCAATAACGCTACCTATGAGGATTCTTTTGTAAATACAAGTTTTGTCAATCTTTATTGATTATTTGTAGATTTATATCAAATTTTCCTTCATTAAATTTTCTTAAATTTTATGCTTTTTCCCATTCAGGATAAGGGATAATCCTGGAAACCTCTCGTAGGGGCAATAATGTTACCTATGAGAACTCTTTTTGCAAATACAAGTTTCATCAAATTGATTTTCTAAATTTATATTAATTTTCTTAAATTCTATTCTTTTCCCTTTCAGGTTAAGGGATAAACCCGAACCTCGACATTCGAGGTATTCTTTTTTTAGGACAAGGGATAATCCTAAGAAACTCATGGGAGCAACAAATGCCACTTGTGAAAGTTCTTTTATAAAGTAAATAAATTTCCTCAAAATTTTCTCCATTTTTTATCAATATTTCATCAAATTTTATTTTCCTTCTATCTGTTTAAATTTTATTCTTTTTCCCATTCAGGATAAGGGAAAATCCTGAGACCCCTCGTAGGAGCAATAACACTACCCATGAGGATTCTTTTTGCAAATACAAGTTTTATCTATTTTTATTGATTTCTAAATTTATATCAATTTTTTTTTAAATTCTATTCTTTTTCCCATTTAGGATAAGGGATAATCCTAAGATCACTCATAGGGGCAACAATGCTACCTGTGAGAATTCTTTTTATAAAAATAAATCAATTTCCTCAAATATTCTATATTTTTTTCAAAATTCTATATCCTTCTGTCTTCTCAAAGTTTATTCTTTCTATATTTCCCGTTCAGGACAAGGGGCTAATCCTGAAAATTGGGCCACATACAGCCAAATGTGCTGGTTCATCTAAATCCTAAATCCTAAATCCTAAATCATAAATCTTGTCATATCTCTAATAAATTCAAGTTTCAAGTATATCCTCAAAAATTTCCCTATTCCCTTTCAGGTTAAGGGATAAACCTGAATCATTGTCTATTATATCCTAAATTCTCACCAAAATGTCTATCAATTTCATCAAATGTCTTTTATTATCAAGCCTTCAGGTTACAATCTCATCAAATATATATCCTTTTCAAAGCCTTTGGGTTTCAATTTCATCAATGTATATCCTTTTCAAGCCTTCGGGTTACGATTTCATCAATGTATATCCTTGTCAAGCCTTCAGGGTTACAATTTCATCAATGTATTTCAAGTCCAAAGCCTTCGGGTTACAATTTCATCAAATATCCATCATTTCCAAACCTTTGGGTCACATCTCTATCAATGTCAATCATTCTTCCAAAAATCCTGCTTTCGAGCTGGTCGGTCCAAAAAATCCTGCTTTCGAGCTGGTCAGGCAAACAAATCCTGCTTTCGAGCTGGTCGGTCAATCAAATCCTGCTTTCGAGCTGGTCGGTCAAACAAATCCTACTTTCGAGCTGGTCGGTCAATCAAATCATGCTTTCGAGCTGGTCGGGCAATCAAATCCTGCTTTCGAGCTGGTACTTCCAAAAATCCTGCTTTCGAGCTGGTCGTTCAATCAAATCCTGCTTTCGAGCTGGTCGGGCAAACAAATCCTGCTTTCGAGCTGGTCGGTCAATCAAATCCTGCTTTCGAGCTGGTACTTCCAAAAAAATCCTGCTTTCGAGCTGGTCGGGCAAACAAATCCTGCTTTCGAGCTGGTCGGTCAATCAAATCCTGCTTTCGAGCTGGTACTTCCAAAAAATCCTGCTTTCGAGCTGGTCGGGCAAACAAATCCTGCTTTCGAGCTGGTCGGTCAATCAAATCTTGCTTTCGAGCTGGTCGGTCAATCAAATCCTGCTTTCGAGCTGGTTGGGCAAACAAATCCTGCTTTCGAGCTGGTCAGTCAATCAAATCCTGCTTTCGAGCTGATACTTCCAAAAAAATCCTGCTTTCGAGCTGGTCGGGCAATCAAATCCTGCTTTCGAGCTGGTCGGGCAATAAAATCCTGCTTTCGAGCTGGTGCTTCCAAAAAAATCCTGCTTGCGAGCTGGTCGGTCAAAACAAAAATCTAAATATTCCTTTCCAAAAGTTGCAACTAAAGGTCGCATCAAAATCTATATTGAGTAAATATTTCACATAGAATCATGAAAAATTTGCCAATTTGCTAAAAATACTTGTTGATTCCAATCTTCTTACTGCACAAAAGAATCACCTCTCATTACCTCTAGTATTTCTTTCCAACAGGGGGAAACCTTTTGTGGAAAAGAGGTAAAATTCAAATCTTTTTCCTGTTGATCAACCAAAAGGATGAGAGAAATATCCTCGGTATGATTGGCAAGGGAAATATTCGATGACATTGAAAAGCCAGAAACGAATTGATATTGATCATGGCTATGACGCGTGTTTAAAGATGATTTTCTGGCAATCAGACAGTGGAAATATCCTGAGCTACGAAAAACCCACTTAACCCATATCTTCTCATTTTGTTTAAAAGTTGCAATCAAATATCCGCAAAAGGGATCTCTCAATTGTCGTCAAGATGAAGGCGAATTAAGCGAGTAGACCCCCGGGGCCAAAGAAGATTTGAAACATCTCCAAGATGACGGAGTTTGTGATGAATCCTTCCAGGGAAAGTTCGGATCACCGTCGAGATGAAGGCGGATGTGATGGACCTACCGACAAACCCTAAATGATATTTGATTTCTGCTATCATCTAAAGACCTTTGAGCCAATATCATATATAATACCTGAGAAAGAAAAGAAGGATCAGAACATCTCCAAGATGAAGGAGTTTGTGACGTACCCTTCCCTGAAAAAGAGTGAAAAGTCAGGAACATCCAAAATGAAGGATGATGTAAAAGCCCGAAAAAGCTCAATGACTCAAAAAGAGTGCAAGAAGATCATCATGGGAAAAATACCCAGATATCAAACTGCCTAAATTGCCAGAAGTCGTCTTTTCTTATGCAAAAATTCTTTTATCAATACCCCTTCACTACTTGCTTTTACGAAATTGAGAATATTTCTTCTCTTCTCATATCAGGGAATTGGATAACTTCCTTGAAGAAAATCATCAGCGCTAGAGTTCTGAATTTGACTCTTAAAAACCAAAGAGTTGACCTCATTGGAGGAAATACTCTAGGTAAAAGAGGGAATATCTTTGCACACATGTGCACATTTTCAAGCGTTGAAGACAACTATAAATTTATCTTATTGGCAAAATTTTCTAGATATTCTAAGATTGAAATAAATATTCAATATCCATTTTGATGCAACCTAGCGTTGTTTATATCTTCCAGAAGAGTTACCCCATTCAGTTGAAGTATCTCTCCTGTCCCATCACGGTTTCAAGAAATCCATATGGTTGTTCCCACTTAATTTAAGGGTCAAAACCTGTACTTTCTGCGAGAGGTCATTAAATTCAAAAGTTGGTTTCAGTCTCAGCAATGAGACACCCAAGTTCATCCCTTTTTCAAGCTTTAAGGAACCCCATTTCCTTCCTCCTTTCGCAAACCCCTTTCGGATTTGTTCATCCAAACTCCGAAGGTCCCATCATGGTCTCTTCACTCGAGGATTCCGTATGGTCGTCCCTTTCAGGTTAAGGGTTAAGCCTGAACCTCGTACCTCGACGTATCTTCCTTCTTCAGGTTTGGGTTAAACCTGAGTCTCGTTTTGACGAGGTGTTTCTTCCTCCAGTCCCATCATGGTTCTTCCCATCGAGGAATTCATGCTTTGTATATCCATCCAGGACAGGATTCTATTTGAGCTCCATCTCACAAGGCCTTCTCTCATAAATGTCCCATCAAAGTCCTCATATATTCCATTCCCCATTCAATTCACCTTGATATATCTTCGTCCCATCCAGGTTAAGGGCTAAACCTGAGTCATCCCAAACATTGATTTTGTCTCACCCATGAGACTTGATCAAAATTATTATCTTCCATCACTTCGGGATCTTCGCCCAAAAGTCTCATCACGAGCTCCTCATTCCTATCATCCAGTCGTATAATTGTTGAGAATTTCGTCCCCCCAGGACCATTCAGGATAAGGATTTTAAGCTTAAAAGGCCATAATTCTTTCACACCCAGCTCAGATCGGCTGACTGGGGCATTTTTCAAAATTTGGAGTGTTTTTTTGCCACTAAGCTCGGCTTTCAACCGGCTTAGTAGCAAAGAGGGGCATCTGTGAACACCCCAAATTTTTCAAAATGTTGTAAATATTCCCCTTTTTGCCCCTGACCCCATTTTCTGGGTAATTGAGTCAGTTTTAAATCTAAATTCCATTTTATTTCTCAAATTTTGCTGAAATTAAATTCATTTTATATATTTGACTCAATTTCGGACCCGGATCCATTGTCAAAATCAAATCTGAGCTTCATTATCCAATTTTAAATCAAATTCTCAAAATTTCCAAAAATAACTTCTAGGAAAGCCCAAACAGTTCGTCTGGTATCCGTTTGGATCCATTGCGTTATATTTCTCGACTCGAGTTTCAAAACTCGAACATTTTCACCAAAACTTGGGTCCAAACCCCTTTTTCTGAAGAATTTTTCCCCAAGATGGCCTGAAATTCTCGAGAAAACATTTTTTTAAATATTTCTTAGAAAAATACAAAAATTTAGTGTTTAAACTTTGTTTTCATAAAATCCTATTTTTTCTATTACAAAAATACAAAAAAGAATGGAAAATGCAAAATAAGAAAAGAAACAAAGAATTAGTTTTTGAAAAACCTCTTTTTGAAAACTATCATTTTTTTTGCAAAAACAACCTTTTCTTTTTGTTAAAAACCGAGCCCCTCTTTGCAAAAATTCAAAAATAAAGGGGTCCCCCTTTTGAAATCTTTTTCTTTAGGGCTTCGGTAAAAAGCCTTCGCAAGGGGAGGACCGGCGCTTCTCACAAGTTTTCCTCCCTCAGCCTCCTCTCTTCATCCCCATCTTCGGCTCTCGTCCAAACCCTCTGAAAACCCTCCATCTCACAACCCCTTTTTCTTCCTCCATCGATCTCTAACCAACCCTTTTTCCCGAATCTTCTTTTCCTCGTTAAAAGGGGACGCAAGAAGCCCCATGAGAGCACTCATTATGTAAGACCCGCAATTTTTCAGAAAATATCTGAATAAAATTCATGAGGCATTTACTGGTAAAAATAGCATTTTTTCTCAAAATGCGAAACGAATCAATTCCTGCGAGCCAGTTATACTTAGGATATTCGTCGATTCGCGAATATATGCTCAAACACTCTGGAAGCCATAACTTCCTATCTGAACGAAATCAAAGGATTCCTGCGAGCCAACTTTCTTAGTTACGTCAATACGAAGGGAATGGCGTACTTAGAATTTTTCGGAAAAAAATCACCGAAAACCCGAAATTCTTGCGGGACCCACGAAAATATTGGTGGGACCCACAAAAATATTTCTCAGAAAATGTTCTAGAATATTCTAGAATATTCTAGCACCTTCCAGCATCTTCCAGGACCTTCCAGCTCCTTCCAGCACCTTCCATGGAAGAGATTCTCAGAAAAGCCCAAGGGTAAAGAGGGGATTCTGAAACTTGGGGCCCAAGTTTCAGAACCTATAAATAGAGGGGGCCCTCTCTTTAAAAATCGCCAACCCCTCTCTCTCTCCTCCTTTTCCAAACCTCCCCTACCTAGCCTAGCCCACCTGACCTGGTTTGAGCCTGCCTGACTTAGCCTGAACCTGCTTGACCTGGTCTGAGCCTGCCTGACCTGGTCCTAACCCACTTGACCTAGGTCTCAACCTACTTGTCCTAAGTCTGAACCCAGTTGACTTGACTTGAACCTGGTTTGGTTCAAAGTCAAAGTCCAAGTCCTTTTTCGTCCGAAGTTCGAAGTTGATCATTTTTCGAAGTCGAGCCTCGTTCGAAGCATTTGAAGCAATCAGAGTCGTTTCTTCCTCAAATTGAAGTAAGTTCGCTTCATTAAACCATCTCTCTCAAGTATTTGATTGTTTATATATAGCATATACTTTCTGAAGTAGTATCTTGCTTTAGTTCTTGGTTGAGCCCTCTAGGACGCTTCGGTGTTCACGCGCTCGCCTCGTAACTATCGTCGAATATATATGTTCGAATGCGCAGTATATGCGTTCTTCAAAAATAGTATCTCGCCCTAGTTCTTGGTTGAGCCCTCTAGGACACTTCGGTGTTCACTCGCTCGCCTCGTAACTATCGTTGGATACAGATCTAGGTGTATATCTGTTGATTCTGCCGACGCGTCTTATATCGCACAAGCTATGTAATTTACCTTTGCCGTCGCGGCGTATGATGCCAAAGGCTCCCTGTTTTCTGCATTTCCGATTATTGCACTTCCGATTATGCAATGTATTTACTTACGCCGTTGCGTCGAACGATGCCAAGGCTTCTGTTTTGTTATATATGTAGAATATTTCGTTCAGTTACACACCCTGAACAATAGTATATGCATTTCTTTACGTCGCCGCTATATAAAGCACAGGCTTCTGCTTATACTACATATATAGCGCATAAATGAGCGTTCAAATGAAGATCAAACTCCAAATCACCAATGCGATTCCCTGACCGCTCCTCGTTCAAGATTCTGCTTGACGAATGAATCCCCTATTGGAAAGGCTTCAGTTTTTTGGCAAAATGCTCTTTACGTAAAGACTAAGTCAATTACGTATGGCCTGGCTATGGCCAAGGGTTCCTGCAACCTTGACGGATGCAAAGTACGCACAACGGTGCGCATCCATTTCCCGAATTAAGCGTGGTGATTTCCTACCAAAGAGGGGAGATGCCGCTGAAATGGATAAAAGAAACGCACGCTTTCTCCGTAAAAGAGAGGAAGTGCTGCTGAAATTTCTAAAGAAGCTAAGAATAGCTCAGAAAGAACATAGCAGGATACTCTGACATATAGCAGAGTGCTACCCAGTTCATGGTTTGCCCTCTACAACGTAGAAGGGTGTGAACACCCCAAATTTTTCAAAATCTTTTAAATATTCCCTTTTTGCCCCTAAATTCATTTTTTGAGCAAATGTATTATTTTTAAATATAAATTCCAGTTCATTTCTCAAGTTTTATTGAAATTAAATTCATTTCATATGTTTTAATTGATTTCGGATCTGGATCCATTGTCCAGATCCAAATCTGAGTCTCCTTGTTCAAATTTTAAATTAAAATTATAGAAAATACCAAGAATAGTCTTTAAAAAGATCGGATAGTCCATTCAACATCCGTTTGGATCCATCACATCGTATGTCTCGATTCGAGTATCAAAACTCGAACATTTTCTCAAAACCTCGGGTCAAAACCCATTCTTCTGAAGAAATTTCCCCGAAATGGTCTGAAATTTTCAAGAAAATACTTTTGTAAATATTCCTTTTAGAAAAATACAAAAAAAAAAATTAGTGTTTGAAACTTAGTTTTCTTTTTAAATCTTAGTTTTCTATTACAAAACTACAAAAAATGGAAAAAAATGCAAAAATCGAAAAAATTGGGAAAAGCAAAAGGTTTTAAAACTTGAAAAATTGAATTTTTGCCAAAAACCTCTCTTAAAACCTCTTTTTGAAAATCATAAACCATTTTTTTTAGAAAATCTCTTTTTGAGGGAGCCCCCTCTTTATAAAAATCCTAAAAACAAAGGGGTCCCTTCGTAAATTTCTTTTGAGGTTTCTTTAGAAAACCTTCGTAAGAAAAAAAAAAAGGGGGAGGCGGCGCCTCTCTCCCTCTCTCAGTCTCCTTCTCCCTCTCACCGAAACCCTCAGCCGATCACCCTTTATCTACAATCTCATCTCCACCCTTCATATACAAACCGAACCCCCCCTATCGACCCTTGATCTCCAACAACTCGAGTCAGCTTCTTCTTTAAGAAGAGGTCGCCTGTGCCTCTTCAAAAGACCGCTTCTTCACCCCCGCACCCTCTTCTTCATGCATGACCGCCTTTCACCCCTACATCCTTTTCATTTCTCACGATCTGCTTCTTCCCTGCGCTATCGAAGGAGGCTTTCCTCCAATCCTCTTGTGAAAATCCCTCTCCTTCCTCCTTCCTCTTTCCTTCTTCAGCATCTCTGCAAGAACTTGGGTTTCCCCTGCAAAAGCAAAAGAAGGGTCTCTCTGCAAAAAGTGCCTCCCCTACAGGTAAGTCGCTCGTTTCTCTCCTCTTTGATTCTCTGTAGAATTTCCTTCCATTTTTTTAGTTTCGATCCTTCCGTATTTCCTTTTGCAAGGCAAAAGGGTGAGGTCGATCTGCATATGGCAGGATCGGCTGCCCCATTGCAACAACAAATGGAATTTCTATATTCCAATATCGCTTTCTTCATCCCTCCGACCATTCTTTGTGAACTGTTCTTTAGCATATTTTGGATGTCTGCTTGCAGTAGGCCTTTTGTTTTGTTTTCCTTATCCATTTCTTACCTGTATTTCGATTTCTTATGCTTAGCTCAATTTTCTTTTCGCATTTAACCTTCCGTTTCATTTTACAGGATATAACCCTACATGTGGGCAACCGGTGATGTCTCATAGTGGCATCACCGATCCACTTGGGATCTGATTTGCGTTTGAGTTCGTTTACCCCTTTTCTTTTCTTTTTCTCTCAGTTTTTCAATTTTCTGTCTGACCTCAATTTCTCATTGCTATTCTGATTTCTTGAATGATTGTCGATTCCCAGTTTGTGCTTTTCTTTTCCTTTTTTTTTGTTTTGTTTTTTTTTTCTTCAATCTCCAGTTTACATTATCATATCACAGCATCTTCAGCACTTCGCCAATAATTTGTTGCTTATAAGAATTCTATTCATCGTTGGCCCATGTTCACGGTGTCCTCGTCATTCGGTACCCCCTGTGTGTTGTGGAGCATAGGTGATTTATATCTCTGACCTGTGGGTGACATTTAGTTGTAGATAATAAATACACTCTCAAACCATTAATCCTAATAAGCAGATGAAGTTGATTAATGGAGGTTGGTATCTTTTATATTTTCTTACTATTCTTCTTTTTTTTAGTTTCCAGTTTCATAATTCATGTCTCCTGCAGATTCTTTTGAATATCTGCGGTTTTGTCAATTTGTTACTATACATTGATGAGAGCATGGGCCTCCTATTCATTCAACCATCGCAGGTGGGAATTTCAAAGATGGGGCATCTGTTTCAAAGAAAGGAACTAGGTAAACGAATATGCTTAATTTGTTTGAGGATGAAATTTTGGTGTTGGCCATGAGTCCATGTACGAAATGGAGCAACTTACCATCATTGGATCACAGTTCAGTAGCCAGTTCAATGCACCCAGTGGAGTCCAGATCCGCCAATCTTCGCAGTCCCAAGATGATTGCCTCAATAATCACCCTTACCAGTTTGCCAGCAGCTGATTCATGATCAACCATTGATTTAAAACTGACAGATCTTTAGTTTTTGCAGGAATAGCCTCACCATCATACCCAGTATCTACTTATCTGTATACTGCCCAGCAGTCTGAATGGAACTGAGCAGCTGAGGATCGCGTCAAGGTTGTTATGGTCATCAAGAGGAGAAATTGAAAAATCAACGAGAGTGATCTTCATCCAGCCTGTATTTTCCTTACCTCTTGTGCTGTGGCTTGTCTCTTTTGAGGAAACAACTTTCAAAACAAGGTATTGGTGGTGCTTGTAGTCTAGATAGTAAGATATTTAGTTTTTTTTTCTTTCCCTCTTATTTCACGTAAACTGATCCTTTTGACTTGTCACTTGGGAGATTTTCTCACATTCATTTTCATCTTTGGAGGTCATTATTTTGTGCTGATATTTGTAGCCTTTATATCTTCTATATACTTAAGTAGCTCTTTTCTTTGTAAGAAATAAGCAATGAGGAAAAACCTAGGCTTTTGCTTGTATCCTATGCTAATGACCGTGCTCTTGTCTGAAGTTGTGGAATGCCATCAAGGATTTGGACAGCAACATGCCAATAGTGGTTTAACTTGCTCAGCCGTTAAAAGCTCTGAACAAAACTTGGGAATAAAATTTTTAGGAGTTTGTGAATTGCTGGGAAAAAAATTTGACAATTTGTTGCTGGGAAGAAAATTTGACAATTTGACTTCTTACACTTCACTTTTTAGTTCAGTATTAGTTGTTTTGCTTGTTGATTATAGACTTCTGCCCATTCTGTTTAGAATGTTCCCAAGTACTCATCGTTACCATTCATTTTTACATGTCTCCATCGTGGGGCATCTGTGGAATCTGTTTAACCTTTCAGATGTAATGATTTGACTTCTGAGTTGCACATCTGATTTCATTACTCATATATGATGTAAATATTGTTTTTTTTTTTTTTTGAGAAGTCTTAACTTCTGGTAGCAATGTAAATTATGCTGCAATTGTAACACTATGAATGGTCTTGTAAAGGTTATTGTGCAGTTGCACACTTTACTTACATCAGATTTCCAAGGAGTGGTTGGTCGCCGCCATAAAGAACAACAAATTGTTAGATATCGAAGCATGATCAATAACTATATCATCCCCTGTTTTGTTTTGTTTTTGACATTTATAAAATATTTCGCTGGAGGTTGTCAAATTTCCGCTACTAGCAGAAGTGCATGGAAGAATTTCTTCAAGGATCTTTGTCTTCATCTCAGCCAGACGACCCCCCATGTTGATTAAGTTATGATTGCATTTGGGGCAAGTTGCTTCATGTCTACCGTATCAAGGGCAGATTCATAACAGGAGCATCCGACCATGTTCGATCCAGTTTGCTCAAATAATTTTACCCTGGGAAAAGTCCAGATGGGAACATTCTGCCAAAGGCTTAAGGATGTCTTCAGGAAATTTCATCTTGGGAACTTGATATTTTTTTTTTTATCTATTCTAGAATTGGTGTTTGCCCTTTATCTGCCCCATTACTTCAAGGTATTTTGAGAGGCAAATTGGCTTCAATAAATATTCTGTAAGTAGCAACTTGTATATTTCTTTTTTGCAAATATTGTTTTCCTCATTAGAATGTTTCGGACCAGTCCATGGAGACTCTTTTGCTTGAATATATCATCATTAGGTACAAAAATCTTGTTTATAGGTCCCATTATTTTTTTTTATTTCCATTGTGTTTATTCATATTCCCTTTTCTCAGAATTTTCATCTGCAAAACTGTTGTCCGGTTATTTCACTCAGTATTGTTGCTGTATACTACCAACCTGTCAGTTGTTCCCTGCAATTCCCCACTCCAGCATTTACCTTCTACATCCTGTCATACCTTTTTTGCATTTCACAGTGAAGAAAATTGTTAAGACCCCATCACATCAGCATGAATATTTGTAAAGAGTCCACTCTTTATACCCTACCAATTGGTATTCATTACATTTTACTACATTTTGTATACCTGTTATCATGCCTACTATAACATATATATAGATTTTTTTTTTTTACCTTTTCCATCCTCATGTCTATACATCATCCGAAATATTTTCAGTTGCTATCACTCATGTACCCTCGTAGGCATTTCATTTAAATATATATATATATATATATATATCTATACATTGCCTTATTTTAGTATAAATAAGCATATCTAGATATATATAAAGGTTCGTTTAGTATATGATATATATGTGTAATTATATATATATGTATATATATATATATATATATATATATATATATATATATATATATATATACACACACACATATATTTCATACTTACTTTCACTTGGCATACTATATGCCCATCTTAGTTCCAGCTCAATCCTTCAAATCTTCTTCCATGTTGATATTTGGTTTCATGCTAATTCTGTCTTTTGCAGGAAATATATAAAGAGTGTTATCTTCCCTCCTTTTTGAAGGTTGATGTAATTTCAATACTATCAGATGATGTAATAGCTAGATTATAGTAAGAATTTTATATTTCTTTCATTAGATTAGAATGAATGAGCATTGTAAATATCATGAATTACTTGTTTTCATGCATTTTTGCCTTTATTTCTCAAATTTTCACTAATGGCAACACGAATGGCATGTGCACCATTTCGTAAGAGGTAAATTAATCCTAAGTTGATGATTTACACCAACGGCCATAGTCGGGATGTAAACAAGACTTAGGATTTTTATCTTTTACGAAATAACACTGGATCTACACTGGATCCATTTTCAAAATTCATCATATTCTCCTTAAATATTTTCTTCTTTTATTAGAATTTAACTTAAAATTAACTCAAAATATATACCAATGGCCAAAGTCAGGGTATATTGAGAGTTAATTTCATTTTAAATTCTATAAAAGCACCAAATGTGTTTCATTCTTCTCTTGAATTTAAATATAGATTATTATATAATACATTCAATGACCATAGTCAAGGATGTATTATATCTTCAATCTTATTTTAATTTCATTTAAAGAATGAAATAGCTTTTCAAAATTCAATTTCAAAATTCTTTAAATTCATTCATCATTTAGGATGGAACTGCATCATACTTTCAAAAACTCCTTTTTCAAAAACTCCAAGTGATGTAAATATCTTCCTCAATCTATCTTCAATTCTTATAAAATCCAATTCATCCTTTTCATTTTCAGAATCAATTTCATTGTCAATCTCAAAGTTCAATTTAACTTTGAGATTTCAAAGTCATTTTTATATTCAAATTCAAATCAGATTTCAAAGTTCAATTTGACTTTGAAATTCCAAATTCATTTATGTTCAAATACTCCAAATCAAATCTAAAGTTCAATTTAACTTTGAGATTCCCTTCATCTTCTAAATTTCAAATTCAAACTTCAAAATTCAAGGTCTAATTTGACTTTGAAATTCACTTGTATATTCAAGATTCAAATTCTAAATTTCATTTTTTTTAAAACTGGAAGTTCTTGATTCATCTTCTGAATTTAACAAACTCCAATTCCTCTTTAGGATCCAGGATTCAACACTCATATTGGATCTCAGACTTCAGATCCAAATCCTCTTTAGGATCCAGAGTCCAATTCCACTTTTGGATCTCAGACTTCAGATCCAATTCTCCTTTAGGATCCAGACTCCAATTTCACTTTGGATTTTAGACTTCAGATCCAGTTCCATTTTAGGATCCAGAATTCAATCACATGTTGGATCTTAGACTTCTGATCCAAATCCATCTTAGGATTCAGAATCCAATTTTATCTCGGATCTCAGATCTTAAATCCATCTTTAGATCCAATTCCATTCCCAATTCTAGATTTCAAATCCAATTCCATTTTCAGATCTCATCCATTTCTATTCTTAAATACCATTTGATTATCTCAGATTCATTCCAAACTTCAGAAATCCAAATTCAATTCCATCTCAAGTATTCATTTCCTTTTAAAATTCAAAGTCCATTTCTGACTTTGAAACTTCATTTCCTTTTATTTTAAACTTCAAGTCATTCCTTCTCATTTATTCTTCCAAATCCTGATTTACTTCAAAGACTTAGAACTTCTCTGATCTATCTCAAAGTTCTAAGTCAGATTTAATCGTTTCTTCATTCCCTTACCAAGTTCATCTCAGAATACTTGGAAATTTTTAAATCAATTTTCAAAAGAGCATACATCTTTGCATTGCACAAGCATGATTCTTTGTGCATTTAGGTCTTTTAGAATAAATTTTTAGATTATATTTAGGCAAAGCAAAAAGCATAGATTCGATCCTTGGTTCGATTACCCCTGGTAAAGGCGCCAGGAACGGTCGAACCTCGTACCGATGAGCGAATCCCGTCTCTCCATTTTTCCCGCGAATTTTCAAAACAGAGCCGAGTAATTTTCTAAATGTTTTCAAATAAAGGTCAAGTGAGACCGCACAAAATAGTTCCTCTTCTCTCTCTCTTTCTTTCTTTTCTCTTCTCTTTCTCTTTTCTTTCTTTTATTTTTCTCCCTTCAAAAAAGGAGGAAAATAGAGGCTGGAAAAAGGAAAAGAGAAGGAAGAGAGAGAAATCGCAAGAGAATAGGAAAAATTTTGCGATGATCACAAAGGGTTCGTCGCACCACTGCCAGTAGAGTAGGGGAGGTGCTGACGAAATGGTCGACAGAAGAGCTGCCGGAACCAATGGAATGGCATAATGATGTCCGTTGATGGAACGATGCCAGATCGGCTCGTATCCTTGTGCCTGCAAGGGCACCTTGCTCGTAAGGGCCGCTGAGCCGGAGTAGAGGTTGCGCCTTGGCTAGGTTTGGACTCGTTGCGTAAAAATACACCGAGTAGCCGATCTATTTAGATCGAGTCATATGCATGCTCATTGAGAACGGTTACGCAACCAGACTCGTAAGGGCCGAAGAGCCAGAGTGTGTTGTTTCCACCCAAAGAGGTGTGATGCTCGTGGTGGCCGAAGTGCCAAAGAGCGGTGTTCTGCATGCATATGAATAAGACTTAAGGTCGCACATACCCCGCGGTTGAAAATCGTGTTAGGGGTACCCCCTCAGTAATGACTGTGTTGGGGCGGACTGAATGGGGTCGGGTACATACTCCCGTAGTGCTAAAAGCACGGGCTGCCTAAATGGCATGCAGATTCTGTCCAAGTAATTGTAAGACTGGCAGACTCCTTCAGGAATTATGCTCACTGTGGAATGACAGTGATGGTACAGCCTTGAGTGACATGTATTTTACTTTGGACCTGATAGAGTCCACGATGGCCTTAGTCACTCATGGGTTTTGGGATCGTGGTTATCCTTAAGACCTAAGGATTGAACCCAACTACTGCAAGTAGAGGATGCATCCGAATATGGGCCTAGTAGGGTTCTCCCAGTTGAAACACACTGCCCTACTATGGATAGGGTCAACAGGCCTCTGGGGTATCTAAAATACATAGAATAATCAACCCCCAGAACGTCGCGTTGATGCCCGGACAATAGCTCTACCTGCGTACCAAAGGCGGGAGCGGTTAATTATCGAAACAATGCATTAGCTTAGGTTCAGCGATGCTTGAATGTATGCATGGATGGCCGTTGTTGAGTTAGTCCTGCATAACCTTTGTGAAGGTGTCATGTTCGGTATACTACTGGACCGACTGGGCAAAGACCCATGTTGTATCCGCACGACTAAGCGAAGCTCGAGGAGTTGTCCTTGGATGCGTGGGATACGGATGTGCCAAGTATGAAGACTTGAGCTAAACATCACTTTGAGACCCGAAAGAGGTCATGGCTAAGTCGTGGAGACTTAAGTGGTTATTCAAATCACAGCCCTGAAAAGGCTTGCTCTAAGTCATGAAGACTTGAGCGGATGTTCAACTCATAGCCCTGAGGAGGCTCCTGCGATATACGCTAAGTCTTGGAGGCTTGAGCGTCGTTATTGTGCATTGCGACCCTAAGTGGTCATTATTGTACTTGAGTTGAATGGATGTATGACTGCATGCTTACCAGACCCTCAGTGGTTCTGACCCCGTTTTATGGGGATTTCAGGTGTTGGACCTGCGTGGCGATATGCGGAGCATGGCGGCATCGAGTTTCAGGGTTTCTCTAGACAGAGTTGTATTGCTTCCTTTTATTGAACCTACACTGCTTTCCTAAGCAGTAGTGTTGTAATAAACATATGTTTTCGATAAAATGGAACACTTTGGTGGTCAATGAGTTGCTTGGCCACATACCTGCAACGTGCTCGGAGTTTTCTAAAAGTGACGACTCATTATCGTCTGATTCCGCTGCTAAAAGCTTTTGTAAGTTCCGCTGCAAAGAAAAAAAAAGAAATTCATGAAAATTTTAACTTAGCTTTGTTTTGGAAATCCGGGGCGTTACAGAATTGGTATCAGAGCAAGAGTCTGAGAAACCTGGTTCGAGATCCGTCTTGTCCACCATATCGCACTGTAAGTATATTTTGTACTTTTTGTTTTGATTTGGGTGCATCTTTGTATAGATGGCAACTCACGACTCCCGAGGGATACAACCCCTATCATCCCGTTATGGTATCGGATTCCCCGAGCCATGATGCCACTAAATGGGCAAGTGGACCGGCATCACTGATCTACCCACAAGATTCGCTTGAGAGCGCGGAAGTTTCGCCCAAGCCAAAACTAGTAGTTCCTGCACCAAGGCAATGTGGAAGTAAACGATACTTCGGGTTCTTTGGGTCGAGAAAGAAATCCAGTTCCTAGAAAAGACTGGTAGTGTTTTGGAGTCAATAGACTCATGTACATAGTTTCTCAACGCCTAAAAGTCTGCCAGTGCGGCATGACGTTTTGTTTAAGGCAATGTTTGTGTAAATGTGATGTATATTAAGTAAATGAAACTTTTGCTTCGATATATACATTGTGAAACTAAAACACGTTGCTTGTATGTGGTAGATAAATGGCTCCTACGACGAGGAGAACCATGCCGAGCGAGGAGTCCCATACTCAAGGATTCCTGCTGAAAACGCTCAACAATCTGGTTACTGCCATTTGAGAAACAAGGCCGGAACCAGTCACACCTCGAAACGAAAACCTTGGGGGAATAACTTATAAAAAATTCCTCAAGCTTGATCCGCCAGTCTTCACCGGAAGAGCCGATCCTGAACTGGCAGAAAGTTGGGTCGAAGAGACAGAACGTGCCTTCCTGGTATTGGGAGTACCAGAAGAAAAGAAGACCAACTTTGGCACGTACAGGCTGAAAGACAACGCACGAAAGTGGTGGGATACCACTAAGATTATCCAGTTCTCGGTAGTTGAAGTCATTCCTTGGACCGACTTCCGAAGAGCTTTCATGGATAATTACTTTCCATTACACTCCAGAAACAAGAAGAAGATGGAGTTTCTGGAATTGGAGCAGGGTGGCATGAGTCTGATTGACTATACCACCAAATTTCAAAATCTTGAACGGTACTGCTCCCGATTATTTGAGACCGACCAAGAAAGGGCCGACAAATATGTGAATGGTCTGCGCGAAGGGCTGCGGTCTCGAGTGATAACAAGCATGCCTTCGACTTTTCAGGCTGCAGTGGCAGCAGCTTCAAAAATCCAAGAGGATTGGGCACGATCTAAAGTGATTATAGCAAAGAAGCCCATAGTGAATGGTGGGAATCGTAAAAGGACGTTCCCAAGTGGCCAGGGTTCACGACAACCCTTTCAAAAGAAGAAGTTCCAAGGAGGGAACAACACTCAACAAGTCGTGAGGCCAAGACAAAACACAACTCCGAACGGTCAGCAGTCCAACTTCAGCTGCCCAAGGTGTCGTGTGAACCACCCCAAAAAACCATGTCCTCGTGACATGGGTGGTTGCTTGTATTGTGGCAAGATGGGTCACTTCATAAGGGATTGCGCCAAGAAGGCTGCAGATGAACAGAGGAGTAATGCCAGATCTGTCGGACCCTCTCGACCAGCACCACAACGTTCTCAGTTTCAACGACCTCCACTTAGAGTAGAACAAAGGCCTGCTGCAGGTCGTGTATATGCTGTAACGACTGAACAAGTCAAAAATGGTGACCTGATTGAAGGCACCGTACCTGTTAAAGGACATGCAGCTTACGTCTTGTTTGATTGTGGTGCTACTCATACGTTTATCTCTGACGATTTCACCGAACAACTCCATGCCTCGGTGCAACCGATTGATAGAATGATCGAAGTGTATAATCCGTTGGGTTCACGCACCAAATGTATCCGGTGTGTGAAAAATTTGGATATTGAGATAGCAGGACAACACATGCCTACTGACGCCATCCTGATCGATATGATACAGTACGATGTCATTCTGGGAATGAATTGGTTGGCTCAGAATAATGCTAAGATTCTGTGCCGCGAGGGCAGAGTGATTCTATCTCGACCCGGATTGCCTAAGATGGAATACCGGTTATCCAAATCAGTACCACAGAAAAGGCTCATATCAGCACTTAAGGTACAAAAATACCTTAGGAAGGGTTGTGTGGCCTTCCTGTTGAGTCTCTCGGTGGAAAAATCCAACGACCAACCCCTTGAGAGTTTGGAAGTGGTGCGGGAGTTTCCCGAAGTGTTTCCTGAGGAATTGCCAGGACTTCCACCACTTCGTGAGGTTGAATTTGGAATTCAATCCTTACCTGAAACATCGCCGATATCCAAAGCCCCGTATCGAATGGCGCCACCTGAACTCAGTGAGTTGAAGTGTCAGTTAGAAAAACTGATGGAACAAGGGTTCATCCGACCGAGTGTATCACCGTGGGGAGCCTCGGTACTGTTTGTAAAGAAGAAGGATGGATCCCTTTGGTTATGCATCGATTATCGGATGCTTAACCAGGCAACTGTTAAAAATAAGTACCTGTTGCCTCGGATTGAGGACTTATTCGATCAGCTCAGAACAGCGAGAGTGTTCTCCAAGATCGACCTCAGGTCAGGGTACCATCAACTCAGAGTAAAGGAAGATGATATACCTAAGACTGCCTTCAGAACGAGATATGGCCATTATGAGTTCGTAGTAATGCCCTTCGGACTCACTAATGCGCCTGCTGCCTTTATGGATCTAATGAACCGGATATTCAGACCATATTTGGATAGCTTTGTCATTGTCTTTATTGATGACATTCTCGTATATTCTGAGAACAAGGAACAGCACGTGGAGCACTTAAAAATTGTCTTGAAAACCCTTCAAGATAACCAACTATATGCTAAGTTTTCAAAATGTGAATTTTGGCTAGATAAAGTGATGTTCCTTGGTCATGTGATCTCAAAAGATGGAATCGCAGTGGATCCTGCGAAGGTGGAAGCTGTGATGGACTGGAAGCAGCCAGAAAATATCACTGAGGTCTGTAGCTTCCTTGGACTTGACGGATATTATCGGAAGTTCATACAAGACTTCTCTCGAATCGCCGTACCCATGACGAAATTACTAAAAAAGGGAGTCAAGTTTGAATGGACTGACCAGTGTAAGGAGTGCTTTGAGGTTCTCAAACAGAGGCTTACCACTGCCCCTGTCCTTACCTTACCTTCTGGTCAGGGAGGCTTCGTTGCTTATACCGATGCCTCGGGAACAGGTCTGGGTTGTGTATTGATGCAGCACGGCAAAGTAATCGCCTATGCGTCACAACAGTTGAGAGTCCATGAGAAAAACTATCCAACCCACGATCTTGAGCTTGCCGCGGTAGTGTTCGCGCTTAAAATCTGGTGACACTACCTGTATGGAGAGAAATTTGAGGTCATGTCGGACCATAAAAGCCTAAAATACCTCTTTTCTCAAAAAGAACTCAATATGCGGCAACGGCGATGGCTGGAATTCCTCAAAGACTATGAATTCACGCTTTCCTATCACCCTGGAAAGGCGAATGTTGTAGCAGATGCCCTTAGTCGCAAGACTGTTGGCACTCTGGCCAGCCTAACTGGACAATGGAAGTTGATGGAGGATTTCGTCAAGTGGAAGCCATTTTTGGCTGATCCAGGTAGAATCCTAATGTCATGTTTGACGATCCACATTGAGTTCCTCGATCGCATCGTAGCCGAATAGTTCAAGGATCCCCAGTACTTGGAATTGAAAGCTCGTGCTGAAAAAGATGACACTTTCTTTCATTTGAAAGAAGATGGAGGAATATGGATGGAAGAAAGGATTTGGGTTCCAAATAACCCTGAGCTAAGACAGGAAGTACTTCAGGAGGCCCATAGTAGCAAATATACTATCCACTCTGGGGGTACAAAGATGTTCCGAGATTTGCAGAGAAAGTACTGGTGGAGGGGTATGAGGCGTGATGTGGCTACGTTTGTCTCGAAGTGTTTGATCTGCCAGTAAGTAAAGATCGAGCATCAGCGCCCTGGTGGAAAGATGCAACGAATCGAGATTCCGGAATGGAAATGGGAGGGCATTACGATGGATTTCATCGTTGGATTGCCTCGATCCAAGAGACAACATGACTCGATATGGGTGATTGTGGACAGACTCACCAAGTCTGCTCACTTTCTGCCAATCAACACTCGATACTCAACTGAACGATTGGCAGAGATCTACCTTCAGGAAATCGTTAGACTCCATGGAGTGCCGATTTCGATCATATCTGATCGTGACCCGAAGTTCACCTCTCACTTTTGGGAACAACTTCAGAGAGCCCTGGGGACGAAACTCAAGTTCAGTACAACATTCCATCCCCAAACAGATGGGCAATCGGAACGAACCATACAGACTCTTGAAGATATGTTAAGAGCCTGTATGCTGGAATAGAAGGGTGATTGGGATTCCCACCTAGCATTGGCTGAATTTGCTTATAATAATAGTCACCACGCTAGGGTGAGCGAACCCTGGACTCGCCCATTGTGTTGCAGCATTACACTGAGCAGGTCCACATGATCAGAAAGAAGCTACTGACTGCTCAGAGTCGACAGAAAAGCTACGCCGATCAGCGACGTAGGGAACTCACTTTTGCGATTGGAGATAAGGTTTTCGTCAAGGTCTCTCCAACCAAGAGTGTGTTTCGTTTCAGAAAGAAGGGGAAGCTCAGCCCCAGATTCGTCGGTCCCTTCGAAATTTTGAACCGAATCGGAGAGACTGCCTACCGTATAGCATTGTCACCACAATACACGCAAATACATGATGTATTTCACGTATCAATGCTTCGAAAGTATGTTCATGATCCTTCTCACGTCATTCAACATGAAGACATTGACGTTCGAGAAGATATGACGGTGGAAGAAAGGTCAGTAGAGATCGTGGACCGACGGGAGCAAGTGCTAAGAATGAAGGTCATTCCACTTGTTAAAGTGAGGTGGCAGCATCATGGAATAGAGGATTGCACTTGGGAGCCCGAATCGGATATGCGGGATAAATATCCTGAACTCTTCACTTTGTACTCTTAACTGAATTTTGCGGACGAAATTCCTTTAAGGGGGTAATGATGTAAGACCCGCAATTTTTCAGAAAATATCTGAATAAAATTCATGAGGCATTTACTGGTCAAAATAGCATTTTTTCTCAAAATGCGAAACAAATCAATTCCTGCGAGCCAGTTATACTTAGGATATTCGTCGATTCGCGAATATATGCTCAAACACTCTGGAAGCCATAACTTCCTATCTGAACGAAATCAAAGGATTCCTGCGAGCCAACTTTCTTAGTTACGCCAATACGAAGGGTATGACGTACCTAGAATTTTTCGGAAAAAAATCACCGAAAACCCGAAATTCTTGCGGGACCCACAGAAATATTGGTGGGAACCACAAAAATATTTCTCAGAAAATGTTTTAGAATATTCTAGACTATTCTAGCACCTTCCAGCATCTTCCAGGACCTTCCAGCTCCTTCCATGGAAGGGATTCTCAGAAAAGCCCAAGGGTAAAGAGGGGATTCTGAAACTTGGGGCCCAAGTTTCAGAACCTATAAATAGAGGAGCCCCCCTCTCTTTAAAAATCGCCAACCCCTCTCTCTCTCCTCCTTTTCCAAACCTCCCCTACCTAGCCTAGCCCACCTGACCTGGTCTAAGCCTGCCTGACTTAGCCTGAGCCTGCCTGACCTGGTCCTAACCCACCTGACCTAGGTCTGAACCTACTTGACCTAAGTCTGAACCCAGTTGACTTGACTTGAACCTGGTTTGGTTCAAAGTCAAAGTCCAAGTCCTTTTTCGTCCGAAGTTCGAAGTTGATCCTTTTTCGAAGTCGAGCCTCGTTCGAAGCGTTTGAAGCAATCAGAGTCGTTTCTTCCTCAAATTGAAGTAAGTTCGCTTCATTAAACCATCTCTCTCAAGTATTTGATTGTTTGTATATAGCATATACTTTCTGAAGTAGTATCTTGCTTTAGTTCTTGGTTGAGCCCTCTAGGACGCTTCGGTATTCACGCGCTCGCCTCGTAACTATCGTCGGATATATATGTTCGAATGCGCAGTATATGCGTTCTTCAAAAACAGTATCTCGCCCTGGTTCTTGGTTGAGCCCTCTAGGACACTTCGGTGTTCACTCGCTCGCCTCGTAACTATCGTTGGATACAGATTTAGGTGTATATCTGCTGATTCTACTGACGCGTCTTATATCGCATAGGCTATGTAATTTACCTTTGCCGTCGCGTCGTATGATGCCAAGGCTCCCTGTTTTCTGTATTTCCGATTATTGCACTTTCGATTATGCAATGTATTTACTTACGTCGTCGCGTCGAACGATGCCAAGGCTTCTGTTTTGTTATATATGTAGAATATTTCGTTCAGTTACACACCCTGAACAATAGTATATGCATTTCTTTACGCCGCCGCTGTATAAAGCACAGGCTTCTGCTTATACTACATATATAGCGCATAAATGAGGGTTCAAATGGAGATCAAACTCCAAATCACCAATGTGATTCCCTGACCGCTCCTCGTTCAAGATTCTGCTTGACGAATGAAGCCCCTATTGGAAAGGCTTCAGCTTTTTGGCAAAATGCTCTTTACGTAAAGACTAAGTCAATTACGTATGGCCTGGCTATGGCCAAGGGTTCCTGCAACCTTGATGGATGCAAAGTACGCACAACGGTGCGCATCCATTTCCCGA
Source organism: Nuphar pumila (assembly GCF_984573655.1). Lineage (NCBI taxonomy): Eukaryota > Viridiplantae > Streptophyta > Magnoliopsida > Nymphaeales > Nymphaeaceae > Nuphar > Nuphar pumila. The sequence continues at coordinate 51,231,219 of NC_143262.1, read as the reverse complement.
ATTAAGCATGGTGATTTCCTACCAAAGAGGGGAGATGCCGCTGAAATGGATAAAAGAAACACACGCTTTCTCCGTAAAAGAGAGGAAGTGCTGCTGAAATTTCTGAAGAAGCTAAGAATAGCTCCGAAAGAACGTAGCAGGATACTCTGACATATAGCAGAGTGCTACCCAGTTCATGGTTTGCCCTCTACAACGTAGAAGGGTTCGTCGCACCACTGCCAGTAGAGCAGGGGAGGTGCTGACGAAATGGTCGGCAAAAGAGCTGCCGGAACCAATGGAACGACATAATGATGTCTGTTGATGGAACGATGCCAGATCAGCTCGTATCCTTGTGCCTGCAAGGGCACCTTGCTCGTAAGGGCCGCTGAGCCGGAGTAGAGGTTGCGCTTTGGCTAGGTTTGGACTCGTTGCGTAAAAATACGCCGAGTAGCCGATCTATTTAGATCGAGTCATATGCATGCTCATTGAGAACGGTTACGCAACCAGACTCGTAAGGGCCGAAGATCTAAAGTGTGTTGTTTCCACCCAAAGAGGTGTGATGCTCGTGGTGGCCGAAGTGCCAAAGAGCGGTGTTCTGCATGCATATAAATAAGACTTAAGGTCGCACATACCCCGCGGTTCAAAATCGTGTTAGGGGTACCCCCTCAGTAATGACTGTGTTGGGGCGGACTGAATGGGGTCGGGTACATACTCCCGTAGTGCTAAAAGCACGGGCTGCCTAAATGGCATACAGATTCTGTCCAAGTAATTGTAAGACTGGCAGACCCCTTCAGGAATTATGCTCACTGTGGAATGACAGTGATGGTACAGCCTTGAGTGACATGTATTTTACTTTGGACCTGATAGAGTCCACGATGGCCTCAGTCACTCATGGGTTTTGGGGTCGTGGTTATCCTTAAGACCTAAGGATTGAACCCAACTACTGCAAGTAGAGGATGCATCCGAATATGGGCCTAGTAGGGTTCTCCCAGTTGAAACACACTGCCCTACTATGGATAGGGTCAACAGGCCTCTGGGGTATCTAAAATACATAGAATAATCAACCCCCAGAACGTCGCGTTGATACCCGGACAATAGCTCTACCTGCGTACCAAAGGCGGGAGCGGTTAATTATCGAAACAATGCATTAGCTTACGTTCAGCGATGTTTGAATGTATGCGTGGATGGCCGTTGTTGAGTCAGTCCTGCATAACCTTTGTGAAGGTGTCATGTTCGGTATACTACTGGACCGACTGGGCAAAGACCCGTGTTGTATCCGCACGACTAAGCGAAGCTCGAGGAGTTGTCCTTAGATGCGTGGGATACGGATGTGCCAAGTATGAAGACTTGAGCTAAACATCACTTTGAGACCCGAAAGAGGTCATGGCTAAGTCGTGGAGACTTAAGCGGTTATTCAAATCACAGCCCTGAAAAGGCTTGCTCTAAGTCATGAAGACTTGAGCGGATGTTCAACTCATAGCTCTGAGGAGGCTCCTGCGATATGCGCTAAGTCTTGGAGGCTTGAGCGTCGTTATTGCGCATTGCGACCCTAAGTGGTCATTATTGTACTTGAGTTGAATGGATGTATGACTGCATGCTTACCAGACCCTCAGTGGTTCTGACCCCGTTTTATGGAGATTTCAGGTGTTGGACCTGCGTGGCGAAATGCGGAGCATGGCGGCATCGAGTTCTAGGGTTTCTCTAGACAGAGTTGTACTACTTCCTTTTATTGAACCTACACTGCTTTCCTAAGCAGTAGTGTTGTAATAAACATATGTTTTCGATAAAATGGAACACTTTGGTGGTCAATGCGTTGCTTGGCCACATACCTGCAACGTGCTCGGAGTTTTCTAAAACTGACGACTCATTATCGTCTGATTCCGTTGCTAAAAGCTTTTGTAAGTTCCACTGCAAAGAAAAAAAAAGAAATTCATGAAAATTTTAACTTAGCTTTTTTTTGAAAATCCGGGGCGTTACACGTTATCACCCCAGCACCCCCTCTTCTCCTTCACGACTGCTTCTTCACCTCCCCATTTCCTCTCTCACAATCTGTTTTTTTAACCTTCCCCCATTCTCCTCTCCTTTCCCCTCTTCCTCTCCTTCTTCTTTCTTCTCTACACTCCTTTGGTTTTTCTCCTAATCAATCAAAGGAAGCCCTCTTCCAAATCAAGAAAACCATGAAGGCCGGTCATCTTAACAGCAAAACTACGGTAAGATTCCTTTTTTTTTTATTTGTCTTTTTTTTTTTATTCTTCTTGTTTTACCCCCATTAAAGCACCAATGATGATGGTTGAATTGCTTATCACAATCTCAATCTACCCTGTGCGACAGTAATCAGAATATTTCATTCTGATATATTTTCATTATTTTTTTTTTATCCGATTCCGATCTATTGTTAGACTTATTTGATTCCCTTTCATTAATATGATTTCCTGCCTCAATAACATTTGATCGTCTTTATTTCATCTTTTTTTTTTTGTATTCCCCTCAGTTTAATCACATCGCTCTTCAATGCATTGGGTTAGTTATTTCATTTTTTTTTTGGGTCGTTCATGATTCTTGGTTTTACCTTTTGCCTCAGTATTTTGTTTCATTTTTTTTGGTATTCGTTTTGATCTAAACCCATGTTTTCTCTTTCAATCCTGCATATTTTTTTTTTTATGTTTCGTCATCTGATCTGGTCATCCTTGGTCGTAAAACTTCAACCAAACCACTTTCGAAATAAATGGCTACACTAGTATGTAATCTGGATTTGTAGTATCGATGTCTGATCTGTTTATAAGGCCCATGGTCAGATTCGATCTGGTGTCAGATTTAATCTTTAATAGCTCGATCACCCTGCTTACATTGGTTGGTTGGGGGCATGGGCCTCAGACCTAACCTACTGCAAGACCAGGTGACGATCTCATGATAAACCCGACATCTGGTCCCATGTTGGCACTAGATTGGGTCTTGCTGCAGAAATCTCGCTCAGCATCACCAATTATCCATAATGCTGTGATTCTTGGCTTACGCAAAATCCCAAAAGGTTGTGGATGCAGAGAACTACTTACATGAGATGGCAAAGGTAAGGATGTGTTCCTGATAATTTCTCATATGATACTGTAATTGATGGATGGGAGTGTCATAAAATGCTTTCAGGCCTCCCAACGATGCAACTTTCAAAGGCTTTATGTCTAACAAAATAACATATTGTTCCCTAAATCAATGGTCTATGCAACAAAGGTGATCTAAAGTAGGGGATTGACGCATTCAAAAGGGCAGCCTAAGCCCACCTCCATCGCGAGCATATTGCCAACATTCACAGAGGTATTTATTTTCCTTTTATTTGCATGTAATCATCGACTTATGCGTATCTGGTGTTTTAATTTCATTTGATCCTTCATACATCATTTGAGGAACAACTTTTTTTCTTTTCTAGCATCTGATAGATGTTTCAGAACTCCATTTCATGATACTGTTAACCATTTGAATTTACCTCTGCGAAATTCTAAAAGGTATTGAAAATAAGGATCTTATAATTGTATTATCCACTGTTCATTTTATTAATCCATGAAGAGAAGGCTTCTTCATGAGTCTAACCATAATTGTTTATGATTAAGCTGCATTTTCTTCTGTTCTGATATTTTCTGAATTAGATTTTGCGATCACACATAAAATTATTCTAATATGGCAGATTAAACTAATTTGATGTGTCGGTTGGAAGTGTCTGAATAGGTTATGTAATATATGTTTCACCCCCTACCTACCAGTACATCTGTGTCTTCCATGTATCACTTACTTTTGCACATTAGTATAGCCAGTTGCATATCCCTTCGTTGCATATCGTATGACATCTTCATTTTGTTTCCTGCGTTGTGTTCCACTGTATCATATCTCATCTTAAACAACGTCGCCGGCTCTAATTTCTGCGCATTGAATTCCAAAGAATGTTGCAGGCTTTGCTGGGCTAAGTGTTCCAGCTGGTGCAGTTATTTTGCAGAAATTTACTGGCCTTTATAGATATCAATGCAAAGTTGGCACATCATTAGAGGAAGCATTCTACTGAAGGTTTAAGCATGCCATTTGCATCTGCATCATCGCTGCCTCCCCTACACATGCATGATATCTCTTGCACAATACTTTGATAATGATTCTGTAGATCCACACAATTTTTTTTTTCTCTATTTGGTCTCCATCCAGTAGAATTTATCTTCAAAATTAATGGCAACTATTTAGGAATAAATGCTTAGAAGAGCTCAGGTCTTATACTTCTGACCATTGGAGATGTTTTGACTAAAGTTGGTTTCTCGGCAAATCAGAAAGAAAAAAATGTGTAGATCAGTAATTAGCTCCAGTATGAAGTTACAAGGCTCGCCTGCTGTTGTCATGGTAAGCCAGAGTAAGTTCTTCCCAACTGATTTCGAGGTAACTGAAGCTGCGGTAACAGGCGATCTGTGACACTTGAGAAGTCAGTGTTCGAAGTTGAATGCCAATACCTTAGATTTTGAGGCTAAAGCTAAGGGAAAATCAAAAGTTTAGGGTCATATTTTTGAGAAGCATCTAATGGGTGTTATATTTGAATTGTCGGCAGAATTGGGCAAAGGATATTTTCAAAGGCGTGCCTCATTAGCCAACCCGAGCAAGTTTCGCCAGCCAACTCTGAAAAGGTACATACTGTTTATTTCAATTGCGTTGCTTTCTGCATTTAAGGTAAATAGTGATGTTCCAACAATTATTTTCTAAAAGTTGCACGTTATTTTGGCTTCAATGGAACATTCACCTTTCTTAACCACTCACTATCACCTTAACTCATTTAATCTTATAACATTCCAATACATATTTTGCAGCACATATATAGATTCCCTGCACAATCCAGTTTTTCCCCACTTGATGTATACTCTGCATTTCCTTCATTCTATATATAGAGAAGTTGTGCATTATGCTGCATATCCTCATCCCACTTGTTGCATTTTACTTACCCTTCCACACTCAGCACATTGCGTTTATGTGTTCCTTCTCTTCAATACTGATGCATACCCTGCGAAAGGAAAAAAACTTTTTTTTTTATGTGAGAAGGATAATCTAGATCTTACAGAATGACTGATACACTTGGGTGTGAAGTCGGTCTTTCTATTTCAAAATCATGATAAAAGGGGGATGATCATCTGTGACCTCCTGAAGGTTACCAGCTATCTCGATCACATCAACATTATTGGGCATAAAAGGTTTGATCTGGTATGTAAAGAGAGTCTTCAGATGATATAGAAATCGCAATCAAGAGGTCTTCAGGGGACTTTTACCCGATGAAATATGGGTTTCAGAGTATTCATCGTTTGGCAGCAAGTACCTGAAGAATATGGCAGTTCTTCACAATTATTCTAGTAGAGCAAGAGGTTTTATCAACCACGAATTGGTAGATTAGACAGGAAACGCCTCCCTAAGTCTTAAATAGTTCATGTTGTCACTCAAGGAAATTCTATTAAACAGGTAAGAATGTGTGTTTTATTATCTGTACGGTTAAGCATTCTTATATTCCTAATTTGTGTATAGTTGAATATCCACCATGAGTTTTAAGTAGGTGAGTTGGGTGCCTGAATATGGGTAGCTCTTTTGCTTACGAGATGATATAGACTGTTAACGTCAATGAGTCAAGATTCCTTTTGCTGTCATCAATGATTCATTATGCTTAGTGCATAAAAATGACTGTGTATACATCTTTCTCCTCTTTTAATATGTTGTTAACATGTACATACCTGTGCATTAGCATTATGGGGGTTAGCAATCTATATCACTAGTTTGTTAGATTAAATGTGTTAAATAATGGGTGGGTATTAGCAATAAAGATCGGATGAGTCATATCACATGTACACTAACGGCTCATGAGAACTAGCTTGATGATCAACATATATCATTCATTTGGATCAGGATATCATATGGTTAACCTATGTTAGCAGTATGTTAGGTGGGGAGGGTGCATATAGTTAGCATTAGGATAATGTAGTGTGCCAAATAGTGTATTTTAATCATTGTTTTACCTTTAGGCCTTATACCTGAGTTCTGCAAACCAAGATTAACTGAATATTGTTGTGTCTCTCTTACCAAGGGATTTTATTAAATTACCCTTTTCAATTACTGATCTTCCTAAATAACATATTTTACCGTTCCTTGATGTGGCCTTGCCAAACCTGTGTAACAACAAAATTCAACATCTTAAATGGCACAGATCAATATCAAAACCTACCTTTGTTCTCTCTCCATTCATTGAGCATGGTCATATTCAATTTTCAAAAAAAAAAAAAAAAGACAGAAAAAGAAACATTAGGATGTTATTCTTGTATTGTAAATATGTATGATCTCATTCAGCTCTTATATATATATCTATATATACATACACATACATGTTAATCCTTCAATATGCTATCTTCTTGAATTGCCCATACTAACTCTGTTTTGCAGGGAACATGTAGAAAATGTTATTACTTGAGAATTGTGAATTTTAAATATTGTAATAAGTTAAATCTTAATGAAAATTTACATTTCCCAATTCTAGATTAGAATGAATGAACATTGTAAATATCATAAATTACTTGTTCCCATATTATTTTCTCCTTTATTTCAAAAATCTCACAAATGGAAACACGAGTGGCACGTGCACCATTTCGTAAGAGGTAAATTAATCCTAAGTTGATGATTTACATCAATGGCCATAGTCAGGATGTAAACAAAACTTAGGATTTTATCTTTTATAAAATAACACTGGATCCACACTGGATCCTCTTCAAAAAATCATCATATTTTCAAATATTTCCTTCTTTTATTAGAGTTTAACTTAGAATTGGCTCAAAATATATACCAATGACCATAGTCAGGGTATATTGAGAGTTAATTCCATTTTAAACTCTATAAAAGCACAAAAATATGTTTTATTCTTCACCTGAATTTAAATATAGATAATTATATAATACATTCAATAACCATAGTCAAGGATATTTTATATTTTCAATCTTATCTTAAATTCATTTAAAGAATATAATAGCTTTTCAAAATCCAATTTCAAAATTCGAATTCATTCATCATTTAGGATAGAACTGCATCATATTTTCAAAATTCCTTTTTCAAAAACTCCAAGTGATGTAAATATCTTCCTCAATCTATTCTTATAAAATCCAATTCATCCTTTCATTTTCAAATTCAATTTCATTTTCAATCTCAAAGTTCAATTCAACTTTGAGATTTCAAAGCCATTTTTATATTCAAATTCAAATCAGATTTCAAAGCTCAATTTGACTTTGAAATTCCAAATACATTTTATATTCAAAACTCTAATCAAACTCAAAGTTCAATTTTAACTTTGAGACTCTTGATTCATCTTCTAAATTCCAAATTCAAAAATTCAAGGTCTAATTTGACTTTGAAATTCGTTTGTATATTCAAATTCTAAATTTCATTTTTCAAGTTCAATTTAAACTTGGAAGTTCTTGATTCATCTTTTGAATTTAACTCCAAATCCATTTTAGGATCCAGGATTCAACACTCATATTAGATCTCAGACTTCAGATCCAGTTCCTCTTTAGGATCCAGACTCCAATTTCACTTTGGATCTTAGACTTCAGATCCAATTCCTCTTTAGGATCCAGACTCCAATTTCACTTTGGATCTTAGACTTCAGATCCAATTTTCTTATAGGATCCAGAATCCAATTTCACCTTGGATCTCAGACTTCAGATCCAATTCCTCTTTAGGATCCAGACTCCAATTTCACTTTGAATCTTAGACTTCATATCCAATTTCCTTATAGGATCCAGAATCCAATTTCACCTTGGATCTCAGACTTCAGATCCAATTCCTCTTTAGGATCCAGACTCCAATTTCACCTTGGATCTCAGACTTCAGATCCAAATCCATCTTAGGATCCAGAGTCCAACTCTACATTGGATCTCAGACTTCAGATCCAAATCCATCTTAGGATCCAGAGTCTAAATCTATATTTGGATCTCAAACTTCAGATCCATTCCATTTCAGGATCCAGAACCCAAAGTCCATCTTGGATTCCAAATCTCGGATCCCATTTTGTTTAGGATCCGGAATCCAATTCCAAATTCTAGATTTCAAAATTCCATTTTCGGATCTAATCTGAATCTCTTAAATCAATTTCTATTCTTAAAAAACCATTTGAGTTTCTCAGCCCATTCCAATTTCAAACTTCAAAAATCTAAATTCAATTCCAGCTCAAGTATTCATTTCCTTTTCTAAATTCAAGTTCAAAATTCAAAGTCCATTTCTGACTCTAAAACTTCATTTTCCTTTCATTTCAAAGCTTCAAATCATTCTATCTCAAAATCAAGATTTATTTTTCCAACTCTGATTTACTTCAAAGACTTAGAACTTCTCCGATCTATCTCAAAGTTCTAAGTTAGATTCAATCATTTCTTCACTCCCTTATCAAGTTCATCTCAGAATACTTGGGAATTTTCAAAACATCTTTCAAAAAGAGCATACATCTTTGCATGGCACAAGCATGATTCTTTGTGCATTTAGATCTTTTAGGATAAATTCTTAGATTATATTTAGACAAAGCAAAAGGCATAGATTCGATCCTTGGTTCGATTACCCCTGGTAAAGGCGCCAGGAACGGTCAAACCTCGTACCGACGAGCGAATCCCGTCTCTCCATTTTTTTCCCGCAATATTTCAAAACGGTGGTGAGTTATTTGCTAAATATTTTCAAATAAAGGTCAAGTGAAAACCCGCAAAAGAGTTCCTTTTCTCTTTTCCTTTCTTTTCTCTTCTCTTTCTCTTTTCTTTCTTTTATTTCTTCTCCCTTCAAAAAGGAGAAGAATAGAGGTTAGAAAAGGAAAAGAGAAGGAAGAGAGAGAGAAACAATGAAAGAGGAAAAATTTTGCGATGATCACACCTGCTCAGTCAGCACCTCAGCCAGAAGCAAAGCAGTCAGAAAATCCGAAGCATGAGGGTTGGAGTTACGACCGAGAGTTCACTGCCCTGGAACAGTCCCGCGAAGACATCTTGGAATATATGATGTCTAAGGGAATGATCAAACTCCCCAAAGTGGCAGATCCTCCCATCGCTATGGGCAAATAGACTGATAAATTCTGTAAATTCCATCGAACTGTCGGACACGACACCGAACACTGTTTTGTCCTCAAAAACATCATTCAAGATTGTATTGATAAAAACATGCTGATTGAGGACGATGATGAGCAGCAGCCAGAAATCTTGTCCAAGCCATTTCCCAAGCACTCAGCTTCGGTCATCACGGAGCAGGCATTCTCTCTTCAAGGTAGCATCCAACCATGTTCTAAACAAGACATTCAGGATCAACATCAGGTCCTAGTCCATCGCCAAGCACAGTCTTCCGCCAAGAGGGCGGATGTCACTGCATTTTCCAGCAAACCAACAAAGGCAACGACAGAAATTGCCAAGATAGTCCCCAGGATCCCGAAGCGCTTCATCAAGGCAGCTTCAAAAAAAGAAGAAGCTTCAGGGACAGTTCAGAAGCCAATCACTGCTTTGTCAAACATTTCTATCTTGGACCTGACCCACGCTTCACCTGAGCACTAGCAAGTGCTAGAAGATCTTCTCAGAAAGATCAAGGTCAAGCCTAGCACCACTCCGCAAGATATGGCTCAGATCGTCAATCAAGCGATGACAAATGCACCAATCACCTTTTCGGATGAGGATCTGCCGAAACCTCATTCATTCCACAACAACGCACTTTACATAGTGGTGCGAACCAGGGGCATGACAGTCCCTCATGTGCTCGTTGATGGGGGCAGCAGCCTCAATATCTGTCCGGAGATGACAACCAAGGCATTGGGCCTAAAAGAAGAGGAATATACCCCAGATCCGATCACGATTTACGGTTTTGATAACCATGGGCAGACAGCCAAGGGGAAAATATTTCTTGAAATCTTCATCAATTATTCAGTGCATACTGTGCTCTTCCATGTAGTGAATGTGCCACCTACATACAATCTGCTACTTGGGTGCACTTGGATTCATAATGCCAATGCTGTCCCATCAACCTTGCACCAGTGCGTAAAGTGGTCAAAGGGATGCATGATCACCACGGTCCTAGGAGAGGATCCAGAAGAACCACTCCCGCAACCGATGATTCCCCGTCCTACCTTCACTGCCGACATCCCAAGCATCAGGGAAATCAACGAGATCAATCTAAGTGAAAGCCTGGATATGCTAAATCTGAAAGAAGTCCAGCCGACAGAAAATGTCACCGCAGTAGTTCAGTGGCAGGGACCCCGTTTCTTCAAGTTAGGTGGGCGCCTCGACAGCACCTCCTTTTGGGATCATCCTCTTTTTCCTCAGTTCTCAAAAGCTAAGAAAGGGTTTGATCTTCTGATGAAGCATGGTTATCAGCCCTTCAGGGGCCTGGGCAAAGATGAAGACGGCATCCTGGAGCTGATTGTCCCCGCTTAGCATGTCACTGGTACAGACTTGGGTTTCACAGGTCAGTCATCCGGCAGAAAGACCACTTTCGTCAAGGGAGCCCAGTAAAGAAGACAATGCCAGTGTTTTCTGCTTTTTCTTTTCTTTATGTCATCTTGTAAGGGAAAGATCTGCCCCAATTCCTTCCTTTTCTTCAACGATCACTTGTAAATATCAAAGTTTACTTAATTAATGAAGACTTTGTTTTCTCTATTCATCTTGGTGCGCACAAATCCTTTGCTCATATCTTTGTCTATGTTGTCATTCTTTGTTTCTATACAAAAGGCTACTTTAAAAAACTTTTATCCTTTCTCAAAAACTTTCTTTGCGCTTTCAGGATTGCCGGGATCATGGTTCCTAAATCACTCAAAAAGCTCGTTATCAATACCAATATTTCTCAAAACAAATCCAAACTGGCCAGAATCTGCAAGGCAAAAGCAGGGGCAGAAGTCAGCAGAATGACAGAGCAGATCGAAAAGTTGGTAGATTTTGACTCAGCAATTCAAGATTTGCCAGAATTCGTCAGTATTCAGAATCAAGATGAACCATCACCATTAGTTCAAGACCCGACAGAGGATGTCAACATCGGTTCAGAAAATGATCCGAAAATCCTCAAAATTGGTTCCAGTCTGAATTCGGATGAAAAGGAAAGGCTCATCTATTTTCTCAAACAGCATCAGGAAGTCTTCGCTTGGACTTATGAGGATATGCCAGACTTAGACCCCAAATTAGTCGAGCATCGCCGTGTGTTGAAGCCAGATTCTAAACCAATCAAGCAGAAACTCAGAAAAATGGATCCTCGAGTAGCACCGCAAGTTAAAGAAGGACTTAAGGAGTTGTTAAAAGCAGGATTCATTCAGACCATTTAATATCCAGACTGGTTGGCAAATATTGTGGCAGTTCCCAAAAAGAATGGCAAAGTTCGGATTTGTATTGATTTCAGAGATCTGAACAAAGCCACTCCAACGGATGATTATCCACTCCCCAACATCGATCTTCTGATCGATAGCACGGCAAGTCATGCCATGTTCTCCTTCATGGACGGATACTCAGGCTATAATCAGATCAAGTTAGTCGCTCGTGACCAATCCAAAACTTCCTTTACCACGCCTTGGGGTACCTTTTGCTATACAGTCATGCCGTTTGGACTCAAGAATGTCGGGGCAACCTATCAGAGAGCAATGACAGTTATCTTTCATGACCAGATGCACAAGAAGATGGATGCCTATGTGGATGACATCCTGGTCAAGTCCAAAGAAGGAGAGGATCATCTTAATGCCCTCGGCCAAGTCTTTGAAAGACTTATTCTCTACAAGTTGAGACTCAATCCACAGAAATGCGTCTTCGGAGTAGAGTCAGGCAAGTTGTTCGGCTACATGATCAGCAAGAAAGGCATAGAAGTAGATCCTGCCAAGGCAAAGGCGATCATTGATATGCCGCCTCCCACTAATCTTAAAGAGTTGCGAAGCCTTCAGGGTCGCATTCAGTCTATCCGTCGCTTTATCTCCAATTTAGCCATGAGATGCGAGCCCTTCAATCACTTGCTGAGAAAAGAAGTAAAGTTTGAGTGGGGACCAGAATGTCAGCTCTCATTTGAGCGCATCAAGCTGTATCTTCTCAATCCACTAGTTCTGAAGCCACCAGAACTTGGAAAGCCACTGCTCTTGTATATTTCTGTCAACCATAATGCTTGTGGAGGATTTCTTGCGCAATACGAGGAAGGTAGCCGGATAGAGCATGCCATCTACTACATCAGCAAGACTTTCATCGATTATGAGAAGAGATATTCTCAAATGGAAAAGACATGTCTAGCCTTAGTATGGATGTGTCAGAAGCTGAGACATTATCTGATGGCCTCAGAGATCAAAATTTTGTCAAGACTTAACCCTGTCAAGTACATCCTTGAGCAGCCTTTCCTCACTGGACGGATTGCAAAATGGCAAGTCCTCCTGATGCAGTACGATTTGGAATATGTTTCTCAGAAGTCAGTCAAGGGTCAGTCCATCGCAGATCAGTTGGCAGATTTCCCGTTGACAGAAGAGATCAAAGCCGAAGATGATTTTCCTGACGATCAAATTTGCAGTATTCAGGAATCTTCAGTCTGGACGTTATTCTTTGATGCAGCCAGAAATATGTCTGGTATAGGGATTGGGATCTTGTTGATCACTCCCGAAAAGGAGATGCTCCCTTATTCCCTCAAACTCGACTTCCAATGTACTCATAACATGGCCGAGTATGAAGCTCTAATACAAGGCCTCAAAATTTTGCAAGACTTTGATGTCAAGAGAGTACACGCCTTCGGCAACTCATTACTTGTTGTCAGTCAAGTTAATGCTGAATGGCAAGTCAAGGATTCGAAGTTGATCCCTTATCAAAAGATTGCCTTAACTCTCATAGGCAACTTTGAAGAGTTTCAGCTCAACCATGTCAAGAGAGAATACAATCACATAGCCGATGGCCTAGCCTGTTTAGGCTCTATTTTGTCTTTTAAAGACAGTAAATTCTGTCGTTCCTTCGAGATCGGCAGACTTGATTAACCTGCCTACATTCCAGTTGAGCAAGTGAGTCAAGTCACTCAGAAAGAGAAGCCTTGGTACAAAGATATCAAAAGCTTCATTGAAACCGGTGAATTTCCAGCAGAAATGCCAAGAAAAGAGCAACACGCGGTTCAGCGCATGTCAGCCTGTTATTTCCTCCTGGCCGATACTCTTTATCGCCGTGGATTCAGTTCTGAGTATGCCAGATGCTTAGATAAGGATGAAGCCATGGAAGTTATCCGAGAGGCACACGAGGGAATTTGTGGTGGTCACGTCGGCTACCAAACACTCGTCAAGCAGATTATTCGGGCAGGATACTACTGGAAAACCATGCAGCAGGATTGCCATCAATTTGTAAGGAAATGCGTCAAGTGTCAAATGCACGCACCTTTCATTCATGCGCCAGCCGCATACTTGCAATCCGCGGTCTCCTCTGGCCCTTTTCGATGTGGGCCTTCGACATAGTTGGTCCGATCACTCCTTTAGCTTCTAATGGCCACCGATACTTCCTCGCGGCTACGGAATACTTTACCAAATGGGTCGAAGTTGTCACTCTGCGAACAGTAGAAGACCGACATGTGGTTTCGTTTGTTCATAAAAATCTTCTTTGCCGCTTTGGCATACCACATGATATTGTGTCAGACAATGGCAGCCATTTCAAAAATGAGAGGATGAAGACTTTCTGCTCAAAGTTCAGGATTCATCACCATTTCTCAGCTCCCTACTATCCTCAAGGGAATGGCCAGGCTGAGGCCACCAATAAGATTTTGATCTGCATTCTGGAAAGAACAGTGGAGACAGGCCGTGATTGGCACGAAAAGATGCATGATGCGCTTTGGGCGTACCGAACCACCATTCGGACTCCAATCAATGCTACTCCTTCAGAACTCGTTTATGGGACTGAGGTAGTGTTACCTCTCCACGTTCAGAAGCCTGCACTCAAGTTCGCATCGCTCATCGAACTTCCGCTTGATCAATATCAGCAGCAGAGGTTGGTACAACTTGATCTGCTAGATGAGAAAAGGCTCAAGACAGCGGAACACGCTCAGGCCTATCGTCAGAGGATAGCTCAGCACTACGCCAAATCAGTCATTGAGAGAGGATTTCAAGTCAATGATCTTGTGCTCAGATCGACAGCTCATCTCAAGCATCGACCGAAGGGCAAGTGGTCACCCAATTGGGAAGGCCCTTATGTAATTAAGGAAGCGCTGCCTCGCAATTCCTATCGTCTGATTAATGCGGATGGAGTGGAACTGCCCGATCCTATTAATGCTTTACATTTGAAAAGATTTTTCACTTGAATTGTTCATCATAGCCTTTTGTATTCCTCAAAAGTCTTTTCAAATAAAGCAATATTCTTTTCACATTCTTCCCCCTGATACTGGGGCATTTTATTTTGATCTATACTTATTGGTTGATATTTTGAAATGATCCTTTTTTTTTTTAAACAATTATTTTCAATAAACTTTGGAAAATCGTCAACCAAAAATATAAAAACTGACTTTCCACAAAGTGGTAAGTACGGGTCGAATCCTCAGGGAACAGGAATTAAACACAATATTTTTAGAAAATTTAATTTATTAATGACAAATATCAATCTACAATTATAAAGTTAATACAACTACAAATAATCACTAAAAGAAAAGTAATCAAGCAATCAGTCTTCTGCTCCACGCCAAGGGTATTTCCGTCTTTTCGCCACGTAGAGAATCTTCTCACTTGGTCAATAACCCTGGACACTAAATATGCTTTTCAACCTAAAAATGCAGAAAAATATAAAGTTAGTTTTCTATTCTAACAATTAAAACAATAACTAAAACTATTTCTAATTGTACGAAAATTACAAAACAAATGCTATTTATCAAGCAAAAATTAAATAAAATACTAAATTAATTCTAAAATTAACCAATTTAACTCTACTAATGCTGTACGATGATGATGCAAGTCCTAAAATGCAGAAATTATTGAAAACAAGTCTAAATTGCCGAAACTAATAAAATTACGAAACTGCCCCTAACTAGTGTAAAATAGCATTCTGACATGTTATCGAAAAACCACTGTTTGACAAGGCAAACGAGGTCCGATTTTTCCGAAATTTATTCTGTTCTGCAACTGACAGATTAAACAATCTGACAGTTTTTACAGAATTGAAAAACAGTATCTGGAACTCCAGATATAAGCGTTTCAAATCTGGGAAAAATCAGGATATCGAAGGTCCTGTAATTTAAAAACCAGAAAAAGCGGTTTTCACAAAACGCTTAAAAATCAGACCAAACCAACTCCGAATGAGCTGAAATTTGGTCTGCAGTTAAATAACACGTCAATAAAGTGAATAGAAGAAAAAAAATTGGAAAACACAGAGTTTTTACATAGAAAATAATGCTAATGCGACAGGGTAAAAATCTGGTTTTTATTTGAGTGCACTATTCACTATTTGAACTATTTTACTCTCTAAGAATGTAATCTACGTGCAATGCAAACTTAATTAATCCTATATAACTGATTATATGCAGATGCTAACTATAATGAAGCTACATGAACTCTACACGAAGTATGACATGCATGTTATGAATATGCACTAAAGGAAATACTAATGCAATTACAATCAATACACTAAATAATGTAGTTAAATATAGGACTAAATGATATATTCTCTATAAACTAACTACACTATACTACTAACTAATCAACAACCGGTAAACTAACAAACACCAATCAAATCAACAATTAGAAATTTTGGCTAAACAATTAAAGAGATAACTACATTAGCTAATCTAAATTTGCTATAAGTAAATCAAGAACTTAGGGGACTAAAATGGAACAATAGGACACGTGTTCGAGTAGGACTAGGGTCGGTTGACTCCAATGGACTCGGTTTAGGCTTAGCTAAGGAAGGTTAACTTGGGTAGGCTCGAGTTAGGTTTGACTCAACTCGGTTTAAGTTTGGGCTCGGCTAGGTTTGGTTTTGGGTTTGACTTGATCAACTAGGTTCGAATAGGATAAGGTAAACTCGGTTGACCCACTAGGTTTAGACTAGGGTTTGGGTGTTGGTTGAACTCGGATTGGATTAGGTAGGCTCGGTTTTGACTAGGTTGAGATAGATAGGCTCGAGCTAAGGTTGACTCAACTAGTTGGGTTCGGTTTTGAGTTGCCTTAGTCAATTAGGTTCGGTTGACTTAGGTGGACTCGGTTTGACCTTATCTAAGGTTGGATTGGGTTTGGCTAAGGTTGACTCGATCTCGGATTGGTGTTGACTTGGCTAAGGTTGACTCAACTTGGTTTAACTTAGGTTAGGTTTGACTAGACTAGAGTTGACTCGACCTAGGCTCGGTTGGGGTTAGGTCTAGGTCTTTGACTCGGTTCAAAGGGTATTTAGAGTAAGGGTTGACTCGACTTAGGTGTGGTTTGACTAGACACGGTTTTTGGGAAAACCAATAACCTTCTGAATTACAATTAATAACCAATTTAGAAAGTTGAAGAGGTAAAACCGTCCAACCTAGAGAGGAGTTGAAATTTTTAATGACATTTAAAAATCAACTTGGAAAGTGGAGAAAGTAAATCTATCCAACTCAAAGGATTTAATATGTTTCCTTATTGGGTTTTACAAATCAATTTGGGAATTGAAGCAATCCAACCTAGAGACTCACACGGTTTTATCCTTCCAACAAAACTTTAATTAGCTTTTACTCCTTTCTTAAAATCGTGTGCACCTCTTTTAGAAGGAAATTGGAAATTTCAAATTTTGTTTCCCGAATTAATTGTAAACATTAATTCCTCTCTATTTTGGAGGGATATCCAAATTCAAACCTTCTTAAATTGCTTTTCACGAAATTAGAGGAGTCAATTTTCCCAAAAACGTTTTCAACCTTAATTACTTGTGTACCCTCCTTCAAAAAAAAATCGTCCACTCTAATTAAAGTTATTATACTCTAACTACATTAATATCTACCTAGGGCAATGAAAGGACCTAAAGGGAAAACACAATTTTCTAAAAGAAACTTAAATGGTCTACAACGAATTCCAAAACTAACGAAAAGCAATAAAACTAAGTAACTACTATTTTGATAAAACTAAGTTAGAAAATACTAAAAATGACTCCTAAGTACACAAAAGCTAACAAGAACATCACTATGCTGGAATTAAAAACATAAAAAAAATAAAGAAAACTTGATTTTTATAATTTTCAATAATACACTCAAACACAAAAAACGAAAAATGATTAAAACAATTAAGTAGCTCAATCCTAAAACAATGGAATGACTAACATCAATTTATGTTACTGTTAACACACTAAACACACAGCAAGCTACACGACTTACCACTCTAAACCCCCTTTTAACAAAAATGTAAAGATCGGCTAGAATATCTCTAGCCGATTTTTTTTCTTTTCTTTTTCAAAAATAAAATCAAAAGGAAACACAAGCACAACCCACGACTTAGAATAAACTAAAATGAAATTTCCTAATGAGATTTTCAGCAACACCATACAAGACACATGCTGGACAAAACAAAAATATCAAAACAGAAAAATATTTTTGCAAAAATCAAGAATCGACTAGAATAAGTCTAGCCGATTTTTGGATTTTTATTTTCAATTAAAATCAAATGTAACCCACACACAAAACCGACTAAGATGAATCAAAATGAACACTTTCTTTATTGGATTTTCTGTAAAACAACACCAAGAACACTTAGGGCAAACTTGAAAAATCGACTAGATGAAGATCTAGCCGATTTTTATAAAAAGGATGAAAAATCAATAAAAACTCGATTCCAACGAATCAACCACACACATAAACCTAATCTAACGTGCTGGTCTATGCACGAATGCTACTCTAAGATTGAAACAAAAAGAAAACTAAGAAACACACAGAAAATAACAAAACAAAATCCACACACAAATCGGTTTTATCTAGAAGAGAAGGAACAAGAAGACCTACCTTTTGGAAGATCCGACGACCGGGGGGATGAAGAAGAGCGGACCGTGGCTGGAGATGGACGTCCTATACCGTTCGAGAATGCTGTACTTCACCAAAATCGGTACCTTTTGCAGCTGCTACACGTTGGAGATCCACCGACGATGGAAAGTGAGCCGATTCGCGATCGGAGGGTGTAGAAAGCCGGATGGAGGTAGGGCCGGCTCACCTTGGTGGTGTGTTGCGCACTCCCGCCCAAGGTTAATGGTCTCCACCTCTGCTACACCTGCAAAAGTACAGAAAAGGGGTGAAAAGACAGCAAGGAACAAGAAAGAAATGAAAAGAAACGAAAGAAAGCTCAAAAATATGCTTGAAAATCAAACATAGGTCGATCTTCAATGGCCAACACGTGGGGGAGATGGAGAGGAAGAAGCTGCTGCTGTAGAGTCACTGTAGGGGGCGTCCAAACACAGCCAAAGATGCCTAGGGCTTCTCTAAAAAGTATATTTATACTTTTTGGAATTTGCAAAAACAATGTTATAAAAAATATATTTTCTAGGCGCCTCTTTCTGGGGGGGTTTCAGAAAAAACTTTTTGAAATGGATCTGGATAGGCGTGTGGGTTGGGTTTTGGACTTTTAAAGAGTTGATCCAAGGTCCAATTAACCTAATTGGGTCGGATATGGATCCGATCCACCTCGAAATCCGTGCTCAAACACTGAAATAACCATAACTCTCTCATTTTAACTTCGATTTTTCTGAAATTCGAACCATAGCCCCTTACTATCAAAACACATCTAAACATGGGTTTAAAACCTTAAACTTGATACAAAATGCATGAAAAACGTGTTTACATGATGTGCATTTCATGCATCATCAAATACCCCCATGCTTGAATGTTTGTTAGTCCCTTAACAAACCCTAATCATGATATGCACTGAAGACAAGAAATGCTAAGCATAAATGCCTAATACTAACTCAGTTTCGTAGGAATCACGGTTGCATTTAGCGTATGCAACAAGCCCTTTAAACCCCTAGCTTACACTAGTGGACGAGTAAGGTCTCGTGAGGGTTTGCAGAGATGCTACCTACAAACATCAATGAAATACGAGGATGATTTTTCAAAAATATGAGGCTCTTAAGAATGCAGTTGGAACAAATATTTTATGTAATTGACATTCTCAAAACAAGTTTAAAATCTCATGCCACCACAGTAAAAATTCTTTTTCTTCACTTTTCTAATATTGTAGCTAGTTCATGATTTTTCTCTGAAAGTCAAGTATTCTCATGTTTTACTCATTTATTCTCACTTGTATATTTTCTGCACAGTAATACACATATATGCCTAAGCAATGAAAATTTTCTCCTTCAGCACATTCTTTTCTTTCATTTTCTCTCTTTTTTTTTTTCAACTTTTGATCTCTTGCGCATTCTTCTCATATGAGCACTATTTCGAATAGTCAGTTTTTGTGACCCGTGTAGCGAGCTTTGGGTCAGTGACTCCCAAGTCGGCCGACCTTAGGGCACTAGATACAGAGTATCCCTCGGACTTAATTGCTCGAGTCACTAGACCTTCTATTCTAATAGTTTACGTATAGTCTTCCTCTCGTCCTGTGCAATGTCTCTATCTCTTAGGCTTTCTATGCAGTCCATGTAACAAGCTTTCAAACCAGTGGCTCCCAAACAAGTTGGCTTTGGGGCACCAGGTGTAAAACACCCTTCAGATTCTACTTACTCGAACTACAAAGGCCACAGATATCGACTTAGACAAGAAGATGATCTCCTTCGTTATCCTTTTCGTTAAGATACTCACACACTTCATCTCGTGTCTGAGTTCTACTACTAGGATTCACGAAGACATCAACAACTAAACGTAGCTCTATTCTTTTAAACTCATTTTTCAAACACATCTTTCCATTGCTTATTTCTTTCAGAAAACATACTGTGCCTACTTATACTAAAGTGATTCAAAATTTTCGAACAATCAAATACTATCTTTTCTTTGAATTTTCTCATGAATACTACTCTATTTGACTCAGTTCAGAAAATAAAAAAATTTTATGGGGCTTAAAAATTTATAAACTGTTAGATTATGTCAAAAACAATCATATATGCTACACTTTGTTCTCAAATGCCTACTTTGATTACCAGTCATACAATTTTTTTTTTAAATTTTTGTGTGCATGCATCTAAACCACCCCCCCATGCTTGAATGACACTGTCCCTAGTGGCATACAAAATAAATAAAAATGTAATGCAAATGCACACTAAAAGACACTAACAAAAATATGGGAGAAAGGATAGATACAACCTGATTTTCTCTGAGCTTCTGAAGTTGATTTTCCTCTGATCCTTGAATTCTTTGAAAGCTCTTCTCTGTACCTGGTAATTGATACACTAATTGTTAAGTTCATCCTGCATACATCAAAACACAAATTAGCACATGTGAAATGAAATACTAAATAAATAAAAACTCTGAAATGAAAAAGAAATAACGTACATATGATACATCCCTCTGGTCGAACCCTCATGCCTTCGTGAGATGCACTATCTCACACTCACCATCCTGCAAGGCATCTGGAATGAATGGCTTCAGTCTTTGCCCATTTACCTTGAATGTACCTTGGGTCATAGGATCGAATAGTGTCACTGCTCCATGGGGAAATACTTCTTTCACAATGTACGGACCTGTCCATCTCGATCTTAACTTCCCTGGGAATAAATGTAAACGAGAATTGTATAGCCACACTTTCTGATCTGGCTCAAACACTTTTCTGACAATATGCTTATCATGAAATGCTTTTGTGCGAGCTTTGTATAATTTGGCATTCTCATATGCATCATTCCTGAGTTCTTCTAATTCTGAGAGCTGCAGTGCTCTCTCTTTGCCAGCCTGGGTGAGGTCAAAATTCAATTTCTTGATAGCCCAGTATGCTCTATGCTCTAGCTCGACAGGAAGATGGCATGCTTTCCCGAATACAAGGCGATACGGGGACATGCCAATGGGAGTCTTAAATGCAGTTCTATATGCCCAAAGTGCATCATCTAAGCGCTGGGACCAATCCTTGCAGTCCGAACGAACTGTTTTTTCTAAAATTCGCTTAATCTCCCTATTGGACACTTCAACCTATCCACTAGTCTGCGAATGATATGGAGTGGTGAATCTATGATTGACAGAATATCTTCTCAGTAGAGAAGATATCTGTACATTCCTAAAATGCTTGACACCATCACTAATCATCGCACGTGGCACGCCAAAACGACTGAAAATGTTGTGCTTAATGAACTTAAGCACTACTCTGTGATCGTTGGTCTTGGTTGCCACAGCCTCGACCCACTTGGACACATAATCAACCGCCACCAAAATGTATAAATTTCTGAAGGAAGGCGGAAATGGTCCCATAAAATCAATGCCCCAAACATCAAAAATCTCGACTATCAAAATCGGAAGCAAGGGCATCATGTCCCTCTTGGACATGTTCCCAATCTGCTGACATCGCAGGCATCGCCTACAGAACTCATGAGCATCCCTGTGGAGTGTGGGCCAATAAAATCCTGACTGCAAAACCTTTGCAGCCGTCTTCCTACTACTAAAATGCCCTCCACAGGCTAATGAATGAGAAAATTCAGAATGGACTGGTACTCTTCCTCCGGAACACATCTCCTAATGATCTGGTCTGCACAGTATTTGAACAACTCTGGTTCATCCCAATAATAGTGCCTCACCTGAGATAGGAATCTCTCACGCTCATTCTTGTTCCAATGCTCAGGTATCTGTCTCGAAACCAGATAGTTCACAATATCTGCAAACCAGGGTAACTGCCATGTACTGACTGACATGATCTGCTCGTCGGAGAAAGAATCACTGATCGGCCTCTGATCCTGCGTGGTCTCCACGATCAGTCTGAAAAGATGGTCTGCTACTACATTCTCGCTTCCCTTCTTATCTCGAATCTCGAGATCAAACTTCTGTAGTAGTAGGACCCAACGAATCAATCTCGGTTTGGTGTCTTTCTTATTCAACAAATATTTCAATGCAGAATGGTCAGAATAGACAACCACCTTCCAACCGAGTAAATAGGACCTAAATTTATCCAATGCGAAAACTACCGCAAGTAGCTCCTTCTCTGTCGTAGTATAATTCATCTGAGCATCAGACAGAGTTCTACTCGCATAGTAGATCACATAGGGCTTCCTATCAATGCGTTGTCCTAAAATGGCCCCCATAGCATAATCAGATGCATCGCACATAATCTCAAATGGTAGAGTCCAATCTGGAGGTCTCAAAATAGGTGCAGTAATCAAAGCCTCTTTGAGAATCTCAAAGGCCTTCATACAATCCTCATCGAAAACAAAGGGCTGGTCTTTCTCCAATAACGTGCAAAGCGATCGAGAGATTTTGCTGAAATCTTTTATGAACCGCCTGTAAAATCCTGCATGCCCTAAAAATGATCGAATCTGCCTCACAGAGGTGGGTGGAGTCAAACGAGAAATGGATTCCATCTTTTCTCTGTCAACCTCAATACCACGCTTGGACACAATGTGTCCTAGCACAATCCCCTCCTGGACCATAAAATGGCTCTGTTCCCAACTCAGGACGAGATTGGTCTCCGCACACCTACTCAGTACTCGAGCAAGTTTTTGGAGGCAATCTTCAAAAGAAGAGCCATACACTGAAAAGTCGTCCATAAAAACTTCCATCACATCATCAATCATGTCCGAGAAGATAGCAAGCATGCACCTCTGAAAAGTAGCCGGGGCATTACAGAGCCCGAACGGCATACGTCTAAACACGAAGGTGCCATAAGGACATGTAAATGTGGTCTTCTCCTGGTCGTCAGGATGGACAGCTACCTGATTGTATCCTGAATATCCATCTAGAAAGCAGTAGTAGCTCTGTCCTGCGAGTCTCTCTAAGATCTGATCAATGAATGGCAATGGGAAATGATCTTTCCTAGTTGCCACATTCAGCTTCCTATAGTCAATGCAGACTCGCCATCCTGTAGTGGTCTTCATCAGAATTCTCTCACCCTTCTCATTCTCAACCACAGTGAGTCCTGACTTCTTCGGCACAACTTGAATCGGACTGACCCACTGGCTATCAGAAATAGGGTAAATGATTCCGGCATCCAACCACTTCACCACCTTTTTCTTCACCACTTCCTTCATGTTGGGATTTAGCCTTCTCTGCATATCCCTAAATGGCTTGACTTCCTCATTACAATGGATCCTATGCATGCCGAATGAAGGATCAATCCCCTTTAGATCAGCAACTCCCCATCCAATCGCTGCCTTGTGCTCTCGAAGAATAGTCAGCAATCTTTGTTCCTGCTCCTCAGTGAGCAAGGATGAGATGATCACAGGCAGAGTCTCATCATCTCTGAGATATGCATACTTGAGTGAGTCCGGTAAGGGTTTCAGCTCAAGTTTCGGAGGTGACTCGATCAAAGACTTGGCGGGGGTCTCAGTAAGTGGTGGAAGAGGCTCCCTGGCCGGTCCCCAAGGTGATCTCTCTGACGACACTCTAGACACATCTACACTATCTACACCGCTATTCTTCTCTATATGGTACAAATCTAAAGAATCCTCAGTAATATACAACTCGGGCTGCTCCTCCACTAACTCCTGTGCAATGTCTACATGAAAGCAGTCCATGTCTCCTGCTGGTCCCATTGCGGCATTGAAAATATTCAGCTTGACCTTTCGATTGCCGAATGAGAGATCCATGACTCCGATCCTACAGTTGATGCACGCATTGGCAGTCGCCAAGAATGGTCTGCCTAAAATAATCGGAGTCTGGTGCTGGCTGTCTACTCCTTCCATATCAAGAATAATGAAATCGACTGGAAAATAAAAGTCATCCACCTTAACTAGCACGTCCTCCAAGACACCTCTCGGTACCTTGACAGAACGATCTGCCAGCTGCAGTGTAATCGGAGTCGATCTCATCTCTCCTAGCCTGAAAGAATCAAAGAAATATCCGGGCAGAATGTTCACGCTTGCTCCAAGATCGAGCAATGCGCCTTCTATCCGGATGTTCCCTATAGTACAAGCAATGATAGGGGCTCTAGGGTCCTTGAGCTTTGGTGGTGTCTGATGCTGAAGTACTGAACTCACCTGCTCAGTCAGATGGACCCTGTTAGGAACTCGCTCTCTAGATTTATGCTTCTGCGTACATAGTTCCTTTAGGAATTTGGCATATGCCGGCACCTGCTGAATAGCATCGAGCAAAGGTAGGTTGATCTGCACATGCTTGAAGATGTCAAGCATGTCCTGGATCTTCGCACCTTGCTTCCCTCTATAACCAGGAGACTCTAATGCTATGGGATAGGGTGGTGGGGGAATATACTCTGTTGGTTCCTCCTCTTTGTGAGAAGGCTCACTCCTATCCTTCTTCTTCTTTTCTGAGGATGAAGATGGTGAAGGTGATGATGGGGATGATGATTGAGCCGACGTAGGTGAACCAATGGTCTCTGGCTCCTCTATCCTCTCTCTACTCTCTCGCTCTCTGCTCTCGATGTGATACTCACGTCCTGTAAGACCCGCAATTTTTCAGATAACTCTGAATAAATTCCTGAGGCATTCTTTAGTGAAAAATAACATTTTTACCGTAAAGCAAATCGAACCGATTCCTGCGACCCAGATATACTTAAGATATTCGTATCTTCACGAATATATGCTCAAACGCTCTGGAGGTCATAACTTCCTATCTGAACAAAATCAAAGGATTCCTGCGAGCCAACTTTCTTAGTGGCATCAATACGAAGATAATGGCGTACTTAGAATTTTTCGGAAAAAAATCGCCGAAAACCCGAAATTCTTGCGGGACCCACGAAAATATTGGTGGGACCCACTGAAATATTTCTCAGAAAATATTCTAGAATATTCTAGAATATTCCAGCACCTTCCAGCATCTTCCAGAGCCTTCCAGCATGTTCCAGCACCTTCCATGGAAGGGATTCTCAGAAAGCCCAAGGGCAAAATGGAAATTCTGAAACTTGGGGCTCAAGTTTCAGAATCTATAAATAGAGGAGCCCCCCTCCTTTGAAAAATCGTCTAGCCCTCTCTCTCTCCTCCTTTTCCAAACCTCCCCTACCTAGCCTAGCCCACCTGAGCCCACCTGACCTGGTCTGAGCCTGCCTGACTTAACCTGAGCCTGCCTGACCTGGTCCTAACCCACCTGACCTGGGTCTGAACCCACTTGACCTGGTCCAAACCCAGTTGACTTGACTTGAACCTAGTTGGGTTTAAAGTCAAAGTTAAAGTCCTTTTTGGTCCAGATTCCGGTTTGGATTTCTGAACCCAGACTTAGCCTACTTGAGCTGAGTTCGAACCTGCTGAACCCAGTTGACTTGGATCGAACCCTGTTTGGTTCAAACCACTTAGGTTGAGTAGCTTGACCTGCTCTACCTCTTTCTCAACTAAGTCAGCTTCATCTGACTTAGTCTGACCTCTCGAAGGAAGGCTCGAAGCCAAAGAAGCAACCCGGAGTCGTTTCTTCCACGATTTGAAGTAAGTTCGCTTCATTAAACCATCTCTCTCAAGTATTTGATTGTTTGTATATAGCATATACTTTCTGAAGTAGTATCTTGCTTTAGTTCTTGGTTGAGCCCTCTAGGACACTTTGGTGTTCACGCGCTCGCCTCGTAACTATCGTCGGATATATATGTTCGAATACGCAGTATATGCGTTCTTCAAAATAGTATCTCACCCTAGTTCTTGGTTGAGCCCTCTAGGACACTTCGGTGTTCACTCGCTCGCCTCGTAACTATCGTTGGATA
Organism: Nuphar pumila; assembly: GCF_984573655.1. Taxonomy (NCBI): domain Eukaryota; kingdom Viridiplantae; phylum Streptophyta; class Magnoliopsida; order Nymphaeales; family Nymphaeaceae; genus Nuphar; species Nuphar pumila. The sequence goes on along the minus strand of NC_143262.1, from coordinate 51,205,565 downwards.
CAGATCTAGGTGTATATCTGCTGATACTGCCGACGCGTCTTATATCGCACAGGCCATGTAATTTACCTTTGCCGTCGCGTCGTATGATGCCAAGGCTCCCTGCTTTCTGTACTTCCGATTACTGCACTTCCGATTATGCATTTACTTACGCCGTCGCGTCGAACGATGCCAAGGCTCCTGCTTTCTGCAATGTATTTACTTACGCCGTCGCGTCGAACGATGCCAAGGCTCCTGTTTTGTTATATATGTAGAATATTTCGTTCAGTTACACACCCTGAACAATAGTATATGCATTTCCTTTACGCCGCCGCTGTATAAAGCACAGGCTTCTGCTTATATTACATATATGGCGCGTAAGTGAGCGTTCAAATGGAGATCAACTCCAAAATCGCCCATGCGATTCCCTTACCGCTCCTCGTACAAGATTCTGCTTGACGAATGAAGCCCCTATTGGAAAGGCTTCGCCTTTTGGCAAAATGCTCTTTACGTAAAGACTAAATCAATTACGTATGGCCTGGCTATGGCCCAAGGTTCCTGCAACCTTGATGGATGCAAAGTACGCACAACGGTGCGCATCCATTTCCCGAGTTAAGCGTAGCGATTTCCCACCAAAGAGGGGAGATGCCGCTGAAACGGATAAAAGAAACGCACGCTTTCTCCGTAAAAGAGAGGAAGTGCTGCTGAAATTCCTGAAGGAGCTAAGAATGGCTCAGAAAGAACGTAGCAGAAGTGCTACCCAGTTATGGAACGCCTTCTACGATGTAGAAAGGTTCGTCGCACCACTGCCGGTAGAGCAGAGAAGGTGTTGACAGAATGGTTGGCAGAAGAGCTGCCAGAACCAGTTAAGTTGCACAATGATGTCCTTTGTTGGAACGATGTCAGAATGACTCGTCTCCCTGACACCTGCAAGGGCATCATACTTGTAAGAGTCGTTGCGCCAAAGTAGTGGTAGCGCCTTGACAAGGTCCTGAGCTCATTGCGTAAAGATACGCCGAGTAGCCGATCCGTAGAGATCGAGTCATGTGCATGCTCATTAAGAATTATCAGACAACCAGACTCGTAAGGGCCGCTGAGCCGGAGTGTGTTGTTTCCACCGAAAGAGGTGAAGTGCTCGTCAAGGCCGAAGTGCCGAGAGCAGAGTTAAGCATGCATATGAATAAAACCTTTGTTCCACGGTGAAAACCGTGTGGTTGATTGGGGTCGGGTACATACTTCTCAAAGGCTGCCCTATAGGCATGCAATGTTCGTCAAGTAATTGTAAGACCGGCAGGCCCCTTTCAGAATTTCTCACCGAGGAAGACGGTGATGGCGCAGCCTTGAGTGACATATATTTCACCCAAACCTGATAGAGTTCATTGATGGCCTTCGTCACTCAGAGGTATGGAGGTCGTGGTTATCCTTAAATATCTAAGGATTGAACCCAACTACTGCAGTAGCAGAATGCATTCGGATACCTAGTAAGGATCTCTTCCGGTATGCTGTACCGTCCTACTAGGGGGATGGGGTCAACAGGCCTCTGGGGTATCTAAAATACATAGAATAATCAACCCCCAAATCGTCGCGTTGTCGCCCAGATATGAGTCTCCTAAGCCCATGGGGAGGTGCAATTATCGAAACAAAGCATTAGCTTAGGTACAACGCTACTTTGAATGTATGAGTGGATGACGTTGTTGAGTCAGTCCTGCATAACCTTTGTGAAGGTGTCATGGTCGGTATACTACTGGACCGATTGGGAAAGAACCCCATTGATATCCGTACGACTAAGTGAAGCTCGGAGAGCCGTCCTTAGATTCGTAGGATACGGATGTGCCAAGCATAAAAGCTTGAGCTAGACATCCATTCGTGACTCTGAGGAAGTCAAGGCTAAGTCGTAGAGACTTAAGAGGTTATTCTAACTCACAGCTCTGAAGAGGCTTATGCGAAGTCATGACGACTTGCGTGGATGTTCAACTCATAGCCCTGATGTGGCTTTTGCGATATACGCTAAGTCATGGAGGCTTGAGCGTCGTATTACGAACTGCGACCCTGAGTGGTCTATGCATTTACTTGAGTTGAATAGATAGGTGTTTGCCTACTTACCAGACCATCAGTGGTTCTGACCCCGTTTAATGGGGATTTCAGGTGTTGAACCTGCGTGGCGATATGCGGAGCAAGGCGGCATCGAGTTCCAGGGTTTCTCTAGACAGAGTTGTACTGCTTCCTTTTTATTTGAACCTACACTGCTTTTCTAAGCAGTAGTGTTGTAATAAACATGTGGTTTTCAATAAAATAGAACACTTTGGTGGTCAATGAGTTGCTTGGCTACATACCTGCAACGTGCTCAGAGTTTTCTAAAACTGACGACTCATTATCGTCTGATTCCGCTGCTAAAAGCTTTTCTAAGTTCCGCTGCAAAGAAAAAAAAAAGAAATCCATGAAAATTTTAACTTAGCTTTGTTTTGGAAATCCGGGGCGTTACACGTCCACTCCTCAGGGCCATAACCGATTTGGCCTGATGCTGTGTCTCAGTATGAAATAGGCCTCCAGTCATCTGGTCCTTGCCCTTCGGGTTCATGACAGCCTGACTCGGCAATGTACCCTCGGGTCTCCTACTAATAGCCTCAGCTAACTGTCCCATTTGCGATTCTAACTTCGCAATGGACTGCGTATGCGAGCTCAAAATCTGGCTACACTTCTCGAAGGCGTTCTGATTAGAGGTTTTCACCTCTTGGAATGCCTGGAGAAGTCTCTCCTCAAAAGATGTCTGCGGGGCAGACTCCTGCTGAATTGGGGGAGTAACAGAAGAAGAAGAAGACTGAGCATAGTTCGGTCTTTGAAATGACTGAGTAAAAGATGGCTGCCGAACTGGCTGAGAGGATGTAGGCATCTGCATGGAAGACTGTGGATTCTTCCATGAAAAATTGGGATGGTTACGCCAACCCGGATTATATGTCGATGAAAATGGGTTATTTGGCGGTCTGACGTATCCCTGAGCTGCCTGAACTTGTTCTTGAACAAATTCAGGGTACTGAGCTGCCGAAGGGCACTCAGTGATCTCGTGTGCCGGACTGGCACAAAGAGTACACACCTGCTGTGTGGTGGATGGTCCTGAGAGAAGCTGGTCCAGCTTCTGAGCAATCATGTCTACCTTGCACTGTAGTGCAATAGATGGACCAACTTCAAGAACACCAGCTTTCTTCTGAATGCTGGGTGTGGCTCTATCAGAATGAGAGCTCGAAGCATGGTGGAGAGAATTCTCGGCCAATGTATCAAATAACCTCCATGCTTCATCCTCGCTCTTCAGCATGAATGTCCCTCCACATGAAGAGTCGATCATCTGACGATTCTTGTCAGACAATCCATCGTAGAAGCTCTGCACCAGTTGCCATTTCAGCACCTGATGATGGGGACATTTCCTGAGGAGATCCTTCATTCTCTCCCAGGTCTCATGAAAGCGCTCACCATCTAGCTCTGAAAAGCTAGTGATGGCTCTACGATATTGGTTCGTACGACCAATGGAAAAATATTTCCGAAGAAACTCTTGTTGCAATTGATCCCATGACTCTATTTCTACAGAATCTAAGGACTTCAGCCAATACTTGGCTTTGTCCTTCAATGAAAAGGGGAATAGAGTCAACCTTAAAGCATCATTATCGAAATTCTGTATCTTAACAGTAGAACAGATTTCGAGGAATTCATCTAAATGTCGGTAGGGATCCTCATGACTAAGGCCATAAAAGGATGGAAGCATCTGAATAATACTAGCCTTAATCTCATAATGTGGCGCTCCTACATCGGGTCTCCGAATGCAGGATGCCTGAACATAGTCTGTGGGAATGAAATATTCCCGCAGAGGGCGTGAAAGAACTGGGGGTGGAGGTGGAGGATCCATGTCAGCCATTGTTGCCGAACTTCGATGAGAATGTAAAATTCTCTCTGGGTTGTCAACAAATGGGTGTAATGGGGTTCCTAGCCCTCGTCGACCCTGCATACACTGGTGCTAAGACCAGATGTAAGCAAACGACCTAACTCTAAATCTAAACTACACAGGTACTAAAATGTAAATAACACAAAATAAACAACTACTAAACAACTATGCTAAACTAATTATGTCAGAATGATCTAACTAAGTAAATGAAATAACAAATTAAACTACTCTAAAGTACTGAAAAGATAAATACAGGAAATCACAAACTAAGTTTTTCTAAAACCCACCTGTCTAATCGCTCCTTGCAGAATGAATTTCAAGTGAATCCTAGAAAGACAGAACGTGAATCCTATACTTACTAACTATGTTAATCCTATATTCACTTACTAATCCTACTAACTAAAAATAAAACAACTAATTAACTAAAACCAATTAATAAATCAAACTCTAAGAAATAAAGTAATTAATTCGCCGTTCCCCGGCAACGGCGCCAAAATTTGGTTGATATTTTGAAATGATCCTTTTTTTTTTTTAAAACAATTATTTTCAATAAACTTTGGAAAATCGTCAACCAAAAATATAAAAACCGACTTTCCACAAAGTGGTAAGTACGGATCGAATCCTCAGGGAACAGGAATTAAAGACAATATTTTTAGAAAATTTAATTTATTAATGACAAATATCAATCTACAATTATAAAGTTAATACAACTACAAATAATCACTAAAAGAAAAGTAATCAAGCAATCAGTCTTCTGCTCCACGCCAAGGGTATTTCCGTCTTTTCGCCACGTAGAGAATCTTCTCACTTGGTCAATAACCCTGGACACTAAATATGCTTTTCAACCTAAAAATGCAGAAAAATATAAAGTTAGTTTTCTATTCTAACAATTAAAACAATAACTAAAACTATTTCTAATTGTACGAAAATTACAAAACAAATGCTATTTATCAAGCAAAAATTAAATAAAATACTAAATTAATTCTAAAATTAACCAATTTAACTCTACTAATGCTGTATGATGATGATGCAAGTCCTAAAATGCAGAAATTATTGAAAACAAGTCTAAATTGCCGAAACTAATAAAATTACGAAACTGCCCCTAACTAGTGTAAAATAGCATTCTGACATGTTATCGGAAAACCACTGTTTGACAGGGCAAACGAGGTCCGATTTTTCCGAAATTTGTTCTGTTCTGCAACTGACAGATTAAAAAATCTGACAGTTTTTACATAATTGAAAAACAGTATATGGAACTCCAGATATAAGAGTTTCAAATCTGGGAAAAATCAGGATATCGAAGGTCCTGTAATTTAAAAACCAGAAAAAGCGGTTTTCACAAAACGCCTAAAAATCAGACCAAACCAACTCCGAATGAGCTGAAATTTGGTCTGCAGTTAAATAACACGTCAATAAAGTGAATAGAAGAAAAAAATTTGGAAAACACAGAGTTTTTACACAGAAAATAATGCTAATACGACAGGGTAAAAATCTGGTTTTTATTTGAGTGCACTATTCACTATTTGAACTATTTTACTCTCTAAGAATGTAATCTACGTGCAATGCAAACTTAATTAATCCTATATAACTGATTATATGCAGATTCTAACTATAATGAAGCTACATGAACTCTACACGAAGTATGACATGCATGTTATGAATATGCACTAAAGGAAATACTAATGCAATTACAATCAATACACTAAATAATGTAGTTAAATATAGGACTAAATGATATATTCTCTATAAACTAACTATACTATACTACTAACTAATCAACAACCGGTAAACTAACAAACACCAATCAAATCAACAATTAGAAATTTTGGCTAAACAATTAAAGAGATAACTACATTAGCTAATCTAAATTTGCTATAAGTAAATCAAGAACTTAGGGGACTAAAATGGAACAATAGGACACGTGTTCGACTAGGACTAGGGTCGGTTGACTCCAATGGACTCGGTTTAGGCTTAGCTAAGGGGGGTTAACTTGGGTAGGCTCGAGTTAGGTTTGACTCAACTCGGTTTAAGTTTGGGCTCCGCTAGGTTTGGTTTCGGGTTTGACTTGATCAACTAGGTTCGAATAGGATAAGGTAAACTCGGTTGACCCACTAGGTTTAGACTAGGGTTTGGGTCTTGGTTGAACTCGGATTGGATTAGGTAGGCTCGGTTTTGACTAGGTTGAGATAGATATGCTCGAGCTAAGGTTGACTCAACTAGTTGGGTTCGGTTTTGAGTTGCCTTAGTCAATTAGGTTCGGTTGACTTAGGTGGACTCGGTTTGACCTTATCTAAGGTTGGATTGGGTTTGGCTAAGGTTGACTCGATCTCGGATTGGTGTTGACTTGGCTAAGGTTGACTCAACTTGGTTTAACTTAGGTTAGGTTTGACTAGACTAGAGTTGACTCGACCTAGGCTCGGTTTGGGTTAGGTCTAGGTCTTTGACTCGGTTCAAAGGGTATTTAGAATAGGGGTTGACTCAACTTAGGTGTGGTTTGACTAGACACGGTTTTTGGGAAAACCAATAACCTTCCGAATTACAATTAATAACCAATTTAGAAAGTTGAAGAGGTAAAACCGTCCAACCTAGAGAGGAGTTGAAATATTTAATGACATTTAAAAATCAACTTGGAAAGTGGAGAAAGTAAATCTATCCAACTCAAAGGATTTAATACGTTTCCTTATTGGGTTTTACAAATCAATTTGGGAATTGAAGCAATCCAACCTAGAGACTCACACGGTTTTATCCTTCCAACAAAACTTTAATTAGCTTTTACTCCTTTCTTAAAATCGTGTGCACCTCTTTTAGAAGGAAATTGGAAATTTCAAATTTTGTTTCCCGAATTAATTGTAAACATTAATTCCTCTCTATTTTGGAGGGATATCCAAATTCAAACCTTCTTAAATTGCTTTTCACGAAATTAGAGGAGTCAATTTTCCCAAAAACGTTTTCAACCTTAATTACTTGTGTACCCTCCTTCAAAAAAAAAACGTCCACTCTAATTAAAGTTATTATACTCTAACTACATTAATATCTACCTAGGGCAATGAAAGGACCTAAAGGGAAAACACAATTTTCTAAAAGAAACTTAAATGGTCTACAACGAATTCCAAAACTCACTTAAATGGCTCCTAAAAACGTCTAAAGCAATAAACCCTAATATATGTAACTTTGACAACCTAATTACACTTACCTAACTCAATTAATGACAATTAATAATTTCTTAAAAATTTGACCAAGAGCTCAAGGGGAGCTCTAATGGCTACCGCCCCACCTTGGGGAAGAAGAAGAACTACACGAAAATAAAAAATTAAAATTATAAACTAACGAAAAGCAATAAAACTAAGTAACTACTATTTTGATAAAACTAAGTTAGAAAATACTAAAAATGACTCCTAAGTACCCAAAAGCTAACAAGAACATCACTATGCTGGAATTAAAAACATAAAAAAAATAAAGAAAACTTGATTTTTATAATTTTCAATAATACACTCAAACACAAAAAACGAAAAATGATTAAAACAATTAAGTAGCTCAATCCTAAAACAATGGAATGACTAACATCAATTTATGTTACTGTTAACACACTAAACACACAGCAAGCAACACGACTTACCACTCTAAACCCCCTTTTAACAAAAATGTAAAGATCGGCTAGAATATCTCTAGCCGATTTTTTTTCTTTTCTTTTTCAAAAATAAAATCAAAAGGAAACACAAGCACAACCCACGACTTAGAATAAACTAAAATGAAATTTCCTAATGAGATTTTCAGCAACACCATACAAGACACATGCTGGACAAAACAAAAATATCAAAACAGAAAAATATTTTTGCAAAAATCAAGAATCGACTAGAATAAGTCTAGCCGATTTTTGGATTTTTATTTTCAATTAAAATCAAATGTAACCCACACACAAAACCGACTAAGATGAATCAAAATGAACACTTTCTTTATTGGATTTTCTGTAAAACAACACCAAGAACACTTAGGGCAAACTTGAAAAATCGACTAGATGAAGATTTAGCCGATTTTTATAAAAAGGATGAAAAATCAATAAAAACTCGATTCCAACGAATCAACCACACACATAAACCTAATCTAACGTGCTGGTCTATGCACGAATGCTACTCTAAGATTGAAACAAAAAGAAAACTAAGAAACACACAGAAAATAACAAAACAAAATCCACACACAAATCGGTTTTATCTAGAAGAGAAGGAACAAGAAGACCTACCTTTTGGAAGATCCGACGACCGGGGGGATGAAGAAGAGCGGACCGTGGCTGGAGATGGACGTCCTATACCGTTCGAGAATGCTGTACTTCACCAAAATCGGTACCTTTTGCAGCTGCTACACGTTGGAGATCCACCGACGATGGAAAGTGAGCCGATTCGCGATCGGGGGGTGTAGAAAGCCGGATGGAGGTAGGGCCGGCTCACCTTGGTGGTGTGTTGCGCAGTCCCGCCCAAGGTTAATGTTCTCCACCTCTGCTAAACCTGCAAAAGTACATAAAAGGGGTGAAAAGACAGCAAGGAACAAGAAAGAAATGAAAAGAAACGAAAGAAAGCTCAAAAATATGCTTGAAAATCAAACATAGGTCGATCTTCAATGGCCAACACGTGGGGGAGATGGAGAGGAAGAAGCTGCTGCTGTAGAGTCACTGTAGGGGGCGTCCAAACACAGCCAAAGACGCCTAGGGCTTCTCTAAAAAGTATATTTATACTTTTTGGAATTTGCAAAAACAATGTTATAAAAAATATATTTTCTAGGCGCCTCTTTCTGGGGGGTTTTCAGAAAAAACTTTTTGAAATGGATCTGGATAGGCGTGTGGGTTGGGTTTTGGACTTTTAAAGAGTTGATCCAAGGTCCAATTAACCTAATTGGGTCGGATATGGATCTGATCCACCTCGAAATCCGTGCTCAAACACTGAAATAACCATAACTCTCTCATTTTAACTTCGATTTTTCTGAAATTCGAACCATAGCCCCTTACTATCAAAACACATCTAAACATGGGTTTAAAACCTTAAACTTGATACAAAATGCATGAAAAACGTGTTTACATGATGTGCATTTCATGCATCATCAAATACCCCCATGCTTGAATGTTTGTTAGTCCCTTAACAAACCCTAATCATGATATGCACTGAAGACAAGAAATGCTAAGCATGAATGCCTAATACTAACTCAGTTTCGTAGGAATCACGGTTGCATTTAGCGTATGCAACAAGCCCTTTAAACCCCTAGCTTACACTAGTGGACGAGTAAGGTCTCGTGAGGGTTTGCAGAGATGCTACCTACAAACATCAATGAAATACGAGGATGATTTTTCAAAAATATGAGGCTCTTAAGAATGCAGTTGGAACAAATATTTTATGTAATTGACATTCTCAAAATAAGTTTAAAATCTCATGCCACTACAGTAAAAATTCTTTTTCTTCACTTTTCTAATATTGTAGCTAGTTCATGATTTTTCTCTGAAAGTCAAGTATTCTCATGTTTTACTCATTTATTCTCACTTGTATATTTTCTGCACAGTAATACACATATATGCCTAAGCAATGAAAATTTTCTCCTTCAGCACATTCTTTTCTTTCATTTTCTCTCTTTTTTTTTTTTCAACTTTTGATCTCTTGCGCATTCTTCTCATATGGGCACTATTTCGAATAGTCAGTTTTTGTGACCCGTGTAGCGAGCTTTGGGTCAGTGACTCCCAAGTCGGCCGACCTTAGGGCACTAGATACAGAGTATCCCTCAGACTTAATTGCTCGAGTCACTAGACCTTCTATTCTAATAGTTTACGTATAGTCTTCCTCTCGTCCTGTGCAATGTCTCTATCTCTTAGGCTTTCTATGCAGTCCATGTAACAAGCTTTCAAACCAGTGGCTCCCAAACCAGTTGGCTTTGGGGCACCAGGTGTAAAACACCCTTCAGATTCTACTTACTCGAACTACAAAGGCCACAGATATCGACTTAGACAAGAAGATGATCTCCTTCGTTATCCTTTTCGTTAAGATACTCACACACTTCATCTCGTGTCTGAGTTCTACTACTAGGATTCACGAAGACATCAACAACTAAACGTAGCTCTATTCTTTTAAACTCATTTTTCAAACACATCTTTCCATTGCTTATTTCTTTCAGAAAACATACTGTGCCTACTTATACTAAAGTGATTCAAAATTTTCGAACAATCAAATACTATCTTTTCTTTGAATTTTCTCATGAATACTACTCTATTTGACTCAGTTCAGAAAACAAAAAATTTTTATGGGGCTTAAAAATTATAAACTGTTAGATTATGTCAAAAACAATCATATATGCTACACTTTGTTCTCAAATGCCTACTTTGATTACCAGTCATACAAAATTTTTTTTAAATTTTTGTGTGCATGCATCTAAACCACCCCCCCATGCTTGAATGACACTGTCCCTAGTGGCATACAAAATAAATAAAAATGTAATGCAAATGCACACTAAAAGACACTAACAAAAATATGGGAGAAAGGATAGATACAACCTAATTTTCTCTGAGCTTCTGAAGTTGATTTTCCTCTGATCCTTGAATTCTTTGAAAGCTCTTCTCTGTACCTGGTAATTGATACACTAATTGTTAAGTTCATCCTGCATACATCAAAACACAAATTAGCACATGTGAAATGAAATACTAAATAAATAAAAACTCTGAAATGAAAAAGAAATAACGTACATATGATACATCCCTCTGGTCGAACCCTCATGCCTTCGTGGGATGCACTATCTCACACTCACCATCCTGCAAGGCATCTGAAATGAATGGCTTCAGTCTTTGCCCATTTACCTTGAATGTACCTTGGGTCATAGGATCGAATAGTGTCACTGCTCCATGGGGAAATACTTCTTTCACAATGTACGGACCTGTCCATCTCGATCTTAACTTCCCTGGGAATAAATGTAAACGAGAATTGTATAGCCACACTTTCTGATCTGGCTCAAACACTTTTCTGACAATATGCTTATCATGAAATGCTTTTGTGCGAGCTTTGTATAATTTGGCATTCTCATATGCATCATTCCTGAGTTTTTCTAATTCTGAGAGCTGCAGTGCTCTCTCTTTGCCAGCCTGGGTGAGGTCAAAATTCAATTTCTTGATAGCCCAGTATGCTCTATGCTCTAGCTCGACAGGAAGATGGCATGCTTTCCTGAATACAAGGCGATACGGGGACATGCCAATGGGAGTCTTAAATGCAGTTCTATATGCCCAAAGTGCATCATCTAAGCGCTGGGACCAATCCTTGCGGTCCAGACGAACTGTCTTTTCTAAAATTCGCTTAATCTCCCTATTGGACACTTCAACCTATCCACTAGTCTGCGGATGATATGGAGTGGTGAATCTATGATTGACAGAATATCTTCTCAGTAGAGAAGATATCTGTACATTCCTAAAATGCTTGACACCATCACTAATCATCGCACGTGGCACGCCAAAACGACTGAAAATGTTGTGCTTAATGAACTTAAGCACTACTCTGTGATCGTTGGTCTTGGTTGCCACAGCCTCGACCCACTTGGACACATAATCAACCGCCACCAAAATGTATAAATTTCCGAAGGAAGGCGGAAATGGTCCCATAAAATCAATGCCCCAAACATCAAAAATCTCGACTATCAAAATCGGAAGCAAGGGCATCATGTCCCTCTTGGACATGTTCCCAATCTGCTGACATCGCAGGCATCGCCTACAGAACTCATGAGCATCCCTGTGGAGTGTGGGCCAATAAAATCCTGACTGCAAAACCTTTGCAGCCGTCTTCCTACTACTAAAATGCCCTCCACAGGCTAATGAATGAGAAAATTCAGAATGGACTGGTACTCTTCCTCCGGAACACATCTCCTAATGATCTGGTCTGCACAGTATTTGAACAACTCTGGTTCATCCCAATAATAGTGCCTCACCTGAGATAGGAATCTCTCACGCTCATTCTTGTTCCAATGCTCAGGTATCTGTCTCGAAACCAGATAGTTCACAATATCTGCAAACCAGGGTAACTGCGATGTACTGACTGACATGATCTGCTCGTCGGAGAAAGAATCACTGATCGGCCTCTGATCCTGCGTGGTCTCCACGATCAGTCTGGAAAGATGGTCTGCTACTACATTCTCGCTTCCCTTCTTATCTCGAATCTCGAGATCAAACTCCTGTAGTAGTAGGACCCAACGAATCAATCTCGGTTTGGTGTCTTTCTTATTCAACAAATATTTCAATGCAGAATGGTCAGAATAGACAATCACCTTCGAACCGAGTAAATAGGACCTAAATTTATCCAATGCAAAAACTACCGCAAGTAGCTCCTTCTCTGTCGTAGTATAATTCATCTGAGCATCAGACAGAGTTCTACTCGCATAGTAGATCACATAGGGCTTCCTATCAATGCGTTGTCCTAAAATGGCCCCCATAGCATAATCAGATGCATCGCACATAATCTCAAATGGTAGAGTCCAATCTGGAGGTCTCAAAATAGGTGCAGTAATCAAAGCCTCTTTGAGAATCTCAAAGGCCTTCATACAATCCTCATCAAAAACAAAGGGCTGGTCTTTCTCCAATAACGTGCAAAGCGGTCGAGAGATTTTGCTGAAATCTTTTATGAACCGCCTGTAAAATCCTGCATGCCCTAAAAATGATCGAATCTGCCTCCCAGAGGTGGGTGGAGTCAAACGAGAAATGGATTTCACCTTTGCTCTGTCAACCTCAATACCACGATTGGACACAATGTGTCCTAGCACAATCCCCTCCTGGACCATAAAATGGCTCTTTTCCCAACTCAGGACGAGATTGGTCTCCGCACACCTACTCAGTACTCGAGCAAGTTTTTGGAGGCAATCTTCAAAAGAAGAGCCATACACTGAAAAGTCGTCTATAAAAACTTCCATCACATCATCAATCATGTCCGAGAAGATAGCAAGCATGCACCTCTGAAAAGTAGCCGGGGCATTACAGAGCCCGAACGGCATACGTCTAAACGCGAAGGTGCCATAAGGACATGTAAATGTGGTCTTCTCCTGGTCGTCATGATGGACAGCTACCTGATTGTATCCTGAATATCCATCTAGAAAGCAGTAGTAGCTCTGTCCTGCGAGTCTCTCTAAGATCTGATCAATGAATGGCAATGGGAAATGATCTTTCCTAGTTGCCACATTCAGCTTCCTAGAGTCGATGCAGACTCGCCATCCTGTAGTGGTCCTTATCGGAATTCTCTCACCCTTCTCATTCTCAACCACAGTGAGTCCTGACTTCTTCGGCACAACTTGAATCAGACTGACCCACTGGCTATCAGAAATAGGGTAAATGATTCCGGCATCCAACCACTTCACCACCTCTTTCTTCACCACTTCCTTCATGTTGGGATTTAGCCTTCTCTGCATATCCCTAAATGGCTTGACTTCCTCATTACAATGGATCCTATGCATGCAGAATGAAGGATCAATCCTCTTTAGATCAGCAACTCCCCATCCAATCGCTGCCTTGTGCTCTCGAAGAATAGTCAGCAATCTTTGTTCCTGCTCCTCAGTGAGCAAGGATGAGATGATCACAGGCAGAGTCTCATCATCTCCGAGATATGCATACTTGAGTGAATCCGGTAAGGGTTTCAGCTCAAGTTTCGGAGGTGACTCGATCAAAGACTTGGCGGGGGTCTCAGCAAGTGGTGGAAGAGGCTCCCTGACCGCTCCCCAAGGTGATCTCTCTGACGACACTCTAGACACATCTACACTATCTACACCGCTATTCTTCTCAATATGGTACAAATCTAAAGAATCCTCAGTAATGTACAACTCGGGCTGCTCCTCCACTAACTCCTGTGCAATGTCTACATAAAAGCAGTCCATGTCTCCTATTGGTCCTATTGCGGCATTGAAAATATTCAGCTTGACCTTTCGATTGCCGAATGAGAGATCCATGGCTCCGGTCCTACAGTTGATGCACGCATTGGCAGTCGCCAAGAATGGTCTGCCTAAAATAATCGGAGTCTGGTGCTGGCTGTCTACTCCTTCCATATCAAGAATAATGAAATCGACTGGAAAATAAAAGTCATCCACCTTAACTAGCACGTCCTCCAAGACGCCTCTCGGTACCTTGACAGAACGATCTGCCAGCTGCAGTGTAATCGGAGTCGATCTCATCTCTCCTAGCCTGAAAGAATCAAAGAAATATCCGGGCAGAATGTTCACGCTTGCTCCAAGATCGAGAAATGCGCGTTCTATCCGGATGTTCCCTATAGTACAAGCAATGATAGGGGCTCCAGGGTCCTTGAGCTTTGGTGGTGTCTGATGCTGAAGTACTGAACTCACCTGCTCAGTCAGATGGACCCTGTTAGGAACTCGCTCTCTAGATTTACGCTTCTGCGTACATAGTTCCTTCAGGAATTTGGCATATGCCGGCACCTGCTGAATAGCATCGAGCAAAGGTAGGTTGATCTGCACATGCTTGAAGATGTCAAGCATGTCCTGGATCTTCGCACCTTGCTTCCCTCTATAACCAGGAGACTCTAATGCTTTGGGATAGGGTGGTGGGGGAATATACTCTGCTGGTTCCTCCTCTTTGTGAGAAGGCTCACTCCTATCCTTCTTCTTCTTTTCTGAGGATGAAGATGGTGAAGGTGATGATGGGGATGATGATTGAGCCGACGTAGGTGAACCAATGGTCTCTGGCTCCTCTATCCTCTCTCTACTCTCTCGCTCTCTGCTCTCGACGTGATACTCACGTCCACTCCTCAAGGCCTTAACCGATTTGGCCTGATGCTGTGTCTCAGTATGAAATAGGCCTCCAGTCATCTGGTCCTTGCCCTTCGGGTTCATGACAGCCTGACTCGGCAATGTACCCTCGGGTCTCCTACTAATAGCCTCAGCTAACTGTCCCATTTGCGATTCTAACTTCGCAATGGACTGCGTATGCGAGCTCAAAATCTGGCTATACTTCTCGAAGGCGTTCTGATTAGAGGTTTTCACCTCTTGGAATGCCTGGAGAAGTCTCTCCTCAAAAGATGTCTGCGGGGCAGACTCCTGCTGAATCGGGGGAGTAACAGAAGAAGAAGAAGACTGAGCATAGTTCGGTCTTTGAAATGACTGAGTAAAAGATGGCTGCCGAACTGGCTGAGAGGATGTAGGCATCTGCATGGAAGACTGTGGATTCTTCCATGAAAAATTGGGATGGTTACGCCAACCCGGATTATATGTCAATGAAAATGGGTTATTTGGCGGTCTGACGTATCCCTGAGCTGCCTGAACTTGTTCTTGAACAAATTCAGGGTACTGAGCTGCCGAAGGGCACTCAGTGATCTCGTGTGCCAGACTGGCACAAAGAGTACACACCTGCTGTGTGGTGGATGGTCCTGAGAGAAGCTGGTCCAGCTTCTGAGAAATCATGTCTACCTTGCACTGTAGTGCAATAGATGGACCAACTTCAAGAACACTAGCTTTCTTCTGAATGCTGGGTGTGGCTCTATCAGAATGAGAGCTCGAAGCATGGTGGAGAGAATTCTCGGCCAATGTATCAAATAACCTCCATGCTTCATCCTCGCTCTTCAGCATGAATGTCCCTCCACATGAAGAGTCGATCATCTGACGATTCTTGTCAGACAATCCATCGTAGAAGCTCTGCACCAGTTGCCATTTCGGCACCTGATGATGGGGACATTTCCTGAGGAGATCCTTCATTCTCTCCCAGGTCTCATGAAAGCGCTCACCATCTAGCTCTGAAAAGCTAGTGATGGCTCTACGATATTGGTTCGTACGACCAATGGGAAAATATTTCCGAAGAAACTCCTGTTGCAATTGATCCCATGACTCTATTTCTACAGAATCTAAGGACTTCAGCCAATACTTGGCTTTGTCCTTCAATGAAAAGGGGAATAGAGTCAACCTTAAAGCATCATCATCGAAATTCTGTATCTTAACAGTAGAACAGATTTCGAGGAATTCATCTAAATGTTGGTAGGGATCCTCATGACTAAGGCCATAAAAGGATGGAAGCATCTGAATAATGCTGGCCTTAATCTCATAATGTGGCGCTCCTACATCGGGTCTCCGAATGCAGGATGCCTGAACATAGTCTGTGGGAATGAAATATTCCCGCAGAGGGCGTGAAAGAACTGGGGGTGGAGGTGGAGGATCCATGTCAGCCATTGTTGCCGAACTTCGATGAGAATGTAAAATTCTCTCTGGGTTGTCAACAAATGGGTGTAATGGGGTTCCTAGCCCTCGTCGACCCTGCATACACTGGTGCTAAGACCAGATGTAAGCAAACGACCTAACTCTAAATCTAAACTACACAGGTACTAAAATGTAAATAACACAAAATAAACAACTACTAAACAACTATGCTAAACTAATTATGTCAGAATGATCTAACTAAGTAAATGAAATAACAAATTAAACTACTCTAAAGTACTGAAAAGATAAATACAGGAAATCACAAACTAAGTTTTTCTAAAACCCACCTGTCTAATCGCTCCTTGCAGAATGAATTTCAAGTGAATCCTAGAAAGACAGAACGTGAATCCTATACTTACTAACTATGTTAATCCTATATTCACTTACTAATCCTACTAACTAAAAATAAAACAACTAATTAACTAAAACCAATTAATAAATCAAACTCTAAGAAATAAAGTAATTAATTCGCCGTTCCCCGACAACGGCGCCAAAATTTGGTTGATATTTTGAAATGATCCTTTTTTTTTTTTAAAACAATTATTTTCAATAAACTTTGGAAAATCGTCAACCAAAAATATAAAAACCGACTTTCCACAAAGTGGTAAGTACGGATCGAATCCTCAGGGAACAGGAATTAAAGACAATATTTTTAGAAAATTTAATTTATTAATGACAAATATCAATCTACAATTATAAAGTTAATACAACTACAAATAATCACTAAAAGAAAAGTAATCAAGCAATCAGTCTTCTGCTCCACGCCAAGGGTATTTCCGTCTTTTCGCCACGTAGAGAATCTTCTCACTTGGTCAATAACCCTGGACACTAAATATGCTTTTCAACCTAAAAATGCAGAAAAATATAAAGTTAGTTTTCTATTCTAACAATTAAAACAATAACTAAAACTATTTCTAATTGTACGAAAATTACAAAACAAATGCTATTTATCAAGCAAAAATTAAATAAAATACTAAATTAATTCTAAAATTAACCAATTTAACTCTACTAATGCTGTATGATGATGATGCAAGTCCTAAAATGCAGAAATTATTGAAAACAAGTCTAAATTGCCGAAACTAATAAAATTACGAAACTGCCCCTAACTAGTGTAAAATAGCATTCTGACATGTTATCGGAAAACCACTGTTTGACAGGGCAAACGAGGTCCGATTTTTCCGAAATTTGTTCTGTTCTGCAACTGACAGATTAAACAATCTGACAGTTTTTACATAATTGAAAAACAGTATATGGAACTCCAGATATAAGAGTTTCAAATCTGGGAAAAATCAGGATATCGAAGGTCCTGTAATTTAAAAACCAGAAAAAGCGGTTTTCACAAAACGCTTAAAAATCAGACCAAACCAACTCCGAATGAGCTGAAATTTGGTCTGCAGTTAAATAACACGTCAATAAAGTGAATAGAAGAAAAAAATTTGGAAAACACAGAGTTTTTACACAGAAAATAATGCTAATGCGACAGGGTAAAAATCTGGTTTTTATTTGAGTGCACTATTCACTATTTGAACTATTTTACTCTCTAAGAATGTAATCTACGTGCAATGCAAACTTAATTAATCCTATATAACTGATTATATGCAGATTCTAACTATAATGAAGCTACATGAACTCTACACGAAGTATGACATGCATGTTATGAATATGCACTAAAGGAAATACTAATGCAATTACAATCAATACACTAAATAATGTAGTTAAATATAGGACTAAATGATATATTCTCTATAAACTAACTATACTATACTACTAACTAATCAACAACCGGTAAACTAACAAACACCAATCAAATCAACAATTAGAAATTTTGGCTAAACAATTAAAGAGATAACTACATTAGCTAATCTAAATTTGCTATAAGTAAATCAAGAACTTAGGGGACTAAAATGGAACAATAGGACACGTGTTCGACTAGGACTAGGGTCGGTTGACTCCAATGGACTCGGTTTAGGCTTAGCTAAGGGGGGTTAACTTGGGTAGGCTCGAGTTAGGTTTGACTCAACTCGGTTTAAGTTTGGGCTCCGCTAGGTTTGGTTTCGGGTTTGACTTGATCAACTAGGTTCGAATAGGATAAGGTAAACTCGGTTGACCCACTAGGTTTAGACTAGGGTTTGGGTCTTGGTTGAACTCGGATTGGATTAGGTAGGCTCGGTTTTGACTAGGTTGAGATAGATATGCTCGAGCTAAGGTTGACTCAACTAGTTGGGTTCGGTTTTGAGTTGCCTTAGTCAATTAGGTTCGGTTGACTTAGGTGGACTCGGTTTGACCTTATCTAAGGTTGGATTGGGTTTGGCTAAGGTTGACTCGATCTCGGATTGGTGTTGACTTGGCTAAGGTTGACTCAACTTGGTTTAACTTAGGTTAGGTTTGACTAGACTAGAGTTGACTCGACCTAGGCTCGGTTTGGGTTAGGTCTAGGTCTTTGACTCGGTTCAAAGGGTATTTAGAATAGGGGTTGACTCAACTTAGGTGTGGTTTGACTAGACACGGTTTTTGGGAAAACCAATAACCTTTCGAATTACAATTAATAACCAATTTAGAAAGTTGAAGAGGTAAAACCGTCCAACCTAGAGAGGAGTTGAAATATTTAATGACATTTAAAAATCAACTTGGAAAGTGGAGAAAGTAAATCTATCCAACTCAAAGGATTTAATACGTTTCCTTATTGGGTTTTACAAATCAATTTGGGAATTGAAGCAATCCAACCTAGAGACTCACACGGTTTTATCCTTCCAACAAAACTTTAATTAGCTTTTACTCCTTTCTTAAAATCGTGTGCACCTCTTTTAGAAGGAAATTGGAAATTTCAAATTTTGTTTCCCGAATTAATTGTAAACATTAATTCCTCTCTATTTTGGAGGGATATCCAAATTCAAACCTTCTTAAATTGCTTTTCACGAAATTAGAGGAGTCAATTTTCCCAAAAACGTTTTCAACCTTAATTACTTGTGTACCCTCCTTCAAAAAAAAATCGTCCACTCTAATTAAAGTTATTATACTCTAACTACATTAATATCTACCTAGGGCAATGAAAGGACCTAAAGGGAAAACACAATTTTCTAAAAGAAACTTAAATGGTCTACAACGAATTCCAAAACTCACTTAAATGGCTCCTAAAAACGTCTAAAGCAATAAACCCTAATATATGTAACTTTGACAACCTAATTACACTTACCTAACTCAATTAATGACAATTAATAATTTCTTAAAAATTCGACCAAGAGCTCAAGGGGAGCTCTAATGTCTACCGCCCCACCTTGGGGAAGAAGAAGAACTACACGAAAATAAAAAATTAAAATTATAAACTAACGAAAAGCAATAAAACTAAGTAACTACTATTTTGATAAAACTAAGTTAGAAAATACTAAAAATGACTCCTAAGTACACAAAAGCTAACAAGAACATCACTATGCTGGAATTAAAAACATAAAAAAAATAAAGAAAACTTGATTTTTATAATTTTCAATAATACACTCAAACACAAAAAATGAAAAATGATTAAAACAATTAAGTAGCTCAATCCTAAAACAATGGAATGACTAACATCAATTTATGTTACTGTTAACACACTAAACACACAGCAAGCAACACGACTTACCACTCTAAACCCCCTTTTAACAAAAATGTAAAGATCGGCTAGAATATCTCTAGCCGATTTTTTTTCTTTTCTTTTTCAAAAATAAAATCAAAAGGAAACACAAGCACAACCCACGACTTAGAATAAACTAAAATGAAATTTCCTAATGAGATTTTCAGCAACACCATACAAGACACATGCTGGACAAAACAAAAATATCAAAACAGAAAAATATTTTTGCAAAAATCAAGAATCGACTAGAATAAGTCTAGCCGATTTTTGGATTTTTATTTTCAATTAAAATCAAATGTAACCCACACACAAAACCGACTAAGATGAATCAAAATGAACACTTTCTTTATTGGATTTTCTGTAAAACAACACCAAGAACACTTAGGGAAAACTTGAAAAATCGACTAGATGAAGATCTAGCCGATTTTTATAAAAAGGATGAAAAATCAATAAAAACTCGATTCCAACGAATCAACCACACACATAAACCTAATCTTACGTGCTGGTCTATGCACGAATGCTACTCTAAGATTGAAACAAAAAGAAAACTAAGAAACACACAGAAAATAACAAAACAAAATCCACACACAAATCAGTTTTATCTAGAAGAGAAGGAAAAAGAAGACCTACCTTTTGGAAGATCCGACGACCGGGGGGATGAAGAAGAGCGGACCGTGGCTGGAGATGGACGTCCTATACCGTTCGAGAATGCTGTACTTCACCAAAATCGGTACCTTTTGCAGCTGCTACACGTTGGAGATCCACCAACGATGGAAAGTGAGCCGATTCGCGATCGGAGGGTGTAGAAAGCCGGATGGAGGTAGGGCCGGCTCACCTTGGTGGTGTGTTGCGCACTCCCGCCCAAGGTTAATGGTCTCCACCTCTGCTACACCTGCAAAAGTACAGAAAAGGGGTGAAAAGACAGCAAGGAACAAGAAAGAAATGAAAAGAAACGAAAGAAAGCTCGAAAATATGCTTGAAAATCAAACATAGGTCGATCTTCAATGGCCAACACGTGGAGGAGATGGAGAGGAAGGAGCTGCTGCTGTAGAGTCACTGTAGGGGGCGTCCAAACACAGCCAAAGACGCCTAGGGCTTCTCTAAAAAGTATATTTATACTTTTTGGAATTTGCAAAAACAATGTTATAAAAAATATATTTTCTAGGCGCCTCTTTCTGGGGGGTTTTCAAAAAAACTTTTTGAAATGGATCTGGATAGGCGTGTGGGTTGGGTTTTGGACTTTTAAAGAGTTGATCCAAGGTCCAATTAACCTAATTGGGTCGGATATGGATCCGATCCACCTCGAAATCCATGCCCAAACACTGAAATAGCCATAACTCTCTCATTTTAACTCTGATTTTTCTGAAATTCGAACCATAGCCCCTTACTATCAAAACACATCTAAACATGGGTTTAAAACCTTAAACTTGATACAAAATGCATGAAAAATGTGTTTACATGATGTGCATTTCATGCATCATCAAATACCCCCATGCTTGAATGTTTGTTAGTCCCTTAACAAACCCTAATCATGATATGCACTGAAGACAAGAAATGCTAAGCATGAATGCCTAATACTAACTCAGTTTCGTAGGAATCACGGTTGCATTTAGCGTATGCAACAAGCCCTTTAAACCCCTAGCTTACACTAGTGGACGAGTAAGGTCTCGTGAGGGTTTGCAGAGATGCTACCTACAAACATCAATGAAATACGAGGATGATTTTTCAAAAATATGAGGCTCTTAAGAATGCAGTTGGAACAAATATTTCATGTAATTGACATTCTCAAAACAAGTTTAAAATCTCATGCCGCCACAGTAAAAATTCTTTTTCTTCACTTTTCTAATATTGTAGCTAGTTCATGATTTTTCTCTGAAAGTCAAGTATTCTCATGTTTTACTCATTTATTCTCACTTGTATATTTTCTGCACAGTAATACACATATATGCCTAAGCAATGAAAATTTTCTCCTTCAGCACATTCTTTTCTTTCATTTTCACTCTTTTTTTTTTTTTCGACTTTTGATCTCTTGCGCATTCTTCTCATATGAGCACTATTTCGAATAGTCAGTTTTCGTGACCCGTGTAGCGAGCTTTGGGTCAGTGACTCCCAAGTCGACCGACCTTAGGGCACTAGATACAGAGTATCCCTCGGACTTAATTGCTCGAGTCACTAGACCTTCTATTCTAATAGTTTACGTATAGTCTTCCTCTCGTCCTGTGCAATGTCTCTATCTCTTAGGCTTTCTATGCAGTCCATGTAACAAGCTTTCAAACCAGTGGCTCCCAAACCAGTTGGCTTTGGGGCACCAGGTGTAAAACACCCTTCAGATTCTACTTACTCGAACTACAAAGGCCACAGATATCGACTTAGACAAGAAGATGATCTCCTTCGTTATCCTTTTCATTAAGATACTCAAACACTTCATCTCGTGTCTGAGTTCTACTACTAGGATTCACGAAGACATCAACAACTAAACTTAGCTCTATTCTTTTAAACTCATTTTTCAAACACATCTTTCCATTGCTTATTTCTTTCAGAAAACATACTGTGCCTACTTATACTAAAGTGATTCAAAATTTTCGAACAATCAAATACTATCTTTTCTTTGAATTTTCTCATGAATACTACTCTATTTGACTCAGTTCAGAAAATAAAAAATTTTTATGGGGCTTAAAAATTTATAAACTGTTAGATTATGTCAAAAACAATCATATATGCTACACTTTGTTCTCAAATGCCTACTTTGATTACCAGTCATACAATTTTTTTTTAAAATTTTTGTGTGCATGCATCTAAACCACCCCCCAATGCTTGAATGACACTGTCCCTAGTGGCATACAAAATGAATAAAAATGTAATGCAAATGCACACTAAAAGACACTAACAAAAATATGGGAGAAAGGATAGATACAACCTGATTTTCTCTGAGCTTCTGAAGTTGATTTTCCTCTGATCCTTGAATTCTTTGAAAGCTCTTCTCTGTACCTGGTAATTGATACACTAATTGTTAAGTTCATCCTGCATACATCAAAACACAAATTAGCACATGTGAAATGAAATACTAAATAAATAAAAACTCTGAAATGAAAAAGAAATAACGTACATATGATACATCCCTCTGGTCGAACCCTCATGCCTTCGTGAGATGCACTATCTCACACTCACCATCCTGCAAGGCATCTGAAATGAATGGCTTCAGTCTTTGCCCATTTACCTTGAATGTACCTTGGGTCATAGGATCAAATAGTGTCACTGCTCCATGGGGAAATACTTCTTTCACAATGTACGGACCTGTCCATCTCGATCTTAACTTCCCTGGGAATAAATGTAAACGAGAATTGTATAGCCACACTTTCTGATCTGGCTCAAACACTTTTCTGACAATATGCTTATCATGAAATGCTTTTGTGCGAGCTTTGTATAATTTGGCATTCTCATATGCATCATTCCTGAGTTCTTCTAATTCTGAGAGCTACAGTGCTCTCTCTTTGCCAGCCTGGGTGAGGTCAAAATTCAATTTCTTGATAGCCCAGTATGCTCTATGCTCTAGCTCGACAGGAAGATGGCATGATTTCCCGAATACAAGGCGATACGGGGACATGCCAATGGGAGTCTTAAATGCAGTTCTATATGCCCAAAGTGCATCATCTAAGCGCTGGGACCAATCCTTGCAGTCCGAACGAACTGTTTTTTCTAAAATTCGCTTAATCTCCCTATTGGACACTTCAACCTATCCACTAGTCTGCGAATGATATGGAGTGGTGAATCTATGATTGACAGAATATCTTCTCAGTAGAGAAGATATCTGTACATTCCTAAAATGCTTGACACCATCACTAATCATCGCACGTGGCACGCCAAAACGACTGAAAATGTTGTGCTTAATGAACTTAAGCACTACTCTGTGATCGTTGGTCTTGGTTGCCACAGCCTCGACCCACTTGGACACATAATCAACCGCCACCAAAATGTATAAATTTCCGAAGGAAGGCGGAAATGGTCCCATAAAATCAATGCCCCAAACATCAAAAATCTCGACTATCAAAATCGGAAGCAAGGGCATCATGTCCCTCTTGGACATGTTCCCAATCTGCTGACATCGCAGGCATCGCCTACAGAACTCATGAGCATCCCTGTGGAGTGTGGGCCAATAAAATCCTGACTGCAAAACCTTTGCAGCCGTCTTCCTACTACTAAAATGCCCTCCACAGGCTAATGAATGAGAAAATTCAGAATGGACTGGTACTCTTCCTCCGGAACACATCTCCTAATGATCTGGTCTGCACAGTATTTGAACAACTCTGGTTCATCCCAATAATAGTGCCTCACCTGAGATAGGAATCTCTCACGCTCATTCTTGTTCCAATGCTCAGGTATCTGTCTCGAAACCAGATAGTTCACAATATCTGCAAACCAGGGTAACTGCGATGTACTGACTGACATGATCTGCTCGTCGGAGAAAGAATCACCGATCGGCCTCTGATCCTGCGTGGTCTCCACGATCAGTCTGGAAAGATGGTCTGCTACTACATTCTCGCTTCCCTTCTTATCTCGAATCTCGAGATCAAACTCCTGTAGTAGTAGGACCCAACGAATCAATCTCGGTTTGGTGTCTTTCTTATTCAACAAATATTTCAATGCAGAATGGTCAGAATAGACAACCACCTTCGAACCGAGTAAATAGGACCTAAATTTATCCAATGCAAAAACTACCGCAAGTAGCTCCTTCTCTGTCGTAGTATAATTCATCTGAGCATCAGACATAGTTCTACTCGCATAGTAGATCACATAGGGCTTCCTATCAATGCGTTGTCCTAAAATGGCCCCCATAGCATAATCAGATGCATCGCACATAATCTCAAATGGTAGAGTCCAATCTGGAGGTCTCAAAATAGGTGCAGTAATCAAAGCCTCTTTGAGAATCTCAAAGGCCTTCATACAATCCTCATCAAAAACAAAGGGCTGGTCTTTCTCCAATAACGTGCAAAGCGGTCGAGAGATTTTGCTGAAATCTTTTATGAACCGCCTGTAAAATCCTGCATGCCCTAAAAATGATCGAATCTGCCTCCCAGAGGTGGGTGGAGTCAAACGAGAAATGGATTTCACCTTTGCTCTGTCAACCTCAATACCACGATTGGACACAATGTGTCCTAGCACAATCCCCTCCTGGACCATAAAATGGCTCTTTTCCCAACTCAGGACGAGATTGGTCTCCGCACACCTACTCAGTACTCGAGCAAGTTTTTGGAGGCAATCTTCAAAAGAAGAGCCATACACTGAAAAGTCGTCTATAAAAACTTCCATCACATCATCAATCATGTCCGAGAAGATAGCAAGCATGCACCTCTGAAAAGTAGCCGGGGCATTACAGAGCCCGAACGGCATACGTCTAAACGCGAAGGTGCCATAAGGACATGTAAATGTGGTCTTCTCCTGGTCGTCAGGATGGACAGCTACCTGATTGTATCCTGAATATCCATCTAGAAAGCAGTAGTAGCTCTGTCCTGCGAGTCTCTCTAAGATCTGATCAATGAATGGCAATGGGAAATGATCTTTCCTAGTTGCCACATTCAGCTTCCTAGAGTCGATGCAGACTCGCCATCCTGTAGTGGTCCTCATCGGAATTCTCTCACCCTTCTCATTCTCAACCACAGTGAGTCCTGACTTCTTCGGCACAACTTGAATCGGACTGACCCACTGGCTATCAGAAATAGGGTAAATGATTCTGGCATCCAACCACTTCACCACCTCTTTCTTCACCACTTCCTTCATGTTGGGATTTAGCCTTCTCTGCATATCCCTAAATGGCTTGACTTCCTCATTACAATGGATCCTATGCATGCAGAATGAAGGATCAATCCCCTTTAGATCAGCAACTACCCATCCAATCGCTGCCTTGTGCTCTCGAAGAATAGTCAGCAATCTTTGTTCCTGCTCCTCAGTGAGCAAGGATGAGATGATCACAGGCAGAGTCTCATCATCTCCGAGATATGCATACTTGAGTGAATCCGGTAAGGGTTTCAGCTCAAGTTTCGGAGGTGACTCGATCAAAGACTTGGCGGGGGTCTCAGCAAGTGGTGGAAGAGGCTCCCTGACCGCTCCCCAAGGTGATCTCTCTGACGACACTCTAGACACATCTACACTATCTACACCGCTATTCTTCTCTATATGGTACAAATCTAAAGAATCCTCAGTAATGTACAACTCGGGCTGCTCCTCCACTAACTCCTGTGCAATGTCTACATGAAAGCAGTCCATGTCTCCTACTGGTCCTATTGCGGCATTGAAAATATTCAGCTTGACCTTTCGATTGCCGAATGAGAGATCCATGGCTCCGGTCCTACAGTTGATGCACGCATTGGCAGTCGCCAAGAATGGTCTGCCTAAAATAATCGGAGTCTGGTGCTGGCTGTCTACTCCTTCCATATCAAGAATAATGAAATCGACTGGAAAATAAAAGTCATCCACCTTAACTAGCACGTCCTCCAAGACACCTCTCGGTACCTTGACAAAACGATCTGCCAGCTGCAGTGTAATCGGAGTCGATCTCATCTCTCCTAGCCTGAAAGAATCAAAGAAATATCCGGGCAGAATGTTCACGCTTGCTCCAAGATCGAGCAATGCGCGTTCTATCCGGATGTTCCCTATAGTACAAGCAATGATAGGGGCTCCAGGGTCCTTGAGCTTTGGTGGTGTCTGATGCTGAAGTACTGAACTCACCTGCTCAGTCAGATGGACCCTGTTAGGAACTCGCTCTCTAGATTTACGCTTCTGCGTACATAGTTCCTTCAGGAATTTGGCATATGCCGGCACCTGCTGAATAGCATCGAGCAAAGGTAGGTTGATCTGCACATGCTTGAAGATGTCAAGCATGTCCTGGATCTTCGCACCTTGCTTCCCTCTATAACCAGGAGACTCTAATGCTTTGGGATAGGGTGGTGGGGGAATATACTCTGCTGGTTCCTCCTCTTTGTGAGAAGGCTCACTCCTATCCTTCTTCTTCTTTTCTGAGGATGAAGATGGTGAAGGTGATGATGGGGATGATGATTGAGCCGACGTAGGTGAACCAATGGTCTCTGGCTCCTCTATCCTCTCTCTACTCTCTCGCTCTCTGCTCTCGACGTGATACTCACGTCCACTCCTCAGGGCCATAACCGATTTGGCCTGATGCTGTGTCTCAGTATGAAATAGGCCTCCAGTCATCTGGTCCTTGCCTTTCGGGTTCATGACAGCCTGACTCGGCAATGTACCCTCGGGTCTCCTACTAATAGCCTCAGCTAACTGTCCCATTTGCGATTCTAACTTCGCAATGGACTGCGTATGCGAGCTCAAAATCTGGCTACACTTCTCGAAGGCGTTCTGATTAGAGGTTTTCACCTCTTGGAATGCCTGGAGAAATCTCTCCTCAAAAGATGTCTGCGGGGCAGACTCCTGCTGAATCGGGGGAGTAACAGAAGAAGAAGAAGACTGAGCATAGTTCGGTCTTTGAAATGATTGAGTAAAAGATGGCTGCCGAACTGGCTGAGAGGATGTAGGCATCTGCATGGAAGACTGTGGATTCTTCCATGAAAAATTGGGATGGTTACGCCAACCCGGATTATATGTCAATGAAAATGGGTTATTTGGCGGTCTGACGTATCCCTGAGCTGCCTGAACTTGTTCTTGAACAAATTCAGGGTACTGAGCTGCCGAAGGGCACTCAGTGATCTCGTGTGCCGGACTGGCACAAAGAGTACACACCTGCTGTGTGGTGGATGGTCCTGAGAGAAGCTGGTCCAGCTTCTGAGAAATCATGTCTACCTTGCACTGTAGTGCAATAGATGGACCAACTTCAAGAACACCAGCTTTCTTCTGAATGCTGGGTGTGGCTCTATCAGAATGAGAGCTCGAAGCATGGTGGAGAGAATTCTCGGCCAATGTATCAAATAACCTCCATGCTTCATCCTCGCTCTTCAGCATGAATGTCCCTCCACATGAAGAGTCGATCATCTGACGATTCTTGTCAGACAATCCATCGTAGAAGCTCTGCACCAGTTGCCATTTCGGCACCTGATGATGGGGACATTTCCTGAGGAGATCCTTCATTCTCTCCCAGGTCTCATGAAAGTGCTCACCATCTAGCTCTGAAAAGCTAGTGATGGCTCTACGATATTGGTTCGTACGACCAATGGGAAAATATTTCTGAAGAAACTCCTGTTGCAATTGATCCCATGACTCTATTTCTACAGAATCTAAGGACTTCAGCCAATACTTGGCTTTGTCCTTCAATGAAAAGGGGAATAGAGTCAACCTTAAAGCATCATCATCGAAATTCTGTATCTTAACAGTAGAACAGATTTCGAGGAATTCATCTAAATGTCGGTAGGGATCCTCATGACTAAGGCCATAAAAGGATGGAAGCATCTGAATAATGCTGGCCTTAATCTCATAATGTGGCGCTCCTACATCGGGTCTCCGAATGCAGGATGCCTGAACATAGTCTGTGGGAATGAAATATTCCCGCAGAGGGCGTGAAAGAACTGGGGGTGGAGGTGGAGGATCCATGTCAGCCATTGTTGCCGAACTTCGATGAGAATGTAAAATTCTCTCTGGGTTGTCAACAAATGGGTGTAATGGGGTTCCTAGCCCTCGTCGACCCTGCATACACTGGTGCTAAGACCAGATGTAAGCAAACGACCTAACTCTAAATCTAAACTACACAGGTACTAAAATGTAAATAACACAAAATAAACAACTACTAAACAACTATGCTAAACTAATTATGTCAGAATGATCTAACTAAGTAAATGAAATAACAAATTAAACTACTCTAAAGTACTGAAAAGATAAATACAGGAAATCACAAACTAAGTTTTTCTAAAATCCACCAGTCTAATCGCTCCTTGCAGAATGAATTTCAAGTGAATCCTAGAAAGACAGAACGTGAATCCTATATTTACTAACTATGTTAATCCTATATTCACTTACT
The DNA here is from genome assembly GCF_984573655.1 of Nuphar pumila. Lineage (NCBI taxonomy): Eukaryota > Viridiplantae > Streptophyta > Magnoliopsida > Nymphaeales > Nymphaeaceae > Nuphar > Nuphar pumila. Next base: position 51,176,891 of record NC_143262.1, on the reverse strand, counting down.
AATCCTACTAACTAAAAATAAAACAACCAATTAACTAAAACCAATTAATAAATCAAACTCTAAGAAATAAAGTAATTAATTCGCCGTTTCCCGACAACGGCGCCAAAATTTGGTTGATATTTTGAAATGATCCTTTTTTTTTTAAAACAATTATTTTCAATAAACTTTGGAAAATCGTCAACCAAAAATATAAAAACCGACTTTCCACAAAGTGGTAAGTACGGGTCGAATCCTTAGGGAACAGGAATTAAACACAATATTTTTAGAAAATTTAATTTATTAATGACAAATATCAATCTACAATTATAAAGTTAATACAACTACAAATAATCACTAAAAGAAAAGTAATCAAGCAATCAGTCTTCTGCTCCACGCCAAGGGTATTTTCGTCTTTTCACCACGTAGAGAATCTTCTCACTTGGTCAATAACCCTGGACACTAAATATGCTTTTTAACCTAAAAATGCAGAAAAATATAAAGTTAGTTTTCTATTCTAACAATTAAAACAATAACTAAAACTATTCTAATTGTACGAAAATTACAAAACAAATGTTATTTATCAAGCAAAAATTAAATAAAATACTAAATTAATTCTAAAATTAACCAATTTAACTCTACTAATGCTGTATGATGATGATGCAACTCCTAAAATGCAGAAATTATTGAAAACAAGTCTAAATTGCCGAAACTAATAAAATTACGAAACTGCCCCTAACTAGTGTAAAATAGCATTCTGACATGTTATCGGAAAACCACTGTTTGACAGGGAAAACGAGGTCCGATTTTTCCGAAATTTGTTCTGTTCTGCAACTGACAGATTAAACAATCTGACGGTTTTTACAGAATTGAAAAACAGTATCTGGAACTCCAGATATAAGAGTTTCAAATCTGGGAAAAATCAGGATATCGAAGGTCCTGTAATTTAAAAACCAGAAAAAGCGGTTTTCACAAAACGCTTAAAAATCAGACCAAACCAACTTTGAATGAGCTGAAATTTGGTCTGCAGTTAAATAACACGTCAATAAAGTGAATAGAAGAAAAAAATTTGGAAAACACAGAGTTTTTACACAGAAAATAATGCTAATGCGACAGGGTAAAAATCTGGTTTTTATTTGAGTGCACTATTCACTATTTGAACTATTTTACTCTCTAAGAATGTAATCTACGTGCAATGCAAACTTAATTAATCCTATATAACTGATTATATGCAGATTCTAACTATAATGAAGCTACATGAACTCTACACGAAGTATGACATGCATGTTATGAATATGCACTAAAGGAAATACTAATGCAATTACAATCAATACACTAAATAATGTAGTTAAATATAGGACTAAATGATATATTCTCTATAAACTAACTACACTATACTACTAACTAATCAACAACCGGTAAACTAACAAACACCAATCAAATCAACAATTAGAAATTTTGGCTAAACAATTAAAGAGATAACTACATTAGCTAATCTAAATTTGCTATAAGTAAATCAAGAACTTAGGGGACTAAAATGGAACAATAGGACACGTGTTCGACTAGGACTAGGGTCGGTTGACTCCAATGGACTCGGTTTAGGCTTAGCTAAGGGGGGTTAACTTGGGTAGGCTCGAGTTAGGTTTGACTCAACTCGGTTTAAGTTTGGGCTCCGCTAGGTTTGGTTTCGGGTTTGACTTGATCAACTAGGTTCGAATAGGATAAGGTAAACTCGGTTGACCCACTAGGTTTAGACTAGGGTTTGGGTGTTGGTTGAACTCGGATTGGATTAGGTAGGCTCGGTTTTGACTAGGTTGAGATAGATAGGCTCGAGCTAAGGTTGACTCAACTAGTTGGGTTCGGTTTTGAGTTGCCTTAGTCAATTAGGTTCGGTTGACTTAGGTGAACTCGGTTTGACCTTAGCTAAGGTTGGATTGGGTTTGGCTAAGGTTGACTCGATCTCGGATTGGTGTTGACTTGGCTAAGGTTGACTCAACTTGGTTTAACTTAGGTTAGGTTTGACTAGACTAGAGTTGACTCGACCTAGGCTCGGTTTGGGTTAGGTCTAGGTCTTTGACTCGGTTCAAAGGGTATTTAGAATAGGGGTTGACTCAACTTAGGTGTGGTTTGACTAGACACGGTTTTTGGGAAAACCAATAACCTTCCGAATTACAATTAATAACCAATTTAGAAAGTTGAAGAGGTAAAACCGTCCAACCTAGAGAGGAGTTGAAATATTTAATGACATTTAAAAATCAACTTGGAAAGTGGAAAAAGTAAATCTATCCAACTCAAAGGATTTAATACGTTTCCTTATTGGGTTTTACAAATCAATTTGGGAATTGAAGCAATCCAACCTAGAGACTCACACGGTTTTATCCTTCCAACAAAACTTTAATTAGCTTTTACTCCTTTCTTAAAATCGTGTGCACCTCTTTTAGAAGGAAATTGGAAATTTCAAATTTTGTTTCCCGAATTAATTGTAAACATTAATTCCTCTCTATTTTGGAGGGATATCCAAATTCAAACCTTCTTAAATTGCTTTTCACGAAATTAGAGGAGTCAATTTTCCCAAAAACGTTTTCAACCTTAATTACTTGTGTACCCTCCTTCAAAAAAAAATCGTCCACTCTAATTAAAGTTATTATACTCTAACTACATTAATATCTACCTAGGGCAATGAAAGGACCTAAAGGGAAAACACAATTTTCTAAAAGAAACTTAAATGGTCTACAACGAATTCCAAAACTCACTTAAATGGCTCCTAAAAACGTCTAAAGCAATAAACCCTAATATATGTAACTTTGACAACCTAATTACACTTTCCTAACTCAATTAATGACAATTAATAATTTCTTAAAAATTCGACCAAGAGCTCAAGGGGAGCTCTAATGGCTACCGCCCCACCTTGGGGAAGAAGAAGAACTACACGAAAATAAAAAATTAAAATTATAAACTAACGAAAAGCAATAAAACTAAGTAACTACTATTTTGATAAAACTAAGTTAGAAAATACTAAAAAAGACTCCTAAGTACACAAAAGCTAACAAGAACATCACTATGCTGGAATTAAAAACATAAAAAAAATAAAGAAAACTTGATTTTTATAATTTTCAATAATACACTCAAACACAAAAAACGAAAAATGATTAAAACAATTAAGTAGCTCAATCCTAAAACAATGGAATGACTAACATCAATTTATGTTACTGTTAACACACTAAACACACAGCAAGCAACACGACTTACCACTCTAAACCCCCTTTTAACAAAAATGTAAAGATCGGCTAGAATATCTCTAGCCGATTTTTTTTCTTTTCTTTTTCAAAAATAAAATCAAAAGGAAACACAAGCACAACCCACGACTTAGAATAAACTAAAATGAAATTTCCTAATGAGATTTTCAGCAACACCATACAAGACACATGCTGGACAAAACAAAAATATCAAAACAGAAAAATATTTTTGCAAAAATCAAGAATCGACTAGAATAAGTCTAGCCGATTTTTGGATTTTTATTTTCAATTAAAATCAAATGTAACCCACACACAAAACCGACTAAGATGAATCAAAATGAACACTTTCTTTATTGGATTTTCTGTAAAACAACACCAAGAACACTTAGGGCAAACTTGAAAAATCGACTAGATGAAGATCTAGCCGATTTTTATAAAAAGGATGAAAAATCAATAAAAACTCGATTCCAACGAATCAACCACACACATAAACCTAATCTAACGTGCTGGTCTATGCACGAATGCTACTCTGAGATTGAAACAAAAAGAAAACTAAGAAACACACAGAAAATAACAAAACAAAATCCACACACAAATCGGTTTTATCTAGAAGAGAAGGAAAAAGAAGACCTACCTTTTGGAAAATCCGACGACCGGGGGGATGAAGAAGAGCGGACCGTGGCTGGAGATGGACGTCCTATACCGTTCGAGAATGCTGTACTTCACCAAAATCGGTACCTTTTGCAGCTGCTACACGTTGGAGATCCACCGACGATGGAAAGTGAGCCGATTCGGGATCGGAGGGTGTAGAAAGCCGGATGGAGGTAGGGCCGGCTCACCTTGGTGGTGTGTTGCGCACTCCCGCCCAAGGTTAATGGTCTCCACCTCTGCTACACCTGCAAAAGTACAGAAAAGGGGTGAAAAGACAGCAAGGAACAAGAAAGAAATGAAAAGAAACGAAAGAAAGCTCGAAAATATGCTTGAAAATCAAGCATAGGTCGATCTTCAATGGCCAACACGTGGGGGAGATGGAGAGGAAGGAGCTGCTGCCGTAAAGTCACTGTAGGGGGCGTCCAAACACAGCCAAAGACGCCTAGGGCTTCTCTAAAAAGTATATTTATACTTTTTGGAATTTGCAAAAACAATGTTATAAAAAATATATTTTCTAGGCGCCTCTTTCTGGGGGGTTTTCAGAAAAAACTTTTTGAAATGGATCTGGATAGGCGTATGGGTTGGGTTTTGGACTTTTAAAGAGTTGATCCAACGTCCAATTAACCTAATTGGGTCGGATATGGATCCGATCCACCTCGAAATCCATGCCCAAACACTGAAATAGCCATAACTCTCTCATTTTAACTCTGATTTTTCTGAAATTCGAACCATAGCCCCTTACTATCAAAACACATCTAAACATGGGTTTAAAACCTTAAACTTGATACAAAATGCATGAAAAACTTGTTTACATGATGTGCATTTCATGCATCATCACTTATCTTCCTTCATCATGATGCAGGCAGGATCAGACGAATCCTTTTTTTAAAAATCTTACCAACTCTTTGATAACTTGGTTATCGTTATTAAATTGCGTTCATTTCAGTTTTTATTTTTATCTAATCAAATTTTAAATTTATTATCAATTTTATCAATTTGTCAAATTTCATTAAGTTTTATTCCTTTATCTTTAAAAAAAAAAAACCTTCAGGTTAAGGGATAAACCTGATGCCTCTTTTCAATGAGGTATTCTTTTTATTGTTCCCCTCAGGTTAAGGGAAAAACCTGACCCTCGTTGTCCGAGGTGTTCCCATCCAGGATAAGGGATAATCCTGATACCCCTCACAGGAGCATCGCTGCTAACCGTGAAAATTCTTCTTCAAAATAAATTTTCAATAAATTTCTTTAAATTTTTCTCCATTTATTCTTCTTGAGGTTAAGGGATAAACCTGAATTATTTCCTATAAATTCTTCAAATCACCTAAAAAAATTTTTCTATACTCTCTCAGGATAGAGAAAAATACTTAACTCATCATAAATAAATTCTGGTCTTAGGCCACTTTTGGTCAAGGATCCCGAATAAATCTCTCATCTTCATCATCAAAATCTATTCATGCTTCTGTCGATCCTTCGAGTTCCGACTTCCGAGTTGGAATCGTTTCCTTCCCATCTAAGTTCCGACTCAAGATTTCGTTTTTCCATTATCTTTCTTAAAAACCGGGTTCCGACTCGGATTTTCCTTTTTGTATATTCTTATTTTCGAAGTCTCAAGTTCCGACTTGAACTTCCTTTTGAATCCAATGCTTGTATTGGACAAATCGTTGTTTTGAGAATTCGAGTTTCCAAACTCAATTCTCACTTATTTAAAAACCGGGTTCCGACTCGGATTTTCCTTTTGTATATTTTTATTTTTGAAATCTCAAGTTTCGACTTGAACTTCCTTTTGAATCCAATGCTCATGTTGGATAAATCGTTGTTTTGAGAATTCGAGTTTCCAAACTCAATTCTCACTTATTTAAAAACCGGGTTCCGACTCGGATTTTCCTTTTTGTATATCCTTATTTTTGAAGTCTCAAGTTCCGACTTGAACTTCCTTTTGAATCCAATGCTCGTGTTGGACAATTCATTGTTTTGAGAATTCGAGTTTCCAAACTCAATTCTCACTTATTTAAAAACCGGGTTCCGACTCAGATTTTCCTTTTTGTATATTCTTATTTTTGAAGTCTCAAGTTCCGATTTGAACTTCCTTTTGAATCCAATGCTCGTGTTGGACAATTCATTGTTTTGAGAATTCGAGTTTTTCCAAACTCAATTCTCACTTATTTAAAAACCGGGTTCCGTCTCAGATTTTCCTTTCTGTATATTCTTATTTTTGAAGTCTCAAGTTTCGACTTGAACTTCCTTTTGAATCCAATGCTCGTGTTGGATAAATCGTTGTTTTGAGAATTCGAGTTTCCAAACTCAATTCTCACTTATTTAAAAACCGGGTTCCGACTCGGATTTTCCTTTTGTATATCCTTATTTTTGAAGTCTCTAGTTCCGACTTGAACTTCCTTCTGAATCCAATGCTCGTGTTTGATGAATTGTTGTGTTGAGAATTCAAGTTTTTCAAGCTCAATTCTCACCCATTTCTTATATTTGAAAAACTGAGTCCCGACTTGGATTTTTGCTTTTGTACATCCTCATTTTCTCAAAATTCTGACTTGAATCTCCTTGCCAATTTAATGCTCACTTGTGGAGCGGAGTTCTCCTTGAACTTCCCCTTCAGGATAAGGGATAATCCTGAAACACCGGCAATCATTCTCGCTTAATCCTCAAGCATCTTTGAATGTCGATCTCATTTTCAAATTCTCCTTTTGAAAACCCAGTGCCCGTACTGGTATGCATTTCGAAAACCCAGTGCTCGTACTGGTGTGCATTTTTTGAAAACCCAGCACTCGTACTGGGGCATTTTTTTTTGAAATCCAGTGCTCATGCTGGTGCATCTAGCGCTCGTGCTAGTTGTTTGGCTCACTGATCAGTTAGCCCTCCAGGTTCAGTCTTTGTACTAACCAATCATCATTACTCAAGTTCTAAATTCTCAATTTCGACCTTCGGGTCATCATTTTATCAAAAAAAAAAAATCAATCATTTTCTCTTGCGAAGGACCCTCTTCAGGGAGAGTTCGAGGGAGCTCGTTCCTTTCGCATGCAACCATCTTTCGTTCGCAAGAACCCTTTTCCAGGGAGAGTTTGAAGGGACTTGTTTTCTTCGCGAACAGTTTGCAAAACAACAACCAACTTTACACAAAAGAACCCCTTTTTCCAGGGAGAGATTCAACGGAAGCTCGTTTCTTTTTGTGGCCCCCATTTTTCTCATCTTTGGCCAACCCCTTCACAGAGGACCCTCTTCTAGGGAGAGTGTGATGGACTCGTTCCTCTGTGATACTTTTGATCATGCATATATTTTAGGGATTTTTCATATAAAAATATGCATGATTTCATGAGAAAATGATTTAAAAACCCAATTTTATGTTGGTTTCGAGTAAATGTGCTAAAATGATTTAAAAATAGAAAATGCATGAAAAATAGTTTTATTCTACATTTTAATGCCTATTTTAGTATTTGACATAATTGTAGTAGTTTAGTTTTTGAAAATCATAAAAAATTAGAGTTAAAATAGACTTAGTTTTGTATTTTCTAAAACATAGTCATTTTGAGTTGTTTTGTAAATAACTTTTTGAAGAGAGGTTTTTGAAATGCACTTTTACTAAGAAGAGGGACTTATGGAGAAAAGTTCAAAATTATAAATATCATACGTAGGGGGAAGAGAGGCTGGTCTTCTCTCTTTTGCCCAAGCCCTCTCTTCTTCCCCTTCCTCTCCACCTCTTCTTACCTCTTCTTTTCCTTCTCCCTATTTTCCCCTCTTTTTCTCATCTTCTTTCCGGTGGAGAATTCCAACAAAGGCTGAAGCAAGAGAGAGAATTCCACCTCTCTTCTAACCCCTCCGGATTGCAAGGGAATGGAACGGAAGTAATTGCGTGACACGAAGTACAAAGAATAAAGCTTCTTTTTACTTTTTAGTTTAGAATTAGGAATTTAATTGGGTTTGTAAATATTGCACTTTACGCCCTCTGCGAAGGGTATTCATTTGTTGTAATAGTTAGTTGTTTTTAATTTTCTCGTACATTTTACATTTCAAATAATTCGGCAATAAAGAATAGTTTAGAATTGTGTGCTTGAATACAAAATATTCTCGTTCCCTGAGTTCGACCCGGTCTCATCCACTAGTGAGAACCGGTTTTTATTATTTGATGTCTGGTTTTCACATGTTTTTCATATAAAAATCTTTTCAAAATTACAACGATTTAAAAGAAGACATCAAATTTTTGGCGCCGTTGCCGGGGAACGGCGTAATATTAGTATTCACTTTATTGCCTAGTGTTTGTGTTGCATTTAGGTTTAGAACCACGTATGTGCATATCTTAGAGAAGAGCTTACTTTTCTGCACAGCCCACCTATTAGGATCCTCTTAGAGGTGACTGTGTACGATTGGTACCTGTTATCATCGCAAAATTTTACTTTTGCGAATCAAACTGACCTTTGAAAAGTTTTTGAAAATAACTCGCCTCCGTTTTAAAATGTGGGAAAATTCCGTAGAATGGGACTCGCCTGTCGGTACGAGGTTCAACCGTTCCTGCCACCTTTAACAGGGGTAATTGAACCAAGGATCAATCTTATGCTCTACTCTATTCAACTTGTCTAAATCATATTCTAATGTGCTATGAATTTTCAGAAAATGCACATTTGAAAACATGATGTTTGCTTTGAATAATTGAAATATTTAGAAAATGTAAATCTTGGAAATGATATCACATGAGAAATCGTGAAATGGGATTTGAAATATACTTCTGAGAGAAATAAAAATCGATTTTGAGAAATCCTTGACATTTGGTGAAGATCGATTCTGAGAGACTTGGTTTCTCTGAATTCAAACTTGGAAATTGAAATTCTAACTTACAAAATTTGAATTTGGAACTTGGGAAATACTTGAAATATTCTTTGAAATTCAATGTTTTTGGGGAAATCGATTTTGCTATAAGACTTAGGAGATTTTGAGAAAATGAACTTCTTTGAATTGAGATTTGAATTGGAATTGGCAAATGCATGAAATGAATGAATATGGATTTGAGGAATTGAGAAATACTTTTTGTATTTTTGAGAAATGCAGTGCATTTTTGAAGTTAGCCTAAGAGTGTAGGCTGAATGTGGCTAATGTGAAGATCATAAATCTAAGTATCATTCGTATTCTGACTATGGCCATAAATACAAATTTCACCAAGTTTATAAACTTCATAGAAGCTAGTGCATGTGCCATTCGTGTAGACCATGGTGAATTTGTAAAAATATGCATGAATCATCATCCATCACACATTAAAATTATAAAAATAAACTATATGCAATGCAACCTAAGCTAAGCAGGAAATGTAAATTCTTATTCCAAAGTTTAATTACAAATTACATCACTATTGAAATTTAAATACATGAAATTAAAGAAACTAAAGTCTTCAATGTACCTGCGAAACTAGAAAACTTGGTTAATGAAAATATGTTGGCTTTTCTAGATTTATCCAGTAATATCTAGAAATTACTGGATTTTGCTAGATATAAGCCTTTTTGCCATGATTCCCTTAAATCAAAATTGATAAAATATGAAAAAAAAAATGAATAAATATGAAAATGGAATTTGAAATTTCAAAATTGGGGTCAAAATGACCAAAATGCCCCTAATAACAAGACTATGGCCTTGAAATTAGGATTTTTAGAAAGATATTTTGATAAAATGCAAGTTTTGAAATTTGAATGGAATAAACTCAAACCAAATATGTTATGACATGATTAAAAATATGAAATTAGGGTTAGGGATTTCGAAATTTAGGTCAAATGACCAAATTTCCCCTGATAGCAAGACTATGGCCTTGAAATCAGGGTTTTTAGAAATAGATTTTGATAAAAACTTAGGTTTTATGCACTAAATGAAATCAAATGATCACAAAATTAAACCTAAAGCATCCTAATATGATTTTGAACATGATTAAACCCTAAAAATCTATGCTTATGCACGAAAATCCAACAATATCACAAAAACTGTGATTTTAGCAGTGTTTTTGGATCTTTCAGGAACCCGGTTTTGCAATTTGCTTAATTCAGCCATCAAATGGATTCCAAAATCCATAAAAATTGGTACCTGCACTTTTTATAACCCTAATGTAGAATTGGAATTATAAAAATAAATTTTTGACATTAAATTAATCCGAAAATTGCATTAAACCCTAAAAATATGCTATTTTTGACCTGATTCACCAACCAGTCTCAGTCCAAGACCTGAACCAGGGGTCAAATCTCCATGGAAATTTATGAAATTTTACAGAGACTAACTAAGAAGAAAAATAGAGATTTTCCAATTTACAAATCGGAAAAATCATCTCCGGTTCGGGAGAAACCCTTCCGGCAATCTGAGCTAAAATATATCACTCTTAACAGGGATTAAAACAGCTATTCCAGATTGAAAATACAGACATAAATAGCAATCCTAAACAAAAATCTCTGAAATTTTAGTGGTGAACCGTAGACAGAAAAATAACAATACTTACTTTTTACAGATCTAAAATCGGATCTGTGGTTTGGGATTTATGACTAACACAAGTCTGATTAGGGTTTTGGTAAACCCTAACGAGTTTTAAATTTAAAAACAGATTCTCTAAAAGAGGAAAAATACTAAACTGTAATAAAAAAATCCGAAAATTTCACAGCAGACAGATATACTCAATGTGAATCCATAGCACTTTACAGATCTAAAATCGGATATAAGATGAGAGAAATATCATCACAGAAAGTTACCTTCTTGATTTTAACCACGATTTTAAAGCTTTAAAAACCCGATTTGATGTCTGATTTTTTTGACAGGGTTCTCGAAATCCAAAACCTCTGATTTTTCTACAGTAACTCAATAACTCATGCATGCATCACATATAAAACAATCAGAAATAAATAATGAGTACTTCAATCCAAAATAACATTATCTTTACTGTTCTAAACCTAAAACACACAGAAATTTAAGAAACTTGAAAAACCATGCATTAACTAATGTAAATAAATAAAATAAACCATAAAACAGTAAATAAAACTTATTTCTATGCTATAGAACGTAAAAAAACATAAATAAACCATAAAAATAAAATAAAAACAGGGAATCAATGGCTGGAATTTGATATCACCTTTAAAACATAGATTTAACCATTAAAAAGGGTAAATCATATATTTTATTGGTTAATAATGTAAAGAATCATATTAAAATCAATTCTAATGGATTAAAATCCCTGTAAATAATCCAAAACAGGGTTAGATCACCTTATTGGATCGTTCTTGCTGATTCTTGATGGTTCTTGAGGTTGAATCCATGGTTTAATCCATGAAGGGGATGACACCAATGGCTAAAATTGATTTAAAACATGAAAAAGTATTAAATAAAACTAAAAAAATATTAAAAATATTACCTTGGTGCTTGCAGCAATGGAGGAAGGCTGGAGAGGAGAGAGAAGCTCCAAGAATCCAATAGGAGAGAGATGATAAAATCGACCCCCCTTAAGCATCTATTTATAATAAAAAAATTAGGTTTAAAAATTGACAATTTTGAAAATTTTGGACTCTAAAGGGGCGGCGATTTTTGGGTGGAGTTACCTATATGCCCTTGACCTAAATTATCCTAATTAATCCCTGATTAACCCCTAGCTAAACCTAAGAATCCCCCAAATGTGGTGCCACTTGGCATTTTCTCACATTGGTTTTTTTAAAACACCTTTAAAAACCTTTAAAAACACTAGTTTTAAAAACTAACTTTCAAAATGAGTTTTTCAAAATGGTTTTGACTCTTCTAAACCTCTAACACTAACCAAGACATCAACTAACCCTAGTCTAGCCCTGACTTACTCAAATATGGCGCCACCCCGAGTGGGCCCCACTTGAGTTTTTCAAAAAGTGATTTTAAAACTTGAAATTGAAGGAGTTTTCAAAAGGATTTTCAAAAGTAATCTTAAAATTAGAATTTTTGAAATGGCATAGGGTTCTAACTGAATTAGAATCCCTCTGAATATGGTGCCAACTGAGTAGGCCCACATCGAGTTTTAGAAATTTTGAAATAAACACTGAAAATGACTTTGAAAAAGGGTTAAAATCGACATTTGAAATTCAAGATCTTTGAAAATAGGGTCTCAAGCGAACTGGAACTCCGAGTTAGAGTCCTGAACTCTTAGGACTCTGAGATTTTAGATTTTAAAAGCCAAATGAAAGAATTTTCCAAAAGATTTTATCAAGAAACGATGAAATAAGTCAGAAAACACAGTCAGGGTTAGACTCCTAACTCGACCGAACTCTAAAATAGAATCCTGAACTAACTGGACTCTGTAAAATGACCTAAATTTCGAAAACAAACGGAAAAGATTGAAAATAGAAGTAAAACAGACTTCAAAACAGACTCCTGACCGGATCAGGACTCTGAGACAGAGTCCTGATCGGACTGAAACTTTCAAATTTTTTGAGAAATTTGATGAATAGAGGAATTCAGAAGCGACACCACCTCAATGGGTCTCATCTGTGAATTGAAATCGATTCAAATTTGAATTTGAAATGAATCCAGATTGTTTCCTTGAGAAAATATTTCGAAATATAAAGTCCTGGGGTTGGAAAATGACAGAGTGTTGAATAAAAGCCCAGGTTTTGAAATTGATTTTGAAATAAAAGCTTTTAAAATTCAAATCTGGATTGAATGTTTTGAAAACAAGAATGCTGGATCTCGAGAATGAGATGCAATGGCATGCAATGCTATGCAATGCGATGAAATGATATGCCGAATGCATGCAATGATATGCAATGACACGTGAAATGGACAAACATTGGATGAGGGTGAAAATTTGGGGTGTTTACAGTACCGTACACATAGATTTCATATTTCTTATGCATAAACTCTGTTATGTGTACTTGCGTGGTGATTGTTTAGTTTTTGTTGTTTTAGTTTACTCGCTTTGTGGTTTGCGTGGTTTGGCCGCTTAGTGCGTTAGTTAGGTAGAAAACCCAAAGTTAGGACGTGTGCTACACCGGTCTACTCAAAGGTGTATGCAATGGCTGACGATCATCAATTGATCCGTCCTTTGAGGGAGTACTTCATGCCAAATACGTATACTCCCGCCTCCTGCATCACGAGACCTGATGTAGGAGCGAGCCATTTTGAGATTAAGGCCAGTGTGATTCAAATGTTACCTTCGTTTTATGGCCTTAGCAATGAGGACCCATATCGTCATCTCGATGAATTCCTTGAGATTTGCTCGACTGTGCGAATCAATAACTTTGGAGATGATGCTATGCGGTTGACTTTGTTTCCGTTCTCTCTCAAAGATAAAGCCAAGCACTGGCTAAAATCTCTTGAGACGGTTCGTATTACTACTTGGGAAGGAATGCAAAAAGAATTTTTAAAAAAATATTTCCCAATTGGTAAGACAAACCAGTTTCGTAAAACTATAACCAGTTTTTCTCAAATTGAGGGAGAACAATTTCACGAGTCTTGGGAGAGATTGAAAGATCTTCTCCTCAAGTGTCCCCATCACCAGGTGCCTCGTTGGCAGTTGGTGCAGTATTTTTATGACGGGCTTACTGAAAAGCATTGTCAAATGGTTGATTCGTCTTGTGGGGGCACTTTTATGCTCAAAAGTGAGGACGAGGCGTGGTCTCTGTTCGAGACCTTGAGTGAAAACACGATGCATCATAACTTGTCTTCACGGCTCGATAGGACTACATCTCTGTCTAGTGGTCCTAGAAAGGTTGGGATTTTCGAAGTTGGGTCCGAATTAGAATTGCATACCAAGGTTGACCAGTTGACTAGGAAGTTAGATTAATTCCTAGCCAATTCTTCGAGAAATCAAGTAGAAAGAGTGTGCGAGATATGTGCTAGCCCTGCACACTGTGTTGTGGATTGTCCGGCAGCGCCATTATATCCTGAATTCATTCAGGAGCAGGTGAATGCTGCCCAAGGTTTCGCTAGACCCATGCATGATTCATTTACATCCTCATATAACCCAGGTTGGCGAAACCAGTTCATTTCCCCCTCCCATCAACCCTCCTAGACACAGTATAGACCCAGTAACCCTTCACAAGGTTACTCGCATCCCATTTTTCCACAGGTTCATCCCCTAGCCCAACATGCTTATACTCAACCCCATCCTCATGAGCCTTCATTTAGTCAATCCTTCCAAGATAGGATATTACAAGTTTTGAGCTCCCATACGCAGTCAATAGCCAAGCTAGAGACTCAAATGGGACAATTGGTTGAGACTTTCGCTAGGCAAAGCCAGGGGAACCTTCATAGTCAGTCTGTTGTCTCAAAGGGAGAGAATTCCATGTCATTTGACTAGCAACCCACTGATTCACATCATGAGCAAGTCGAATCTGTTACATCCCTTCAGTATGGGAAGGCGTGTCACTCCACTCAGGAATCGACTCATGAACCTCATATCATTTCTACTAACGAGTCGATCTCCATGATACCTCAACAGAAGGGGTCTTACTCACATCATGCATTATCATCATATAAAGCCCCATTTTTTCAGCCTGTAGGATCACCGATTGTTTTTAGTAAGCAAGAGGTGCAGATGCAGAAGGTGCTTGACCAAGTCAAGCCTGATCATATTCACCACTTGTCTGAAGTTGCATTAATTGATACTCGGTCGGTCCTAGACTCTCGATTCTTGACCAGTCTCTCAGATGAGACTAATCTCTATTCTTCACGTCGAGAGAGTTATGATCCTACATTTGGAGGTAGAAGGGATAGAAACACAGTGCGTAGTGTTACAGATGACACTCTTTTCTTCATAGAGCCCGGTTGAGTCTGACTTCACGTCCATTGATCTCATGGACGATGAAGGATTTTTCCAGGGATCCGTCTGGCTGGGGACGTGAAACTTAGCGCTTTATGGGAGGCAACCCATATCTTGTATATTATTAGATTTGCTTAGAATTTATAGATTTTATTTTGTTTTTACTTTTTCATGAGTTTTTCATGTTCTTTTTGTTTCATTTATGAGTTTCATGTTTTGTCATGTATACATTGCATTTATTACATTCATAGAACATGCATTTTTTTCATGTCAGGTCATTCTACTCTTTTCCCTCATTTATTTCTCTCATGTGCATTCACGTAGTTTCATATAAGCATGGTGGAGTGCCACTGGGATAGTGTCATTCAAGCATGGGGGAGGGTGTAGTTTGCACACCTTGATATTTCTGTTTACGTTCTTGCACATGTTTACACATATCTCATGAAAAGCAGATTTTTAAAGAAAGAGTTTGAACTTATATGAATGTTATTTCAAATCTAATGTTTTTAGAGGATTTTTAAGCCCCACGAAAATTTTTTCTGACATAGATTTAAAATTTATGGTTGTTTATGCGGATTTCAAAGAAATGATGATAGATACATGTTAGAATTTATTTTGAATCATAAATATGAATATGCACAGTTCCATTTTTTTGAAAAACTAAGCAAATGAACAAAAAGCGTAAAAATGAGCTCAAAAGAAAAAAAATAGCATGCGTTAGGTTGTTTGGATAATTCCACAATTCTTAGTAGATGGAACTTAGATGTAAGTTGAAACTTTTAATTCCATTTTCGAAAAGGAGAGTGGAAAACTTCGTGATCCTAAGTAACTGAGAACAGATACAAGTTGAAATGTTTGACTCTCATGTTATAAGGGTGAATGAAGGAAGTCACTTTTATGTCTTAGTTGATATCTTTTGGTATGCATTGAAAAAGTATAGAAGATATTGACATTGCACAAGGCATAGAAGCAGACCACACGCAAGCTATAAGAGAAGAATAAGTGCGCAAAATGAAAAAGCATGAAAAAAATGAAAAAATCGAGAAAAGAGCTGAAAAAGAAAGAAAAGTTCAGTGCTTAGAAGTGTGATTGAGAAAACCTGTGCAGAAAACATATGAGTGAGGATAAGTAAATAATAATATGTTTTTATTGGATTTTCTAAGAATAAAACATAAATAATTGTGATATTTAGAAAAGTGAAAGAAATTCTTTTTCTGTGGTGGTATATAAAAGACTCTAATTGTGTTTTGATTTTGAAACAACAGGAAATATTTGTGAAAACAAAGTCTTTGATTACCTACTAATTATGAGGATGTGTAATATTTTGCATACATGACAGAGATGTTTGTGGGTAGCATCACTACAAACCCTCACGAGACCTTACTCGTCCACTGGGGTAACCCAGGGGTTGAAAGGGCTTGTTGCATGAGCTAAATGCAACCGTGATTCCTACGAAAGTGAGTTAGGTGATAGTTTGATTTCGTGCATTTTTCTAGTTTACTCGAGGACTAGCAAAACATAAGCATGGGGGTATTTGATCATGCATATAGTTTAGGGATTTTTCATATAAAAATATGCATGATTTCATGAGAAAATGATTTAAAAACCCAATTTTATGTTAGTTTCGAGTAAATGTGCTAAAATGATTTAAAAATAGAAAATGCATGAAAAATAGTTTTATTCTACATTTTAATGCCTATTTTAGTATTTGACATAATTGTAGTAGTTTAGTTTTTGAAAATCATAAAAAATTAGAGTTAAAATAGACTTAGTTTTGTATTTTCTAAAACATAGTCATTTTGAGTTGTTTTGTAAATAACTTTTTGAAGAGAGGTTTTTGAAATGCAATTTTACTAAGAAGAGGGACTTATGGAGAAAAGTTCAAAATTATAAATATCATACGTAGGGGGAAGAGAGGCTGGTCTTCTCTCTTTTGCCCAAGCCCTCTCTTCTTCCCCTTCCTCTCCACCTCTTCTTACCTCTTTTTTTCCTTCTCCCTATTTTCCCCTCTTTTTCTCATCTTCTTTCCGGTGGAGAATTCCAACAAAGGCTGAAGCAAGAGAGAGAATTCCACCTCTCTTCTAACCCCTCCGGATTGCAAGGGAATGGAACGGAAGTAATTGCGTGACACGAAGTACAAAGAATAAAGCTTCTTTTTACTTTTTAGTTTAGAATTAGGAATTTAATTGGGTTTGTAAATATTGCACTTTACGCCCTCTGCGAAGGGTATTCATTTGTTGTAATAGTTAGTTGTTTTTAATTTTCTCGTACATTTTACATTTCAAATAATTCGGCAATAAAGAATAGTTTAGAATTGTGTGCTTGAATACAAAATATTCTCGTTCCCTGAGTTCGACCCGGTCTCATCCACTAGTGAGAACCGGTTTTTATTATTTGATGTCTGGTTTTCACATGTTTTTCATATAAAAATCTTTTCAAAATTACAACGATTTAAAAGAAGACATCAACTTTCTCAACTTTGTTTTTCGGCCGCCTTTCCATAAGAGAAGCCTAGAGATAGGGAGTTTTGACGAAAACTTAATTTCTCTTCGAAAGTTCCGTTTTGCAAACGCCTCCTCTTTCAGGGAAGAGAGGAGTATTTCCAACTTCCCATTCAGGTAAGGGCTTAAGCCTGAGTCTCTCTTTTTGGGGAAAAAAGAGAGGAGAATTTTGTCACGGACATGTCGATTCAATATCGAGCAATTTCTTTCATCAAGGATTTCTAGAATACATTTCTAATTTGCTATCAAAAGTCATTTATTGGTCTCAAAGCTTTCATCGTATAAAGAATTACCTCAAACTACCTTTAGTATCATCTTCAAAGGGTTAAGACTTTGGCGAAATGAGAACAAAATTCAAGCTTTTTCTGTTGGTCAACCAAGAGGATGAAGAAAAATCTTCGATATGACCAGCAAAGGAAAATATCAATGATGTTGAAAAGCCATAAATGAGTTGATATTAATCATAGCTATGACACATTCCTAAAGATCATTCTTCTGGCAGTAAGTCAGTGGAAATATCTTGGGCAGTAAAAAGAACCTACCCAATCCATATCTCCTCAGTCATCCAAGTTAAGCTGCAATCAAATATCCGCAAAAGGGATCTCTCAATTGTCATCAAGATGAAGGCGAATTAAGCGAGTAGACCCCCGGGGCCAAAGAAGATTCAAAACATCTCCAAGATGACGGAGTTTGTGGCGGATCCTTCCAGGGAAAGTTCGGATCACCATCTAGATGAAGGCGGATGTGATGGACCTACCGACAAACCCTAAAGGATATTTGATTCCAGCTATCATCTAAATACCTTTGAGTCAATACCATCATATATAATCCCTGAGATAAATGAAGGATCGGAACATCTCCAAGATGAAGGAGTTTGTGACGTACCCTTCCTCGGAAAAGAGAGAAAAGGTCAGGACATCTCCAAAATGAAGGATGATGTAAAACCCCAAGAAAGCCCCATGATTCAAAAGAGTACAAAAAGATCATCATGGGAATGCCCAGGATATCAAACTGCCCGAAACTGCTAGGAACCATCTTTATCTATGTGAAATTCTTTTATCAATATCTTCTCATTCAGATGCTTTTATGAAGCTAAGAATATTTCCTCTTCTTTTCATATCAGGGAAATTGATATCTTCCCCGAAGAAACTCAACAACAACAAATTTGAATTTGACTCTTGATTCTACAGAGTTAGCTCAATTGAAGCTAATACTCTAGGTAGAAAGAGGTGATATTTTCATCCACAATTCAATCATTTTTTCAACTACATTTTTTCTTGACATCTTATTGGCAATATTCTCTCATTATCCCAAAAGGAAGAAAGAACTTGATATTCGATTTGACGTATCCTGACGTCATCCCTCCTAAGGACTGAAAAGTCCTTTCCTTCCGTCCGATCTGAGCGCTCTCAGATCTGCACACTTCCCTGTATTCCCCACTATCCCGCCATAGACAGTACCCGCTCAGAATAAGGGTTAAACTTGAACTTTTCGCAAAAGGTCTGTTATTGTCAAAAGCTATTTTCAGTCTCAGCAATGAGACGCCCAAGAACAACCCCTTTTCCAGCTTTAGGGACCCCCATTCTTATCCTTTTTGCAAAAACCCCTCTTGAACTTGTTGTGCAAAGTCTAGAGGCCCATCATAGTTTCCCCGATCTTCGAGGATGATGTATCCATTCAAGCTAAGTTACCTCGCTCCTCGAGGTATAACCAAAAAAACCTTCTGCGAGAGGTTGTCTGTTTTTAGAAAGCTGATTTAGTCTTAGCAATGAGACGCCCCGGATCATCCCCTTTCCAAGCTTTAGGGAATCTCTTATTTTTCTCTTCTCGCAAAACCCCATTCGGATTTGTTCGTCCAAATTCCGAAGGTCCCATCATGGTTTCTTTATCCGAGGATTCCGTATGGTTGCCCCTTTCAGGTTAAGGGTTAAGCCTGAGCCTCGTTCCACGAGGTATCTTTCCGTTCAGGTTAGGGTTAAACCTGAGTCTCATTTTCGACTAGATATCTGTGATCATCGCAAAATTTTTCCTCTTTCATTGTTTCTCTCTCTTCCTTCTCTTTTCCTTTTCCAACCTCTATTTTCCTCCTTTTTGAAGGGAGAAGAATAAAAGAAAGAAAAGAAAGAGAGAAGAGAAGAGAAAAGAAAGAGAGAGAGAAGAGGAACTCTTTTGCGGGTTTTCACTTGACCTTGATTTGAAAAATATTTAGAAAATTACTCGCCTCCGTTTTAAAAATATTGCAGGAAAAATGGAGAGACGGGATTCGCTCGTCGGTACGAGGTTCGGCCATTCCTGGCGCCTTTACCAGGGGTAATCGAACCAAGGATCGAATCTATGCCTTTTGCTTTGCCTAAATATAATCTAAGAATTTATCCTAAAGATCTAAATGCACAGAGAATCATGCTTGTGCAATGTAAGGATGTATGCTCTTTTGAAAATTTGATTTAGAAATTTCCAAAAATTGGTAAAGGAGTGAAGAAATGATTTGAATCTAACTTTGGAACTTGAGATAGATCAGAGAAGTTCTAAGTCTTTTGAAATGATCAGAGTTGGAGAAAGAATGATTTAAAGCTTTGAAAAGAAAGGAAATGAAGCTTCAAAGTCAGAGAAGGATTTTGAACTTGAATTTAGAAAAAGAAAGGAATACTTGGGATGAAATTGAACTTAGACTTTAAAGTTTGAAATTTAGAATGGATCTAAGAAGGTCAAATGGTATTTGAAAATAGAAATGGATTTAGGGAGTCTTGAAGGAGATATGAAAATGGAATTGGATTTGAAATCTAGGATTGGGAATGGAATTGGATCTAAAGATGGATTTAAGATCTGAGATCTGAGATCCGAGATAAAATTGGGTTCTGGATCCTAAGATGGATTTAGATCTGAAGTCTGAGATCCAAATGTAGAATTGGGTTCTGGATCCTAAGATGGATTTGGATCTGAAGTCTGAGATCCAATGTAGAGTTGGATTCTGGATCCTAACATGGATTTGGATCTGAAGTCTGAGATCCAAAGTTGAGTTGGATTCTGGATCCTAACATGGATTTGGATCTGAAATTTGAGATCCAAAGTGAAATTGGAGTCTGGGTCCTAAAGGAGAATTGGATCCGAAGTCTGAGATCCAAAGTGAAATTGGAGTCTGGGTCCTAAAGGAGAATTGGATCCGAAGTCTGAGATCCAAAAGTGGAATTGGACTCTGGATCCTAAAGAGGAATTGGATCTGAAGTCCGAGATCCAATATGAGAGTTGAATCCTGGATCCTAAAGAGGAATTGGATCTGAAGTCTGAGATCCAGTATGAGTGTTGAATCCTGGATCCTAAAATGGATTTGGAGTTAAATTCAAAAAGATGAATCAAGAATTTCCAAGTTTTATTTGAACTTGGAAAATGAATTGAATCTTGAATATACAAATGAATTTCAAAATTGGGTTTTCAAATTTAAGATAGAATTTGGAATTTGAAATACAAGATGATTCTGAAGTTTCAAAGTCAAATGGGACTTTGAAATTGAATTCTTGAATTCTTTTGAAAAATAGAGTTGAATTTGAATTTATGAATGGGGTTTGATCTGAGAAATGAATGAAAGAATTACTTGGATTTATGAAAAAGAATTTAAAAATATGATGCAATTCTATCTAAATGATGAATGAATTTAAATTTTTGAAATTGGATTTTGAAAAGCTATGCCATTCTTTAAATGAATTTAAAATAAGATTGAAGATATAATACATCCTTGACTATAGTCATTGAATGTATTATATAATAATCTATCTTTAAATTCAGGTGAAGAATAAAACACATTTGGTGCTTTTATAGAATTTAAAATGAAATTAACTCTTAATATACCCTGACTATGGCCATTGGTATATATTTTGAGTCAATTTCAAGTTAAATTCTAATAAAAGGAGAAAATATTTAAGGAAATATGATGAATTTGAAAAATGGATCCAGTGTAGATCCAGTGTTATTTTGTAAAAGATAAAAACCCTAAGTTTTGTCCACACCCTGACTATGGCCATTGATGTGGATCATCAACTTAGGATTGATTTACCTCTTACGAAATGGTGCATGTGCCATTCGTATTCTACCATTGTGAGAATTTGAGAAATAAAGGAGGAAAAAAAAATGCATGAAAACAAGCAATTTATAATGTTGATAATGCTCATCCATTCTATCTAGAACTGGAACTACAAATTCTCATTCAAAATCTAACTATTACAACATATAAAATCGAATTTACAACTCCAAGTAATGATATTTTCCATATATTTCCCTGCAAAACAACTAGATTAACGCTATATAAATATACAAGGAAATGGAAGATATTTCATTGAAAATGCAAATGCACATGCTTATACCTATTCTAATGGAGGATATATGTACAAAATGCTATTCTCAAATCTAAAATTCATATGGAAAGCCTTGCATTAAGGGGAAAATATGCATGTGAATATGATGGAGATTTATATGGAAAAGGCATATGCAATGCCTTAAGTTAAAATGAAAAAGAGGTATCTATCTGCCTAAGGCTAATAAAGTCCTAAATGGGAGGGCATATACAATGGATGAAGGCAAGAGCCAGGATAGTCCAAGGTGGATCGTCCTGAGATGTGGTAGTTCCTGATGAATTGCCATAGAAAGGAAGAGACACGGTGGTTCGTTGTGAACCTCTGTGGAACGTGGCAGTTATGGTAGTTCTTGATGAACTACCATAGAGGAAAGGGGACATGGTGGTTCTTTGCGAACCACCGTGAAAACATAGCCACTACGGTGGTTCATTATTGAACTACCATAGAGGAAAAGAAGACACAATGGTTCCTTGTGAACCATTGTGAAAAATACAGCAACTATGGTAGTTCATTATTGAACTATCATAGAGGAAAAGAAAACACAATGGTTCATTGTGAACCATTGCGAGAATGCAGCAACTATGGTAGTTCATTATTGAACTACGATAGAGTAAAAGAAAATGCAGTGGTTCATTTGTGAACCACTGTGAAAATACTATGACTATGGTAGTTCATCATTGAACTACCACAGAGGAAAAAGGAGTCACAGTGGTTCATTGTGAACCACTGTGAAAACACAGCAGGGTGATGAACATTCGGGAGGCTGGTGTACTGGAGATTATTGAAAGAGGTGCTGACATAGACCCATCGATAGAGGGCTTTGGTGCATAAATTCAAGGTGGCGCCGGAATGTGGGGCCTCCCTTCTTGGCTGTGAGAATTGGTGGGTTTCAGCAATATTTAGTAAGTTTAGCACCCACAACTTTTCTAAGTTGCTGTTATTGGTGTTGTGGCAATATCAGGAACTAAGAAAAACTTGCAGGAGATGCCCTTTGATTTTTTTTTTTTTTTTTAAACCCAGCTAGGAGAGATGCTTCAGCCACAGGGCTTGCATGAGAAGTATTTTCACCGACCGTCTTTGAACAGTCATTAATTGAAAAGGAGCATAACTCTGGTAAGTGTGGCTGCTGTAGAAGCAACACAACAGACGCTGCTGTTAGAAATACACCAGACTAATGCACAGTGGGGCTGGAGTCATGAGCTGGGTAATAAGGTATGGTGATATCGAGAATGTAGGTGGTGATATGGTGAAAGTGTGGTGAGCAACTACTGTGGGCATGCATAAGTAGTGGTGATGGGAGTAAAGTATACAAGATGCAATAATGAAAACGTCAATTCAAACTTCATCAA
Organism: Nuphar pumila; assembly: GCF_984573655.1. Classification (NCBI taxonomy): domain Eukaryota; kingdom Viridiplantae; phylum Streptophyta; class Magnoliopsida; order Nymphaeales; family Nymphaeaceae; genus Nuphar; species Nuphar pumila. The sequence continues at coordinate 51,154,088 of NC_143262.1, read as the reverse complement.
GAAGAATATTAAAGTGCAAATCAGAACATACTAACACACAGGCGAAAGCCAATATAGGAGAAACTGATATAGCATTAGTACCACCTTTTGATGATTGCGAAATATGGTAACCGTCACTAAGGATACAGGATTTTCTCCCATGATTCACTTTCACAAAGGAGCTGTGACTAAATTCACTGATATATTGGTGACACTAGTTTCTCTTAGTTAATATTTTCAGCAGAAGTAATGTTTGGGATCCTTCCTGAGAATGGCCTGAATCATTCTATCCATCAACTCCCTTCCTCCTGGGTATGCAAGTAAAAAGTAATTTCCCAACATGTGCGCAGGGCCAGTTTCATCAATCCCCAATGACAGATCAATGCACCCAATCTCAGAATTTGATTTTATAATGAAGAAGCATGATATATTACATTAACTAAGCTTAAAGGATATTACCTTTATCGAGGCAGATACTTTAAGGCCGTATCCCAGCAGGACTGGCGAACAAATGGAGCTCCAGAATTAAGCTCCAAAGACCATAAAAAAAAACCTTGTTTCAAGTTTCCAAAGTCTGGAACCAAAAATCTGCAGCCTTAAAAGATGAATCTGTGTGAACCTAAAAAAAAAAAATATAATTAGGAACCACACTGTAAGTATAGACTGCAGAGTAACCAAGGAGGCCATACCTGTCCCATACAAACGATATGCTGATGAACAAGGGACCCCTTTTTTTTTTTATTATGCTGGAATAGGTTATCACCTATCTTTTGCGTGAAAAGGAAATCAGCATTTGATGATATCCGCCATTGAATCCTGTATTTATTTAAGGGGGATCGGACGACATGCTGCCAGCATATCAACCCATGGGCCTACGAGCTCATTATGAGAAGTCTATCAACATATCGGGCCTTCTCCTGGACTTCTTGGGTGCAAAGGAGATTACAACGGTTGAAACCCATCACGATGAGTAGATACATATGCCAGCAATGAGGCAATGTCTTTTTTTTTTTTTTGGCATACACACTATCAACAAAATATTAAATGAAATTACGATAATATGTTTCAAAACACAGAAGACTAACGAAGACTTATGCGCACAAAACATCTACAATTCAAAGACATAAAAAAGTTCAAAATATACAGAAAACCAGATTTAATGAGAGATGATGATGAGATTTTACACAAATAATAAGCATAGAGGAAATCCTGGTAAACAGCATGAATAAACTGAGTCAAATGAATCAGAAAACTACAGATGGTCGAGTTTCCATTAATTGCTAAAAGAGATTCAAATCGACATACCAGACCCAGATGAAGGAGGATGTGATGCCAAATCAAATTTCCTTTCTATACAGAGTTAAACATGACATTAACAAGGTAATATATATGATATCATAAAAAGGAAAACTAGATTCAATACGAGGAAACTACGGGTAAAAATCAATAGCGTACTGCAAACAAGGAGTCAAACCAAAACCCTTAATGTAGGAATTGGAGGCGACGATGCTGCCCCAAATCGGAACCCTTATATGGGTATCCCAAAGAGAAAACTATAAAAATAAACAAAATCAACTGATGAAGACAGATTTCTACAATGGATCAAACTGATTAATGAAATCCAGAGGTGAGGAAAATACATAACGGATGGGTAACAAGATACCGTATGTCACACTGAAAGTGTGAACAGCCCAAATTTTTCAAAAAAATTACAAAATGACCCCTTTTGCCCCTGACTCCATCTTGTGAGAAAATCAAAAGCAATTTCAAAGCTAAATTTCAGTCATTCTTCAGATTTTCTGAATTAAATTCCATATTGATGTATTCAAATTCAATTCCAGATCCGAATCCAGTACTTTAAATCCATACTTCTTCAAAATCTGGATCAAAACCCATTTCTGAAGAAATTTTCTCAAAATAGCTTTTTCTCAGAAAGACTCCCTTTTGTAAATATTTTATAAAAACACAAAAAGATTAGTTTTAATTTTCGTTTTCTCGTAAAACTTTAGGATTTTATTCTAAAAATGCAAAAAAATAGAAAAATAGCATAAAAAAAAAACAAAACAAAACAAAAAAAAATTGAGAAAAGCTACAAGAAAAACAAATGATTTTCATGCTTTTGAAGTCATTTTACCAAAAACCTCATCTTAAACCCCTTTTCAAAAATCTTTCTAAAAGAGGACCACCTTTTTGAAATAGGGAAAAGCTCCAACGGACTCCCCCTATCGCAGACCCTCTCCTTCTCGAAGCATCCGAAGGTCGCCTCTCTTCCTCCATCATCCGCTCGATCCACCCTCCATCGAATGCCTCCTTCACGCCTCGTCCACCGATCTTCAACCGTTCCCGCTCTCCCTCTAGAAGCCTCCACCGACTTCCACCCCCACGATCGGCCCCCGACCATCTTCAATCCCCTTCGCCCGATCGTCTCCTTTCATTTTTCTCTTCTGTTGATCTCCAACGAATGCCTCTTCTTCCCCCTTAACCATTGATGCATAACAACCCTTCTCGATGCTTCCTCATTCCGATATAAAAAAAAGAGACACAGGAGGACCCGGGGACACGCTTCGCCTCCCCATTGCGGCTGATCCATCCTCAAACTCTGTTTCCTAATCCTCTTTCCCTTAAGAAAAAGAGGATCTCCACGGTAGGAAGAGAAGGTTTCCCTCTCTCTCCTTCTTCAGAGCATCGACAGAATTATTGGAGCTCAAATCAATTCAATCGACTGCAGTCACTCGAATTCGGCAAATCGGGTAAGTGCTTTTCTCTCCTTTCCTTTTGGATTTTTCTTCTGAAAACGTTTAGTTACGAAGCCTCATATATAGCACTGATCTGTATGTAGCAGCATCGGTCTATATCCGGCAATATCGATGGAACACGAACATTCCAACATCTATTCCTCTTTCTTATAATTGTCTCTAAATTCCTTTTGGTTTTCCATTTGTTCTTGCCCTAGTAAAGTTTCATTTTGATTTTGATCGCTTGATTGTCATCATTTCCTCTGTGTTATTTTCCTCATACTAGTCCAGGCTTTGCCATAACATAGATGCAAGCTCATACTCCTTGGGTTTCATTAGGCCACCTGCTCTGCTGCAGTATAAAAGAGGATTTTTCATTGCATTTGTTCTAATATTGAAGCTACGATGCATCGTATACTTCATACCACCATTCCCCATCTCTTTACAGCCGATCCCTGGTTTGTTATTTATTTATTCATTTTTTATCTATTTTTTTTTCTCTCTTTTTAGATCGACTGTACTATTGTCTCTGGGTGTGTTTCCTTCATGCTTTTACTAATTCACGTTTTATTTAAATCTCTCCTTCATTCATCATTTGCAATAAAGGTTCATGCTTAGATATAGTGAAAATGTGGGTTCTCGTCTCCAGCGCCTCTGCATAAACTTGTGCCTAAAATTTTGTCGTAGCTTAAACCCTGGGTTGCACCCTAACATATATTTATGCTGTCGCATAAATATGCATTTTCGTTTCCCTAAAAACATATGTTTATACTACCATATGGTATGGGGATATGTTTTCCCTCCTGAAGATATCGTGTTTGCTCTTTATCTGATCTACATATATGCCATTCTTTAAACTCCATTATAGCATACAGGTCTCTTTTCACTCCATTTTACAGTATGTGCACATATACGGCTCTTTCCCCTTTCTCTTACTTAAAGATTATAGCAGATTTTATATCACCGTTATGTCCTATACCATCTGATTATCACCTCTGTATTCTGGCATGGTAATTGGTTGCATTATCCTTTTTTTTTTCCTTTTTTTGTTTCTTTTCTTCTCCTCTCTTTTCTTTATACATGTTTGTACATATATCCAAAATTGCTTATAGTCTTGCTTGTCTACTTGATTGATGGTCCTGTTTTGAATATGTAAAAAAAAAAAAAAAAAAAAAGAAAAGAAAAGAAAAGACTAGTCGTATATGAACTCGTTGGTACCTGTGAAAATGTGGAGTCAATTGCAGTTCATGGCGGTGAGGAAAATGAGTTGCAACTTCTGTTGCATCTCTTTCGGAGAGTTTTTGAAAACCTGAGTCAATTACTGGTCCTTTCTTAAAATTTGGGGCTCTTCACAAATAAATATCGATGCCTAATCCAGTTTCTTCCTATTGCTATCATTACTACCATGTGCTTTAAAAAGGAAGATTGAATCCAGAGGCTATCCGTGCCTTCTTAGATGTCATAGATTGGTTAGGTAAGTTTGGTGGTGTTCTGGACAACTACATCATTTCAGGCCCATCTGGCATCAACAAGGCTGCTGTCATGATATGGCAGCCCATTTTATCTCCACCACGTCATATCCCTTACCCCATTCAGCCACATCGCTGCATTTTTTTCTTTTTACCATTGCATCCCTTACAACCACCAATTAGTTTAGAATTAAATTGCTCATTGAGATACTATTATCAAACGTAAGTTATTTACTTATCCACTGATTGAAGATTCATTATATTAAATTTTGTATAAGTGGATCTTGGTAGGTATTCTATGATACTAGCACATGAACATCAACATCAATTGCAGTACATCATCATCATTTATGTATGGTGACATAAGGTACACCATCCACCACATCTATATTCCCAGCCTCAGGCGTTTCAGAGATTACAAGAATTTTTTTTTAGCAGGGTGTTACTATTATGATTGGGTTATGGATGGCACCGAATTTGATTCCAGAATTTTCAGGTCGTGTCATTGTTATCCTGCGTGGCAGCCTGCCTTGCCAAAACCTTTTGTCTTAATTTTTTTTTTATGAGGCCAGTACTCAGCTGTAAAGAAACCATATCGCAGAGGTGCTTCACTAAAAGCTTAGTTGTGGATCTGTCGAGTAACAACGAGAATCTGAAGATGTCATTTAGTTCCCGTGATGAGAACCAGACAAGCCAAAATGCTGTGGCCGCTGCTCAACTAGCTCCTGTTGGTTAATTCACTCGTTTTATTCAAATACACCATTCAGCCACAGGAATTGGTCCTGTGTGGTCTTACCATTTCATCTGTCAACTTCATTTAGTCCCTATGGTTTATTACTATTTTTTTTTTTCCTTTCTTTTCTGGATGTTATTGCTAAACTTTTAAATCAGTTTCATCTCCTATTGCTTTACATCAAGTGTTCTGACGTTAGTCCATCAAATTTACAGTAATGATACATGTTTAGATATTGATTTTTCTGGTAAATACAGCTGTAAGGTTGGGTCACTCAAAATTTTGTGAATTGCTGGAAGACTCTCTATATCTGCTAGGATTCACTCTGAAGCATTTGCGAAATAGGAATCACGCGTTTGCTTAGCTGAATTTCAAGACTCGGCCCAACAACAGCAGCTTCATCAATACTTCAAACGTGATTCCTCTGGAACCTGTGGAAATAGCAAGGAGAGTTCACAGTTGTTAGCAGAAGTCCTAGTATGGCCATAGTTCTAAATCACAACGTTCATTGTTGCATAACTAGTTAGAATGACCACTTAAGCTCGGTTTTTGATCCAGCACTCCACTATACCCATGCACAGTATCATGTTACCCCCACTCTCTTTTAGCTCCCAATGCACAACATTTTATGCGTGTTCCATCCATCTACTGTTGTTGCCTGCTAAGGTAACAGCAATACACCGACTGTCATACCATTTTTCACTCGGTATTCACACTACACAGTCCACTTACTATTTAGTTTTATTTTTTTCTTTCTGCAAAATGTACCATATTAATCACAAAACCCATCACCCTCTACAATCCCCCGTTACGTTTACCACAGTCCCTTTTCACATTTACTACCCATCATCATTCATGTAACACTGTGTTTATAGTTTATGTAAGACCCGCAATTTTTCAGAAAATATCTGAATAAAATTCATGAGGCATTTACCGGTAAAAATAGCATTTCTTCTCAGAATGCGAAACGAATCAATTCCTGCGAGCCAGTTATACTTAGGGTATTCGTCGAATTGCGAATATATGCTCAAATACTCTGGAAGCCATAACTTCCTAACTAAACGAAATCAATAGATTCGTACGAACCAACTTTCTTAGTTACGTCAATACGAAGAAAATGGCGTACTCAGAATTTTTCGGAAAAAAATCGCCGGAAACCCGAAATTCTTGCGGGACCCACGGAAATATTGGTGGGACCCACAGAAATATTCCTCAGAAAATATCTGGTGGGACCCACAAAAATATCCCATGGAATATCCAAGTGGGCCCCACACCAAGGAACCTCTTGGAATTAAAAAGAAGCCAAGGGGGTAGTTTGGGCATGGAAAAACCCAAGAGGAGGTGGGCTTGGGCTATAAATAGCCCTCCCCACTCTCTCTCTTCTCATAAAAATCGACCCTCTCTCTCTCTTGCCTTCTCTCTCTCTCCTAAACCTCCCCTACCTAGCCTAGCCCACCTGAGCCCACCTGACCTGGTCTGAGCCTGCCTGACTTAGCCTGAGCCTGCCTGACCTGGTCCTAACCCACCTGACCTGGGTCTGAACCCACTTGACCTGGTCCAAACCCAGTTGACTTGACTTGAACCTAGTTGGGTTTAAAGTCAAAGTCAAAGTCCTTTTTAGTCCTAATTCCGGTTTGGGTTTCTGAACCCAGACTTAGCCTACTTGAGCTGAGTTCGAACCTGCTGAACCCAGTTGACTTGGATTGAACCCTGTTAGGTTCAAACCACTTAGGTTGAGTAGCTTGACCTGCTCTACCTCTTTCTCAACTAAGTCAGCTTCATCTGACTTAGTCTGACCTCTCGAAGGAAGGCTCAAAGCCAAAGAAGCAACCCGGAGCCGTTTCTTCCACGATTTGAAGTAAGTTCGCTTCGTTGATCCATCTCTCTCAAGTATTTGACTGTTTGTATATAGAATATACTTTCTGAAGTAGTATCTTGCTTTAGTTCTTGGTTGAGCCCTCTAGGACACTTCGGTGTTCACGCGCTCGCCTCGTAACTATCGTCGGATATATATGTTCGAATACGCAGTATATGCGTTCTTCAAAATAGTATCTCACCCTAGTTCTTGGTTGAGCCCTCTAGGACACTTCGGTGTTCACCCGCTCGCCTCGTAACTATCGTTGGATACAGATCTAGGTGTATATCTGCTGATACTGCCGACGCGTCTTATATCGCACAGGCCATGTAATTTACCTTTGCCGTCGCGTCGTATGATGCCAAGGCTCCCTGCTTTCTGTACTTCCGATTACTGCACTTCCGATTATGCATTTACTTACGCCGTCGCGTCGAACGATGCCAAGGCTCCTGCTTTCTGCAATGTCTTTACTTACGCCGTCGCGTCGAACGATGCCAAGGCTTCTGCTTTGTTATATATGTAGAATATTTCGTTCAGTTACACACCCTGAACAATAGTATATGCATTTCTTTACGCCGCCGCTGTATAAAGCACAGGCTTCTGCTTATATTACATATATGGCGCGTAAGTGAGCGTTCAAACGGAGATCAACTCCAAAATCGCCCATGCGATTCCCTTACCGCTCCTCGTACAAGATTCTGCTTGACGAATGAAGCCCCTATTGGAAAGGCTTCGCCTTTTGGCAAAATGCTCTTTACGTAAAGACTAAATCAATTACGTATGGCCTAGCTATGGCCCAAGGTTCCTGCAACCTTGATGGATGCAAAGTACGCACAACGGTGCGCATCCATTTCCCGAGTTAAGCGTAGCGATTTCCCACCAAAGAGGGGAGATGCCGCTGAAATGGATAAAAGAAACGCACGCTTTCTCCGTAAAAGAGAGGAAGTGCTGCTGAAATTCCTGAAGGAGCTAAGAATGGCTCAGAAAGAACGTAGCAGAAGTGCTACCCAGTTATGAAACGCCTTCTACAATGTAGAAAGGTTCGTCGCACCACTGCCGGTAGAACAGAGAAGGTGTTGACAGAATGGTTGGCAGAAGAGCTGCCAAAACCAGTTAAGTGGCACAATGATGTCCTTTGTTGGAACGATGTCAGAATGACTCGTCTCCCTGACACCTGCAAGGGCATCATACTTGTAAGAGCCGTTGCGCCAAAGTAGTGGTAGCGCCTTGACGAGGTCCTGAGCTCGTTGCGTAAAAATACACCGAGTAGCCGATCCGTAGAGATCGAGTCATGTGCATGCTCATTGAGAATTATCAGACAACCAGACTCGTAAGGGCCGCTGAGCCGGAGTGTGTTGTTTCCACCGAAAGAGGTGAAGTGCTCGTCAAGGCCGAAGTGCTAAGAGCAGAGTTAAGCATGCATATGAATAAAACCTTTGTTCCACGGTGAAAACCGTGTGGTTGATTGGGGTCGGGTACATACTTCTCAAAGGCTGCCCTATAGGCATGCAATGTTCGTCAAGTAATTGTAAGACCGGCAGGCCCCTTTCAGAATTTCTCACCGAGGAAGACGGTGATGGCGCAGCCTTGAGTGACATATATTTCACCCGAACCTGATAGAGTTCATTGATGGCCTTCGTCACTCAGAGGTATGGAGGTCGTGGTTATCCTTAAATATCTAAGGATTGAACCCAACTACTGCAGTAGCAGAATGCATTCGGATACCTAGTAAGGATCTCTTCCGGTATGCTGTACCGTCCTACTAGGGGGATGGGGTCAACAGGCCTCTGGGGTATCTAAAATACATAGAATAATCAACCCCCAGATCGTCGCGTTGTCGCCCAGATATGAGTCCCCTAAGCCCAGGGGGAGGTGCAATTATCGAAACAAAGCATTAGCTTAGGTACAGCGCTACTTTGAATGTATGAGTGGATGACGTTGTTGAGTCAGTCCTGCATAACCTTTGTAAAGGTGTCATGGTCGGTATACTACTGGACCGATTGGGAAAGAACCCCATTGATATCCGTACGACTAAGTGAAGCGCGGAGAGCTGTCCTTAGATTCGTAGGATACGGATGTGCCAAGCATAAAGGCTTGAGCTAGACATCCATTCGTGACTCTGAGGAAGTCAAGGCTAAGTCGTAGAGACTTAAGAGGTTATTCTAACTCACAGCCCTGAAGAGGCTTATGTGAAGTCATGACGACTTGCATGGATGTTCAACTCATAGCCCTGATGAGGCTTGTGCGATATACGCTAAGTCATGGAGGCTTGAGCGTCGTATTACGAACTGCGACCCTGAGTGGTCTATGCATTTACTTGAGTTGAATAGATAGGTGTTTGCCTACTTACCAGACCATCAGTAGTTCTGACCCCGTTTAATGGGGATTTCAGGTGTTGAACCTGCGTGGCGATATGCGGAGCAAGGCGGCATCAAGTTCCAGGGTTTCTCTAGACAGAGTTGTACTGCTTCCTTTTTATTGAACCTACACTGCTTTCCTAAGCAGTAGTGTTGTAATAAACATATGTTTTCGATAAAATGGAACACTTTGGTGGTCAATGAGTTGCTTGGCCACATACCTGCAACGTGCTCGGAGTTTTCTAAAACTGACGACTCATTATCGTCTTATTCCGCTGCTAAAAGCTTTTCTAAGTTCCGCTGCAATGAAAAAAAAAAAGAAATTCATGAAAATTTTAACTTAGCTTTGTTTTGGAAATCCGGGGCGTTACAGAATTGGTATCAAAGCGTGAGTCTGAGAAACCTGGTTCAAGATCCGTCATGGTACCGATATCGCACTGTAAGTATATGTTTTTATACTTTTGTTCTGATCTGGGTGCATCTTTGTATAGATGGCAACTCATGACTCGCGTGGATATTGCTATCGCTGCAAGGTCATGCACGATGAGTGGATATGCCCGTATGAAGTCCAAGACTGCCAATATTGTGGCGAAGATGGGCATTCCGCCAACGAATGCCAAAGGAAATATACCGCCGATATGGGTCGGCGGGCTTCAAAGGGTCTCAGGGATGAGACTTCGCGTGTCAGTGGACCGCATCACTCTAGTGTTGGGAGCAACCATACCCCAACATCTTTTGATGAATTACCAAGGCTGAGGGATTTTGATTTGAACTTCCCTGCAGAAGTCTATCACTCGCCAAGCTACCATCCGGCATCACATATGCCGAGCTTAAATGGCAGGAACAAAAGAGGAGATTCTTTCTGTTCGCCAATCATTATTCCAGACTCCCAGAGTCTTGATCTTGCTGACTGGGAAAGTGGACTGGAGTCTCTCATATATCCCCAGTATTCGCTTGCTAGTGCGGAAGTGCCGCCCAAGCCGAAGCTAGTAGTGCCTGCACCAAGGCCATGTGGCAATAGATGGACCTTTTGGAGTTCGTCTTCATCAAAGAAATCCAAGTCTTAAGGAGACTGGTGATGTTTTGGAGTCAGTAGACTCATGTATATAGTTTCTCATTGCCTAAAGTCTGCCAGTGCGGCATGACGTTTTGTTTAAGGCAATGCTTGTGTAAATGTGATGTATATTAAGTAAATAAAGCTTTTACTTCCTCATATACATCGAGAAACTAAAAACAAGTGCTTGTGTGTGCATAGATAAATGGCTCCTACGACGAGGAGAACCATACCAAGCGAGGAGTCCCATACGCAAGGATTCCTGTTGGAGACACTCAACAACCTGGTTACCGCCATCCGTGAAACGAGGCCAGAACCAGTCGCACCACGAAACGAGCACCTGGGAGGAGTGACTTATGAGAAGTTCCTCAAGCTTGACCCGCCAGTTTTCATTGGCAGAGCCGATCCTGAGCTCGCAGAAAGTTGGGTCGAAGAAACCGAACGTGCCTTCCTGGTGCTGGGAGTACCAGAAGAAAAGAAGACCAACTTTGGCACGTACAGGCTGAAAGACAACGCACGGAAGTGGTGGGATACCACTAAGATTATCCAGTTCTCGGAAGTTGAAGTCATTCCTTGGACTGACTTCCGGAGAGCTTTCATGGATAATTACTTTCCATTACACTCCAGAAACAAGAAGAAGATGGAGTTTCTGGAATTGGAGCAGGGTGGCATGAATCTGATTGACTATACCACCAAATTTCAAAATCTTGAACGGTACTGCTCCCGGTTATTTGAGACCGACCAAGAAAGGGCCGACAAGTACATCAATGGACTGCGAGAAGGGCTAAGGTCACGGGTTATCACCAGCATGCCCCAAACGTTTCAAACGGCTGTGACAGCAGCTTCAAAAATACAAGTGGATTGGGAGCGATCAAAAGTGATCATAGCAAAAAGGCCCATAGTTGATGGTGGGAACAAGAAGATAATGTTTCCAAGTGGCCAGGGTTCACGACAACCCTTTCAGAAGAAAAGGTTCCAAGGTGGGAACAACACTCAACAAGTTGTAAGGCCAAGGCAGAACATGGCTCCAAACAACCTGCAGTCCAACCCAAACTGCCCAAAATGCCATGTTAATCACGCAAGAGGACCATGTCCACGTGACACAGGTGGATGCTTCTACTGTGGCAAAGTGGGCCACGTTGCAAGACAATGCAGGAAGAAGCTTATTGATGAGCAGAGGAGGAATGCCGGATCTGCCGGACCCTCTCAACAAGTACCACAACGAACACTAGTCCAACGACCCCCACCTAGGGTAGAACAAAGGCCTGCTGCAGGTCGTGTATACGCTGTAACGACTGAACAAGTCGAAACCGGTGACCTCATTGAAGGCACCGTACCTGTTAATGGACATGCAGCTTACGTCTTGTTTGATTGTGGTGCTACTCATACGTTTATCTCTGACGATTTCACCGAACAACTCCACGCTTCGGTGCAACCGATTGATAAAATGATCGAAGTATATAACCCGTTGGGTTCACGCACCAAATGTATCCGGTGTGTGAAAAATTTGGATATTGAGATAGCAGGGCAACACTTGCCTACTGATGCCATCCTGATCGATATGATACAGTACGATGTCATTCTGGGAATGAATTGGTTGGCTCAGAATAATGCCAAGATTCTGTGCCGCGAGGGCAGAGTGATTCTATCTCGACCCGGATTACCTAAGATGGAATACCGGTTATCCAAACCAGTTCCACAGAAAAGGCTCATATCAACACTTAAGGTACAAAAATACCTTAGGAAGGGTTGTGTGGCCTTCCTGTTGAGTCTCTCGGTGGAAAAATCCAACGACCAACCCCTTGAGAGTTTGGAAGTAGTGCGGGAGTTTCCCGATGTGTTTCCTGAGGAATTGCCAGGACTTCCGCCACTTCGTGAGGTTGAATTTGGAATTCAATCCTTACCTGGAACAGCGCCGATATCCAAAGCCCGGTATCGAATGGCGCCAGCTGAACTCAGTGAGTTGAAGTGTCAGTTGGAAGAACTGATGGAACAAGGGTTCATCCGACCAAGTATGTCACCATGGGGAGCCCCGGTACTATTTGTAAAGAAGAAGGATGGATCCCTTCGGTTATGCATCGATTATCGGATGCTTAACCAGGCAACCATTAAAAATAAGTACCCGTTGCCTCGGATTGAGGACTTATTCGATCAGCTCAGAACAGCGAGAGTGTTCTCCAAGATCGACCTCAGGTCTGGATACCATCAGCTCAGAGTAAAGGAAGAGGATATACCCAAGACAACCTTCAGAACGAGATACGGCCATTATGAGTTCGTAGTAATGCCCTTCGGACTCACTAATGCGCCTGCTGTCTTTATGGACCTGATGAACCGAGTGTTCAAACCATACTTAGACACTTTTGTCATCGTCTTCATTGATGACATTCTCGTGTATTCAGAGAATGAGGAACAACACAAGGAGCACTTGAGAATTGTCTTGAAAACCCTTCAAGATAATCAGTTATATGCCAAGTTTTCAAAATGTGAATTCTGGCTAGACAAAGTGATGTTCCTTGGTCATGTGATCTCAAAAGATGGAATCGCAGTGGATCCTGCGAAGGTGGAAGCTGTGATGGACTGGAAGCAGCCAGAAAATATCACTGAGGTTCGTAGCTTCCTTGGACTTGTCGGATATTATCGGAAGTTCATACAGGACTTCTCCCGAATCGCCGTACCAATGACGAAATTACTGAAAAAGGGAGTCAAGTTTGAATGGACTGACCAGTGTAAGGAATGCTTTGAGGTTCTCAAACAGAGGCTTACCACTGCCCCTGTCCTTACCTTACCTTCTGGTCAGGGAGGCTTCATTGCTTATACCGATGCCTCGGGAACGGGTCTGGGTTGTGTATTGATGCAGCATGGCAAAGTAATCGCCTATGCATCCCATCAGTTAAGAATTCATGAGAAAAACTATCCAACCCACGATCTGGAGCTTGCCGCGGTAGTGTTCGCGCTTAAAATCTGGCGACACTACCTGTATGGAGAGAAATTTGAGGTCATGTCGGACCATAAAAGCCTAAAATACCTCTTTTCTCAAAAAGAACTCAATATGCGGCAACGGCGATGGCTGGAATTCCTCAAAGACTATGAATTCACGCTTTCCTATCACCCTGGAAAGGCGAATGTTGTAGCAGATGCCCTTAGTCGCAAGACTGTTGGCACTCTGGCCAGCCTAACCGGACAATGGAAGTTGATGGAGGATTTCGTCAAGTGGAAGCCATTTTTGGCTGATTCAGGTAGAATCAAAATGTCATGTTTGACGATCCACATTGAGTTCCTCGATCGCATTGTAGCCGAACAGTTCAAGGACCCCCAGTACTTGGAATTAAAAGCTCGTGCCGAAAGAGATGACACTTTCTTCCATTTAAAAGAAGATGGAGGAATATGGATGGAAGAAAGGATTTGGGTTCCAAATAACCCTGAGCTAAGACAGGAAGTACTCCAGGAGGCCCATAGTAGCAAATATACTATCCACCCTGGGGGTACGAAGATGTTCCGAGATTTGCAGAGAAAGTACTGGTGGAAGGGTATGAAGCGTGATGTGGCTACGTTTGTCTCGAAGTGTTTGATCTGCCAGCAAGTTAAGATCGAACATCAGCGCCCTGGTGGAAAGATGCAACGGATCGAGATTCCAGAATGGAAATGGGAAGGCATTACGATGGATTTCATCGTTGGATTGCCTCGATCCAAGAGACAACATGACTCAATATGGGTGATCGTGGACAGACTCACCAAGTCTGCTCATTTTCTGCCAATCAACACTCGATACTCAACTGAACGATTGGCAGAGATCTACATTCGGGAAATCGTTAGACTCCATGGAGTGCCGATTTCGATCATATCTGATCGTGACCCGAAGTTCACCTCTCACTTTTGGGAGCAGCTTCAGAGAGCCCTGGGGACGAAACTCAAGTTCAGTACAGCATTCCATCCCCAAACAGATGGGCAATCAGAACGAACCATACAGACTCTTGAAGATATGCTAAGAGCCTGTATGCTAGAATGGAAAGGTGATTGGGATTCCCACCTAGCGTTGGCTGAATTTGCTTATAATAATAGCCACCACGCTAGCATTGGGATGGCGCCGTATGAAGCCTTGTATGGACGACCCTGTAGATCACCGATCCATTGGGGTGAAGTGGGTGAGCGAACCTTGGACTCGCCCATTGTGTTGCAGCATTATACTGAGCAGGTCCACATGATCAGAAAGAAGCTACTGACTGCTCAGAGTCGACAGAAGAGCTACGCCGATCAGCGGCGTAGGGAACTCACTTTTGCGGTTGGAGATAAGGTTTTTATCAAGGTCTCTCCAACCAAGAGTGTGTTTCGTTTTGGAAAGAAGGGGAAGCTCAGCCCTAGATTCGTTGGTCCCTTCGAAGTTTTGAGCCGAATCGGAGAGACTGCCTACCAAGTAGCATTGCCACCACAATACGCGCAAATACATGATGTATTTCACGTATCAATGCTTCGAAAGTACGTTCATGATCCTTCTCATGTCATTCAACATGAGGACATTGACATCCGAGAAGATATGACGGTAGAAGAAAGGCCAGTGGAGATCATGGACCGACGGGAGCAAGTGCTAAGAACGAAGGTCATCCCACTTGTTAAAGTGAGATGGCAACATCACGGAGTCGATGATTGCACTTGGGAGCCCGAATCAGATATGCGGGATAAATATCCTGAACTCTTCACTTTGTAATCTTAACTGAATTTCGCGGACGAAATTCCTTTAAGGGGGTAATGATGTAAGACCCGCAATTTTTCAGAAAATATCTGAATAAAATTCATGAGGCATTTACCGGTAAAAATAGCATTTCTTCTCAGAATGCGAAACGAATCAATTCCTGCGAGCCAGTTATACTTAGGGTATTCGTCGAATTGCGAATATATGCTCAAATACTCTGGAAGCCATAACTTCCTAACTAAACGAAATCAATAGATTCGTACGAACCAACTTTCTTAGTTACGTCAATACGAAGAAAATGGCGTACTCAGAATTTTTCGGAAAAAAATCGCCGGAAACCCGAAATTCTTGCGGGACCCACGGAAATATTGGTGGGACCCACAGAAATATTCCTCAGAAAATATCTGGTGGGACCCACAAAAATATCCCATGGAATATCCAAGTGGGCCCCACACCAAGGAACCTCTTGGAATTAAAAAGAAGCCAAGGGGGTAGTTTGGGCATGGAAAAACCCAAGAGGAGGTGGGCTTGGGCTATAAATAGCCCTCCCCACTCTCTCTCTTCTCATAAAAATCGACCCTCTCTCTCTCTTGCCTTCTCTCTCTCTCCTAAACCTCCCCTACCTAGCCTAGCCCACCTGAGCCCACCTGACCTGGTCTGAGCCTGCCTGACTTAGCCTGAGCCTGCCTGACCTGGTCCTAACCCACCTGACCTGGGTCTGAACCCACTTGACCTGGTCCAAACCCAGTTGACTTGACTTGAACCTAGTTGGGTTTAAAGTCAAAGTCAAAGTCCTTTTTAGTCCTAATTCCGGTTTGGGTTTCTGAACCCAGACTTAGCCTACTTGAGCTGAGTTCGAACCTGCTGAACCCAGTTGACTTGGATTGAACCCTGTTAGGTTCAAACCACTTAGGTTGAGTAGCTTGACCTGCTCTACCTCTTTCTCAACTAAGTCAGCTTCATCTGACTTAGTCTGACCTCTCGAAGGAAGGCTCAAAGCCAAAGAAGCAACCCGGAGCCGTTTCTTCCACGATTTGAAGTAAGTTCGCTTCGTTGATCCATCTCTCTCAAGTATTTGACTGTTTGTATATAGAATATACTTTCTGAAGTAGTATCTTGCTTTAGTTCTTGGTTGAGCCCTCTAGGACACTTCGGTGTTCACGCGCTCGCCTCGTAACTATCGTCGGATATATATGTTCGAATACGCAGTATATGCGTTCTTCAAAATAGTATCTCACCCTAGTTCTTGGTTGAGCCCTCTAGGACACTTCGGTGTTCACCCGCTCGCCTCGTAACTATCGTTGGATACAGATCTAGGTGTATATCTGCTGATACTGCCGACGCGTCTTATATCGCACAGGCCATGTAATTTACCTTTGCCGTCGCGTCGTATGATGCCAAGGCTCCCTGCTTTCTGTACTTCCGATTACTGCACTTCCGATTATGCATTTACTTACGCCGTCGCGTCGAACGATGCCAAGGCTCCTGCTTTCTGCAATGTCTTTACTTACGCCGTCGCGTCGAACGATGCCAAGGCTTCTGCTTTGTTATATATGTAGAATATTTCGTTCAGTTACACACCCTGAACAATAGTATATGCATTTCTTTACGCCGCCGCTGTATAAAGCACAGGCTTCTGCTTATATTACATATATGGCGCGTAAGTGAGCGTTCAAACGGAGATCAACTCCAAAATCGCCCATGCGATTCCCTTACCGCTCCTCGTACAAGATTCTGCTTGACGAATGAAGCCCCTATTGGAAAGGCTTCGCCTTTTGGCAAAATGCTCTTTACGTAAAGACTAAATCAATTACGTATGGCCTAGCTATGGCCCACGGTTCCTGCAACCTTGATGGATGCAAAGTACGCACAACGGTGCGCATCCATTTCCCGAGTTAAGCGTAGCGATTTCCCACCAAAGAGGGGAGATGCCGCTGAAATGGATAAAAGAAACGCACGCTTTCTCCGTAAAAGAGAGGAAGTGCTGCTGAAATTCCTGAAGGAGCTAAGAATGGCTCAGAAAGAACGTAGCAGAAGTGCTACCCAGTTATGAAACGCCTTCTACAATGTAGAAAGGTTCGTCGCACCACTGCCGGTAGAACAGAGAAGGTGTTGACAGAATGGTTGGCAGAAGAGCTGCCAAAACCAGTTAAGTGGCACAATGATGTCCTTTGTTGGAACGATGTCAGAATGACTCGTCTCCCTGACACCTGCAAGGGCATCATACTTGTAAGAGCCGTTGCGCCAAAGTAGTGGTAGCGCCTTGACGAGGTCCTGAGCTCGTTGCGTAAAAATACGCCGAGTAGCCGATCCGTAGAGATCGAGTCATGTGCATGCTCATTGAGAATTATCAGACAACCAGACTCGTAAGGGCCGCTGAGCCGGAGTGTGTTGTTTCCACCGAAAGAGGTGAAGTGCTCGTCAAGGCCGAAGTGCTAAGAGCAGAGTTAAGCATGCATATGAATAAAACCTTTGTTCCACGGTGAAAACCGTGTGGTTGATTGGGGTCGGGTACATACTTCTCAAAGGCTGCCCTATAGGCATGCAATGTTCGTCAAGTAATTGTAAGACCGGCAGGCCCCTTTCAGAATTTCTCACCGAGGAAGACGGTGATGGCGCAGCCTTGAGTGACATATATTTCACCCGAACCTGATAGAGTTCATTGATGGCCTTCGTCACTCAGAGGTATGGAGGTCGTGGTTATCCTTAAATATCTAAGGATTGAACCCAACTACTGCAGTAGCAGAATGCATTCGGATACCTAGTAAGGATCTCTTCCGGTATGCTGTACCGTCCTACTAGGGGGATGGGGTCAACAGGCCTCTGGGGTATCTAAAATACATAGAATAATCAACCCCCAGATCGTCGCGTTGTCGCCCAGATATGAGTCCCCTAAGCCCAGGGGGAGGTGCAATTATCGAAACAAAGCATTAGCTTAGGTACAGCGCTACTTTGAATGTATGAGTGGATGACGTTGTTGAGTCAGTCCTGCATAACCTTTGTAAAGGTGTCATGGTCGGTATACTACTGGACCGATTGGGAAAGAACCCCATTGATATCCGTACGACTAAGTGAAGCGCGGAGAGCTGTCCTTAGATTCGTAGGATACGGATGTGCCAAGCATAAAGGCTTGAGCTAGACATCCATTCGTGACTCTGAGGAAGTCAAGGCTAAGTCGTAGAGACTTAAGAGGTTATTCTAACTCACAGCCCTGAAGAGGCTTATGTGAAGTCATGACGACTTGCATGGATGTTCAACTCATAGCCCTGATGAGGCTTGTGCGATATACGCTAAGTCATGGAGGCTTGAGCGTCGTATTACGAACTGCGACCCTGAGTGGTCTATGCATTTACTTGAGTTGAATAGATAGGTGTTTGCCTACTTACCAGACCATCAGTAGTTCTGACCCCGTTTAATGGGGATTTCAGGTGTTGAACCTGCGTGGCGATATGCGGAGCAAGGCGGCATCAAGTTCCAGGGTTTCTCTAGACAGAGTTGTACTGCTTCCTTTTTATTGAACCTACACTGCTTTCCTAAGCAGTAGTGTTGTAATAAACATATGTTTTCGATAAAATGGAACACTTTGGTGGTCAATGAGTTGCTTGGCCACATACCTGCAACGTGCTCGGAGTTTTCTAAAACTGACGACTCATTATCGTCTTATTCCGCTGCTAAAAGCTTTTCTAAGTTCCGCTGCAATGAAAAAAAAAAAGAAATTCATGAAAATTTTAACTTAGCTTTGTTTTGGAAATCCGGGGCGTTACAGAATTGGTATCAAAGCGTGAGTCTGAGAAACCTGGTTCAAGATCCGTCATGGTACCGATATCGCACTGTAAGTATATGTTTTTATACTTTTGTTCTGATCTGGGTGCATCTTTGTATAGATGGCAACTCATGACTCGCGTGGATATTGCTATCGCTGCAAGGTCATGCACGATGAGTGGATATGCCCGTATGAAGTCCAAGACTGCCAATATTGTGGCGAAGATGGGCATTCCGCCAACGAATGCCAAAGGAAATATACCGCCGATATGGGTCGGCGGGCTTCAAAGGGTCTCAGGGATGAGACTTCGCGTGTCAGTGGACCGCATCACTCTAGTGTTGGGAGCAACCATACCCCAACATCTTTTGATGAATTACCAAGGCTGAGGGATTTTGATTTGAACTTCCCTGCAGAAGTCTATCACTCGCCAAGCTACCATCCGGCATCACATATGCCGAGCTTAAATGGCAGGAACAAAAGAGGAGATTCTTTCTGTTCGCCAATCATTATTCCAGACTCCCAGAGTCTTGATCTTGCTGACTGGGAAAGTGGACTGGAGTCTCTCATATATCCCCAGTATTCGCTTGCTAGTGCGGAAGTGCCGCCCAAGCCGAAGCTAGTAGTGCCTGCACCAAGGCCATGTGGCAATAGATGGACCTTTTGGAGTTCGTCTTCATCAAAGAAATCCAAGTCTTAAGGAGACTGGTGATGTTTTGGAGTCAGTAGACTCATGTATATAGTTTCTCATTGCCTAAAGTCTGCCAGTGCGGCATGACGTTTTGTTTAAGGCAATGCTTGTGTAAATGTGATGTATATTAAGTAAATAAAGCTTTTACTTCCTCATATACATCGAGAAACTAAAAACAAGTGCTTGTGTGTGCATAGATAAATGGCTCCTACGACGAGGAGAACCATACCAAGCGAGGAGTCCCATACGCAAGGATTCCTGTTGGAGACACTCAACAACCTGGTTACCGCCATCCGTGAAACGAGGCCAGAACCAGTCGCACCACGAAACGAGCACCTGGGAGGAGTGACTTATGAGAAGTTCCTCAAGCTTGACCCGCCAGTTTTCATTGGCAGAGCCGATCCTGAGCTCGCAGAAAGTTGGGTCGAAGAAACCGAACGTGCCTTCCTGGTGCTGGGAGTACCAGAAGAAAAGAAGACCAACTTTGGCACGTACAGGCTGAAAGACAACGCACGGAAGTGGTGGGATACCACTAAGATTATCCAGTTCTCGGAAGTTGAAGTCATTCCTTGGACTGACTTCCGGAGAGCTTTCATGGATAATTACTTTCCATTACACTCCAGAAACAAGAAGAAGATGGAGTTTCTGGAATTGGAGCAGGGTGGCATGAATCTGATTGACTATACCACCAAATTTCAAAATCTTGAACGGTACTGCTCCCGGTTATTTGAGACCGACCAAGAAAGGGCCGACAAGTACATCAATGGACTGCGAGAAGGGCTAAGGTCACGGGTTATCACCAGCATGCCCCAAACGTTTCAAACGGCTGTGACAGCAGCTTCAAAAATACAAGTGGATTGGGAGCGATCAAAAGTGATCATAGCAAAAAGGCCCATAGTTGATGGTGGGAACAAGAAGATAATGTTTCCAAGTGGCCAGGGTTCACGACAACCCTTTCAGAAGAAAAGGTTCCAAGGTGGGAACAACACTCAACAAGTTGTAAGGCCAAGGCAGAACATGGCTCCAAACAACCTGCAGTCCAACCCAAACTGCCCAAAATGCCATGTTAATCACGCAAGAGGACCATGTCCACGTGACACAGGTGGATGCTTCTACTGTGGCAAAGTGGGCCACGTTGCAAGACAATGCAGGAAGAAGCTTATTGATGAGCAGAGGAGGAATGCCGGATCTGCCGGACCCTCTCAACAAGTACCACAACGAACACTAGTCCAACGACCCCCACCTAGGGTAGAACAAAGGCCTGCTGCAGGTCGTGTATACGCTGTAACGACTGAACAAGTCGAAACCGGTGACCTCATTGAAGGCACCGTACCTGTTAATGGACATGCAGCTTACGTCTTGTTTGATTGTGGTGCTACTCATACGTTTATCTCTGACGATTTCACCGAACAACTCCACGCTTCGGTGCAACCGATTGATAAAATGATCGAAGTATATAACCCGTTGGGTTCACGCACCAAATGTATCCGGTGTGTGAAAAATTTGGATATTGAGATAGCAGGGCAACACTTGCCTACTGATGCCATCCTGATCGATATGATACAGTACGATGTCATTCTGGGAATGAATTGGTTGGCTCAGAATAATGCCAAGATTCTGTGCCGCGAGGGCAGAGTGATTCTATCTCGACCCGGATTACCTAAGATGGAATACCGGTTATCCAAACCAGTTCCACAGAAAAGGCTCATATCAGCACTTAAGGTACAAAAATACCTTAGGAAGGGTTGTGTGGCCTTCCTGTTGAGTCTCTCGGTGGAAAAATCCAACGACCAACCCCTTGAGAGTTTGGAAGTAGTGCGGGAGTTTCCCGATGTGTTTCCTGAGGAATTGCCAGGACTTCCGCCACTTCGTGAGGTTGAATTTGGAATTCAATCCTTACCTGGAACAGCGCCGATATCCAAAGCCCCGTATCGAATGGCGCCAGCTGAACTCAGTGAGTTGAAGTGTCAGTTGGAAGAACTGATGGAACAAGGGTTCATCCGACCAAGTATGTCACCATGGGGAGCCCCGGTACTATTTGTAAAGAAGAAGGATGGATCCCTTCGGTTATGCATCGATTATCGGATGCTTAACCAGGCAACCATTAAAAATAAGTACCCGTTGCCTCGGATTGAGGACTTATTCGATCAGCTCAGAACAGCGAGAGTGTTCTCCAAGATCGACCTCAGGTCTGGATACCATCAGCTCAGAGTAAAGGAAGAGGATATACCCAAGACAACCTTCAGAACGAGATACGGCCATTATGAGTTCGTAGTAATGCCCTTCGGACTCACTAATGCGCCTGCTGTCTTTATGGACCTGATGAACCGAGTGTTCAAACCATACTTAGACACTTTTGTCATCGTCTTCATTGATGACATTCTCGTGTATTCAGAGAATGAGGAACAACACAAGGAGCACTTGAGAATCGTCTTGAAAACCCTTCAAGATAATCAGTTATATGCCAAGTTTTCAAAATGTGAATTCTGGCTAGACAAAGTGATGTTCCTTGGTCATGTGATCTCAAAAGATGGAATCGCAGTGGATCCTGCGAAGGTGGAAGCTGTGATGGACTGGAAGCAGCCAGAAAATATCACTGAGGTTCGTAGCTTCCTTGGACTTGTCGGATATTATCGGAAGTTCATACAGGACTTCTCCCGAATCGCCGTACCAATGACGAAATTACTGAAAAAGGGAGTCAAGTTTGAATGGACTGACCAGTGTAAGGAATGCTTTGAGGTTCTCAAACAGAGGCTTACCACTGCCCCTGTCCTTACCTTACCTTCTGGTCAGGGAGGCTTCATTGCTTATACCGATGCCTCGGGAACGGGTCTGGGTTGTGTATTGATGCAGCATGGCAAAGTAATCGCCTATGCATCCCGTCAGTTAAGAATTCATGAGAAAAACTATCCAACCCACGATCTGGAGCTTGCCGCGGTAGTGTTCGCGCTTAAAATCTGGCGACACTACCTGTATGGAGAGAAATTTGAGGTCATGTCGGACCATAAAAGCCTAAAATACCTCTTTTCTCAAAAAGAACTCAATATGCGGCAACGACGATGGCTGGAATTCCTCAAAGACTATGAATTCACGCTTTCCTATCACCCTGGAAAGGCGAATGTTGTAGCAGATGCCCTTAGTCGCAAGACTGTTGGCACTCTGGCCAGCCTAACCGGACAATGGAAGTTGATGGAGGATTTCGTCAAGTGGAAGCCATTTTTGGCTGATTCAGGTAGAATCAAAATGTCATGTTTGACGATCCACATTGAGTTCCTCGATCGCATTGTAGCCGAACAGTTCAAGGACCCCCAGTACTTGGAATTAAAAGCTCGTGCCGAAAGAGATGACACTTTCTTCCATTTAAAAGAAGATGGAGGAATATGGATGGAAGAAAGGATTTGGGTTCCAAATAACCCTGAGCTAAGACAGGAAGTACTCCAGGAGGCCCATAGTAGCAAATATACTATCCACCCTGGGGGTACGAAGATGTTCCGAGATTTGCAGAGAAAGTACTGGTGGAAGGGTATGAAGCGTGATGTGGCTACGTTTGTCTCGAAGTGTTTGATCTGCCAGCAAGTTAAGATCGAACATCAGCGCCCTGGTGGAAAGATGCAACGGATCGAGATTCCAGAATGGAAATGGGAAGGCATTACGATGGATTTCATCGTTGGATTGCCTCGATCCAAGAGACAACATGACTCAATATGGGTGATCGTGGACAGACTCACCAAGTCTGCTCATTTTCTGCCAATCAACACTCGATACTCAACTGAACGATTGGCAGAGATCTACATTCGGGAAATCGTTAGACTCCATGGAGTGCCGATTTCGATCATATCTGATCGTGACCCGAAGTTCACCTCTCACTTTTGGGAGCAGCTTCAGAGAGCCCTGGGGACGAAACTCAAGTTCAGTACAGCATTCCATCCCCAAACAGATGGGCAATCAGAACGAACCATACAGACTCTTGAAGATATGCTAAGAGCCTGTATGCTAGAATGGAAAGGTGATTGGGATTCCCACCTAGCGTTGGCTGAATTTGCTTATAATAATAGCCACCACGCTAGCATTGGGATGGCGCCGTATGAAGCCTTGTATGGACGACCCTGTAGATCACCGATCCATTGGGGTGAAGTGGGTGAGCGAACCTTGGACTCGCCCATTGTGTTGCAGCATTATACTGAGCAGGTCCACATGATCAGAAAGAAGCTACTGACTGCTCAGAGTCGACAGAAGAGCTACGCCGATCAGCGGCGTAGGGAACTCACTTTTGCGGTTGGAGATAAGGTTTTTATCAAGGTCTCTCCAACCAAGAGTGTGTTTCGTTTTGGAAAGAAGGGGAAGCTCAGCCCTAGATTCGTTGGTCCCTTCGAAGTTTTGAGCCGAATCGGAGAGACTGCCTACCAAGTAGCATTGCCACCACAATACGCGCAAATACATGATGTATTTCACGTATCAATGCTTCGAAAGTACGTTCATGATCCTTCTCATGTCATTCAACATGAGGACATTGACATCCGAGAAGATATGACGGTAGAAGAAAGGCCAGTGGAGATCATGGACCGACGGGAGCAAGTGCTAAGAACGAAGGTCATCCCACTTGTTAAAGTGAGATGGCAACATCACGGAGTCGATGATTGCACTTGGGAGCCCGAATCAGATATGCGGGATAAATATCCTGAACTCTTCACTTTGTAATCTTAACTGAATTTCGCGGACGAAATTCCTTTAAGGGGGTAATAATGTAAGACCCGCAATTTTTCAGAAAATATCTGAATAAAATTCATGAGGCATTTACCGGTAAAAATAGCATTTCTTCTCAGAATGCGAAACGAATCAATTCCTGCGAGCCAGTTATACTTAGGGTATTCGTCGAATTGCGAATATATGCTCAAATACTCTGGAAGCCATAACTTCCTAACTAAACGAAATCAATAGATTCGTACGAACCAACTTTCTTAGTTACGTCAATACGAAGAAAATGGCGTACTCAGAATTTTTCGGAAAAAAATCGCCGGAAACCCGAAATTCTTGCGGGACCCACGAAAATATTGGTGGGACCCACAGAAATATTCCTCAGAAAATATCTGGTGGGACCCACAAAAATATCCCATGGAATATCCAAGTGGGCCCCACACCAAGGAACCTCTTGGAATTAAAAAGAAGCCAAGGGGGTAGTTTGGGCATGGAAAAACCCAAGAGGAGGTGGGCTTGGGCTATAAATAGCCCTCCCCACTCTCTCTCTTCTCATAAAAATCGACCCTCTCTCTCTCTTGCCTTCTCTCTCTCTCCTAAACCTCCCCTACCTAGCCTAGCCCACCTGAGCCCACCTGACCTGGTCTGAGCCTGCCTGACTTAGCCTGAGCCTGCCTGACCTGGTCCTAACCCACCTGACCTGGGTCTGAACCCACTTGACCTGGTCCAAACCCAGTTGACTTGACTTGAACCTAGTTGGGTTTAAAGTCAAAGTCAAAGTCCTTTTTAGTCCTAATTCCGGTTTGGGTTTCTGAACCCAGACTTAGCCTACTTGAGCTGAGTTCGAACCTGCTGAACCTAGTTGACTTGGATTGAACCCTGTTAGGTTCAAACCACTTAGGTTGAGTAGCTTGACCTGCTCTACCTCTTTCTCAACTAAGTCAGCTTCATCTGACTTAGTCTGACCTCTCGAAGGAAGGCTCAAAGCCAAAGAAGCAACCCGGAGCCGTTTCTTCCACGATTTGAAGTAAGTTCGCTTCGTTGATCCATCTCTCTCAAGTATTTGACTGTTTGTATATAGAATATACTTTCTGAAGTAGTATCTTGCTTTAGTTCTTGGTTGAGCCCTCTAGGACACTTCGGTGTTCACGCGCTCGCCTCGTAACTATCGTCGGATATATATGTTCGAATACGCAGTATATGCGTTCTTCAAAATAGTATCTCACCCTAGTTCTTGGTTGAGCCCTCTAGGACACTTCGGTGTTCACCCGCTCGCCTCGTAACTATCGTTGGATACAGATCTAGGTGTATATCTGCTGATACTGCCGACGCGTCTTATATCGCACAGGCCATGTAATTTACCTTTGCCGTCGCGTCGTATGATGCCAAGGCTCCCTGCTTTCTGTACTTCCGATTACTGCACTTCCGATTATGCATTTACTTACGCCGTCGCGTCGAACGATGCCAAGGCTCCTGCTTTCTGCAATGTCTTTACTTACGCCGTCGCGTCGAACGATGCCAAGGCTTCTGCTTTGTTATATATGTAGAATATTTCGTTCAGTTACACACCCTGAACAATAGTATATGCATTTCTTTACGCCGCCGCTGTATAAAGCACAGGCTTCTGCTTATATTACATATATGGCGCGTAAGTGAGCGTTCAAACGGAGATCAACTCCAAAATCGCCCATGCGATTCCCTTACCGCTCCTCGTACAAGATTCTGCTTGACGAATGAAGCCCCTATTGGAAAGGCTTCGCCTTTTGGCAAAATGCTCTTTACGTAAAGACTAAATCAATTACGTATGGCCTAGCTATGGCCCAAGGTTCCTGCAACCTTGATGGATGCAAAGTACGCACAACGGTGCGCATCCATTTCCCGAGTTAAGCGTAGCGATTTCCCACCAAAGAGGGGAGATGCCGCTGAAATGGATAAAAGAAACGCACGCTTTCTCCGTAAAAGAGAGGAAGTGCTGCTGAAATTCCTGAAGGAGCTAAGAATGGCTCAGAAAGAACGTAGCAGAAGTGCTACCCAGTTATGAAACGCCTTCTACAATGTAGAAAGGTTCGTCGCACCACTGCCGGTAGAACAGAGAAGGTGTTGACAGAATGGTTGGCAGAAGAGCTGCCAAAACCAGTTAAGTGGCACAATGATGTCCTTTGTTGGAACGATGTCAGAATGACTCGTGTCCCTGACACCTGCAAGGGCATCATACTTGTAAGAGCCGTTGCGCCAAAGTAGTGGTAGCGCCTTGACGAGGTTCTGAGCTCGTTGCGTAAAAATACGCCGAGTAGCCGATCCGTAGAGATCGAGTCATGTGCATGCTCATTGAGAATTATCAGACAACCAGACTCGTAAGGGCCGCTGAGCCGGAGTGTGTTGTTTCCACCGAAAGAGGTGAAGTGCTCGTCAAGGCCGAAGTGCTAAGAGCAGAGTTAAGCATGCATATGAATAAAACCTTTGTTCCACGGTGAAAACCGTGTGGTTGATTGGGGTCGGGTACATACTTCTCAAAGGCTGCCCTATAGGCATGCAATGTTCGTCAAGTAATTGTAAGACCGGCAGGCCCCTTTCAGAATTTCTCACCGAGGAAGACGGTGATGGCGCAGCCTTGAGTGACATATATTTCACCCGAACCTGATAGAGTTCATTGATGGCCTTCGTCACTCAGAGGTATGGAGGTCGTGGTTATCCTTAAATATCTAAGGATTGAACCCAACTACTGCAGTAGCAGAATGCATTCGGATACCTAGTAAGGATCTCTTCCGGTATGCTGTACCGTCCTACTAGGGGGATGGGGTCAACAGGCCTCTGGGGTATCTAAAATACATAGAATAATCAACCCCCAGATCGTCGCGTTGTCGCCCAGATATGAGTCCCCTAAGCCCAGGGGGAGGTGCAATTATCGAAACAAAGCATTAGCTTAGGTACAGCGCTACTTTGAATGTATGAGTGGATGACGTTGTTGAGTCAGTCCTGCATAACCTTTGTAAAGGTGTCATGGTCGGTATACTACTGGACCGATTGGGAAAGAACCCCATTGATATCCGTACGACTAAGTGAAGCGCGGAGAGCTGTCCTTAGATTCGTAGGATACGGATGTGCCAAGCATAAAGGCTTGAGCTAGACATCCATTCGTGACTCTGAGGAAGTCAAGGCTAAGTCGTAGAGACTTAAGAGGTTATTCTAACTCACAGCCCTGAAGAGGCTTATGTGAAGTCATGACGACTTGCATGGATGTTCAACTCATAGCCCTGATGAGGCTTGTGCGATATACGCTAAGTCATGGAGGCTTGAGCGTCGTATTACGAACTGCGACCCTGAGTGGTCTATGCATTTACTTGAGTTGAATAGATAGGTGTTTGCCTACTTACCAGACCATCAGTAGTTCTGACCCCGTTTAATGGGGATTTCAGGTGTTGAACCTGCGTGGCGATATGCGGAGCAAGGCGGCATCAAGTTCCAGGGTTTCTCTAGACAGAGTTGTACTGCTTCCTTTTTATTGAACCTACACTGCTTTCCTAAGCAGTAGTGTTGTAATAAACATATGTTTTCGATAAAATGGAACACTTTGGTGGTCAATGAGTTGCTTGGCCACATACCTGCAACGTGCTCGGAGTTTTCTAAAACTGACGACTCATTATCGTCTTATTCCGCTGCTAAAAGCTTTTCTAAGTTCCGCTGCAATGAAAAAAAAAAAAAAAAAAAAGAAATTCATGAAAATTTTAACTTAGCTTTGTTTTGGAAATCCGGGGCGTTACAGAATTGGTATCAAAGCGTGAGTCTGAGAAACCTGGTTCAAGATCCGTCATGGTACCGATATCGCACTGTAAGTATATGTTTTTATACTTTTGTTCTGATCTGGGTGCATCTTTGTATAGATGGCAACTCATGACTCGCGTGGATATTGCTATCGCTGCAAGGTCATGCACGATGAGTGGATATGCCCGTATGAAGTCCAAGACTGCCAATATTGTGGCGAAGATGGGCATTCCGCCAACGAATGCCAAAGGAAATATACCGCCGATATGGGTCGGCGGGCT
Organism: Nuphar pumila; assembly: GCF_984573655.1. Taxonomy (NCBI): domain Eukaryota; kingdom Viridiplantae; phylum Streptophyta; class Magnoliopsida; order Nymphaeales; family Nymphaeaceae; genus Nuphar; species Nuphar pumila. Next base: position 51,126,030 of record NC_143262.1, on the reverse strand, counting down.
TCAAAGGGTCTCAGGGATGAGACTTCGCGTGTCAGTGGACCGCATCACTCTAGTGTTGGGAGCAACCATACCCCAACATCTTTTGATGAATTACCAAGGCTGAGGGATTTTGATTTGAACTTCCCTGCAGAAGTCTATCACTCGCCAAGCTACCATCCGGCATCACATATGCCGAGCTTAAATGGCAGGAACAAAAGAGGAGATTCTTTCTGTTCGCCAATCATTATTCCAGACTCCCAGAGTCTTGATCTTGCTGACTGGGAAAGTGGACTGGAGTCTCTCATATATCCCCAGTATTCGCTTGCTAGTGCGGAAGTGCCGCCCAAGCCGAAGCTAGTAGTGCCTGCACCAAGGCCATGTGGCAATAGATGGACCTTTTGGAGTTCGTCTTCATCAAAGAAATCCAAGTCTTAAGGAGACTGGTGATGTTTTGGAGTCAGTAGACTCATGTATATAGTTTCTCATTGCCTAAAGTCTGCCAGTGCGGCATGACGTTTTGTTTAAGGCAATGCTTGTGTAAATGTGATGTATATTAAGTAAATAAAGCTTTTACTTCCTCATATACATCGAGAAACTAAAAACAAGTGCTTGTGTGTGCATAGATAAATGGCTCCTACGACGAGGAGAACCATACCAAGCGAGGAGTCCCATACGCAAGGATTCCTGTTGGAGACACTCAACAACCTGGTTACCGCCATCCGTGAAACGAGGCCAGAACCAGTCGCACCACGAAACGAGCACCTGGGAGGAGTGACTTATGAGAAGTTCCTCAAGCTTGACCCGCCAGTTTTCATTGGCAGAGCCGATCCTGAGCTCGCAGAAAGTTGGGTCGAAGAAACCGAACGTGCCTTCCTGGTGCTGGGAGTACCAGAAGAAAAGAAGACCAACTTTGGCACGTACAGGCTGAAAGACAACGCACGGAAGTGGTGGGATACCACTAAGATTATCCAGTTCTCGGAAGTTGAAGTCATTCCTTGGACTGACTTCCGGAGAGCTTTCATGGATAATTACTTTCCATTACACTCCAGAAACAAGAAGAAGATGGAGTTTCTGGAATTGGAGCAGGGTGGCATGAATCTGATTGACTATACCACCAAATTTCAAAATCTTGAACGGTACTGCTCCCGGTTATTTGAGACCGACCAAGAAAGGGCCGACAAGTACATCAATGGACTGCGAGAAGGGCTAAGGTCACGGGTTATCACCAGCATGCCCCAAACGTTTCAAACGGCTGTGGCAGCAGCTTCAAAAATACAAGTGGATTGGGAGCGATCAAAAGTGATCATAGCAAAAAGGCCCATAGTTGATGGTGGGAACAAGAAGATAATGTTTCCAAGTGGCCAGGGTTCACGACAACCCTTTCAGAAGAAAAGGTTCCAAGGTGGGAACAACACTCAACAAGTTGTAAGGCCAAGGCAGAACATGGCTCCAAACAACCTGCAGTCCAACCCAAACTGCCCAAAATGCCATGTTAATCACGCAAGAGGACCATGTCCACGTGACACAGGTGGATGCTTCTACTGTGGCAAAGTGGGCCACGTTGCAAGACAATGCAGGAAGAAGCTTATTGATGAGCAGAGGAGGAATGCCGGATCTGCCGGACCCTCTCAACAAGTACCACAACGAACACTAGTCCAACGACCCCCACCTAGGGTAGAACAAAGGCCTGCTGCAGGTCGTGTATACGCTGTAACGACTGAACAAGTCGAAACCGGTGACCTCATTGAAGGCACCGTACCTGTTAATGGACATGCAGCTTACGTCTTGTTTGATTGTGGTGCTACTCATACGTTTATCTCTGACGATTTCACCGAACAACTCCACGCTTCGGTGCAACCGATTGATAAAATGATCGAAGTATATAACCCGTTGGGTTCACGCACCAAATGTATCCGGTGTGTGAAAAATTTGGATATTGAGATAGCAGGGCAACACTTGCCTACTGATGCCATCCTGATCGATATGATACAGTACGATGTCATTCTGGGAATGAATTGGTTGGCTCAGAATAATGCCAAGATTCTGTGCCGCGAGGGCAGAGTGATTCTATCTCGACCCGGATTACCTAAGATGGAATACCGGTTATCCAAACCAGTTCCACAGAAAAGGCTCATATCAGCACTTAAGGTACAAAAATACCTTAGGAAGGGTTGTGTGGCCTTCCTGTTGAGTCTCTCGGTGGAAAAATCCAACGACCAACCCCTTGAGAGTTTGGAAGTAGTGCGGGAGTTTCCCGATGTGTTTCCTGAGGAATTGCCAGGACTTCCGCCACTTCGTGAGGTTGAATTTGGAATTCAATCCTTACCTGGAACAGCGCCGATATCCAAAGCCCCGTATCGAATGGCGCCAGCTGAACTCAGTGAGTTGAAGTGTCAGTTGGAAGAACTGATGGAACAAGGGTTCATCCGACCAAGTATGTCACCATGGGGAGCCCCGGTACTATTTGTAAAGAAGAAGGATGGATCCCTTCGGTTATGCATCGATTATCGGATGCTTAACCAGGCAACCATTAAAAATAAGTACCCGTTGCCTCGGATTGAGGACTTATTCGATCAGCTCAGAACAGCGAGAGTGTTCTCCAAGATCGACCTCAGGTCTGGATACCATCAGCTCAGAGTAAAGGAAGAGGATATACCCAAGACAACCTTCAGAACGAGATACGGCCATTATGAGTTCGTAGTAATGCCCTTCGGACTCACTAATGCGCCTGCTGTCTTTATGGACCTGATGAACCGAGTGTTCAAACCATACTTAGACACTTTTGTCATCGTCTTCATTGATGACATTCTCGTGTATTCAGAGAATGAGGAACAACACAAGGAGCACTTGAGAATCGTCTTGAAAACCCTTCAAGATAATCAGTTATATGCCAAGTTTTCAAAATGTGAATTCTGGCTAGACAAAGTGATGTTCCTTGGTCATGTGATCTCAAAAGATGGAATCGCAGTGGATCCTGCGAAGGTGGAAGCTGTGATGGACTGGAAGCAGCCAGAAAATATCACTGAGGTTCGTAGCTTCCTTGGACTTGTCGGATATTATCGGAAGTTCATACAGGACTTCTCCCGAATCGCCGTACCAATGACGAAATTACTGAAAAAGGGAGTCAAGTTTGAATGGACTGACCAGTGTAAGGAATGCTTTGAGGTTCTCAAACAGAGGCTTACCACTGCCCCTGTCCTTACCTTACCTTCTGGTCAGGGAGGCTTCATTGCTTATACCGATGCCTCGGGAACGGGTCTGGGTTGTGTATTGATGCAGCATGGCAAAGTAATCGCCTATGCATCCCGTCAGTTAAGAATTCATGAGAAAAACTATCCAACCCACGATCTGGAGCTTGCCGCGGTAGTGTTCGCGCTTAAAATCTGGCGACACTACCTGTATGGAGAGAAATTTGAGGTCATGTCGGACCATAAAAGCCTAAAATACCTCTTTTCTCAAAAAGAACTCAATATGCGGCAACGGCGATGGCTGGAATTCCTCAAAGACTATGAATTCACGCTTTCCTATCACCCTGGAAAGGCGAATGTTGTAGCAGATGCCCTTAGTCGCAAGACTGTTGGCACTCTGGCCAGCCTAACCGGACAATGGAAGTTGATGGAGGATTTCGTCAAGTGGAAGCCATTTTTGGCTGATTCAGGTAGAATCAAAATGTCATGTTTGACGATCCACATTGAGTTCCTCGATCGCATTGTAGCCGAACAGTTCAAGGACCCCCAGTACTTGGAATTAAAAGCTCGTGCCGAAAGAGATGACACTTTCTTCCATTTAAAAGAAGATGGAGGAATATGGATGGAAGAAAGGATTTGGGTTCCAAATAACCCTGAGCTAAGACAGGAAGTACTCCAGGAGGCCCATAGTAGCAAATATACTATCCACCCTGGGGGTACGAAGATGTTCCGAGATTTGCAGAGAAAGTACTGGTGGAAGGGTATGAAGCGTGATGTGGCTACGTTTGTCTCGAAGTGTTTGATCTGCCAGCAAGTTAAGATCGAACATCAGCGCCCTGGTGGAAAGATGCAACGGATCGAGATTCCAGAATGGAAATGGGAAGGCATTACGATGGATTTCATCGTTGGATTGCCTCGATCCAAGAGACAACATGACTCAATATGGGTGATCGTGGACAGACTCACCAAGTCTGCTCATTTTCTGCCAATCAACACTCGATACTCAACTGAACGATTGGCAGAGATCTACATTCGGGAAATCGTTAGACTCCATGGAGTGCCGATTTCGATCATATCTGATCGTGACCCGAAGTTCACCTCTCACTTTTGGGAGCAGCTTCAGAGAGCCCTGGGGACGAAACTCAAGTTCAGTACAGCATTCCATCCCCAAACAGATGGGCAATCAGAACGAACCATACAGACTCTTGAAGATATGCTAAGAGCCTGTATGCTAGAATGGAAAGGTGATTGGGATTCCCACCTAGCGTTGGCTGAATTTGCTTATAATAATAGCCACCACGCTAGCATTGGGATGGCGCCGTATGAAGCCTTGTATGGACGACCCTGTAGATCACCGATCCATTGGGGTGAAGTGGGTGAGCGAACCTTGGACTCGCCCATTGTGTTGCAGCATTATACTGAGCAGGTCCACATGATCAGAAAGAAGCTACTGACTGCTCAGAGTCGACAGAAGAGCTACGCCGATCAGCGGCGTAGGGAACTCACTTTTGCGGTTGGAGATAAGGTTTTTATCAAGGTCTCTCCAACCAAGAGTGTGTTTCGTTTTGGAAAGAAGGGGAAGCTCAGCCCTAGATTCGTTGGTCCCTTCGAAGTTTTGAGCCGAATCGGAGAGACTGCCTACCAAGTAGCATTGCCACCACAATACGCGCAAATACATGATGTATTTCACGTATCAATGCTTCGAAAGTACGTTCATGATCCTTCTCATGTCATTCAACATGAGGACATTGACATCCGAGAAGATATGACGGTAGAAGAAAGGCCAGTGGAGATCATGGACCGACGGGAGCAAGTGCTAAGAACGAAGGTCATCCCACTTGTTAAAGTGAGATGGCAACATCACGGAGTCGATGATTGCACTTGGGAGCCCGAATCAGATATGCGGGATAAATATCCTGAACTCTTCACTTTGTAATCTTAACTGAATTTCGCGGACGAAATTCCTTTAAGGGGGTAATGATGTAAGACCCGCAATTTTTCAGAAAATATCTGAATAAAATTCATGAGGCATTTACCGGTAAAAATAGCATTTCTTCTCAGAATGCGAAACGAATCAATTCCTGCGAGCCAGTTATACTTAGGGTATTCGTCGAATTGCGAATATATGCTCAAATACTCTGGAAGCCATAACTTCCTAACTAAACGAAATCAATAGATTCGTACGAACCAACTTTCTTAGTTACGTCAATACGAAGAAAATGGCGTACTCAGAATTTTTCGGAAAAAAATCGCCGGAAACCCGAAATTCTTGCGGGACCCACGGAAATATTGGTGGGACCCACAGAAATATTCCTCAGAAAATATCTGGTGGGACCCACAAAAATATCCCATGGAATATCCAAGTGGGCCCCACACCAAGGAACCTCTTGGAATTAAAAAGAAGCCAAGGGGGTAGTTTGGGCATGGAAAAACCCAAGAGGAGGTGGGCTTGGGCTATAAATAGCCCTCCCCACTCTCTCTCTTCTCATAAAAATCGACCCTCTCTCTCTCTTGCCTTCTCTCTCTCTCCTAAACCTCCCCTACCTAGCCTAGCCCACCTGAGCCCACCTGACCTGGTCTGAGCCTGCCTGACTTAGCCTGAGCCTGCCTGACCTGGTCCTAACCCACCTGACCTGGGTCTGAACCCACTTGACCTGGTCCAAACCCAGTTGACTTGACTTGAACCTAGTTGGGTTTAAAGTCAAAGTCAAAGTCCTTTTTAGTCCTAATTCCGGTTTGGGTTTCTGAACCCAGACTTAGCCTACTTGAGCTGAGTTCGAACCTGCTGAACCCAGTTGACTTGGATTGAACCCTGTTAGGTTCAAACCACTTAGGTTGAGTAGCTTGACCTGCTCTACCTCTTTCTCAACTAAGTCAGCTTCATCTGACTTAGTCTGACCTCTCGAAGGAAGGCTCAAAGCCAAAGAAGCAACCCGGAGCCGTTTCTTCCACGATTTGAAGTAAGTTCGCTTCGTTGATCCATCTCTCTCAAGTATTTGACTGTTTGTATATAGAATATACTTTCTGAAGTAGTATCTTGCTTTAGTTCTTGGTTGAGCCCTCTAGGACACTTCGGTGTTCACGCGCTCGCCTCGTAACTATCGTCGGATATATATGTTCGAATACGCAGTATATGCGTTCTTCAAAATAGTATCTCACCCTAGTTCTTGGTTGAGCCCTCTAGGACACTTCGGTGTTCACCCGCTCGCCTCGTAACTATCGTTGGATACAGATCTAGGTGTATATCTGCTGATACTGCCGACGCGTCTTATATCGCACAGGCCATGTAATTTACCTTTGCCGTCGCGTCGTATGATGCCAAGGCTTCCTGCTTTCTGTACTTCCGATTACTGCACTTCCGATTATGCATTTACTTACGCCGTCGCGTCGAACGATGCCAAGGCTCCTGCTTTCTGCAATGTCTTTACTTACGCCGTCGCGTCGAACGATGCCAAGGCTTCTGCTTTGTTATATATGTAGAATATTTCGTTCAGTTACACACCCTGAACAATAGTATATGCATTTCTTTACGCCGCCGCTGTATAAAGCACAGGCTTCTGCTTATATTACATATATGGCGCGTAAGTGAGTGTTCAAACGGAGATCAACTCCAAAATCGCCCATGCGATTCCCTTACCGCTCCTCGTACAAGATTCTGCTTGACGAATGAAGCCCCTATTGGAAAGGCTTCGCCTTTTGGCAAAATGCTCTTTACGTAAAGACTAAATCAATTACGTATGGCCTAGCTATGGCCCAAGGTTCCTGCAACCTTGATGGATGCAAAGTACGCACAACGGTGCGCATCCATTTCCCGAGTTAAGCGTAGCGATTTCCCACCAAAGAGGGGAGATGCCGCTGAAATGGATAAAAGAAACGCACGCTTTCTCCGTAAAAGAGAGGAAGTGCTGCTGAAATTCCTGAAGGAGCTAAGAATGGCTCAGAAAGAACGTAGCAGAAGTGCTACCCAGTTATGAAACGCCTTCTACAATGTAGAAAGGTTCGTCGCACCACTGCCGGTAGAACAGAGAAGGTGTTGACAGAATGGTTGGCAGAAGAGCTGCCAAAACCAGTTAAGTGGCACAATGATGTCCTTTGTTGGAACGATGTCAGAATGACTCGTCTCCCTGACACCTGCAAGGGCATCATACTTGTAAGAGCCGTTGCGCCAAAGTAGTGGTAGCGCCTTGACGAGGTCCTGAGCTCGTTGCGTAAAAATACGCCGAGTAGCCGATCCGTAGAGATCGAGTCATGTGCATGCTCATTGAGAATTATCAGACAACCAGACTCGTAAGGGCCGCTGAGCCGGAGTGTGTTGTTTCCACCGAAAGAGGTGAAGTGCTCGTCAAGGCCGAAGTGCTAAGAGCAGAGTTAAGCATGCATATGAATAAAACCTTTGTTCCACGGTGAAAACCGTGTGGTTGATTGGGGTCGGGTACATACTTCTCAAAGGCTGCCCTATAGGCATGCAATGTTCGTCAAGTAATTGTAAGACCGGCAGGCCCCTTTCAGAATTTCTCACCGAGGAAGACGGTGATGGCGCAGCCTTGAGTGACATATATTTCACCCGAACCTGATAGAGTTCATTGATGGCCTTCGTCACTCAGAGGTATGGAGGTCGTGGTTATCCTTAAATATCTAAGGATTGAACCCAACTACTGCAGTAGCAGAATGCATTCGGATACCTAGTAAGGATCTCTTCCGGTATGCTGTACCGTCCTACTAGGGGGATGGGGTCAACAGGCCTCTGGGGTATCTAAAATACATAGAATAATCAACCCCCAGATCGTCGCGTTGTCGCCCAGATATGAGTCCCCTAAGCCCAGGGGGAGGTGCAATTATCGAAACAAAGCATTAGCTTAGGTACAGCGCTACTTTGAATGTATGAGTGGATGACGTTGTTGAGTCAGTCCTGCATAACCTTTGTAAAGGTGTCATGGTCGGTATACTACTGGACCGATTGGGAAAGAACCCCATTGATATCCGTACGACTAAGTGAAGCTCGGAGAGCTGTCCTTAGATTCGTAGGATACGGATGTGCCAAGCATAAAGGCTTGAGCTAGACATCCATTCGTGACTCTGAGGAAGTCAAGGCTAAGTCGTAGAGACTTAAGAGGTTATTCTAACTCACAGCCCTGAAGAGGCTTATGTGAAGTCATGACGACTTGCATGGATGTTCAACTCATAGCCCTGATGAGGCTTGTGCGATATACGCTAAGTCATGGAGGCTTGAGCGTCGTATTACGAACTGCGACCCTGAGTGGTCTATGCATTTACTTGAGTTGAATAGATAGGTGTTTGCCTACTTACCAGACCATCAGTAGTTCTGACCCCGTTTAATGGGGATTTCAGGTGTTGAACCTGCGTGGCGATATGCGGAGCAAGGCGGCATCAAGTTCCAGGGTTTCTCTAGACAGAGTTGTACTGCTTCCTTTTTATTGAACCTACACTGCTTTCCTAAGCAGTAGTGTTGTAATAAACATATGTTTTCGATAAAATGGAACACTTTGGTGGTCAATGAGTTGCTTGGCCACATACCTGCAACGTGCTCGGAGTTTTCTAAAACTGACGACTCATTATCGTCTTATTCCGCTGCTAAAAGCTTTTCTAAGTTCCGCTGCAATGAAAAAAAAAAAAAAAAAAAAGAAATTCATGAAAATTTTAACTTAGCTTTGTTTTGGAAATCCGGGGCGTTACAGTTTATTTGCCATACTCTGCATTTCACACCCATGGTATTTGCTTACTGCTAGGTCTGCATTTATTTCCTGCACTCATATCATTCCCACCCTTTGTTGTGCAGCACCAGTGAATGCCATCTGCATCAACATATTGCCTTTTCACTAATACACCTTTGCCTCCACTCATCGCATGTATATATTCACTTAACCTGGGCATTGTCTATATATATATATATATACATATATATATATATGTATATATATATATATATATATACATATATATATATATGTATATATATATATATATATATATATATATATATATATATATATATATATACACTTATATATGTGTATACATTTTCTAATACGTGCAGGGTAGGCCATATGCATTTCTCGTTTCAAATATGGGTAAAGCATCTTGTGTAAGACTTGGAATAGTCATTTACACTCATATTTTCAAATTTCCTTCTCTTTTTTTTTTTTATGCTAATTCTATCTTGCAGGGAATGTGTGGAAAATGTCATCGTTGGGAATTGTAAATTCAATTTTATGCATTGTAATAGTTAGATCTTAATGAGAATTTACATTTCCCGCTTTAGATTAGAATGAATGAGCATTGTAAATATCATGAATTACTTGTTTTTCATGTATTTTTCCTTTATTTCTCAAAATTCTCTCAAATGGCAATACAAATGGCACGTGCACTATTTCATAAGAGGTAAACTAGTCCTAAGTTGATGATTTACATCAACGGCCATAGTCGGGATGTAAACAAGACTTAGGATTTTTATCTTTTATAAAATAACACTGGATTCGCACTGGATCCTCTTAAAAAAATCTTCAAGTTCATTCATCATTTAGGATAGAACTACATCATATTTTCAAAATTCCCTCTTCAAAACCTCCAAGTGATGTAAATATCTTTCTTCAATCAATTTTCAATTCTTATAAAAACCAATTCATCTTTTTTTCATCTTCAAATTCAATTCCATTTTTTAACCTCCAAAGTTCAATTTAACTTTGAGATTCCAAAGTCATTTTTTATTCAAATTCAAATTTCAAAGTTCAAATTGACTTTGAAATTCCAAATTCATTTTATCTTCAAAACTCCAATCAAAATCAAAGTTTAAATTTAACTTTGAAATTCTTGATTCATCTTCTAAATTTAAACTCCAAACCCATTCTAGGATCCAGGATTCAACATTCACATTGGATTTTAGACTTCAGATCCAAAATCATCTTAGGATCCAGAATCCAATCTCACCTTGGATCTCAGACTTCAGATCCAAATCCATCTTAAGATCCAGAACCCAACTCTACATTGGATCTCAGACTTCAGATCCATAATCTATCTTAGGATCCAGAACCCAACTCCACATTGGATCTCAGATTTCAGATTCATTCCATTTCAGGATCCAGAACCCAAAAATCCATCTTAGATTCTAAAACCTTGGATCCCATTCTTTTTAGGATTCAGAATCCAATTCCAATTCTAGATTTCAATTCCATTTTCGGATCTAATCCGGATTTTTTAAATCCATTTCCATTATTAAATACCATTTGATTTTCTCAGACCCATTCTAAGATTCAAAGCCAATATCACTTTAAATTTCATCTTCTTCTCCTAAATCCATGATTAAATTTAAAGTCCATTTCTGACTTTGAAAATTCATTTCCTTTTCATTTCAAAGCTTTAGATCATTCTTTCTCCAAGTCAAGATTCATTCTTCCAAAATTCTGATTTACTTCAAAAACTTAGAACTTCTTTGATCTATCCCAAGTTCTAAGTTAGATTCAATCATTCCTTCACTTCCTTCCCAAGTTCATCTCAGAATACTTGGAAATTTCCAAATCAATTTTCAAAAGGAGCATACATTTTTGCATTGCACAAGCATGATTCTTTGTGCATTTAGAGTTAGAATAAATTCTTAGATTATATTTAGGCAAAGCAAAAGGCATAGATTCGATCCTTGGTTCGATTACCCCTGGTAAAGGTGCCAGGAACGGTCGAACCTCGTACCGACGAGCGAATCCCGTCTCTCCATTTTTCCCGCGAATTTTCAAAACGAACGCGAGTAATTTTCTAAATGTTTTCAAATAAAGGTCAAGTGAAAACCGCGCAAAAGAGTTCCTCTTCTCTTTCTTTCTCTTCTTTTCTCTTCTCTCTTTCTTTTTCTTTCTTTTATTCTTCTCCCTTCAAAAAGGAGGAGAATAGAGGTTAGAAAAGGGAAAAGAGAAGGGAGAGAGAGAAACCAATAAGAGAGGAAAATTTTTGCGATGATCACAGTTTTGGCGACCGTGATGGGACCTCGTCTTCGTCCGGTTGGATCTATGCCTTTGCTTTGCTTTTATATAATCTAAGTCTTTATTCTAACATATGTCAGCTACATTTTCCATGCAAACCTTAGGAGCCTAGATTTTGTCCTAAAGCTGACATCATTGCATGTAGGATCTAAGTATGGTTTGGTAGGACCATATTGAGGAGATTATATCCATGTTCACATTAGACTTAGGTCTTAAATACAACTCTCCTCAATTTTAGGGATTGAATGCAAACAATGTATGCAAGTGTATGCTTCTTCTTTATTTAAATCTAACTTCTTTAGGACTTGCATTAGAGCCTTCTGGTTTTATCTGCATGTTGATCATATTTTGAAAACATCCCTACCTATATTGTCCCGGTCTTCACGTTGCTGGGCTGTCTCACTGAACCATAGTTCGGGAGAGAGCCTCACAACTGGACCACTTATTTGGGTTCGCGCCCCCCTACCACGTACCTAAGGGCCATAGTCCGAGGTATATCGGTAGGTGCTCAAGGATGTTGGGAAGCCTTACCTTAGAACCGGAGAAATATCTTATATGCCACGTATTTCGAGCTTCGGCTTGAGTATATCGGCATACCTTGATTGGAATCAGATGATATAAATCTTAGAGTTAGGATTAAGGTCCTATCGGCCATTTCAAATATTGCATATAGAGTCAGCTTTAGGGAGTGTTGTTTGTATATCCTTGCTTGTATATCTGTGATTGTGTGATATTTTATATCTTCCTTGTATTTTCCAAAACCCTGGGTATATGTTTCAAAATGTCCTCTTTATTTCTAAAACCCAGGTGTATTTTTCTTTATCCTTTTCTTCTTCTTCTTCTAAAAATTCTTCCAAATTCTTCTGATCCTGCCTGCAAGTTCTTAAAATTTTAAATCTTTACCATTTGTTCTCAAATTTCATTTATTCTTTTATTTTCTTCTGATTTTATATTCTTGTTTATGTTTTCATAAAAATCTCTTTCCATCAAGAGATATCCTTTTCAAAATGGTATTTTCTTTCATATTTTAGTTGGTTATTCTCCTCGTGGAGTAAACAACACGATTTTGTGGCGACCCCATCCCTAGTAATGGGATACAATTTTTTGATTTCAACCTGAAATCCTCTCTCTTGTCAAAACTTTTCCAAAAAAAGGTTTCTTTGATCTAAAAACCTCCACTTTTCTTTACAGAGAGAGTTGATATCTGAAAATGGTCACGACAAGAGGGGGAAAAGAAACAGTTCCTCAACTCAACGACAGTGAGGCGGAAGAGATAAGCTCTCCTAAATCAGTCAGGGGACAGAGTCAGAACAAGAAAGATGACATCGACCCCGCTATGTATGACATGTTCCAAAAGATGATGGCAAGGATGATGTCGGAGCAAGCTGAGGCCAAGCTGAAAGAGGCAGCTCCTAAAAGCAAGCTGAAGAAGAAGCCTGTGAAAAAGACAATCAGAATCATCAAAAAGAAGGTGCAGCCAGACACTACTTCGGAGGAATCAGAGTCAGTCGAGGAAGAGTCAGAAGAGGAAGAGCAGATTGTCCACAAACAAAATCCTCCAAGGCAGTCCGTAAAAATAGTTGCAGAAGAGCCTGAATCCGTCAACAAGCCCAAGACTGGGGCTCCAGCAGAGGACCTGGTGAGCAAGCAGATGAAGGAGATGAATCGAGCTATCAAGGATATTCAAGCCAAGGGTAAGGGCAAGCAGACCTACACCGGCGAAGATTTTTATGATGGTCTAGATGGGGATGATAACCTGGAGAATCTTCCTCTCAAGTTTCTCAAGTTTGATGGGACTGGCAACCCTAAAGCCCATTTAGCCACATTTTATGCAGAGTGCAGCCGTTTCAGAAAGGACAACAGGGCTCTGTTCATTTGCTTTCCCCGCAGTCTGGAGGGTATAGCAGCCAGGTGGTATGCGGACCACATCAATCCTATCGAACTACGAGAGTTCGATAAAGTAGTCAATTTGTTCATAGAGCGTTTTCTATTCAACACTGAGGTTTCCCCTACGCTCAATCACCTTTACAACCTAAAGCAGAATGAGACTGAAAGAGCAAGAGAGTTCATCCACAGGTGGAGAAGTACCTGCAACAAGATGAAAGTTCCCATTCCAGAGGAACATGCATTGCAAATAATCCTCAACAATTTCTCTCAGCCCCTGAGAAGCCTCATTGCCACTTCTCCAGCAAAATCCTTTATCAAGTTGATTGAACGAGCCGAATGGCTCGAGGCAGGAATAGAAAGTGGGCTTTACGAGGGCATGCCTCTTGCCAAAAATATCCAAGATCAGAAAAAGAAAGCGCAGTTCACTCATGCAGCTGATACCTCTGGCAATGATCATGACAGTAGCAGAAGAAACAGAAATGACAGCAAGAATGGCCAGAACCACGACACAGCTCAAAGGGAAAAGTCTTCCAAGCAGAATAACAAGCCGTCTCAGTCTAACTTTCCGCAAAAGGAGAAGATAAAGCGCGAAGGTTGGAGTAATGACCGTGAGTTCACTCCTCTGAAGCAAACGCTCGAAGAAGCCCTTGAATTCATGCTGGCCAAAGGATTGGTTAAACTCCCGAAAGTCACGGATCCTCCCACGGTCATGGGAAGGTTCACAAATCAGTTCTGCAAGTTCCATCGAGCAGTGGGGCATGACACCGATCACTGCTTCGTCTTCAAAAATATTGTTCAGGATTGCGTCGACAAGAATCTCTTTGCTGAAGATGAAGAGGAAGATGACCTAGCCGTCATGACCAAGTCTCTCCCCGGCTACTCAGAAGACTGAAGATGTCAGAATTCTCCTACCTTTTCCCTTTTTGCCAAGTCATCTTGTAGGGGGCCAGTCAGCCCAGTCCTTTTATGACCTTTTGGTCAAAGTGTTTGTAAATATTTCAGTTCTTTGTTATCAGTTTTGCTCGTCAATGAAATGTCAATTTTCCTTTATATCTCTAAATATCCCAATACTTTCTTCCTCTGCCACATAGGGGCATTTGCTTTTGAAAATCTATATTTCAAAAATCTCTTCATCAGCTTCTGTTAAAATCACATCTAAATTCCTGTTCTTTTCAGAATGCGGGACCAATCCTGACATCATTCATGAGAGAAATGATATTACCTATGAGGGCTTTTTCAAAAATCATGAAATTTTTAAAAATCTTCGTTATGACCAAGGAGTTCAAATATTCCTTGGTTTAACCTTTGACAAAAAATCAACCCTCGTGTTGATCATATCTTCAAAAATAAGTTTTTCAAACCATTATATTGAAAGATCAACCCTTATGTTGGTCTTATCTTCCAAAATGAATTTTAAACTTTTATATTCAAAGATCAATCCTTGTGTTGATCTTATCTTTCAAAATGGATTTTAAATCTTTATATTCAAAGATCAACCTTTGTGTTGGTCTTATCTTTCAAAATGGATTTCAAATCTTTTTAGATCAACCCTTATCTTTCAAAGTGGATTTCAGAACCTTTATATTCAAAGATCAATCCTTGTATTGATCTTATCTTCCAAAATGGATTTCAAATCTTTTTATTCAAAAGATCAACCCTTTGCGTTGGTCTTATCCTCCAAAATTGATCTCAAAACTTTTCAAAGATCAACCCTGGCGTTGTTCTTATCTTTTAAAATGGGTTATAAATCATCATATTCAAAGATCAATCATTGCATTGGTCTTATCTTCCAAAAATGAGTTTTAAATCATTATATTCAAAGATCAACCCTTGTGTTGGTCTTATCTTCCAGGATTGTATATTTAAAGATCAACCCCTGTGATTGATCTTATCTTCCAAGGTTGATTTTTAACATTATATTCAAAAGATCAACCCTTGTATTGATCTTATTATCAATTTCGAACTGTTATTTTTAGAAGTCAGATCTATTGTTGATCTTCTGCTTCAAAATTAGATTTCAAAACCATTGCCTTCGAAAATTAACCCTCAGGATGATCTCTCATGTTTGATTTAAAGGATCAGATCTTGCGCTGATCATTCTTCTTGTGGTGGATTTTCTTCCCCTAAAATGATTTCTCATTTATCCCTTAAATGAACATTTTCCTTTCAAGATCCCATATGCAGGCAGGATCAGAAAAACTCCTTTTTCTTGAATCTTATAAATTTTCAGTTAAATTTGATATTTTTATCGGTTTCATTCATTTTATTCAAGTTTATATCAATTTTATCAAGTTTTTATCACATTTATCAATATTTCCTCAATTCCATTAAATTTTATCAATCTTGTTACCCTTTCAGGTTAAGGGATAAACCTGATGCCTCTTTCCCATGAGGTATTTCCTTTATTCTTATTTTTCCCGCTCAGGTTAAGGGATAAACCTGACCCTAGTTGTCCGAGGTGTTCCCATTCAGGATAAGGGACAATCCTGAAACCCCTCGTAGGAGCCACAATGTTACCTATGAGGATTCTTTCGTAAATACAAGTTTTGCCAATCTTTATTGATTCTCTAGATTTATATCAATTTTCCTTCATTTTACTTTTCTTAAAATCAGGATAAAAGGATAATCCTGAAACCCCTCATAGGAGCAACAATGCTACCTGTGAGAATTCCTTTCCAAAATAAATTTTCAAAATTTCTTTCCTTTCTTCTTCTCCATTTTTATAAATTTTATTTTTCTCCCCTTTCAGGTTAAGGAGTAAACCTGAATCATTCCTTTCTAAATTCTCATCAATATGTCTATTCTATTTCCCCTTCAGGATAAGGAAAAATCCTGAAAACGCCGACAATCATTCTTGCTCAAATCTCAAGTATCTTAAAGAATGTCGGTGTCCCCTTTTTCTTCAAATCTCCATCAGAAAACCCAGTACTTACACTGGGGCATTTTTGAAGAATTCAATACTCATACAGGTAAGCCTAGCACTCATGCTAGTGCCTGGCTGACCGACCAGTTAGCCTCTCAGGATCAGTCTTTTGCACTGACCCTTCATAAAAAATCAGAGCTCTAAATCCAATGTCGATCTTTGGGTCATTCAAGTCTCAAATTCAAGCCTTCATGTTACAATCTTTCCTCGATTTTCCTTAAATTCTGCCAGTCTTCTTCTATCCATTCTCATCAGCTCTCCTTTGAAGATTCGAGTTTTCGACTCGAACTTCCAACTCTTTCCTTTGAGATTCGAGCCTTGACTCGAATTTTTCAGTTCTCCTTCGAAGGTTTGGGTTTTTACTCAAGTCTTCTGTTCCTTCACAAATCTGAACCTTTCCAGTTTTCCCTTGAAATTCGGGCCCTGGCCCGAACTTTCCAACTTTCCTTTAAAAATTTGAGTTTTAAATTTTCTTGCCTTCAGTAAATAAACCTTCAAAATTTTGATTCGAGCCCTGACTCGAACCTTCCTGCTTCCCTTCGAAAATTTGAGTTTTGTCTCAAGTTTTCTTGCCTTCAATAAATGAACTTTCAAGTTTTCCTTTAAGATTTGAGCGCTGACTCGAACCTTCCTGCTGTCCTTCGAAAATTTGAGTTTTATCTCGAGTTTTCTTGCCTTCGATAAATGAACTTTCAAGTTTTCCTTTGAGATTCGAGCCCCGACTCGAACCTCCCAGTTTTCCTTTGAAAATTCGAGTTTTACTCGAATTTCCCTATTTTCCTTGTAGAATCCGAGTCCTGATACTCTTTTCAAAGGATTACCTTCAAAATCCAGTTTTATATCAAGCTTACCTTCAGAACTTTAAATTCACATTTACCTTCAGAATTCAATCTCATGTTGGATTCTTCCCCAGAATCCCACTGATGTGTCAAAATTTGATGTTAAGCAAAGGTTTTGTCATCAAAGGATTTCAGGAATACCTTGCCAAATTGTCATAAAATAGTTGTTGATCTCAAACTTTTATTACATAAAGAATTTCCTCAAATCTCCTTAAGTATTCCTTCCAAAAGGGTGAAGCTTCTGTAAAGAAAGGCTCAAACTCCAAATTTTCTGTTGGTCAACCAAGAGGATGAAGAAAAAAATCTTCGACATGACCGGTAAAGGAAATATTCAATGATGCTGAAAAGCCATAAATGAGCTGATATTGATCATAGCTATGGCACATTCTTAAAGATTATTCTTTGGCATTAAGACAGTGGAAATATCCTGGGCAGTCAGAAAAGAACCTACCTAATTCATGTCTCCTCAAGTCAGCTAAGCTGCAAATCAAATATTCGCAAAGGGGATCTCTCAATTGTCATCAAGATGAAGGCGAATTAAGCGAGTAGACCCCCAGGGCTAAAGAAGATTTGAAACATCTCCAAGATGACGGAGTTTGTGACGGATCCTTCCAGGGAAAGTTCGAATCACCGTCGAGATGAAGGCGGATGTGATGGACCTACCGACAAACCCTAAAAGATATTTGATTCCAGCTATCATCTAAGTACCTTTGAGCCAATACCATCATATATAATCCCTGAGATAAATGAAGGATTGGAACATCTCCAAGATGGAGTTTGTGACGTACCTTTCTCTGAAAAAGAGAAAAAAGTCAGGACATCTCAAAAATGAAGGATGATTTAAAAGCCCAAGAAAGCCCCATGACTCAAAAGAGTGCAAAAAGATCATCATGGGAAAATGCCTAGGATATCAAACTGCCCAAACTGCAAAGAATCTTCTTCATCTATGTGAAATTCTTCTATCAATATCTTCTCATTTAATTACTTTTATGAAGCTAAGAATATTTCCTCTCCTTTCATATCAAGGAAATTGATAGCATCCTTGAAGAAGACCAACAACTAAATTTGACTTTGATCCTGGATTCTATAGAGTTAACCTAGTTGGGGGTAATACTCTAGGTGGAAAAAGGAACATCTTCCAAAAAGTGCTTACCTTAAAATTACCTTGAAGCAACTAAAAATTTTATCATTTTGACAAAATTTTCCAGCTTTCCTGATAAAGAAATAAGAACTTGACACATGTTTTGATACATCTTGGTGTTGCCTTCCCCGTCTTTCGCTTTGTCGAGAGACTCACCTTCTCCTTTTCTAAAAAGGATTGCCTTCTCCGTCTTTCGCTTTGTCGAGAGACTCACCTTCTCCTTGATAAAAGGATTGCCTTCCCCGTCTTTCGCTTTGTCGAGAGACTTGCCTTCTCCTTGATGAAAGGATCGCCTTCTCCGTCTTTCGCTTTGTCGAGAGACTTGCCTTCTCCTTGATAAAAGGATTGCCTTCTCCGTCTTTCGCTTTGTCGAAAGACTCGTCTTCTCCTTGATAAAAGGATTGCCTTCTCCGTCTTTCGCTTTGACGAGAGACTTGCCTTCTCCTTGATAAAAGGATTGCCTTCTTTGTCTTTCGCTTTGTCGAGAGACTTGCCTTCTCCTTGATTAAATGATCACCTTCCTCGTCTTTCGCTTTGTCGAGAGACTTGCCTTCTCCTTGTTAAAAGGATTGCCTTCTTCATATTTTACATCTTGCCTTCTCCTTGTTAAAAGGATAGCCTTCTTCATATTTTACATCTTGCCTTCTCCTTGTTAAAAGGATAGCCTTCTTCATATTTTACATCTTGCCGTCTTCTTATTAAAAGGATTGCCTTCTTCATATTTCACATTATTTCCTTCTCCTTATTAAAAGGATTGCCTTCTTCATATTTCACATTTCGCCTTCTTCTTACTATTGCCATCTTCGTCGCCATCTTCATATTTCGCTTTTACCTTCTCCTGTCCAAAGGATTTGCCCTCTTCCATCTTTTGCCTTGTCAAGAGATTCGTCTCCTTGATAAAGGGTTCGCCTTATTCATCTTTCATCCCATCGAAAGATTCATCTCCTGTCACCTTATTCATCGATTTGTCTCACATATCCTTATTTTCATCTCTTATATTTCCCATAAAAATTGTCTCATCTCTCCTGTCCCATCACGGTTTTCAAGAAATCCGTATGGTTGTTCCCACTCAGGTTAAGGGTCAAAACCTGTACTCCCTGCGAGAGGTCATTAAATTCAAAAGCTGATTTAGTCTCAGCAATGAGACGCCCAAGTTCATCCCTTTTTCAAGCTTTAGGGAACCCCATTTCCTTCCTCCTTTCGCAAACCCCTGTCGGATTTGTTCGTCCAAACTCCGAAGGTCCCATCATGGTCTCTTCACTCGAGATTCCATATGGTCGTCCCCTTTAGGTTGTGGTTAAACCTGAATCTCGTTCCAACGAGTTTCCCTTGTTTCGACGAGGTGTTTTCCTCCCAAGTCCCATCATGGTTCTTCCCATCGAGAAAACCATGCTTCGTATATCCATCCGGAATAAAATCATACTTAAGCTTCATCTCATGAGGCGTTTTCTCATAAATGTCTCATCAAGGTCATCATGTATTCCTTTCCCCCATTCAGGTTATTTTGAGATATGTTCGTCCCATCCAGGTTAAGGGCTAAACCTGAGTCATTCCAAGAGTTGATCTTGTCTCACCCGTGAGACTTGATCCAAATTCTTATCTTTTATCATCCTGGGAACTGCACCCAAAGTCCCATCACGATTTCCTCATTCTTATCACTCAGTTGTATCATTGTCGAGGATTTCGTCCCCCCAGAACCATTCAGGATAAGGTTTTAAGCCTGAGAAGCCATGTTTCCAAAATAATTCTTCCACACCCAGTTCAGATCTGCTGACTGGGGCATTTTTCAAAATTTGGAGTGTTATCTTTGCCACTAAGCTCGGCTTTCAACCAGCTTAGTAGCAAAGAGGGGCATCTGTGAACACCCCAAATTTTTCAAAAAATTTACAAAATGACCCCTTTTGCCCCTGACTCCATCTTCTGAGAAAATCAAAAGCAATTTCAAAGTTAAATTTCAGTCATTCTTCAGATTTTCTGAATTAAATTCCATATTGATGTATTCAAATTCAATTCCAGATCCGAATCCAGTACTTTAAATCCATACTTCTTCAAAATCTGCATCAAAACCCATTTCTGAAGAAATTTTCTCAAAATAGCTTTTTATCAGAAAGACTCCCTTTTGTAAATATTTTATAAAAACACAAAAAGATTAGTTTTAATTTTCGTTTTCTCGTAAAACTTTAGGATTTTATTCTAAAAATGCAAAAAAATAGAAAAATAGCATAAAAAAAAAAAAAAAAAATTTGAGAAAAGCTACAAGAAAAACGAATGATTTTCAAGCTTTTGAAGTCATTTTACCAAAAACCTCATCTTAAACCCCTTTTCAAAAATCTTTCTAAAAGAGGACCACCTTTTTGAAATAGGGAAAAGCTCCAACGGACTCCCCCTATCGCAGACCCTCTCCTTCTCGAAGCATCCGAAGGTCGCCTCTCTTCCTCCATCATCTGCTCGATCCACCCTCCATTGAATGCCTCCTTCACACCTCGTCCACCGATCTTCAACCGTTTCCGCTCTCCCTCTAGAAGCCTCCACCGCCTTCCACCCCCACGATCGGCCCCCAACCATCTTCAATCCCCTTCGCCCGATCGTCGCCCTTTCATTTTTCTCTTCCGTTGATCTCCAACGAACGCCTCTTCTTCCCCCTTAACCATTGATGCATAACAACCCTTCTCGATGCTTCCTCATTCCGATATAAAAAAAAGAGACACAGGAGGACCCGGGGACACGCTTCGCCTCCCCATTGCGGCTGATCCATCCTCAAACTTTGTTTCCTAATCCTCTTTCCCTTCAGAAAAAGAGGATCTCCACGGTAGGAAGAGAAGGTTTCCCTCTCTCTCCTTCTTCAGAGCATCGGCAGAATTATTGGAGCTCAAATCAATTCAATCGACTGCAGTCACTCGAATTCGGCAAATCGGGTAAGTGCTTTTCTCTCCTTTCCTTTTGGGTTTTTCTTCTGAAAACGTATAGTTACGAAGCCTCATATATAGCACCGATCTGTATGTAGCAGCATCGGTCTATATCCGGCAATATCGATGGAACACGAACATTCCAACATCTATTCCTCTTTCTTATAATTGTCTCTAAATTCTTTTTGGTTTTCCATTTGTTCTTGCCCTAGTAAAGTTACATTTCTGTTGATTTTCGTTCATTTTCGTTCATTTTCATTTGGAATCATCCTGTCTAATTCATTTTGATATTGATCGCTTGATTGTCATCATTTCCTCTGTGTTATTTTCCTCATACTAGTTCAGGCTTTGCCATAACATAGATGCAAGCTCATACTCCTTGGGTTTCATTAGGCCACCTGCTCTGCTGCAGTATAAAAGAGGATTTTTTATTGCATTCGTTCTAATATTGAAGCTACGATGCATCGTATACTTCATACCACCATTCCCCATCTCTTTACAGCCGATCCCTGGTTTGTTATTTATTTATTCATTTTTTATCTATTTTTTTTTCTCTCTTTTTAGATCGACTGTACTATTGTCTCTGGGTGTGTTTCCTTCATGCTTTTACTAATTCACGTTTTATTTAAATCTCTCCTTCATTCATCATTTGCAATAAAGGTTCATGCTTAGATATAGTGAAAATGTGGGTTCTCGTCTCCAGCGCCTCTGCATAAACTTGTGCCTAAAATTTTGTCATAGCTTAAACCCTGGGTTGCACCCTAACATATATTTATGTTGTCGCATAAATATGCATTTTCGTTTCCCTAAAAACATATGTTTATACTACCATATGGTATGGGGATATGTTTTCCCTCCTGAAGATATCGTGTTTGCTCTTTATCTGATCTACATATATGCCATTCTTTAAACTCCATTATAGCATACAGGTCTCTTTTCACTCCATTTTACAGTATGTGCACATATACGGCTCTTTCCCCTTTCTCTTACTTAAAGATTATAGCAGATTTTATATCACCGTTATGTCCTATACCATCTGATTATCACCTCTGTATTCTGGCATGGTAATTGGTTGCATTATCCTTTTTTTTTTCCCTTTTTTTTTTCTTTTCTTCTCCTCTCTTTTCTTTATACATGTCTGTACATATATCCAAAATTGCTTATAGTCTTGCTTGTCTACTCGATTGATGGTCCTGTTTTGAATATGTAAAAAAAAAAAAAAAAAAAAAGAAAAGAAAAGAAAAGACTAGTCGTATATGAACTCGTTGGTACCTGTGAAAATGTGGAGTCAATTGCAGTTCATGGCGGTGAGGAAAATGAGTTGCAACTTCTGTTGCATCTCTTTCGGAGAGTTTTTGAAAACCTGAGTCAATTACTGGTCCTTTCTTAAAATTTGGGGCTCTTCACAAATAAATATCGATGCCTAATCCAGTTTCTTCCTATTGCTATCATTACTACCATGTGCTTTAAAAAGGAAGATTGAATCCAGAGGCTATCCGTGCTTTCTTAGATGTCATAGATTGGTTAGGTAAGTTTGGTGGTGTTCTGGACAGCTACATCATTTCAGGCCCATCTGGCATCAACAAGGCTGCTGTCATGATATGGCAGCCCATTTTATCTCCACCATGTCATAACCCTTACCCCATTCAGCCACATCGCTGCATTTTTTTCTTTTTACCATTGCATCCCTTACAACCACCAATTAGTTTAGAATTAAATTGCTCATTGAATACTATTATCAAACGTAAGTTATTTACTTATCCACTGATTGAAGATTCATTATATTAAATTTTGTATAAGTGGATCTTGGTAGGTATTCTATGATACTAGCACATGAACATCAACATCAATTTGCAGTACATCATCATCATTTATGTATGGTGACATAAGGTACACCATCCACCACATCTATATTCCCAGCCTCAGGCCTTTCAGAGATTACAAGAATTTTTTTTTAGCAGGGTGTTACTATTATGATTTGGGTTATGGATGGCACCGAATTTGATTCCAGAATTTTCAGGTCGTGTCATTGTTATCCTGCGTGGTAGCCTGCCTTGCCAAAACCTTTTGTCTTAATTTTTTTTTATGAGGCCAGTACTCAGCTATAAAGAAACCATATCGCAGAGGCGCTTCACTAAAAGCTTAGTTGTGGATCTGTCGAGTAACAACGAGAATCTGAAGATGTCATTTAGTTCCCGTGATGAGAACCAGACAAGCCAAAATGTTGTGGTCGCTGCTCAACTAGCTCCTGTTGGTTAATTCACTCGTTTTATTCAAATACACCATTCAGCCACAGGAATTGGTCCTGTGTGGTCTTACCATTTCATCTGTCAACTTCATTTAGTCCCTATGGTTTATTACTAATTTTTTTTTCCTTTCTTTTCTGGATGTTATTGCTAAACTTTTAAATCAGTTTTCATCTCCTATTGCTTTACATCAAGTGTTCTGACGTTAGTCCATCAAATTTACAGTAATGATACATGTTTAGATATTGATTTTTCTGGTAAATACAGCTGTAAGGTTGGGTCACTCAAAATTTTGTGAATTGTTGGAAGACTCTCTATATCTGCTAGGATTCACTCTGAAGCATTTGCGAAATAGGAATCACGCGTTTGCTTAGCTGAATTTCAAGACTCGGCCCGACAACAACAGCTTCATCAATACTTCAAACGTGATTCCTCTGGAACCTGTGGAAATAGCAAGGAGAGTTCACAGTTGTTAGCAGAAGTCCTAGTATGGCCATAGTTCTAAATCACAACGTTCATTGTTGCATAACTAGTTAGAATGACCACTTAAGCTCGGTTTTTGATCCAGCACTCCACTATACCCATGCACAGTATCATGTTACCCCCACTCTCTTTTAGCTCCCAATGCACAACATTTTATGCGTGTTCCATCCATCTACTGTTGTTGCCTGCTAAGGTAACAGCAATACACCGACTGTCATACCATTTTTCACTCGGTATTCACACTACACAGTCCACTTACTATTTAGTTTTATTTTTTTCTTTCTGCAAAATGTACCATATTAATCACAAAACCCATCACCCTCTACAATCCCCCGTTACGTTTACCACAGTCCCTTTTCACATTTACTACCCATCATTATTCATGTAACACTGTGTTTATAGTTTATTTGCCATACTCTGCATTTCACACCCATGGTATTTGCTTACTGCTAGGTCTGCATTTATTTCCTGCACTCATATCATTCCCACCCTTTGTTGTGCAGCACCAGTGAATGCCATCTGCATCAACATATTGCCTTTTCACTAATACACCTTTGCCTCCACTCATCGCATGTATATATTCACTTAACCTGGGCATTGTCTATATATATATATACATATATATATATATATAGATATATATATACACTTATATATGTGTATACATTTTCTAATAAGTGCAGGGTAGGCCATATGCATTTCTCGTTTCAAATATGGGTAAAGCATCTTGTGTAATGCTTGGAATAGTCATTTACACTCATATTTTCAAATTTCCTTCTCTTTTTTTTTTTTATGCTAATTCTATCTTGCAGGGAATGTGTGGAAAATGTCATCGTTGGGAATTGTAAATTCAATTTTATGCATTGTAATAGTTAGATCTTAATGAGAATTTACATTTCCCGCTTTAGATTAGAATGAATGAGCATTGTAAATATCATGAATTACTTGTTCTTCATGTATTTTTCCTTTATTTCTCAAAATTCTCTCAAATGGCAATACAAATGGCACGTGCACCATTTCATAAGAGGTAAACTAGTCCTAAGTTGATGATTTACATCAACGGCCATAGTCGGGATGTAAACAAGACTTAGGATTTTTATCTTTTATAAAATAACACTGGATTCGCACTGGATCCTCTTAAAAAAATCTTCAAGTTCATTCATCATTTAGGATAGAACTACATCATATTTTCAAAATTCCCTCTTCAAAACCTCCAAGTGATGTAAATATCTTTCTTCAATCAATTTTCAATTCTTATAAAAACCAATTCATCTTTTTTTCATCTTCAAATTCAATTCCATTTTTTAACCTCCAAAGTTCAATTTAACTTTGAGATTCCAAAGTCATTTTTTATTCAAATTCAGATTTCAAAGTTCAAATTGACTTTGAAATTCCAAATTCATTTTATCTTCAAAACTCCAATCAAAATCAAAGTTCAAATTTAACTTTGAAATTCTTGATTCATCTTCTGAATTTAAACTCCAAACCCATTCTAGGATCCAGGATTCAACATTCACATTGGATCTTAGACTTCAGATCCAAAATCATCTTAGGATCCAGAATCCAATCTCACCTTGGATCTCAGACTTCAGATCCAAATCCATCTTAGGATCCAGAACCCAACTCTACATTGGATCTCAGACTTCAGATCCACAATCTATCTTAGGATCCAGAACCCAACTCCACATTGGATCTCAGATTTCAGATCCATTCCATTTCAGGATCCAGAACCCAAAAATCCATCTTAGATTCTAAAACCTTGGATCCCATTCTTTTTAGGATTCAGAATCCAATTCCAATTCTAGATTTCAATTCCATTTTCGGATCTAATCCGGATTTTTTAAATCCATTTCCATTATTAACTACCATTTGATTTTCTCAGACCCATTCTAAGATTCAAAGCCAATATCACTTTAAAATTTCATCTTCTTCTCCTAAATCCATGATTAAATTCAAAGTCCATTTCTGACTTTGAAAATTCATTTCCTTTTCATTTCAAAGCTTTAGATCATTCTTTCTCCAAGTCAAGATTCATTCTTCCAAAATTCTGATTTACTTCAAAAACTTAGAACTTCTTTGATCTATCCCAAGTTCTAAGTTAGATTCAATCATTCCTTCACTTCCTTCCCAAGTTCATCTCAGAATACTTGGAAATTTCCAAATCAATTTTCAAAAGGAGCATACATTTTTGCATTGCACAAGCATGATTCTTTGTGCATTTAGAGTTAGAATAAATTCTTAGATTATATTTAGGCAAAGCAAAAGGCATAGATTCGATCCTTGGTTCGATTACCCCTGGTAAAGGCGCCAGGAACGGTCGAACCTCGTACCGACGAGCGAATCCCGTCTCTCCATTTTTCCCGCGAATTTTCAAAACGGAGGCGAGTAATTTTCTAAATGTTTTCAAATAAAGGTCAAGTGAAAACCGCGCAAAAGAGTTCCTCTTCTCTTTCTTTCTCTTCTTTTCTCTTCTCTCTTTCTTTTTCTTTCTTTCATTCTTCTCCCTTCAAAAAGGAGGAGAATAGAGGTTAGAAAAGGGAAAAGAGAAGGGAGAGAGAGAAACCAATAAGAGAGGAAAAATTTTGTGATGATCACAGAAAGGAAAAGGAAAAAAAAAAGAAAATGCAGGAACCAGGAAATTCCTTCTTGCTGTCGCACAAGAGGAGGATTGATGTTGTAATAAACAACCCAATTCCTTCAAGGGTGCGCTAATGGGGTCAAGAAAAGGAAACAAGAAAAATTAAGGAAAATCAAATCAGACACAGAGACAAAGGGACGCTCACCGTGACTAGGCTTCCACTGAGGGAAGGGAAGTGCGGCTCCTGTATGCTGCCACAAGGTAAGGTCGGCTCCCTTCAACCAAATGGGTAAGGAGACCAAATAAAGAAGGAGAGGCCCAGGAAAAGAGAGGAGATGCGTAAAGAAAAATAAGGCAATGATAAGGTGAAGACCGATGCAATGGGAATGGATTGCAGCTGCCGTATTACTTCCAGAAGATTGATCCTCCACCTTCGATCCCTTAGGTGGCTTATATAGAAAGTGAAGCCCAACTCGAGAGGATGCTTCCGTTAGAGATGAAGGGTTTACAGAGGTGAAGATGGGGGTTGTTAGGGGATGAACGGGAGATGAAGACCCTGGAGGATCGGACGGTGGAGCTTGATGGGGAGAAACTTCTAGAGGTCGCACATGGGGGGGGGGGGGGGGGGGGTCGGCCATGGAGGGAGAGGGAGGCGAGAGTGAGAAGGTGGCTGGGGGAGAAAAATTTTGAGAGGCTCCCCTCCCAAACCCTAACTCGACTTTTGAGTTTTGTAAGGGTTTTACATTTTCCAAAAAGAGGTTTTCTTATGAAGAGATTTTTCAAAAACGGGTTCTTCTTAAAAACCATTTCTTTTTTTTGTAAATTTTTTTTTTATTCTTTTCTCGGTATTTCTACATTTGTATTTTTGGAATAAAAATCCTAAAATATACGGCAAAACAAGGATCTAAACTAATTTTTTTTTGTATTTTTGAGAAATATTTACAAAAAGGAGGTTTTCGAGGTTATTTAGAGGAAATTTCTTCAGAAAATGGGTTTGGACCCAGGTTTTGAGAAATGTTCGAGTTTTGACACTCGAATCGAGTAACACAACATGATGGATCCAAACAGATGTCGGATGGACTGTCCGAGCTATTTTAAAAACTATTTTTGGTATTTTCTGTAATTTTATTTTAAAGGTTGGACAATGAGGCTCAGATTTGATTTTGATAATGGATCCGGGTCCAAAATCGAGTCAAATATATAAAATGAATCTAATCTCAGCAAAATTTGAGAAATGTATTGGAATTTAAATTTAAAAGAGGCTCAATCGCTCAGAAAATGAATTTAGGGGCAAGAAGAGAATGTTTAAAAGATTTTGAAAAATTTGGGGTGTTTACAGATGCCCCTCTTTGCTACTAAGCCGGTTGAAAGCCGAGCTTAGTGGCAAAGAAAACACTCCAAATTTTTAACAAAAAAATGCCCCAGTCAGCAGATCTGAACTGGGTGTGGAAGAATTCATGGCTTTTTAGGCTTAAAGCATTGTCCTAAATGGTTTGGGGAAGACGAAATCCTCGAGAGTGATATGATTGAGTAGAAAATGAGGAAATCGTGATGGGACATTGGGTGATGATCCCGACATGATGAAAGATAGGAGTTTTGATCAAGTCTCACGAGTGAGGCGAGATCAGCTTTTGGAATGACTCAGGTTTTAGCCCTTAACCTGGATGGGACGAATATATATCAAGATAACCTGAATGGGGAAGGGAATATATGATGACCTTGATGGGACATTTATGAGAGAATGCCTCGTGAGATGAAGCTCCAATAGGATCACGTCTCGGATGGATATGCCAACCATGGATTCATCGATGGGAAGAATCATGAAGGGACTGGAGGAAAACATCTCGTCAAAACGAGGCTCAGGTTTAACCCAATCCTAAAAAAGGAAGATACCTCGAGGGGCAAGGTTCAGGCTTAACCCTTAACCTGAAGGGGGCAACCATATGGAATTTTCGAGTGAAGAGACCATGATGGGACCTTCGGAGTTTGAACGAACAAATCCGAAAGGGGTTTTGCGAAAGGAGGAAGAAAATAGGTTTCCCTAAAGCTTTAAAAAGGGATGAACTTGGACGTCTCATTGCTGAGACTAAATCAACTTTTGAATTTAATGACCTCTCGCAGGGAGTACAGGTTTTGACCCTTAACCTGAGTGGGAACAACCATACGGATTTCTTGAAACCGTGATGGGACAGAAGAGATACTTCAACTGAATGGGGTAACTCTTCTGGAAGATATAAACAACGCTAGGTTGCATCAAAATGGATACTGACTATTTATTTCCTTCTTAGAATATCTAGAAAATTTTGACAATAATTTATAGTTGACTTCAACGCTTGAAAATGTGCAAATGTGTGCAAAAGATATTCCCTCTTTTACCTAGAGTATTTCTCCAACGAGGTTAACTCCTCGGTTTTAAGAGTCAAATTCAAAATTTTAGCGCTGATGATTTTCTTCAAGAAAGCTATCCATTTCCTTGATATGAGAGGAGAAGAAATATTCTCAATTTCATAAAAGCAAGTAGTGAAAGACATTGATAAAAGAATTTTGCATGAGAAAAGATGATTTTTGGCAATTTAGGCAGTTTGATATCTGAGTGTTTTCTCATGATGATCTTCTTGCACTCTTTTTGAGTCATTGAACTTTTTCGGGCTTTTTACATCATCCTTCATTTGGATGTGTCCTGACTTTTCTCTCTTTTTCAGGGAAGGGTATGTCCCAAACTCCTTCATCTCGGAGATGCTCCGATCCTTCTTTTTCCTAGGGATTATATATGATATTGGCTCAAAAGGTCTTTAGATGATAGCTGAAATCAAATATCATTTAGGGTTTGTCGGTAGGTCCATCACATCCGCCTTCATCTCAACGGTGATCTGAACTTTCCCTGGAAGGATCCTTCACAAACTTCTTCATCTCGGTAGATGATCCAAATCTTCTTTGGCCCCGGGGGTCTACTCGCTTAATTCGCCTTCATCTTGACGACAACTAAGAGATCCCTTTTGCAGATATTTGATTGCAGCTTTAAACTGGATAAGGAGATATGGATTAAGTGGATTCTTTTATGGCTCAAGATATTTCCACTGTCTAATTGCCAGAAAATCATCTTTAAACATGTGTCATAGCTATGATCAATATCAATTCGCTTCCGGCTTTTCAATGTCATCGAATATTTATTTCACTAATCATACCGAGGATATTTCTTTCATCCTTTTGGTTGATCAACAGGAAAAAGATTCGAATTTACCTCTTTTTCGCAAAGAGTTTCACCTTTTATGAAGAAAATACTAGAGGTAATCTGAGGTAATTCTTTTGTGTAGTAAGATTTATTTGGGAATCAACAAATATTTTTAGCAAATTGGTAAAGTTTTCATGACTTCTATGTGAAATATTTACTCAATATAGATTTTGATGCGACCTTGAGTTGTAATTTATGATTTTGGACGTTCTGACCAGTAAACTGAAATATTTCATTTAACGACCAGCGAAGGAGCTGGAACCTTTCATTTAATGACCAGCGAAGTAGCTGGGACATTTCATTTAACGACCAACGAAGTAGCTGGGACATTTCATTTAATGACCAGTAAAAATTGGGACCTTTCATTAAACGACCAACGAAGGAGTTGAAACATTTCATTTAACGACCAACGAAGTAGCTGGGACTTTTCATTTAGC
The DNA here is from genome assembly GCF_984573655.1 of Nuphar pumila. NCBI lineage: Eukaryota > Viridiplantae > Streptophyta > Magnoliopsida > Nymphaeales > Nymphaeaceae > Nuphar > Nuphar pumila. Next base: position 51,096,206 of record NC_143262.1, on the reverse strand, counting down.
GACCAGCGAAGTAGCTGGGACATTTCATTTAGCGACCAGCGAAGTAGCTGGGACATTTCATTTAGTGACCAGCGAAGTAGCTGGGACATTTCATTTAATCATTTAACGACCAACGAAGTAGCTGGGACATTTCATTTAATCATTTAACGACCAGCGAAGTAGCTGGGACATTTCATTTAATCATTTAACGACCAGCGAAGTAGCTGGGACATTTCATTTAATCATTGAACGACCAGCGAAGTAGCTGGGACATTTCATTTAATCATTTAACGACCAGCGAAGTAGCTGGGACATTTCATTTAATCATTTAACGACCAGCGAAGTAGCTGGGACATTTTATTTAATCATTTAACGACCAGCGAAGTAGCTGGGACATTTCATTTAATCATTTAACGACCAGTGAAGTAGCTGGGACATTTCATTTAATCATTTAACGACCAGCGAAGTAGCTGGGACATTTCATTTAATCATTTAACGACCAGATTTAGGATTGAGACTTTTTGAAAGACAACCAGTACGAGGACTGAGTTTTGTGGCTGAACTTGATCTTTAGATTTGAAAATTTAGCAAAATAACCAGTGCGAACACTAGGTTTTTCAACTGAGATTCGGGAAGAAGATCGGCCTATTTAAGATATTTGAAACCAGAAGAATGGCTGGGGTTTCAGGATTATCCTTTATATAGACATTTGATGAGAATTTAGGAAGGAATGATTCAGGTCTACTCCTTGACCTGAAAGGGAAAAGAATATACATTTGATGAGAATTTAGGAAAAGAATGATCCAGGTTTATCCCTTAACCTGAAGGGGAAATAGAAGATTTTATGAATAGCTAACCTGAGACTTGAATTTAGAAGGGATATGACAAGATTTAGAATTTATGATTTAGATGAACCAGGTATGCGGTCCAATTTTCAGGATTAAACCCTTATCCTGACGGGGAATATAGAAGGAATAAACTTTGAGAAGACAGAAGGATATAGAACTTTGAAAAAAATGTAGAACATTTGAGGAAATTGATTTATTTTTGTAAAAAGAATTCTCACAGGTAGCATGGTTGCCCCTATGAGTGATCTCAGGCTTATCCCTTATCCTGAATGGGAAAAAGAATAGAATTTGAAGAGAAATTGATATAAATTTAGAAATCAATAAAGATCGATAAAACTTGTATTTGCAAAAAGAATTCTCATAGGTAACATTGTTGCACCTACGAGAGGTCTCAGGATTTTCCCTTATCCTGAATGGGAAAAAGAATTTAAGGAATTTAAATGAAGAACAATTGATATAAATTTAAAAAATCAATGAAGGTTTATGAAACTTGTATTTACAAAAGAATCGTCATAGGTAGCGTTATTGCTCCTACGAGGGGTTTCAGGATTATCCCTTATCCTGAATGGGAAAAAGAATAGAATTTAAAGAGATTTAATGAAGGAAAATTGATATAAATCTAGAAAATCAACAAAGATTAACAAAACTTGTATTTACAAAAGAATCCTCATAGGTAGCGTTGTGAATCCTACGAGGGGTTTCAGGATTTTCCCTTATCCTGAATGGGAGCACCTCGGACAACGAGGGTCAGGTTTATCCCTTAACTTGAAAGGGTAACACCTCGGACAACGAGGGTCAGGTTTATCCCTTAACCTGAAAGGGGCCCATAAAGAATATTTAGAAAATACCTCATGGGACAGAGGCATCAGGTTTATCCCTTAACCTGAAAGGGTAATAGATTTGAAAATTTTAATAGAATTGAGGAAAATTCGACAAAACTTGATAAAACTTGATAAAGTTGACGTAAAACTTGATAAATATATGAATGAAACTGATAAAGATATCAAAATTAACTGAAGATTTATAAGATTTGAGAAAAAGGAGTTTTCTGATCCTGCCTGCATATGGGATTTTGAAAAAAAATGTTTATTTAAAAGATAGATGAGAAATCATTTTGGGGGAAGAAAAATCCACCATAAGAAGAATGATCAGTGCGAGATCTGATCCTTTAAATCAAACATGGGAGATCATCATGAGGGTTAATTTTCGAAGGCAATGGTTTTGAATACCTAATTTTGAAGAAGAAGATCAACAATAGATCTGATTTCTAAAAATAATAGTTCGAAATTGATGATAAGATCAATACAAGGGTTGATCTTTGAAGGTAATGCTTAAAAACCAATCTTGGAAGATAAGACCAACACAGGGTCGATCTTTGAACATAATGATTTAAAACCCATTTTTGGAAGATAAGACCAATGCAATGATTGATCTTTGAATATGATGATTTATAACCCATTTTAAAAGATAAGAACAACGCCAAGGTTGATCTTTGAAAAGTTTTGAGATCAATTTTGGAGGATAAGACCAACGCAAGGGTTGATCTTTTGAATAAAAAGATTTGAAATCCATTTTGGAAGATAAGATCAATACAAGGATTGATCTTTGAATATAAAGGCTTTGAAATCCACTTTGAAAGATAAGGGTTGATCTATAAAGATTTGAAATCTATTTTGAAAGATAAGACCAACACAAAGGTCGATATTTGAATATAAAGATTTAAAATCCATTTTGAAAGATAAGATCAACACAAGGATTGATCTTTGAATATAAAAGTTTAAAATTCATTTTGGAAGATAAGACCAACACAAGGGTTGATCTTTCAATATAATGGTTTAAAAAACTTATTTTTGAAGACATGATCAACACGAGGGTTGATTTTTTGTCAAAGGTTAGACCAAGGAATATTTGAACTCCTTGGTCATAACGAAGATTTTTTTAAAATTTTATGATTTTTGAAAAAGCCCTCATAGGTAATATCATTTCTCTCGTGAGTGATGTCAGGATTGTCCCGCATTCTGAAAAGAACAGGAATTTTAAATGCCCCAATATGGCAAAGGGGAAAAGAAGCATTGGATATAAAAGATATAAAGGAAATTGACATTTCATTTGATAAGCAAAGGTTTGATAACAACTGAATATTTACAAGAACTTAAAAAGGAAAAAGACTCATAGAAGACTGGGCTGACTAGCTCCTACAAGACAGCTGGCAAAAAGAGACGAAAGCAAACAAAAACTTTGGCTTTATCAATTCTTTGAGTGGTCCGGGAATGGTTCTGTCAGGACTGCTGGCTGCTTTTCTTCCTCGTCCTCTATCAGCTCACTTCTGTCGATGCAGTCTTGTATCATGTGCTTGAGGACGAAACAATGCTCTGTGTCGTTCCTCGTTGCCCTGTGGTACTTGCAGAATTGGTCCTTGAATTTTCCCAACATTACGGGAGGATCTGCTATTTTAGGGAGTTTGATCATCCCGTGCTTCAAAAGGTAATTCATAATCACTTCTAGACTCTCAGATAACGGAGTGAAGACTCGATCTTTCTCCCACTTGATGTACTTGGGCTTCTCTTGAAGATCACCCTTTTTGCTGAAGGCCAATCGGGAGCGGTTTATTATTGTTCTTAAAGGATCCCTCCTTCTGCCCCTTGTTCTGATCTACTCTCGGACCACTGTCACTGTTGTTCTTGTTTCCTTTACTGCTGCTGCCAAGATTATTGCAGGAGGCCTCAACTGAATGAGCGAATTGTGCCTTCTTTTTCTGGTCTTGGATATTCTTGACTAGAGGCGTGCCCTCATAAAGTCCGCTTTCTATTCCTGCTTCGAGCCATTCAGCTCGCTCAATCAACTTGATGAAGGATTTCGCCGGGGAAGTGGCGATGAGGCTTCTTATGGCCTGAGAGAAATTGTTGAGGATCACCTGCAGTGCATGCTCCTCTGGAATGGGTACCTTCATTTTATTACAGGTGCTTCTCCACCTGTGAATGAAATCGCCTGCTCTTTCATTCTCTCCTTACTTCAGGTTGTAAAGATGATTTAATGTAGGTGAGGCTTCAGTGTTGAATAAGAAGCGCTCGATGAACAGATTTACTACTTTATCGAACTCTCGTAGTTCGATAGGATTCACATGATCAGCATACCATCTGGCTGCTATACCCTCCAGACTGCGGGGAAAACAGATGAACAGAGCCCTGTTATCTTTCCTAAAACGGCTGCACTCTGCATAAAATGTGGCCAAGTGGGCTTTAGGGTTGCCAGTCCCGTCAAATTTGAGAAACTTGCAGGGAAGATTCTCCAGGTTATCGTCCCCATCTAGGCCATCGTAAAAATCTTCGCCAGTGTAGGTCTGCTTGCCCTTACCCTTGGCTTGAATATCCTTAATAGCTCGATTCATCTCCTTCATTTGCTTGCTCATCAGGTCCTCTGCTGGAACCCCAGACTTGGGCTTGTTGACGGATTCAGGCTCTTCTGCAGCTATTTTTACGGACTGCCTTGGAGGATTCTGCTTGTAGACAATCTGCTCTTCCTCTTCCGATTCTTCCTCGACTGACTCTGATTCCTCAGAAGTAGTATCTGGCTGCACCTTCTTTTTGATGATTCTGACTTGCTTCTTTACAGGCTTCTTCCTCAGCTTGCTTTTAGGAACTGCCTCTTTCAGCTTGGCCTCGGCTTGCTCTGACATCATCCTCGCCATTATCTTTTGGAACATATCATACATAGCGGGGTCGATGTCATCTTTCTTGTTCTGACTCTGTCCCCTGACTGATTTAGGAGAGCTCATCCCTTCTACCTCACTGTCGCTGAGTTGAGGAACTGTTTCTTTTCCCCCTCTTGTCGTGACCATTTTTGAAATATCAGTGATCTCTCTGCAGAGGAAAGAGGAAGTTTTTAGACCAGAGAAACTTTTTTGGAAAAATTTTGACAAGAGGAAGGATTTAGGTTTGAAATCTAAACAATTGTGTCCCATTACTAGGGATTGAGTCGCCACAAAAATTTGTGACAATTGCGCTGTTTACTCTACGAGGGAGAGTAACCAACTAAAAATGTGAAGAAAATATTATTTTGAAAAGGATATCTCTTGACGGAAAGAGATTTTTATGAAAATATAAACAAGAATATAAAATCAGAAGAAAAAAAAAGAATAAATGAAATTTGAGAACAAATGGTAAAAGATTTAAAATTTTAAGAACTTGCAGGCAGGATCAGAAGGATTTTTTTGAAGAATTTTTAGAAGAAGAAGAAAAAAAAGGATAAAGAAAAATACACCTGGGTTTTAAAAATAAAGAGGACATTTTGAAACATATACCCAGGGTTTTTAGAAAATATAAGGAAGATATAAAATATCACACAATCACAGATATATAAGCAAGGATACACAGACAGCACTCCCTAAAGCTGACTCTATATGCAATATTTGAAATGGCAAATAGGACCTTAATCCTAACTCTAAGATTTAGATCATCTGATTACAATCAAGGTACGCCGATATACTCAAGCCGAAGCTCGAGGTACGTGGCATATAAGATATCTCTCCGGTTCTAAGGTAATGGCTTCCCAACATCCTTGAGCACATACCAATATACCTCGGACTATGGCCCTTAGGTACGTGGTAGGGGGGCGCGAACCCAAATAAGTGGCCCAGTTGTGAGGCTCTCTCCTGAACTATGGTTCAGTGAGACAGCCCAGCAACGTGAAGACCGGGACAATATAGGTAGGGATGTTTTCAAAATATGATCAACATGCAAATAAAATCAGAAGGCTCTAATGCAAGTCCTAAAGAGATAGATTTAAATAAGAAGAAGCATACACTTGCATACATTGTTTTGCATTCAATCCATAAAATTGAGGAGAGTTGTATTTAAGACCTAAGTCTAATGTGAACATGGATGTAATCTCCTCAATATGGTCCTACCAAACCATACTTAGATCCTATATGCAATGATGTCAGCTTTAGGACAGAGTCTAGGCTCCTAAGGTTTGCATGGAAATGAAGCTGACATATGTTAAAAAAAAAGACTTAGATTATATAAAAGCAAAGCAAAGGCATAATTCGACCAGATGGAGACGGGTCCCATCACGGTCGCCAAAACTGTGATCATCGCAAAAATTTTCCTCTTTCGTTGTTTCTCTCTCTTCCTTCTCTTTTCCTTTTCCAACCTCTATTTTCCTCCTTTTTGAAGAGAGAAGAATAAAAGAAAGAAAAGAAAGAGAGAAGAGAAGAGAAAAGAAAGAGAGAGAAGAGGAACTCTTTTGCGGGTTTTCACTTGACCTTGATTTGAAAAATATTTAGAAAATTACTCGCCTCCGTTTTAAAAATATTGCGGGAAAAATGGAGAGACGGGATTCGCTCGTCGGTACGAGGTTCAGCCGTTCCTGGCGCCTTTACCAGGGGTAATCGAACCAATGATCGAATCTATGCCTTTTGCTTTGCCTAAATATAATCTAAGAATTTATCCTAAAGATCTAAATGCACAGAGAATCATGCTTGTGCAATGTAAGGATGTATGCTCTTTTGAAAATTTGATTTAGAAATTTCCAAAAATTGGTAAAGGAGTGAAGAAATGATTTGAATCTAACTTTGGAACTTGAGATAGATCAGAGAAGTTCTAAGTCTTTTGAAATGATCAGAGTTGGAGAAAGAATGATTTAAAGCTTTGAAAAGAAAGGAAATGAAGCTTCAAAGTCAGAGAAGGATTTTGAACTTGAATTTAGAAAAAGAAAGGAATACTTGGGATGAAATTGAACTTAGACTTTAAAGTTTGAAATTTAGAATGGATCTAAGAAGGTCAAATGGTATTTGAAAATAGAAATGGATTTAGGGAGTCTTGAAGGAGATATGAAAATGGAATTGGATTTGAAATTTAGGATTGGGAATGGAATTGGATCTAAAGATGGATTTAAGATCTGAGATCTGAGATCTGAGATCCGAGATAAAATTGGGTTCTGGATCCTAAGATGGATTTAGATCTGAAGTCTGAGATCCAAATGTAGAATTGGGTTCTGGATCCTAAGATGGATTTGGATCTGAAGTCTGAGATCCAATGTAGAGTTGGATTCTGGATCCTAACATGTTTTTGGATCTGAAGTCTGAGATCCAAAGTTGAGTTGGATTCTGGATCCTAACATGGATTTGAATCTGAAATTTGAGATCCAAAGTGAAATTGGAGTCTGAGTCCTAAAGGAGAATTGGATCCGAAGTCTGAGATCCAAAGTGAAATTGGAGTCTGGGTCCTAAAGGAGAATTAGATCCGAAGTCTGAGATCCAAAAGTAGAATTAGACTCTGGATCCTAAAGAGGAATTGGATCTGAAGTCTGAGATCCAATATGAGAGTTGAATCCTGGATCCTAAAGAGGAATTGGATCTGAAGTCTGAGATCCAGTATGAGTGTTGAATCCTGGATCCTAAAGAGGAATTGGATCTGAAGTCTGAGATCCAGTATGAGTGTTGAATCCTGGATCCTAAAATGGATTTGGAGTTAAATTCAAAAAGATGAATCAAGAATTTCCAAGTTTTATTTGAACTTGGAAAATGAATTGAATCTTGAATATACAAATGAATTTCAAAATTGGGTTTTCAAATTTAAGATAGAATTTGGAATTTGAAATACAAGATGATTCTGAAGTTTCAAAGTCAAATGGGACTTTGAAATTGAATTCTTGAATTCTTTTGAAAAATAGAGTTGAATTTGAATTTATGAATGGGGTTTGATCTGAGAAATGAATGAAAGAATTACTTGGATTTATGAAAAAGAATTTAAAAATATGATGCAATTCTATATAAATGATGAATGAATTTAAATTTTTGAAATTGGATTTTGAAAAGCTATTCTATTCTTTAAATGAATTTAAAATAAGATTGAAGATATAATACATCCTTGACTATGGTCATTGAATGTATTATATAATAATCTATCTTTAAATTCAGGTGAAGAATAAAACACATTTGGTGCTTTTATAGAATTTAAAATGAAATTAACTCTTAATATACCCTGACTATGGCCATTGGTATATATTTTGAGTCAATTTCAAGTTAAATTCTAATAAAAGGAGAAAATATTTAAGGAAATATGATGAATTTGAAAAATGGATCTAGTGTAGATCCAGTGTTATTTTGTAAAAGATAAAAACCCTAAGTTTTGTCCACACCCTGACTATGGCCATTGATGTGGATCATCAACTTAGGATTGATTTACCTCTTACGAAATGGTGCATGTGCCATTCGTATTCCACCATTGTGAGAATTTGAGAAATAAAGGAGGAAAAAGAAATGCATGAAAACAAGCAATTTATAATGTTGATAATGCTCATCCATTCTATCTAGAACTGGAACTACAAAATCTAACTATTACAACATATAAAATCGAATTTACAACTCCAAGTAATGATATTTTCCATATATTTCCCTGCAAAACAACTAGATTAGCGCTATATAAATATACAAGGAAATGGAAGTTATTTCATTGAAAATGCAAATGCACATGCTTATACCTATTCTAATGGAGGATATATGCACAAAATGCTATTCTCAAATCTAAAATTCATATGGAAAGCCTTGCATTAAGGGGAAAATATGCATGTGAATATGATGGAGATTTATATGGAAAAGGCATATGCAATGCCTTAAGTTAAAATGAAAAAGAGGTATCTATCTGCCTAAGGCTAATGAAGTCCTAAATGGGAGGGCATATACAATGGATGAAGGCAAGAGCCAGGATAGTCCAAGGTGGACCGTCCTGAGATGTGGTAGTTCCTGATGAATTGCCATAGAAAGGAAGAGACACGGTGGTTCGTTGTGAACCTCTGTGGAACGTGGCAATTATGGTAGTTCTTGATGAACTACCATAGAGGAAAGGGGACATGGTGGTTCTTTGCGAACCACCGTGAAAACATAGCCACTACGGTGGTTCATTATTGAACTACCATAGAGGAAAAGAAGACACAATGGTTCCTTGTGAACCATTGTGAAAAATACAGCAACTATGGTAGTTCATTATTGAACTATCATAGAGGAAAAGAAAACACAATGGTTCATTGTGAACCATTGCGAGAATGCAGCAACTATGGTAGTTCATTATTGAACTACCATAGAGGAAAAGAAAACGCAGTGGTTCATTTGTGAACCACTGTGAAAATACTATGACTATGGTAGTTCATCATTGAACTACCACAGAGGAAAAAGGAGTCACAGTGGTTCATTGTGAACCACTGTGAAAACACAGCAGGGTGATGAACATTCGGGAGGCTGGTGTACTGGAGATTATTGAAAGAGGTGCTGACATAGACCCATCGATAGAGGCCTTTGGTGCAGAAATTCAAGGTGGCGCCGGAATGTGGGGCCTCCCTTCTTGGCTGTGAGAATTGGTGGGTTTCAGCAATATTTAGTAAGTTTAGCACCCACAACTTTTCTAAGTTGTTGTTATTGGTGCTGTGGCAATATCAGGAACTAACAAAAACTTGCAGGAGATGCCCTTTGAATTTTTTTTTTTTTAAACCCAGCTAGGAGAGATGCTTCAGCCACAGGGCTGTATTATCACCAACCGTCTTTGAACAGTCATTAATTGAAAATGAGCATAACTCTGGTAAGTGTGGCTGCTGTAGAAGCAACACAACAGACGCTGCTGTTGGAAATGCACCAGACTAATGCACAGTGGGGCTGGAGTCATGAGCTGGGTAATAAGGTATGGTGATATCGAGAATGTAGGTGGTGATATGGTGAAAGTGTGGTGAGCAACTACTGTGGGCATGCATAAGTAGTGGTGATGGGAGTAAAGTATACAAGATGCAATAATGAAAACGTCAATTCAGACTTCATCAAGAAGAATATTAAAGTGCAAATCAGAACATACTAACACACAGGCGAAAGCCAATATAGGAGAAACTGATATAGCATTAGTACCACCTTTTGATGATTGCGAAATATGGTAACCGTCACTAAGGATACAAGATTTTCTCCCATGATTCACTTTCACAAAGGAGCTGTGACTAAATTCACTGATATATTGGTGACACTAGTTTCTCTTAGTTAATATTTTCAGCAGAAGTAATGTTTGGGATCCTTCCTGAGAATGGCCTGAATCATTCTATCCATCAACGCCCTTCCTCCTGGGTATGCAAGTAAAAAGTAATTTCCCAACATGTGCGCAGGGCTAGTTTCATCAATCCCCAATGACAGATCAATGCACCCAATCTCAGAATTTGATTTTATAATGAAGAAGCATGATATATTACATTAACTAAGCTTAAAGGATATTACCTTTATCGGGTCAGATACTTTAAGGCCGTATCCCAGCAGGACTGGCGAACCAATGAAGCTCCAGAATTAAGCTCCAAAGACCATAAAAAAAAACCTTGTTTCAAGTTTCCAAAGTCTGGAACCAAAAATCTGCAGCCTTAAAAGATGAATCTGTGTGAACCTAAAAAAAAAAATATAATTAGGAACCACACTGTAAGTATAGACTGCAGAGTAACCAAGGAGGCCATACCTGTCCCATACAAACGATATGCTGATGAACAAGGGACCCCTTTTTTTTTTTATTATGCTGGAATAGGTTATCACCTATCTTTTGCGTGAAAAGGAAATCAGCATTTGATGATATCCGCCATTGAATCCTGTATTTATTTAAGGGGGATCGGACGACATGCTGCCCGCATATCAACCCATGGGCCTACGAGCTCATTATGAGAAGTCTATCAACATATCGGGCCTTCTCCTGGACTTCTTGGGTGCAAAGGAGATTACAACGGCTGAAACCCATCATGATGAGTAGATACATATGCCAGCAATGAGGCAATGTCTTCTTTTTTTTTTTTTTGGAATACACACTATCAACAAAATATTAAATGAAATTACGATAATATGTTTCAAAACACAGAAGACTAACGAAGACTTATGCGCACAAAACATCTGCAATTCAAAGACACAAAAAAGTTCAAAATATACAGAAAACCAGATTTAATGAGAGATGATGATGAGATTTTACACAAATAATAAGCATAGAGGAAATCCTGGTAAACAGCATGAATAAACGGAGTCAAATGAATCAGAAAACTACAGATGGTCGAGTTTCAATTAATTGCTAAAAGAGATTCAAATCGACATACCAGACCCAGATGAAGGAGGATGTGATGCCAAATCAAATTTCCTTTCTATACAGAGTTAAACATGACATTAACAAGGTAATATATATGATATCATAAAAAGGAAAACTAGATTCAATACGAGGAAACTGCGGGTAAAAATCAATAGCCTACTGCAAACAAGGAGTCAAACCAAAACCCTTAATGTAGGAATTGGAGGCGACGATGCTGCCCCAAATCGGAACCCTTATATGGGTATCCCAAAGAGAAAACTATAAAAATAAACAAAATCAACTGATGAAGACAGATTACTACAATGGATCAAACTGATTAATGAAATCCAGAGGTGAGGAAAATACATAACGGATGGGTAACAAGATACCGTATGTCACACTGAAAGGAAAAGGAAAAAAAAAAGAAAATGTAGGAACCAGAAAATTCCTTCTTGCTGTCGCACAAGAGGAGGATTGATGTTGTAATAAACAACCCAATTCCTTCAAGGGTGCGCTAATGGGGTAAAGAAAAGGAAACAAGAAAAATTAAGGAAAATCAAAGGAGACACAGAGGCAAAGGGACGCTCACCGTGACTAGGCTTCCACTGAGGGAAGGGAAGTGCGGCTCCTGTATGCTGCCACAAGGTAAGGTCGGCTCCCTTCAACCCAATGGGTAAGGAGACCAAATAAAGAAGGAGAGGCCCAGGAAAAGAGAGGAGATGCGTAAAGAAAAATAAGGCAATGATAAGGTGAAGACCGATGCAATGGGAATGGATTGCAGCTGCCGTATTACTTCCAGAAGATTGATCCTCCCCCTTCGATCCCTAAGGTGGCTTATATAGAAAGTGAAGCCCAGCTCGAGAGGATGCTTCCGTTAGAGATGAAGGGTTTACAGAGGTGAAGATGGGGGTTGTTAGGGGATGAACGGGAGATGAAGACCCTGGAGGATCGGACGGTGGAGCTTGATGGGGAGAAACTTCTGGAGGTCGCACATGGGGGGGGGGGGGGGGGGGGAGGCGGGGGGGGGGATCGGCCATGGAGGGAGAGGGAGGCGAGAGTGAGAAGGTGGCTGGGGGAGAAAAATTTTGAGAGGCTCCCCTCCCAAACCCTAACTCGACTTTTGAGTTTTGTAAGGGTTTTACATTTTCCAAAAAGAGGTTTTCTTATGAAGAGATTTTTCAAAAACGGGTTCTTCTTAAAAACCATTTCTTCTTTTTGTAATTTTTTTTTTCTCGATATTTCTACATTTGTATTTTTGGAATAAAAATCCTAAAATGTATGGCAAAACAAGGATCTAAACTAATTTTTTTTGTATTTTTGAGAAATATTTACAAAAAGGAGGTTTTCGAGGTTATTTAGAGGAAATTTCTTCAGAAAATGGGTTTGGACCCAGGTTTTGAGAAATGTTCGAGTTTTGACACTCGAATCGAGTAACACAACATGATGGATCCAAACAGATGTCGGATGGACTGTCCGAGCTATTTTAAAAACTATTTTTGGTATTTTCTGTAATTTTATTTTAAAGGTTGGACAATGAGGCTCAGATTTGATTTTGATAATGGATCCGGGTCCAAAATCGAGTCAAATATATAAAATGAATCTAATCTCAGCAAAATTTGAGAAATGTATTGGAATTTAAATTTAAAAGAGGCTCAATCGCTCAGAAAATGAATTTAGGGGCAAGAAGGGAATGTTTAAAAGATTTTGAAAAATTTGGGGTGTTTACAATATCCTTTCTAGTCCTTCCACGGTTTCTTCACTTGAGAACTGTGTGCGATTCCCCCCCACTCAGGTCAAGGATTAAATCCTAAATCTTCTTCTGATGATATATCTCTTTCTGTCCCATCACGGCGTTCTCGTCCGAAGGTTCTGTATGGTCGTCCCTTTTGAGGATAAGGGTTAAGCCTGAATCTCGTTCCTCGAGATATCTTCCTTCTTCAGGTTTTGGTTAAACCTGAACCTCGTTTCGATGAGGTAATCCTCCCGTCCCATCCTAGTTTTCCCCACAAAGGAATCCATACTCTTTATATATCCATTCAGGAAAGGATCAATGCTTGAAATTCATCTCACAAGGCATTTCTCTCAAAATGTCTCATCGAGGTCCGCTTATATTCCTTTCCCCATCCAAATTATCTTGATATATTTTCGTCCCATACAGGTTAAGGGCTAAACCTGAGTCATTCCAAGGGCTGATCTTGTCTCACCCATGAGACTTGATCAAAATTCTTAATCTTTCATCATTTCGGGATCTTCTCCCATCACGATTTCCTCATTTTTATCATTTGTTCATATCATTGTCGAGGATTTCGTCCCCCCAAGCCATTCAAGACAAGGCTTTAAGCCTGAAAAGTCATAATTCTTCCACACCCAGCTCAGATCGGCTGACTGTGGCATTTTTCAAAATTTGGAGTGTTGTCTTTGCCACTAAGCTCGGCTTTCAACCGGCTTAGTAGCAAAGAGGGGCATCTGTGAACACCCCAAATTTTTCAAAATGTTGTAAATATCCCCTTTTTGCCCTTTGCACCCATTTTCTAGGTAATTGAGTCACTTTTAAATCTAAATTCCATTTTATTTCTCAAATTTTGTTGAAATTAAATTCATTTTACATATCTGTCTCAATTTCGGATCCGGATCCAGATAAAAATTTAAATCTGAGCTTCGTTATCCAGTTTTTAAATCACATTCTCAAAATTTCCGAAGCAACTTTTTGAAAACCTCAGACAGTTCTTCCGGTATCCGTTTGGATCCATCGAGTTGTACTTCTCGATTCAAGATTTAAAACTCGAATATTTTCTCAAAACTTGGGTCCAAACCCATTTCTGAAGAAATTTTCTCAAAATAGCTTTTAAATTCTCAATTTTTTTTTTTCTTTTTGTAAATATTTTTTTGCAAAACACAAAAAAATTTAGTTTTAATCTTTACTTTCTCGCAAATCGTAGGATTTCTACTTAAAAAAACAAAAAAATGGAAAAATAACACCAAAAACCAAAAAAAATGGAAAAATTTCGAGAAAAATGAATTAGTTTAAACTTTAAAAATAAAATTTTTGCTAAAAAGCCTAGGGAGCCCCTTTTTTGTAAAAAATCAAAAATCAGAGGGAGTCATATGCAAAATCCTCTTTTAGGGTTTTAAAACCCTTCGTAAGCGAAGAAAGAAGAACAAAAAGGAAGCCGCCTCTCTCAGCCTCCATTACCCATCGAAAACCCTCTCTCCCTCTCTCGCCCAAAACCCCCATGTGCTCGAACCTTCCATGGCTTCCATTCACCCTCCATCACCGATCCTCCACGAACTTCTCCATAGCCACCACCCATCATCAACGGTTTGCCGCACCCCTCATCCGCCCTTCATCTGCAACAACCATTTTTCACCTTCCATCTGTAACCACCCTCCGATTCTCGAAGCTTCCACTGCCTCGTTAAGAAGGGGGCTCTCATCGATGAAAGGGAGGAGGGTTTTTTTTTTCCTTGGGAGGATTGCATCTTCTCCTTTTCTGAAGCAAACCCTTACAGTCGATCGCATGGCACCGGCTACCCTTTCTACCGAGTAAAGAAAGTCGATCGGTTACCCTTGCAACATCAAGCAGTCCGAATACCGGCAGAATCAGGGGGATTCACTCAATCCCAGCTATTCCGATCATCCGGAACCTCCCCCCCCCCCCCCATCGAATCAAGCCTGCCATAAAGAATCAAAAGGAGGATCTAACTTTCAACTCCCGGGAAGAGTATTGCAATCGGATCAAGCAAATAGCAAGTGATCTCCCAGTAACACGTCGTGAGGACTCACCTTTCCGGTTTTCGATCTCTGTTAACCTAAGGTAGGAGCTCCCTTTTGCTTCCCTTTTTTTTCTATCTTATTTCTTCTTCCTTTGTTTCCTCTGTGAAATCGCCCTTTCCGGCACTCATTTTTTTCTTTAATACCCATCGTTTTCCTTTGTTCTCAAGTTTTACTCAATGAATGCATGATATGCAGGGTCGATCAGCATATGGCAAGATCGACCCGCATCTTGCTATATCAATGGAACGAATACATTCCTACATTTTTTTTTTGAGGTCATTTTTTTTCATATATCATAGCTTTATTATGTCTTTCACCATGTAGATATCTCCAATCGATAATTTCCTTCGTGTTGCATTTTACATTACTTTGGTTGTTAGTTCATTTTAAGCATCCCTGTTTCTATTATCGACTTCCTTTTTTTTTTTGTTGATTTACATATCTATCATCATTTTCAGCAAATTTTTTTTTTGGGTTATTGGATTAAATCGTGGATCCGTAAGCTTCTTAGCTTCAGACCAATCTTAAGATTTCACTTGCCATATATATATATATTTTTTTCTTTTGCTTTGGTTCTCTTGGCTCTAACTGTCGTCTCCTATCTTTTCTTTCATCACTCATTGTCTCCATGGTTAATTCTGCAGTTATAATTTCTGCAAATTACCTCATGGATCCGATGGTTGGTGGTTCCATTAATGTCATGCTATGCATATTTTTTTTTCTCACTATGGTTCACTATGTTCATACCATTTCCCATATAGCACCACCAATTGATTTGACATTTGTCCCTACTCGATATGATGTACTATGAGGCATTTTTGAACAGTAAAATAAGGGATGTTCCAAGCCAGTCATCAAGAGGAACTTGCTGTACCGCGCCTCCATATTCTTTGATCTCTCGTTATGGCATAGAGTCTCTATGGGCTTTCCCTAGGCTGTTCATTTTGTTTATTGCTATGGCTGGAACATAAATCTATACCTTCTGCAATTTATCTGTATTTTCTGATAAACCAGATTCCCTACAGGAAGTTGTGCAGCAGAATTTCTTTGTGTTATTACGTTGCTTTTATATGCTCTGTGGTTGTTAATACTCTGGACTTGATTCTATTTCTAGTGCTCTGGGCCTTGTCTATACATAATTGCAGTCACATGTTGTTAAGGTAAGCCGGATTCTATCCCGCTGTGGCACCAACCACATTGCCATAATAAAGTGTTCCTAAGCAGTTCAGTGGTGAGGAAATGTGGGAAGTCCACGCTGGTGGGGAATCAAATGGTCACCTGAGTCGGTTAGCCATTTCAGTTTTGAAGTGAACTAGGCCTATCTAAAAGCTCGTGTGGTCGAAAGAATTTTTTTTTAAGCAAGGTATAAAATAGATTGAGTAAAATCAAGTTCGATCCAGTCTGGTCGACCCATTTTACTTCATAGAAGGTCAAGGCAATGAGGCCCTGATGCAAGTACTCGACTTCCCTACTGCCTATATTTCCTGCAATTTACTCTAATTCCGGTACTCTGATGAAAGGTATGTTGTTCTTCTTGTAGCATAAAATTACCAACAATAGGTGCTCATTGTTTGAATTTTTTTTTTGTGCCTAAAATGGCATCCATATATTATGTTGTTACGAGTCATCTGTACTGTGCACATTATGAAATCTTTGATCATCTAGTGTTCCACTCAAGATGGCCATAATCATTTTTTTTTCATATAAATCATCATGTTTTTTTTTTTATCTCATGTTTGATAGTTATATTTTCAGAACCATCACTGTTGACACAGAAATCATTTAACTATATCGTCTGCGTCTAACTTTTTGAGTGCATTATAATTCCTGCATATTGCTTCTCATTGTATATACCCTACAGTCGGCCATTACCATTGGAAGATAGCATCTTATTATCAACATCCAATATACAATATGGACTGCATATTGCGGGTATCTGATGCCTTGGTGTTGCTAAGTTGGGTAGGTTATTTATATCCTTACCTTTTCTGCAGGTCTTCTACAGCATTTTAGATTATTTCAAAAAGTTGCAGGCGTGGATCATTTAGTATATTGGCACCTAAGAACATGTTCATTGCCAATAGAATCTACACAATCGAAAGGTATGAAATACTATCTTTGCCATTAATGAATAGTGGTGATTCACTGGATGGCTTATAATCTGTAGAGGTCATGTATTTTCTAGTTCATTGAAGTCCTGAGTATAAAGGTGTCAGTTAAATGAGATGGATACGCATGCAAAATCCAAATTCTGGTGACTTTTTTTTCTTTCTTTTTATCAGTTTGAGCTATCATCTAATCAGTTTGTTAGGTGTAGAATAAATTCTGGGAGTGCAATCATTAATTGAATGTGATACTACAACTATTTGTGATATTAGTAATTCAAATATGGCAAAGTTAGCTTTATGGTGAGTCGCATGAATGATGTTCATTATAAACAGCATGTGCTATCATGGTCTGAAAATACTGATGGTGGCCTAGTTTAACAGTTAAATGCTCAGAGATAAGTGTCTAGTGCCAGTATTACAGGAAGAATAGTTGTCAAATAACCAATTTAGTCTTGTGATCCGATCATACCCAGTGCATACTCTCTACTAGCTAAAAAAAGAAAATCAAGAAACTAAACCTGGGAAATCGGTGGGGGCTTATGTGAATGCCCAGTTTTTCAGTACATATCCTTTTCAGCATATATGTGTTTCCAATTTTTTTTTATGCTCAGAACCTGCTGCATAATTCTTTTTCCTCTTCACAATGGTTCACACAGAACCATTGTGGCCCTTCTTTGCTATAGTAGTTCATTGAGAACTACTATAGCTGTAATTCCTTCTCTTCTTCCCAATGGTTCACACAGAACCATTGTGGCCTTTCTTTGCTATAGTAGTTTATTAAGAACTACTTGTAAACACCCCAAATTTTCCACATCCATTCTCGAACAATCCTCCTCAGGCAGTGCCAACCCTATTAGGTCAGTGTAGGAGTCAAACCCCGAGTCAGTTTCAGAAAATCACCATTTTACCAACTTTCATTAGGAAAATTACCATTTTACCCCTAGGTCATCCCAAACCCCAGTCAGTCGGAGTCAACTAAGCTCATTGGTTAGTTCAAAACATTTAGAATATCAATCATTTCAAGCTCATTTGAGCTCACAGTGAGAAAATCATTTCCATTTCTGACCAGTCCTGCCAAAATGGGATCATTTCTTCAGAAATGAGCTTATTTCTAACTCAAATCTAAGCCAATTGTCTCCGAGTCAGTCATTCATACTCCCCAGAGTCTAACTTGAGCTCAACACGAGTTCGAGTGCTTTTGTTTCAGTTCAAAACCATTTCTAAGTGTTCAGGAGCCCATTTTAGTCCATTTCAGCTCTTTCAGTTGAAATTGAGCCGAGTTCAGTCAGTTGAGCTAGTGTTTGAGACTTGATTTTAGTTCATCTCAGTATTACTGACCTTTGTTTTAGCTCAAACCCAGTTCAGGTTCGTAATTCACTTCATTCTAATGACCATTCCATACCATTTCTCTAAAAATGGCAGCTTTTCTTGAAAATTCAGTTGGAAAGGTCAGTTGAGTCAGTGTCCGTTGAGTTCATTTGAGTTCTGAAACTCTAAAACCCAGCTCAATCCAGTTCATTTCAGTTGAATCCAGTGCAAACCCCAATTTTCAGTGTCACTCTAACCCAGTAGAGTCCCGAAAACCATTTCTTGAGCTATTTTGCAAATTTTATCAATTTTAATGCTTTTTGAGCTGATACAAGTGTCAATCGGGGTCTAACATCCAAAATTCTTCATTCAGGGTCTGCATTTCGCATGTCATTTCTCATCATTTCATATCATTTCTCAGCATTTCATAACATTTTATCACATTTCATTTCATTTTCGAAGTCCAGAACTCCAGTTTTATAAATTTCAATCCAGATCAAGTTTCAAAAGCTTTCAGAAATCAATTTCAAACCCTGGGTTTCCAAAATTGACATTTTTACCCCCAGGAGTCTAAATTTGGAAATATTTTCTCAAGAAAAATAATCTGGATTTATTTCAAACTCAAATTTTTTAATTCTACACTGGATTTGCTTCGCAACGAGGTATTGAACTTTAAAATCCGAGCTCATTTCAAAAACTGCCAAAAATAGCTCGTTTCGTCTGGAAATTTTCTGAAAAGACTATTTTACCCCTTTAATCGTCAAAATAAATTTCAAAAGTAGAATTTGGACCCGCTCTGAGATGGCCCACTCATTTACATTTCTGTTTTATTAAAAAAAAATATTCTTTTATTCCTTTCAATTTTCTTTTATTTGTTCATTTTTTATTATTATTTTGCATTTTAGAGAGGTGGGACCCACAAGGTGGTCACCCAAGCCTCCAGCCCCCTCTCCTTTCCTTCCTTTCCTTTTTCTTTTTCCCTTTTTCTTTTCCTTTCTTCTTCCTTTCTTTCCTTTTCTTTTCTTCTTTCTTCCCTTTCTTTTCTTCTTCCCTTTCTTCCTTCCTTTTTTTTTTCCCCAGCCATTCACGTAAGGCTGCCCAAAAAGGTCATTGATTATTATGAGAAACTTAGGTTTTAATTTTATTAAAACCTAAGTTATCAAAAGGAAAAAGGAGAGGAACCTACGGCTGCCCAAAAAAAAGGATTCAACGCCTCCCTCTCTTTTTCTCTAACTCTCTCTCCTTGCTGCAACTTTTTCTTTTCCCTTACAGCCACTACAACATCACCAACAGCTCCTCCTTGGCTGCTACAGCCACAACATCCTTTCTCCATCAACAAGCAGCTGCAGCCTCCATGCCCAGCCGTTTCAAGCCACCAGCTGCTTCAACAAGGCACCTCCACCTTGCTTCAGCCGGTCTCCACTTGGAAGCACCACCCTCAAGCTCCCAGCCAACAGCCACACCTCCATCCTTGGCAGCACCACAGGGACACCTCCCTCACGCCTGGCAGCAGCTGCTCCACATCCAAGCCATCCCCATCTTCCAACCTCACGTCTCTCTTATCTCTCTATCTTCATATCATTGCAACAGCCCAAGGGACTCCTTCTCTCTTTTGCTGCTACAGCCACAGCAAATTTTTTTTTCCCCATTACACAACTCTCCAACTTCTTAACAGCAGCCTTGGCTGCAACTTCCAGCAAAAGGGGACACAGGCCATCAGCCCTTGGCTCCAGCCCATCAACGAGGTGCAGCCCCATCATTGCAGTCACTCCAGCCGGTTCAAGCAGCCATCATCAAACTCTCTCTTGTTCCAGTACCATCACCCTCAAACCTCCTCCAACCTTGGTGCCAAGTACCCATTTGCTGCAGTCTATCCTCAGCCGGTTCCAGCCCTCCCTCAAGGTAAAGTGTTGCTTTACCTTTTGCTTTCATTTTTTTTTTAAGATATTTATTACATGGTTTATCTAAACACAACGTGAGACCAGACCAAAGCTGGTTTCATATTGTTGAAAACTCTCATCTAATCTCTCTCTCTCTCTCTCTCTCTCTATATATATATATATATATATATATATAGATATATAGATATACATATATATATATATAGAGAGAGAGAGATAAATACAAAACGTGTGCTTTATGTGTAGGCTAAAAAATGAAAAGATCCATCCACTCAATGGATCCAATCTCTCGTTTTGGAGAGCCAATATTAAACTGATCATATCCTCCTCGATTTAGGTTTTAGTTTTATGATTCATGTCATCTTATGTTTGCATGCACTTAGATTAATTCGTTTTGCTAGTTATTTCGTTTTATATATGAACCATGTTTTACTTAGTTTAAAATCTGTAAAATTTTAGTTTTTAGACAAAGTCCATGCAGCATTTTTAGTGAGTTTATGCATTTAAAAATATTGTAAATTTTAGAGTAGTTAGGTTTACATGTCTTTGTTGTACTGTCAAAAATTTGATTCAATTCGGGTTTCGGAACCCTTCTAAACCAACCAAACCCTAAATCGGGTTTTCTGTCTCTCTGAGTTTTCAATTTCTGTTTTAGCAGAAAAGAACCTCCGACACAACCCTCTTGGGGGATTTGGATTGTCCTTCAAAAATCACAGTGGATTTATAATCAAATCTACTGATTATCTGGAAATTTTTAAGTTTTTTCAGTTAGTTTTACTCTGTGTAAAAAATCGAATTTCTCAAACCCCTGGGAAAATCTCGATTTTCCTCCGTCAGGGTATAGACAGACCTTAATTCACCAAATCCGTTCAATCCATAGCCCATCTGCAAAAAATTTAAACATGAAAGTTGTTCCTCATATAGTCATTTCCCAAAATTTGGGAATTTTTCGAACTGTTTCAATATTTTTCCCGAAATTTGCATTTCTGTCTGACAGATTTTAATATCCCGAAATTCCAGAGATTCGGGTCTCTGATAACAGCATGCCCTTTTCCAAACCGTAACCCGAATCCCAATTATGTATAAATAGGAAATCTTACTCTGTTTGTCAGAGACATTTTCCCACAATTTAAGCCTTTTTCCCATCTGTCTACCATTTTTCCCATGTTTTCTACCGAAACCTATCTGTTTCCCCTAAATCCTAGAGTCGCCGGATTCCGATCCAACTTGTCGGAGTGGTACAGCTCCGACCGTAGGTCAAAACCAGAAAGTGTTAAAGTAAAAAATCCTTGCTTTACTGTCTTCTGTCACCCCATGAAATTTGGGAAATTTGTATGGAAACTTGATATCCTAAATCCCCTTTAGAATCAACATTTTAGGCAAAAATTACAAAAATTAGGGTTTTTATTTGAATTTCCATATTTAAAAATACAAAAAATTAGATTTTCGAGCTCCATTATGTTTCTAGGGTTATTTTAGTTGTCCATGCCAAATTTGGTTTAATTCCAAGTTCATTTGCTCCATGTATTAGTTTATCTTTAAATTCAGAAGCGAAAATCAAGTTAAATTCGATATTTTATGATATTTTCGCCATGTTAAGGTTTTTATCATGTACATAAGCATGTAGAATCATATTAGGGTTAATTTTAATCTCATTTGCATTTCATATTTTTCAATTTTGCAAAATTTATTTCAGAAGACCCTGGTTTCAAGGCCATAGTCTTGTTATCAGGGGTATTTTGGTCATTTTGACCTAAATTTTGAAATTTCAATTTCTAATTCTCCAAAATTTCATGCATATCATCATATTTTATCATATTACATTTGATTTATTTCATTTGATTTTCAAAATTCCAAAATTTATAAAAATTCTTTCATAAAACCCTGATTTCAAGGTCATCAGGGGTATTTTGGTCATTTTGACCCCAATTTCGAATTTTCAAGTTTATTTTCAAAATTTATTCATTATTTCTCATGTTTATATCAAAGGGGGTATGAATTTGGGTTTATATCTGAATAATATCCGATAATTTCCCATATTTTCGGATAAATTCAGAAAAACCAACATTTTTGTGCTAACCTTGTTTTCTAGTTTTGCAGGAACATTCAAGAAGAAGACTTAGCTTTTATTTTTTTTATTTCAATTCAATGTAACCTCAAATATAATAATTTGGAATAAGAGTTATTTTTCTGCTTAGAATAGGGTTGCATTGCATATAGTTTAATTTATGCAAATTTCAATATGTGATGTATGATTCATGCACATTATTTCAAATTCACTATGGTTTACACGAATGACATGTGCACAAGCTCTTATAGAGTTTATAAACTCGGTGGGATTTGTATTTATGGCCATAGTCAGAATACAAAGAAAACCAAGATTTATGATCTTCATATTAGCCACATTCAGCCTACACACTTAGGCTAACTTCAAAAATGCACTGCATTTCTCAATGTTTCAAAAGAATTTCTCGATTCCTCAATGAAATTCCCTTTTCAAATTCATATTCATTCATTCATATTATTCAAATTGCATTGTTTTCAAATTCATTTTCCAATTTCAATTTAAAAAAAAATCAGTTTTCTCAAGAATTTCCAAGTCTTTCTCAGGATCTGATTTTCTCAAAATCCTAAGTTTTCAAATGACATTGCAAAGCATTTCCCAAGTTCAAATCAAGATTTTCCTATGTTTTCAAATTCTCAAATTTCAAAATCCCAAGTTTTCAGAAATCGATTTTCTCATATTTTCCAATTTTCCTGAGAATTCATTTTCCATTTCAAAAGTCATTTTCCAATGAATTTCTTAGATTTTCTCAAAATTCTCAAATCCATTTTCTCAGAAAAGCAATTCCAAATTTCAAAATCGATTTTCTAAAGTTCAAATTTTCCTGAGAAATCACTTTCCAATGCAAATTTCTGATTTTCAATAAAATTCAATGATTTTCCCAGGAATTCCATTTTCAAGCATTTTCCAGTCCTTGTCTAAATGCATTTCAATTTTCCAAAGCAAACATCATATTTTCTCAAACTTGCATTATTTTCAAATTTTCATAGCACAAGCCTGATTCTTTGTGCATTCTAGGAAAAATAGAGCATAATTTAGATATTTGAGTCAAGTTAAAGCACGTAATTGATCCTTGGTTCAATTACCCCTGGTAAAGGCGCCAGGAACGGTTGAACCTCGTACCGACAGGCGGATCCCATTCCATGGAATTTTCCCGCAAATTTTCAAAACGGAGGCGAGTAAATTTTCAAAACAATTTTCAAAACTTTGGTCGAGTTTTACTCGCGAAATTCGTTTCTCTCTCGCAAGGGAGGGGAAAAATTTTGCGATGATAACAGGTTTGGCGACCGTGATGGGACCTGTCTTCACCTGATCAATTATGTGCTTTAACTTAGCTCATTTATCAAAATTATGTTCTATGGAATGTCAGCTTTAATTCCTGATATCATGTGAACCTAGGAGCCTAGACTTGAACCCAGCTGACATGGATTGCATGTAGACTAGGCATGGTTTGGTAGGACCATATTGAGGAGAATTATGCATGCTCACTTTGACTTAGGTCTGAAATACAACACTTCTCAATCTAGGACTTGTATGAAAACAATGTTTGCTTCTTCAAAAGTTTTCAAAATTCTATCTCTTTAGGACTTAGAGCCCTCTGTTTGCCTGCATGTGATCATATTTCAAAAACCACCCCACCTATGTCTACCCGGTCTTCACGTTGCTGGGCTCTCTTCCAGAACCATAGTTCGAGACAGAGCCTCACAACTGGGCCACTTATTTGGGCTAACGCCCCCCTGCCACGTACCAAGGGCCATAGTCCAACGTATATCAGCAGGCGCTCAAGCATGTTGGGAAAACACAAGCCTAGACCCGGAGATGAGTTTTATGCCACGTACATCGAGCCTTGGCTCGAGTATATCGGCATAGCATGATTGAACACAATTGATCTGAGCCTAGAGTCAGGATTAGGGTCCTAAAGCTCTTTCAAAATCAATGCAATTAGGGTTGGCTTCTTAGGGATTGCTGTATGTGCATAATTGAATGCATGATATTCATTTTTGCCTTAATTTCTCATATTTTTCCCAATTTTTCCAAAATACCGAACAATTTTCCAAAATACCTCATTTTTCATCTTTTATGAAATATCTCCTTTTTCTCAAAAACCTTGGACAATTTTTCCAAATTATCCACCTTTTCTTCAAAACTCCAGGAGATTTTCCATTCTTTCGTTCCTCTGGACTTCGAATTTTTAGCTTTCATTTTATCCTGCCTGCAATTTTCAAATTTTTTGTATTTTTCCAAAGTCTAATTCCAGTCTTCTTGTCTTTCAGTCCAAGGGCATCCAGTCAGCTCGATTCTGTTTTTCCTGAGGGTCACATCTCCTATGAGGTGCGACAAAGTCTTCCTGAGCATCGATCTCTTAGCACCGGACCCTTCTTCCCCCGGTGGTACTATGTCTGGTTCAAAAACTTCTCTCGTATGTTTCCGGACCACTTGAGCGATTGCGGGTTGGAATTGGCATCTGCAGTGGGAAAGTTGACAGTCAACGGCAATCTGATTCATACACTGGCAGAGCGGTGGAATCCGCGCACTTGCACGTTCTGGTTCCCGTGGGGCGAGATGACACTACTGATGGATGAATTTTCAGAGATTATGGAACTGTCTGAGCCAGCCGGTCAGCCTGGAGATCCGTTAGAGCAGCAGTTTCTGATCAATGTCAAGGGTCTGGACCCCAAAGATGTTGTAGCTCGCATGACAGGGCGCAAGTCTTGGCCACTAATTTAAGAAAATGGGAATGAGTACGTGAGCCTGATCGAGATCTACCGACAGTATGAAGAATTCGCAGAAGCCAGCTCGCTGTCCAGAACAGCTCGAAAGAGAATTCAGCATGCGATGGTTTTGTGCACTGTGGGAGTTGTTTTCTTTCCAAACGGACAAAACTATATGGATGCCAGAATAGTTCAGCTTCTGAGGAGATGGGGAAGTCGACAGACCAGCCGTTTTTCGATAGCCATGGCCGCGCTTGCTTTTCTATACAGAGGACTGACCCGCTTCACACTTGGAGAGTCCATCTTAGTCGAGGGATGTACTTATGCTCTTCAGTCTTGGTTCTTTCAGCATGTACCGGCCAGAGCTAGTTCGTTCAGATAGAATGGCAAGGAACTTCTTCCAGTTGCGCGGTACCGATTCATGATCGATTATTTGCAGGAAGAAGAAGTGGTGTGAGACTATTTTGATCGAGAGTTATCACCTCCTAGATACACCTATGCATATGGTAAGATATTCAAGCTACTCGGCCCATTTTCTTGTACCTACTACTATCCAGAGTCAGACAGTTTTCTCAGAGACAGAAGCACATAGAGATGCGGCTACTATCAGAAGTCGTGCCAGAGTTCGACCTTACATCAGCACAGTGGTCTGGAGCATACCATTCTGCCAGATATGGCTGAGACTCTTTTGTTACTCTTCCACTTTTTCTCGGTCCTCGTGTCTCTGCCAGTTATAAGGAGTGGTGGCAAATTGTCTGTCCGCCCCCTCTTTCCCAAGTCCACTATTGATGCAATCATATTTTTACTTCAATAAAAAAAAATCCTTCAATTTTCATTCTATCATGGTTTGACGACCTCTCCTAGGTGACAAGGCATATTTGCAGTTGTTCGTTCTTCTTGCAAAGAATGACAACATAATTGTCGTGACTCCAGCGGCGACCCAATCCCTAGTAATGGGATGTTCTTCCAATTGTCTACCAAATTCTCATCAAATATTTTTTCTATATTCATTTCTATCCTGAATCTTCATCATCGAATTTTAATCATCCATTCTATAGAGAGCATCAGTATTCCCAAGTGGTTCAGATCAAATCAAGCAAGAAGACACCACTATATCAGGGCATCAATGATTTTAGAAGCAGACAAGAAGAAATGGATTCTCCAAGATCTGCCAGAAGACAGAGTCTGAATGATAGGGATGACATTGATCCTGCTACATATCAGATGTTCAAGAAAATGATGATTAGGATGATGTCTGAGCAAGCTGAAGACAGTCTCAGAAAGGCTCCCATCAAGGAGAAGACATCAGTCTCCTTCTCTCAGAGTATCATTGGTAAGAGCAACGAGCGATTCAGTGCATGTCTGCTCGATATTTTATTCTCGCCGATGTCCTCTATCATCGTGGATTCAGTTCTGAATATTCCAAATGCCTAGACGAAGATGAAGCCAAATAAGTTGTGCAGGAGGTACACGAAGGCATTTGCGGTGGTCACGTCGGCTACCAAACTCTTATCAAGCAAATCATCTGGGCGGGATATTATTGGAAGACTATGCTATAAGATTGCTACCATTTTGTGAAGAAGTGTGCTCTATTCCAGATACATGCACCTTTCGTTCATGCGTCAGCAACATATTTGCAATATGTTATCTCTCCATGGCCATTTTCTATGTGGATCTTTGATGTTGTGGGCCCCATCACTCCCTGCTTCAAACGACTATAAATATTTTCTTGCCGCAACAGAATATTTTACTAAATGGGTCAAAGCTATCACTCTACGCACAGTAGAAGGTCGACATGTGGTCTCATTCATCCACAAGAATATCCTATGTCGTTTTGACATACCACATGATATTGTGTTGGACAATGGCAGTTATTTCAAGAATGAGAGAATGAGAACATTCTGCTCAAAATTCAGAATCCATCATCATTTCTTCGCTCTTTATTATCCTCAAGGGAATGGTCAAGCAGAGGCCACCAGTAAGATTCTTATTAGAATCTTGGAGCGAACTTTAAAAACAGTTCGTGACTGGAATGAGAAGATCCATGATGCATTGTG
Organism: Nuphar pumila; assembly: GCF_984573655.1. Taxonomy (NCBI): domain Eukaryota; kingdom Viridiplantae; phylum Streptophyta; class Magnoliopsida; order Nymphaeales; family Nymphaeaceae; genus Nuphar; species Nuphar pumila. The sequence goes on along the minus strand of NC_143262.1, from coordinate 51,069,391 downwards.
AGCATACAGAATCATCATTCGAACTCCAACTAATGCTACTTCGACAGAACTTGTCTACGGAACTGAAGTAGTACTGCCTCTATAAGTTCAGAAACCTGCTCTAAAATTTGCATCACTTTTAGAATTACCTCTTGATCAGTATCAGCAACAACGACTGGTACAACTTGATTTGCTCGATGAAAGAAGACTCAAAGCAGCAGAGCACGCTCAATCATATCGTCAGAGGATAGTCAGGCAATATGCAAAATTTTTTATTGAAAGGAAATTCTGAGTCAATGATCTAGTGATCAGATCAACGACCTATCTCAAGCACCGCCCGGGTGGCAAATGGTCGCCGAATTGGGAAGGGCCCTATGTTGTCGAGGAAGCATTACCCCGCAATTCATATCTGCTTATCAATGCCGATGGTGTGGAATTATCAGACCTCATCAATGCTCAACATTTGAAAATTTTCTATACTTAAATCCTCTATTCCATCATTTGTAATTCCTCAATATATTTTCTTCAATAATGGTCAAATTCTTCTTTCTGAGTTACACTGGGGCATTATTTTGAAAATTTGTCTTCAAAACATTCTGTATGCAGGCAGGATCAAACAAATCTCTCATTTTGCATACATGTGCATTCATTTACATCATTTTGCATACATTTGCATTCATTTACATTTACATGCATTCATTTGCATCCATTTACATTCATTTGCATCAAATTCAGTTTCCCCTTCAGGTTAAAAGATAAACCTGAACATCCCCTTCAGGTTAAGGGATAAACCTGAACTTCCCCTTCAGGTTAAGGGATAAATCCTGAGACCCCGACAGTTGTCCAAGTCGTCGTGAGGGTGAAGACTGAAAATCTTCTATCAAAATCAATTAGTAAATTCTCAAAAATCCAGTGTTCGTGCTGGAAAGATTTTCAAAATCCAAGGTTCGTGCTGGTAAAAATTTTCTAAATCCAGTGTTCGTGCTGGTAAATTTTCAAAAATCCAGTGTTCGTGCTGGTAAGATTTTCAAAATCCAAGGTTCGTGCTGGTAAAAATTTTCTAAATCCAGTGTTCGTGCTGGTAAAATTTCAAAAATCCAGTGTTCGTGCTGGTAAGATTTTCAAAATCCTGCTTTCGAGCTGGTCGGTCAACAAATCCTGCTTTCGAGCTGGTCGGTCAACAAATCCTGCTTTCTAACTGGTCGGTCAACAAATCCTGCTTTCGAGCTGGTCGGTCAACAAATCCTGCTTTCGAGCTGGTCGGTCAACAAATCCTGCTTTCGAGCTGGTCGGTCAACAAATTCTGCTTTCGAGCTGGTCGGTCAACAAATCCTGCTTTCGAGCTGGTCGGTCAACAAATCCTGCTTTCGAGCTGATCGGTCAACAAATCCTGCTTTCGAGCTGGTCAGTCAACAAATCCTGCTTTCGAGCTGGTCGGTCAACAAATCCTGCTTTCGAGCTGGTAGTTCAACAAATCCTCCTTTCGAGCGGGTCGGTCAATAAATCCTGCTTTCGAGCTGGTTAGTCAAAACAAAACCCAACTTTCGAGTTGATCTCTTACTAAAGTATTTTCAGGATTCAGTTTAGTCATGAATGTGTTGCGTTGTGCTTCAAATACTCGCTTCCACAAAGGATTTCAAGAAAATTTTGCCAATTTGTCATTAAATATTTGTTGATTTCAAAATCTTTATTGCATAAAAACATTACCTCAGAATACCTTCAGTATTACTTCCGAAAGGACAAAGCTTTTGCGAAAAAAGATTTAAAATTCAGAATCTTTCTATTGGCCGACCAAAAGGATGAAAAATAAATCCTCGATATGGCCAGCAAAAGAAATTCAATGTTGTTGCAAAGCCATAAGTGATCGGTATTGATCGCAGTCAATGGCACATTTTTAAAGATCATTCTTGGAAAATAAAGCAGTCGAAATATCCTGGGTGATACAGAAAAATCCATTAAATCCCTATATCTCCTCAATCACCTAAGCTGCAATTAAATATCTGCAAAAGGGATCTCTCAATTGTCGTCAAGATGAAGGCGAATTAAGCGAGTAGACCCCCGGGGCCAAAGAAGATTTGAATCATCTCCAAGATGACGGAGTTTGTGACGGATCCTTCCAGGGAAAGTTCAGAGCACCGTCAAGATGAAGGAGACTACGATGAGCCTCCCGACAAACCCTAAAGGATATTTAATTTCCGCTATCATCAAGAGATTTTCAACCAATGAGCCAATAACCGTCAATATAATCCTTGAGAAAAAAAAGAAGGATCGGAGCATCTCTGAGATGAAGGAGTTTGTGACGTACACTTCAAAAAAAAAAAGAGAGAGAAAAGTCAGGACATCTCCAAAATGAAGAATGATGTAATCCCCAAAAACCCAAGAAAGCTCTAATTCTGCCAATAAAAAAAAAGAGTGGGCAGAAAGATCATGATGAGAAAAGAATCCCAGGATATCAGACTACCGAATTTGTCAAGAATCCTCTTTAATTTGTGAAATTCTATTATCAATATTCCTTCACCAATTGCTTTCACAATATCAAGAATACTCTCTTTTCTGTTCATATCAAGGAAATTGATAGCTTCCTTGAAAGAAAGCCAATTGCAAGCAATTTGAATTCAAATCTTGATTCTACGGAGTTAAGCCCAGTCGAAGGTAATACTTCAGGTAGAAAAGAGGAAATATTTTTGCACCAATGTGCATCATTTTAAATTATTTTGAATCAACAATAATTTTCAACATTTTGACAATATTTTCTAGCTATCCTAGCGTGAAGCGCGAGCTTGAGGTTCATCTTTGGCGCATCCTGACATCAGTTGTTATCCCTTTTAGGACTTGATAACATGAGTTTTCAAGATTCCTTCCCTTCTGTTAGTATAATCTGAGCGCATGGGCTCTCAGATTCGCACACTTCTCTGTGTCCCCACTGTCCCACCATAAACAATTCAATTTCGGCTCGAGGTTAAGCCACCAATCATTTTCTCGCAAAAGGTCATCAATTTCAAAAGTTATTTAGTCTTAGCAATGAGGCGCCCAAAATAAAACCCCTTTTCAAGCTTTAGGGACCCCAATTTCATCCTTTTGCAAAACCCCTATCGGATTCATTGTGCGGAAATCCGAACGTTCCATCATGGTTTCTTCCTTCGAGGAATCTATTTCATTTTCTGCCCAATCAGAATAAGGGTACAAACCTGAGCCTCCTTTGATGAGGTATTTCATTTTCCGCCCAATCAGGATAAGGGTACAAACCTGAGCCTCCTTTGATGAGGTATTTCATTTTCCGCCCAATCAGGATAAGGGTACAAACCTGAGCCTCCTTTGATGAGGTATTTCATTTCCCGGTCAGGTTAAGGGTACAAACCTGAGCCTCATTCTGATGAGGTATTTCATTTCCCGGTCAGGTTAAGGGTATAAACCTGAGCCTCATTCTGATGAGGTATTTCATTCCCCGGTCAGGTTAAGGGTCAAACCTGAGCTTCGTTTCTACACAAGGTATTTCCCGTCCCATCCAGGTTAAGGGCAAAACCTGAATCTCACTTATTTTGAAGTAAATTTCTCTTCTTCATTCTCCATTTCATATCTACCATTTTCATCAGGGCTAATTTGTTCATACCCAGTCAGATCCTTCTAACTGGGGCATTTTTATAGCCATAATTTGGTGTGTTTTTCTTTGCCACTAAGCTCGTCCTCAAGACGGCTTAGTAGCAAAGAGGGGCATCTGTAAACACCCCAAATTTTCCACATCCATTCTCGAACAATCCTCCTCAGGCAGTGCCAACCCTATTAGGTCAGTGTAGGAGTCAAACCCCGAGTCAGTTTCAGAAAATCACCATTTATCAACTTTCATTAGGAAAATTACCATTTTACCCCTAGGTCATCCTGAACCCCAGTCAGTCGGAGTCAACTAAGCTCATTGGTTAGTTCAAAACATTTAGAATATCAATCATTTCAAGCTCATTTGAGCTCACAGTGAGAAAATCATTTCCATTTCTGACCATTCCTGCCAAAATGGGATCATTTCTTCAGAAATGAGCTTATTTCTCACTCAAATCTAAGTCAATTATCTCTGAGTCAGTCATTCATAGTCATTCATACTCCCTAGAGTCTAACTTGAGCTCAACACGAGTTCGAGTGCTTCTGTTTCAGTTCAAAACCATTTCTAAGTGTTCAGAAACCAATTTTAGTCCATTTCAGCTCTTTTAGCTGAAATTGAGCCGAGTTCAGTCAGTTGAGCTAGTGTTTGAGACTTGATTTTAGTTCATCTCAGTATTACTGACCTTTGTTTTAGCTCAAACCCAGTTCAGGTTCGTAATTCACTTCATTCCAATGACCATTCCATACCATTTCTCTAAAAATGGCAGCTTTTCTTGAAAATTCAGTTGGAAAGGTCAGTTGAGTCAGTGTCCGTTGAGTTCATTTGAGTTCTGAAACTCTAAAATCAGTTAATTTCAGTTGAATCCAGCTCAAACCCCAATTTTCAGTGTCACTCTAACCCAATAGAGTCCTGAAAACCATTTCTTGAGCTATTTTGCAAATTTTATCAATTTTAATGCTTTTTGAGCTGGTACAAGTGTCAATCGGGGTCTAACATCCAAAATTCTTCATTCAGGGTCTGCATTTTGCATGTCATTTCTCATCATTTCATATCATTTCTCAGCATTTCATAACATTTTATCACATTTCATTTCATTTCATTTTCGAAGTCCAGAACTCCAGTTTTATAAATTTAAATCCAGATCAAGTTTCAAAAGCTTTCAGAAATCAATTTCAAACCCTGGGTTTCCAAAATTGACATTTTTACCCCCAGGAGTCTAAATTTGGAAATATTTTCTCAAGAAAAATAATCTGGATTTATTTCAAACTCAAATTTTTGAATTCTACACTGGATTTGCTTCGCAACGAGGTATTGAACTTCAAAATCCGAGCTCATTTCAAAAACTGCCAAAAATAGCTCGTTTCGTCTGAAAATTTTCTGAAAAGACTATTTTACCTCTTTAATCGTCAAAATAAATTTCAAAAGTAGAATTTGGACCCGCTCTGAGATGGCCCACTCATTTACATTTCTGTTTTATTAAAAAAAAATATTCTTTTATTCCTTTCAATTTTCTTTTATTTGTTCATTTTTTTTATTTATTTTGCATTTTAGAGAGGTGGGACCCACAAGGTGGTCACCCAAGCCTCCAGCCCCCTCTCCTTTCCTTCCTTTCCTTTTTCTTTTTCCCTTTTTCTTTCCCTTTCTTCTTCCTTTCTTTCCTTTTCTTTTTCTTCTTTCTTCCCTTTCTTTTCTTCTTTCTTCCTTTTCTTTTCTTCTTCCCTTTCTTCCTTCCTTCCTTCTTTTTTTTTCCCAGCCATTCAGGTAAGGCTGCCCAAAAAGGTCATTGATTATTATGAGAAACTTAGGTTTTAATTTTATTAAAACCTAAGTTATCAAAAGGAAAAAGGAGAGGAACCTACGGCTGCCCAAAAAAAAGGATTCAACGCCTCCCTCTCTTTTTCTCTAACTCTCTCTCCTTGCTGCAACTTTTTCTTTTCCCTTACAGCCACTACAACATCACCAACAGCTCCTCCTTGGCTACTACAGACACAACATCCTTTCTCCATCAACAAGCAGCTGCAGCCTCCATGCCCAGCCGGTTCAAGCCACCAGCTGTTTCAACAAGGCACCTCCACCTTGCTTCAGCCGGTCTCCACTTGGAAGCACCACCCTCAAGCTCCCAGCCAACAACCACACCTCCATCCTTGGCAGCACCACAGGGACACCTCCCTCACGCCTGGCAGCAGTTGCTCCACATCCAAGCCATCCCCATCTTCCAACCTCACGTCTCTCTTATCTCTCTATCTTCATATCATTGCAACAGCCCAAGGGACTCCTCTCTTTTGCTGCTACAGCCACAGCAAATTTTTTTTTCCCCATTACACAACTCTCCAACTTCTTAACAGCAGCCTTGGCTGCAACTTCCAGCAAAAGGGGACACAGGCCATCAGCCCTTGGCTCCAGCCCATCAACGAGGTGCAGCCCCATCATTGCAGTCACTCCAGCCGGTTCAAGCAGCCATCATCAAACTCTCTCTTGTTCCAGTACCATCACCCTCAAACCTCCTCCAACCTTGGTGCCAAGTACCCATTTGCTGCAGTGTATCCTCAGCCGGTTCCAGCCCTCCCTCAAGGTAAAGTGTTGCTTTACCTTTTGCTTTCATTTTTTTTTAAGATATTTATTACATGGTTTATCTAAACACAACGTGAGACCAGACCAAAGCTGGTTTCATATTGTTAAATACAAAACGTGTGCTTTATGTGTAGGCTAAAAAATGAAAAGATCCATCCACTCAATGGATCAAATCTCTCGTTTTGGAGAGCCAATATTAAACTGATCATATCCTCCTCGATTTAGGTTTTAGTTTTATGATTCATGTCATCTTATGTTTGCATGCACTTAGATTAATTCGTTTTGCTAGTTATTTCGTTTTATATATGAACCATGCTTTACTTAGTTTAAAATCTGTAAAATTTTAGTTTTTAGACAAAGTCCATGCAGCATTTTTAGTGAGTTTATGCATTTAAAAATATTGTAAATTTTAGAGTAGTTAGGTTTACATGTCTTTGTTGTACTGTCAAAAATTTGATTCAATTCGGGTTTCGGAACCCTTCTAAACCAACCAAACCCTAAATCGGGTTTTCTGTCTCTCTGAGTTTTCAATTTCTGTTTTAGCAGAAAAGAACCTCCGACACCACCCTCTTGGGGGATTTGGATTGTTCTCCAAAAATCACAGTGGATTCATAATCGAATCTACTGATGATCTGGAAATTTTGAAGTTTTTTCAGTTAGTTTTACTCTGTGTAAAAAATCGAATTTCTCAGACCCCTGGGAAAATCTCGATTTTACTCCGTCAGGGTATAGACAGACCTTAATTCACCAAATACGTTCAATCCATAGCCCATCTGCAAAAACTTTAAACATGAAAGTTGTTCCTGACATAGTGTTCTGTCATTTCCCAAAATTTGGGAATTTTCTGAACTGTTTCAATATTTTTCCCGAAATTTGCATTTCTGTCTAACAGATTTCAATATCCCGAAATTCCAGAGATTTGGGTCTCTGATAACAGTATGCCTTTTTCCAAACCGTAACCCGAATCCCAATTATGTAAAAATAGGAAATCTTACTCTGTTTGTCAGGGACATTTTCCCACAATTTAAGCCTTTTTCCCATCTGTCTACCATTTTTCCCATGTTTTCTACCGAAACCTATCTGTTTCCCCTAAATCCTAGAGTCGCCGGATTCCGATCCAACTTGCCGGAGTGGTACAGCTCCGACCGTAGGTCAAAACCAGAAGGTGTTAAAGTAAAAAATCCTTGCCTTACTGTCCTCTGTCACCCCATGAAATTTGGGAATTTTTTATGGAAATTTGATATCCTAAATCCCCTTTAGAATCAACATTTTAGGCAAAAATCACAAAAATTAGGGTTTTTATTTGAATTTCTATATTTAAAAATACAAAAAATTAGATTTTCGAGCTCCATTATGTTTCTAGGGTTATTTTAGTTGTCCATGCCAAATTGGGTTTAATTCCAAGTTTATTTGCTCCATGTATTAGTTTATCTTTAAATTCAGAAGCGAAAATCAAGTTAAATTCGATATTTTATGATATTTTCGCCATGTTAAGGTTTTTATCATGTACATAAGCATGTAGAATCATATTAGGGTTAATTTTAATCTCATTTTCATTTCATATTTTTCAATTTCGCAAAATTTATTTCAGAAGACCCTGGTTTCATTATCAGGGGTATTTTGGTCATTTTGACATAAATTTCGAAATTTCAATTTCTAATTCTCCAAAATTTCATGCATATCATCATATTTTATCATATTATGTTTGATTTATTTCATTTGATTTTCAAAATTCCAAAATTTATAAAAAATCTATCATAAAACCCTGATTTCAAGGTCATCAGGGGTATTTTGGTCATTTTGACCCCAATTTCGAATTTTCAAGTTTATTTTCAAAATTTATTCATTATTTCTCATGTTTATATCAAAGGGGGTATGAATTTGGGTTTATATCTGAATAATATCCGATAATTTCCCATATTTTCGGATAAATTCAGAAAAACCAACATTTTTGTGCTAACCTTGTTTTCTAGTTTTGCAGGAACATTCAAGAAGAAGACTTAGCTTTTATTTTTTTTATTTCAATTCAATGTAACCTCAAATATAATAATTTGGAATAAGAGTTACTTTTCTGCTTAGAATAGGGTTGCATTGCATATAGTTTAATTTATGCAAATTTCAATATGTGATGTATGATTCATGCACATTATTTCAAATTCACTATGGTTTATACGAATGACATGTGCACAAGCTCTTATAGAGTTTATAAACTCGGTGGGATTTGTATTTATGGCCATAGTCAGAATACGAAGAAAACCAAGATTTATGATCTTCATATTAGCCACATTCAGCCTACACACTTAGGCTAACTTCAAAAATGCACTGCATTTCTCAAAGTTTCAAAAGAATTTCTCAATTCCTCAATGAAATTCTCTTTTTAAATTCATATTCATTCATTCATATTATTCAAATTGCATTGTTTTCAAATTCATTTTCCAATTTCAATTTTAAAAAAAAAATCTGTTTTCTCAAGAATTTCCAAGTCTTTCTCAGGATCTGATTTTCTCAAAATCCTAAGTTTTCAAATGACATTTCAAAGCATTTCCCAAGTTCAAATCAAGATTTTCCTATGTTTTCAAATTCTCAAATTTCAAAATCCTAAGTTTTCAGAAATCGATTTTCTCATATTTTCCAATTTTCCTGAGAATTCATTTTCCATTTCAAAAGTCATTTTCCAATGAATTTCTTAGATTTTCTCAAAATTCTCAAATCCATTTTCTCAGAAAAGCAATTCCAAATTTCAAAATCGATTTTCTAAAGTTCAAATTTTCCTGAGAAATCACTTTCCAATGCAAATTTCTGATTTCCAATAAAATTCAATGATTTTCCCAGGAATTCCATTTTCAAGCATTTTCCAGTCCTTGTCTAAATGCATTTCAATTTTCCAAAGCAAACATCATATTTTCTCAAACTTGCATTATTTTCAAAATTTCATAGCACAAGCCTGATTCTTTGTGCATTCTAGAAAAAATAGAGCATAATTTAGATATTTGAGTCAAGTTAAAGCACGTAATTGATCCTTGGTTCAATTACCCCTGGTAAAGGCGCCAGGAACGGTTGAACCTCGTACCGACAGGCGGATCCCATTCCATGGAATTTTCCCGCAAATTTTCAAAATGGAGGCGAGTAAATTTTCAAAACAATTTTCAAAACTTTGGTCGAGTTTGACTCGCGAAATTCGTTTCTCTCTCGCAAGGGAGGGGAAAAATTTTGCGATGATAACACTACTATAGCTGTAATTCTTTTCCTTCTTCACAATGGTTCACACAGAACCATTGTGGCCCTTCTTTGCTATAGTAGTTCATTAAGAACTACTATAGTTGTAATTCTTTTTCTTCTTCACAATGGTTCACACAGAACCATTGTGGCCCTTCTTTGCTATAGTAGTTCATTAAGAACTACTATAGCTGTAATTCTTTTTCTTCTTCACAATGGTTCACACAGAACCATTGTGGCCTTTTTTTGCTATGGTAGTTCATTCAGAACTACTATAGCTGTAATTCCTTTTCCTCTTCCCAATGGTTCACACAGAACCATTGTGGCCCTTCTTTGCTATAGTAGTTCATTGAGAACTACTATAGCTGTAATTCATTTTCTTCTTCCCAATGGTTCACACAGAATCATTATGGCCTTTCTTCAGTATGGTAGTTCAGCAAGAACTACTATAGTTATAATCAGCATTTTTTTGGTTTCCCAATAAGCCACTCGGATCCTCCATCATGAGTTGCTATGACTACTACATTTCACGATGGTCCTCCTTGGACCATCCTGGCCCTTGCCTTCATTCATTATATGTAGATGATCATTTAAATTACGGCATTGTATATATGTGTATGCACATTTGCTAACAAGTGCAGGGTAGGACAAATGCCTTTCTCATTCAAATATGAGTAAAGCGTCATGTGCAAAATTTCTTTTTGATAGTCATTTATACTCATGCTTTTAATATCCCTTTTTGCAAATTCTATCTTACCAGAATATGAGGGAAGCTTGAAATTAGAAAATTTTCAATGTTTTTTTTTTTTCAACTCTAACATTGTAATAAGCTAGATATTAATGAAAATTTTACATTTCCAGTCATAGATTAGAATGGATGAGCATGTGAGTAACATTTGTTCCATTATTTTCCTTCGTTTTCCTAAAAACTCACAAATGGTAAAACACGAATGGCACGTGCACCATTTCGTAAGAGGTAATTGATACTAAGTTGATGATCCACATCAATGGCCATAGTCAGGGTTGTGATCATCGCAAAATTTTTCCTCTCTTGTGGTTTCTCTCTCTTCCTTCTCTTTTCCTTTTCTAACCTCTATTTTCCTCCTTTTTGAAGGGAGAAAAATAAAAGAAAGAAAAGAAAGAGAGAAGATAAAAGAAGAGAAAGAAAGAGAAGAGGAACTCTTTTGCACGGTCTCACTTGACCTTAATTTGAAAATATTTAGCAAATAACTCACCTCCGTTTTTGAAAATATTGCGGGAAAAATGGAGAGACAAGATTCGCTCGTCGGTACGAGGTTCGACCGTTCCTGGCGCCTTTACCAGGGGTAATCGAACCAAGGATCGAATCTATGCCTTTTGCTTTGCCTAAATATAATCTAAGAATTTATTCTAACTCTAAATACACAAAGAATCATGCTTGTGCAATGCTAAGATGTATGCTCTTTTGAAAAGAATGTTTTGGAAATTTCCAAGTATTCTGAGATGAACTTGGTAAAAGGGGTGAAGAAATGATTTAATCCAACTTAGAACTTGAGATAGATCAGAGGAGTTCTAAGTTTTTGAAGTAAATCAGGATTTGAAGAATAAAGAAGCTTTGAAATGAAAGGAAATGAAGTTTCAAAGTCAGAAATGGGCTTTGAATTTAATCATGGATTTAGGAAGGAAATGAGTATTTGAAATGGAATTTGAATTTCAATTTTGAAATCAGAATGGACTTTGAGAAATCCAAGAAAATAGAAATGAAGTTCGGATGAGATCTGAAAAGGGATTTAGATTTGAAATCTGGAAATGAAGTGGGTTTGGATTTGGAAGTTTAGAATTTGAAAAATAGAATTGGATTTGAAATTTGGAATTTTAAATATGAAATACGGACCTTAAAATGGATTTGGATCTGAAATCTGAGATCCAAAGTAGAATTGGATTCTGGATACTAGAATGGATTTGGATCTGGAGTCTGAGATCCAAAGTAGAATTGGGTTCTGGATCCTAAAGGGGAATTGGATCTGAAGTCTGAGATCCGAAAGTGGAATTGGATTCTGGATCCAAAAAGGGGAATTGGATCTAGAGTCTGAGATTCAAAGTAGAATTGGGTTCTGGATCCTAAAGGGGAATTGGATCTGAAGTATGAGATCCAAAGTGGAATTGAACTCTAGATCCTAAGGGGGAATTGGATCTGAAGTATGAGATCCAAAGTGGAATTGGACTCTAGATCCTAAGGGGGAATTGGATCTGAAGTCTGAGATCCAAAGTGAAATTTGGATTCTAGATCCTAAGGGGGAATTGGATATGAAATCTGAGGTCCAATTTGAGTGTTGAATCCTGGACCCTAAAATGAATTTGGAGTTTGTTAAATTCAGAAGATGAATCAAGAACTTTAAAAAATGAAATTTAGAATTTGAATCTTGAATATACAAATGAATTTCAAAGTCAAATTAGACCTTGAATTTTGAAGTTTGAATTTAAAATTTAGAAGATGAAGGGAATCTCAAAGTTAAATTGAACTTTGGATTTGATTTGAAGTATTTGAATTTGGAATTTAGAAGATGAATCAAGAGTCAAAAATTGAATTTGGAGTTTGATTAGGGTTTTGAATATAAAATGAATTTGGAATTTCAAAGTTAAATTGAACTTTGAAATCTGATTTTGAATTTGAATATAAAATGAATTTGAAATCTCAAAGTTAGATTGAACTTTGAGATTAAAAAATGAAATAGAATTTTGAAAATTGAAAGAATGAATTGGATTTGATAAGGATTGAAGATAGATTAGAAAAAAGTATTTACATTACTTGGAGTTTTTGAAGAGGAAATTTCGGAAATATGATGCAATTCTATCCTAAATGATGAATGAATTTAAATTTTTGAAATTGGATTTTGAAAAGCTATTTCATTCTTTAAATGAATTTAAAATAAGATTGAAGATATAATACATCCTTGACTATGGTCATTGAATATATTATATAATAATCTATATTTAAATTCAGGTGAAGAATGAAACACATTTGGTGCTTTTATAGAATTTAAAATGAAATTAACTCTCAATATACCCTGACTATGGCCATTGGTATATATTTTAAGTTAATTTTAAGTTAAATTCTGATAAAAGAAAAATATTTAAGGAAAATATGATGAATTTTGAAAACGGATCTAGTGTGGATCTGATGTTATTTTGTAAAAGATAAAAATACTAAGTTTTGTCCACACCCTGACTATGGCCATTGATGTGGATCATTAACTTAGGATTGATTTATCTCTTACGAAATGGTGCACATGCCATTCGTGTTTCACCAATGTGAGATTTTGAGAAATAAAGATAAAAGCATTAAAACAAGTAATTCATGGTATTTTAATGCTTATTCATTCTATCTAAAACAAGAAATGTAAATTCTCATTCAGAATCTAATTTATTACAACCTTGAATTATAAATATCATAGATTTCTAGTATGAGAGGGAAATTTAGGCTTTTTACATCTTCCTGCAAAACAGAGTTAGAAATTCCATATACATATAAAGAAATCTAATCTAATGAGTAAAGAGAAGTATCTACATAATGTATCGCACTACTGATGGATATGGGGGAGTGCAAATAGCAATGAAAATAAGAAATACAAGGATGCAATGAAAAGTGTAAGGATGTAATGATTCTGAGAAATACAAGGGTGTAATGTGAAGATGTCATGAAACCAAAATGATAGACCTTTAATAGGATGCTCAATTGCAAATCCTCCGATCTTATTGAGTTATGTACATGGTCAGATTTCAACTTGATATGCAGCTGGAAGATTGAAATCAAATGGGTATAAAACAAAAAAAAAAAAAAAAAGCCTAAATATACAGTATATACATTGTTTCTACACTCATCTTTATGGAACCATGTCTCTCAAGTTATAAAATATTCTTCAATGAAATTCAATATATGGACTTACTATATATCAACGAATATACATACAAGAGATGGTCTCAAGATCATGAATAGGTTTTGATATACCTAAAAAAGAACATGACTCAAAATCAAGACTGCACATCTGAGCTTTTAGACTCAATTAATCTAAAGGCAGTTCTCAAAGGGGGCAGATATGGCTTCCCATGTGTTACTCTGTTATAAAAGAGTGATTTCTCAAAGATTTTTCGCAAATGAATCTAAGATTCTAAGCTGCCCACCTTTGTTCAGAAAGCTAAACCATCTTGGGTCAGTATCAAAATTTTCCTAATCATAGCAGTTAATATATATTCTGAAAAAGAGGGTGAGCTGATGGTGTGTTGCTGATGAAGAACTATACAAATGAAAATATGAATGGAGGTTAAAATAAAATGCTAAAGAAAATAAAGGAATGTAACATAGGGAGATATGTTGTGCAAAGGCTACAGTGGCAGGTGTTGTTGCGTTTCAGCCAGTAGGTGCTGTTGTATTTCAGCAGGTAGGTGTTGTAGCAGGAAAAGGGCGCAGCAAGGTGCTGCTGGTGCTAATGTGGTGGGTGTTATAGGGAAGATGCAGGGGATTGTATCTATATGAATAGCAAATGATGCTATAGAAAATAAATGCAGGTGATAATGGGCATCGGCTGGAAGGTAGCTACTGGGTTGGTAGGTGAGCTTGAATGTAACGTATTAGAATCTTGTTCAGCTAAAGGTCGTCTCATACATTACCATTCGAGCTGGGATAGGCTTATTTTGAAAGACACCGTGAAACCACAATCATCTGGGCAAAAACCAAAGGTATTGAAACAAGAATATGACAATACTAGATGCCAATCTACAATGAATAGGGAGAACCTGAAATCTAATGAAAATGTAACTAGATCCTGCGAGACTCCCATGTCCAGTTTGTGGCAACAGTGGCATTACGACTATGGGATTTTCACAGTACTAACAACACCAATTTTTTCTTTGTTATCACATGAGAAGCTGATGGAGGAAGAGGATGAGGTCAAGTTAGATGGTCATATATCTGAATGTTATCTTCTGGATGGACATACATGCCTGCAAATTCTTGATCCTGTGGAAAAGGAAAACCTAAGTAGAGAAACTTTTGTTGTCTTCCTTCAACCAGCATGGGGCAAGGCTCTTTCAGTTTCAGGGTTGCCCCATTCATCTGCAGTTAGAGTCAGTGAGGACTTGGCATTAAGAAATCATAGTTCTGAAAGTAGCACCCATGAAAATGAGTCAGGTCACAATACCAATACAATTTGTAGAGAATTTAATAATTTAACTTATGAGATCTAGAAGAATAGTTCCGCCACTTTCAACTCCCCTGAAAGAAGGGATGACATTTGCAGAATTCTCATGTGCAACAACAAATCAAAAAAAAAAAAGAGGGGGAGCGGTCCGATGCAGGTTTCAAAGAACTACTGATCCATTGATTCAGATCACAGTAGAAAAATGAGGTCTGATGAAATTCCAGCAAATCAGAGATTTGCTGATTCGAACTATGGTGCACGATGAATATGGTCTGAATCTCAGCAAACAGAGAACATTGGGTTAACTTCAACAAATCATGCTCAAACAACGAACATTGATCAAACTTTCAGCAAATCTTGCTGATTCTGATATCAGCAAACAAAGAATATTGAATCAAACTTTCAGCAAATCATGCTGATTTTGATCTCAGCAAACAATGAACATTGGATTAGCTTCAGCAAATCATGCTGATTTTGAGCTCAGCAAACAATGAATGTTGGATCAAACTTTCAGCAAATCTTGCTGATTTTGATCTCAGCAAATAATGAATAGTGGATTAACTTCAACAAATCATGCTGATTTCTGATCCAAGCCAAAAATCCAAACATCGATACACCAATAAAACAGGGGCTCAATACTCAAACCGGATCCGGGCATCCGATCAAAACAACTCAGCAACACCTTGCTATCAATATAACGGGTTTGCCGGAAAATCCACTTCCGAGCAAAGTCTAGAGCCTGATCAATGCTCGAATATTCTAACAACCGAACGAAATTATAGGAACCAGGTGATTCAATTTAGGGAATCGGCAGAACAAACATACATTCGATGTTTTAACGATCTGACCGAAAGTAAGGCCATCAAGAAATCAGGCACCAAATGATTTTGACCATCAAATGGTCGACCCAGAATCCACACGAATGAAAGAAAACGAAACAACAAAAAAAAAATGAGACGATTGCTCAGATCGGGCTTCAAGTGTCAAGCCAAGACTCAGGCGACCAACAAACAATTACTGGCTGGGAAAGAGGCATCCATATTGCTTGTTCTGGCATACCAGATTTGATCTGTGATTTGAGCTAAGATTCCAGCGGCATGGCTATTGGAAGGAGCACAGCCGCCGGAGAATGAATAAGCATTGAGATTGCTCTGAAGAATCAGAGTTAATCCGATATTCCGGCTAAAATTCCAGCGGCATGGCTATTGGAAGGAGCACAGCCGCCGAAAAATCAACGATAATCATCCGATTAAACCTAAAGGATAGATATATTGAAGATTAATCAGACATTATCTTGCTTCGAACAATCAGAACAAAAAAATAAATAAATAAATAAATAAATAAATAAAGAAAAATAAAATAAAAATTACAGGATTCCGGCAAAACTCAGCAATGAATGGGAAATCAGAAAATGTAAATTGGTATTTTAAGCAGGACGAGATATCATCGTACTTACTGTATGGCCTGAGCCCTTCTGATTGGTGTTTTGATGGAGGTCTCGGCTTCTTGGGAGGATTCAGACCTGAGAAAGGCTACCGAAATGTGTTCCCCTTTTCGTGATACGACTGAATTGCAGGCCTTCTGACGGAGGAAACTGAGGTTCCTTTGATGGCTTAGAGAGAAGGGGAGGAGTTCTCCGGGAGAGGAAGAAGAGGAGCAGAGGAAATGAGCGTGAATGGAGGGGTAGGAGATGGATAAAATGGATGCCTCATCCGGGAGATGCGCCTCCTGTTTTATAACAGGAGGCCGTTAGGTTTCTTTTAAAGGAGGTCCCCCTTAATTCAAATTTTTTCAAAAAGTTGGCCCTTCATGTTTTTTCAAAATTTCAAAACAGAGGTTCTCTCGCCCTCTTTTTCAAAAGGGGGGTTTAAAGGCTAATTTTTCTCGATTTTCTTTTCTATTTTTGAATTTTTTTTATTCTTTTTCTTTGCATTTTCTATTATTTTTTTTTATGTTTTTGATATAAAATTTTGAAAACTAAAGGGTTTTCTTCATTTGGCAAAAATTTAAAAATATCTATCAAAGAAGTGTTTTATGAGAATTTGGGTTTATCTTTTAGGGAAATCTCTTCAGAAAATGTGTTCAGACTCGAGTTTTGAAAAAATGTTCGAGTTTTGAAAACTCGTATCGAGAAATACAACATGATGGATCTAAACGGATGTCGAATGGACTATTCGAGCTATTTAAAGGCTATTTTTGGTATTTTCTATAAATTTAATTTAAAATTTGAACAAAGAGATTCAGATTTGGATCTGGACAATGGATCCAGATCCAAAATCAATTTAAACATATGAAATGAATTTGATTTCAACAAAACTAGATTAATGAACTGGAATTTAGTTTTGAAATGACCCATTTGCTCAGAAAATGAATTTAGGGGCAAAAAGAGAATATTTAAAAGATTTTGAAAAATTTGGGGTGTTCATAGATGCCCCTCTTTGCTACTAAGCCGGTTGAAAGCCGAGCTTAGTGGCAAAGAAAACACTCCAAATTTTGAAAAATGCCCCAGTCAACATATCTGAACTGGGTGTGGAAGGATTTGATTTAAAAAGACATGGTTTTTCAGATTTAAAACTTTATCCTTGAATGGCTTTGGGAGGACAAAATCCTCAAAAATGATATGATTGAATGATAGAGATGAGGAAATCGTGGTGGGACTTTGGGCGAAGATCCCGAAATGATGAAAGATAAGAATTTAGATCAAGTCTCGTGGGCGAGACAAGATCAATGTTTTGAAATGATTCAGGTTTAGCCCTTAACCTGGATGGGACGAAGATATATCAAAATAACCTGAATGAAGAAAGAAATATATGAGGACTTTGATGGGACATTTTTTTTTGAGAAAACGCCTCATGAGATGAAGCTCAAGTAGGATTTTATTCCGGATGGATATACAAAGCATGAATTCCTCGATGGGAAGAACCATGATGGGACTGGAGGAAGACACCTCGTCGAAACGAGGGAAACTCGTTGGAATGAGACTCAGGTTTAACCAAAACCTGAAAAGGAAGATACCTCAAGGGGCGAGGTTCAACCCTTAACCTGAAGGGGACGACCATATGGAACCCTTGAGTGAAGAGACCATAATGGGACCTTCAGAGTTTGGACGAACAAATTCGAAAGGGGTTTGCGAAAGGAGGAAGAAAAATGGGGTTCCCTACAACTTTGAAAAAGGGATGAACTTGGACGTCTCATTGTTGAGACTGAAAATAGCTTTTGAATTTAATGACCTCCCGCAGAAAATATAGGTTTTGACCTTTAACCTGAGTGGGAACAACCATACGGATTTCTCAAAGCCGTGATGGGACAGGAGAGATACTTCAACTGAATGGGGTAACTCTTCTGGAAGATATGAACAACGCTAGGTTGCACCAAAATGGATATTGAATATTTATTTCATTCTTTAGAATATCTAGAAAATTTTGCCAATAAGATAAATTTATAGTTGACTTCAATGCTTGAAAATGTGCACATGTGTGTAAAGATATTTCCTCTTTTACCTAGAGTATTTCCTCCAACAAAGTTAATTCCTCGGTTTTAAGAGTCAAATTCAAAGTTTTTGCACCGATGATTTTCTTCAAGGAAGCTATCCATTTCCTTGATATAAGAAGAGAATAAACATTCTCAATTTCATAAAAGCAAGTAGTGAAAACACATTGATAAAAGAGTTTTGCATGAGAAAAGATGACTTCTGGCAATTTCGGCAGTTTGATATCTGGGTGTTTTCCCGTGATGATCTTTTTGCACTCTTTTTGAGTCATTGGGCTTTTCGGGCTTTTTACATCATCCTTCATTTTGGAGATGTCCTGACTTTTCTCTCTTTTTCAGCGAAGGGTACGTCACAAACTCCTTCATCTCAGAGATGCTCCGATCCTTCTTTTTCTCAGGGAATATATATGATATTGGCTCAAATGTCTTTAGATGATAGCTGAAATCAAATATCATTTAGGGTTTGTCGGTAGGTTCGTCACACTCGCCTTCATCTCGACGGTGATCTGAACTTTCCCTGGAAGGATCCTTCACAAACTCCTTCATCTCGGTAGATGATCCAAATCTTCTTTGGCCCCGGGGGTCTACTCGCTTAATTCGCCTTCATCTTGACGACAATTGAGAGATCCCTTTTGCAGATATTTGATTGCAGCTTTAAAATGAGAAGATATGAATTAAGTGAATTCTTTTATAACTCAGGATATTTCCACTGTCTAATTGCCAGGAAATCGTCTTTAAACATGCATCATAGCTATGATCAATATCAATTCGCTTCTAGCTTTTCAACGTCATTGAATATTTCTTTCGCCAATCATACCAAGGATATTTCTCTTAGCCTTTTGGTTGATCAACAGGAAAAAGATTTGAATTCTTTCTCTTTTTCACGAAAAAGATTTACCTTTTTGGAGAGAATACTAGAGGTAATCAGAGGCGATTCTTTTGTGCAATAAGATTTATTAGAATCAACAAATACTTTTAGCAAATTGGCAAATTTTTCATGAATTCTTTATGAAATAATCACTCAATATAGATTTTGATACGACCTTTAGTTGCAATTTATGGTTTTGGACATTTTGACCAGTAAACTGAGATATTTCGTTTAACGACCAACGAAGGAGCTGGAACCTTTCATTTAATGACCAGTAAAAACTGGGACCTTTTATTTAACGACCAGCGAAGTAGCTGGAACCTTTCATTTAATGACCAACGAAGTAGCTGGGACATTTCATTTAGCGACCAGCGAAGTAGCTGGGACATTTCATTTAGCGACCAGCGAAGTAGCTGGGACATTTCATTTAGCGACCAGCGAAGTAGCTGAGACATTTCATTTAGCGACCAACGAAGTAGCTGGGACATTTCATTTAACGACCAGCGAAGTAGCTGGGACATTTCATTTAACGATCAGCGAAGTAGCTGGGACATTTCATTTAACGACCAGCGAAGTAGCTGGAACATTTCATTTAACGACCAACGAAGTAGCTGGGACATTTCATTTAGCGACCAGCGAAGTAGCTGGAACATTTCAAATAGCGACCAGCGAAGTAGCTGGGATATTTCATTTAGCGACCAGCGAAGTAGCTGGAACATTTCATTTAGCGACCAGCGAAGTAGCTGGGACATTTCATTTAATTATTTAACGACCAACGAAGTAGCTGGGACATTTCATTTAATCATTTAACGACCAACGAAGTAACTGGGTCATTTCATTTAATCATTTAACGACCAACGAAGTAGCTGGGACATTTCATTTAATCATTTAATGACCAGCGAAGTAGCTGGGACATTTCATTTAATCATTTAACAACCAACGAACTAGCTGGGACTTTTCATTTAATCATTTAACGACCAGCGAAGTAGCTGGGACATTTCATTTAATCATTTAATGACCAGCGTGTTACGACAATGAAGTCATACATGATACTTCAAGTACAAGGTTTTGATGATGAGCAAGTAGAATCAACTGCATTTCAGCTAAGGCTATGAAGAAATTGAAGAATTCGGTGAAGAATCCTTGAAGACTAGTGTGCAAATGTTTAATTCATTAAAAGTCTTAGATTCTTGTAAGAGTCTTACTTAGAGTGGATATTTAGGTTGCATTTCACCTTAAAAGTCTTTAGAAAAACTTTTCTAAAAGAAACTCTTTTAAAAATCTTTTTAGAAAACTCTTTTCTTAAATTTTCATGTTTATTAGTCGACCAATAGACTTATCAGTTGACTAATCCTTTCGCGCCATATTTTCTAAAAAGTCATTTTTGTCAAATTAGTCGACCGAAGGTTTTATTAGTCGACTGGACAGAATGTCTGTTTTCTGGAAAATTAGCAGCAGTCGACTAATGGTTTTATCAGTCGACTGAACAGAACATGTGTTTTCTGAAAATTTAGCAGCAGTCGACTAATGCTTTTTATCAGTCGACCGAACAGAATGTTTGTTTTTCAGAAGATTTTAGCAGCAGTCGACTAAAAGGTTTTTCAGTCTACTGATGATATTATTAGTCGACTAACTTTTCTCCAGTCGACTAAGTTTCAAAAGTTCAGATTTTCAAACGGCTCGATTAACAGATCAGTCGACCGACGATAATTGTCAGTCTACTAATAACTAACTATTAGTCGACTAACTGATGTTTCAGTTGACTAATTTTGTCGTTTTCCTGAAACTTCAAAAAGGCGTGTCTTTTCATTTTTCAAACGTTTTGATCGTTCAAAATGGACAGTTTTGACACCCTTTCATACTCTCAACGTATGGAATCTTTTAACTATAAATATGAGTGCATTTTACACTAAAAAACAACAAGAATTCAATCGATTTGAATCATTTACTTCTTGCTTTTCACTCCTATTCATTCAAGTATTTGTTTTCTCAATCATGTGATATTTTCACTTCAGTTTTTCACTCAAATCACTTTGAGAGATAGTGAATTCGTGAGTAGAGTGTTTCAACAACCTCAAAAGCCAATTGCATCTCATTTGCATTTAAAAGGAAGGCTCATAGGTTGTATTGTAAGTTGTTATTTCTTTTGTGTAAAAAGGACTCCTTGGTGTAAAGGAGTTGTTTGCTTTCAGTAGGATTGTTACTGAAAGTGGGACCGGTTATGGTCTGTGTGATCTTGTAGTTTACAAGGTTGATAGTGGAAAATCTCAAGCGGGTTTTGCTTAGGGACTGGATGTAGGTCGGGTTTGACCGAACCAGCATAAAATCTTGTGTTCTTTGTGTGTTTGCTTTGAGATTTGCAAAATCATTCAATATTCCGCAGAAATTTTTAAAAGCACTATTCACCCCCCCCCTCTAGTGCTCGTTGCCTCAATCCTAGTGCACTTTCATTTGGTATCAGAGCACAGGTTTGCTATTACTTTGATTTGACCATCATCTAGAATGACAACTACAATATCTCAGCACAAAGAAGGAAGTTCCTTTGTTCGTCCTCCTCTCTTCGACGAAACAAACTATGGATACTGGAAAGTAAGAATGACAATATTCCTGCAATCCATGGATCTCGATATCTGGAGAGTTGTTTCAGAAAAGTATCAAACTCCATCAACTGATTTCAGCCGATGGACCGATGATGAAAAGAAGACTGCTTCACTTAATGCCAAGGCAATGAATGCCTTATATTGTGGCGTTGACAAGGTAAAGTTCAATCGCATCTCTCAATGCTCTACAGCTAGTGAAATCTGGCATACTCTTCTCGTAACACACGAAGGTACGTCAAAGGTAAATGAATCTAAAATTGCTTCTTTAGTTCATAAATTTGAATTGTTCAAAATGAAGCAAAATGAATCTATATCGGACATGGTAACTAGAATGACCGATATAACTAACACTTTGAAATCCCTTGGAAAAGAATATTCACAAGTGGATTTAGTCAGAAAAATTCTAAGGTGTTTAACTCCTGAATGGGAGAGAAAAACCACTGCTATTGAAGAAGCAAATGATCTCAATACTCTCACTCTTGAAGACTTAGTTGGTAACCTAATGGCATATGAGGTCCAACTTCAAGACAGACAAGAAGAAGAGCCTAAAAAGAAATCTCTTGCTTTTAAGGCTACTTCTAACTCAGAAAATTCTGAAGAAGATGAAGATGAAGATATTTCCCTCATCACAAGGCAATTCAGAAGATTCATCAAAAAAGGAAGATTTCAAAGAAAGACAAAAAAAGCAGATTCTTCCATTCCCAATGAAGTAAAGTGCTTTAACTGCAAAAAAGGCAGGACATATCAAGAAAGATTGTCCTCTTCTCAAATTCAAACCCAAGGACCAATTCAAGAAGAAAAAGGCATTTCAAGCCTGTTGGGATGATAGTGACTCCTCTTCCGATGATGAATCAAATGAAGATGTCGCCAACATGTGTTTTGTAGCACAAGAAGATTTGGTAAGTCAATTTGACTATGATGAGTTATTTGAAGCATTTAATGATTTATATGCTAAATTTAAGAGTCTTAGTTCTAAAAATAAAGAGTTAAAAACTGAAAATTTAACTCTTGACTCTCAAAATAAAGTGTTACTTCAAGAAATAGAAGATCTCAAGAAGGAAAATTCTTGCCAAGCACTTGAGATAAAAGAAATTGGAGTTAGAACCAATCTCTTACAAAAGGAAATATCTAGTCTTAAAGAAAAGTCAAATGATCTTCTTTCTATAGTGACCAAATTCACAAATGGTCAAGAGAATCTAGAAAAACTTCTTGGTTCTCAAAGATGCTCGGTTAATAAAACCGGATTGGGATATAGCTTCTTTGATACTCAAAATAGACCAAACTATGTGGTGAAAAATCAAAGACATTATTCTCAACCTTTTGTTCATAAAACTAAGCTTTCTAGTTCTAATAGAAATGCATCTAGAAATGATTATTCTAGAAATGTTTATTCTAAATCATTTTATAGAAAGAATATTTATTATCAAAAGAAACCAAAATCCAAATGGATATGGGTTCCTAAGACTAACTCTCATGGACCCAAAAATAGAAAGGGGTCAAATGCTCTGTTTTCTGATTTTGTTGTAGGTACACAACATAAGGAGCAAATGGATATTGGACAACGGCTGTTCCAAACATATGACTGGAAGGCCGGAGTTTTTTTCCACCCTCCAAAATAAGGATGGAGGAACCGTCACCTTTGGTGACAATAACAAGGGAAAAGTGATAGGTATTGGTAATATTGGTAATCCAAAATTTCCCTTGATAGAAAATGTTCTTTTAGTGGATGGTTTAAAGCATAATTTAATCAATTATGTGATAAAGGTTTTCATGTTTCTTTTGAAAATGATTTATGCTTAATTTCTGATTTTCAATCTAAAAAGATCATTTTTAAAGGTAAAAGAAGAAACAATGTGTATGAACTATATCTAGATGAATTACCCTCTTTTAATGAAAAATGTCTTATTGTTTCAAATGAAATTCAATGGTTATGGCATAAGAGACTTGGAGATGTTAACTTTAAAATTATTTCAAAATTATCCAAAAATGATCTTGTAAGAGGCCTACCTAGAATACCATATAAAAAGGATCACTTATGTGATGCTTGTCAAAGGGGTAAACAAATCAAGAGTTCTTTTAAAGCAAAAGATATAGTTTCAACAAAACGTCCTCTTGAACTTTTACATTTAGATCTATTTGGACCATCTAGAATTCAAAGTTTGAATGGTAGCAAGTATGCTTTTGTTATAGTAGATGATTATTCTCGGTTTACATGGGTGATTTTTCTAAAAAGCAAAAATGATGCTTTTTCAGAATTTTCTAAACTTTGTAGAAGAATTACAAATGAAAAATCTACATCTATTATTAAAATTCGTAGTGATCATGGTGGTGAATTTGAAAATGAATCTTTTCTAAAGTTTTGTGATTTACATGGTATCTCTCACAACTTTGCTTTTCCTAGAGCGGCTCCACAAAATGGAGTTGTTCAAAGAAAGAATAGAACTTTGCAAGAATGTGCTAGAACCATGCTTCAAGATAAAAAATTACCAAAATATTTTTGGGCTGAAGCAATTAATACATCATGTTATGTCTTAAATCGTGTTCTTATTCGACCAAGTTTACATAAAACATGTTTTGAATTGTATTATGATCGTATACCAAAGATCTCATATTTCAAAATTTTTTGTAGTAAATGTTTCTTGTTAAATACCAAAGATAATCTTGATAAGTTTGATTCAAAATCAGATGAATCAATATTTCTTGGATATTCTTCTAGAAGTAAAGCATATCGTATTTTCAATAAAAGAACATCTTGTATTGAAGAATCTTTACATGTTGCATTTGATGAGAATTGTGAGCAGGTTATTCTTCTAAGCGAAGAAGAAGAAGCAATACTTCAAGAAGAACCCTTGATAGAGAGTACTTCTCAAGAAAATATTCCTCTTCAACCGGTTTGGAAAGAAGTTCCTAATCATCCACATGAACAAGTTATTGGTGAAATAAAGAGTGGTGTCCAAACTAGAAGGCAGTTAGAAAAATATATTGCAAATGTTGCTTTCATATCTAAATTAGAACCAAAGAATATCAATGAGGCATGTGATGATGAATTTTGGCTTTTAGCCATGTCTGAAGAACTTAACCAATTTACTAGGAATGATGTTTGGGATCTAGTTGATAGACCAAAGGATCATCCAGTAATTGGAACAAGATGGGTCTTCCGAAATAAGCTGGATGAAAATGATGAAGTCATTCGTAACAAAGCAAGGCTAGTGGCACAAGGCTATAATCAAGAAGAAGGCATAGATTTTGATGAAACCTATGCACCAGTGGCTCGATTAGAGTCAATTCGTATGATGCTTGCTTTTGCTAGTTACATGAACTTCAAGTTATATCAAATTGATGTTAAGAGTGCATTCTTAAATGGACACATCAATGAAGAAGTTTATGTAGAGCAACCTCCAGGCTTTGAAAATGAGAAATATCCAGAAAAGGTCTACAAATTGAAAAGAGCTTTGTATGGACTCAAACAAGCACCAAGAGCGTGGTATGAAAGACTACAAAATTTTCTAGAACAATCTGGTTTTTCCATTGGTCGGGTAGACTCCACTTTATTTATTAAACATTTTAATTCAGATATTCTTATTGTGCAAATTTATGTTGATAACATAATATTTGGTTCCACTAATGATTCTCTTTGTAAAGAATTTGCTAAGGCTATGCAGAAAGAGTTTGAAATGAGCTTGATGGGCAAATTAAACTACTTCCTTGGACTTCAAATAAAGCAAACTGAAGAAGGAATCTTCATCAATCAGGCTAAGTATACAAAAGAACTTCTCAAGAGATTTGGGATGGACTCATTGAAATCAAGAAGGAATCCTATGAGTACAACTACTTCTCTTGATAAAGATGAAAATGGTAAAAGTGTAGATACTAAGCTCTACAGAGGTATGATCGGATCTCTATTATACTTAACTGCTAGTCGACCTGATATTATGTTTAGTGTTTGTATGTGTGCAAGATTTCAAGCTTATCCAAAGGAATCTCATTTAACTGCAGTAAAACAAATTCTTCGTTATTTAAAAGATACTTCAGATTTCGGTTTGTTTTACCCAAAATCATCTTCCTTTGATTTAGTTTCATATAGTGATGCAGATTTTGCATGAAGTAAATCTGATCGCAAGAGTACTAGTGGAACTTGTCATTTCTTGGGAAATTCCTTAGTCTCTTGGTTTAGTAAAAAGCAAAATTCAGTATCACTCTCAACAACTGAAGTTGAATATATAGCGGCTAGTTTAGCATGTTCACAAGTACTTTGGATGAAACAGACCTTAAAAAATTTTGGTTTGAATTACTCCACAACAACTATTTATTGTAATAACACTAGTGCTATAAATCTTTCGAAAAATCCTATTCAGCACTCAAGAACTAAGCATATTGAAGTTAGACATCATTTTTTAAGAGATCATGTGTTAAAAGGAGATATTTCGTTAAATTTTATTTCCACTAAAGAACAACATGCTAATATCTTCACTAAACCTCTTAAAAATGAAGATTTTATGAGAATTAGGAGAGAACTAGGTATTTGCTCATTTTTGGATTTATAAAAATGCTGATTTTTGAACAAAATCTCAAAATCGCACTATATTAGTCGACCGATAAAATTCTAGTCGACTGGTGTTTTATATTTTGGAATGTATCGCACCATATTAGTCGACTGATATATTTCTAGTCGACTGATGATATTTTTAGAATAAGTCGCACTTTTTAGTCGACCGATAAAGTTTTAGTCGACTAAATTTTTTTAAGAAAAAAATTTTAAGTGAAGGGACCCGACACTCCTTGGATTTGTTTTAAAACCCGTTTTTTTTTTTTAAAAAGGGGCATCGTTTCACTTCGTACCTTTTCGTTTTTTTCTTAAAAATAAAACCCTTAAACCCTCTTTCTCTCTTGCCTCTCTCTTTTTCGAAAAACCCTCGGAGTGCCGTTCGACTCCATCTTCACCGGGATTTTCTTACCGTAACAGGGAGACGCCGGAATCTTCTGGCTGTGATCTTGAAACGCCGAAATCCTCTTGCAGTGACTGGCGCATCTTCAAAACACGTCGGAACTCTCTTGCCGTGTTTTAAAATAGAGATACGAGTTAAAAGTCTATTTTGCTTATGCTATTTTTGCCCTTACTCTTTTTTATTCTGACAAAGGGGGAGAAAAAGATAAAGATAACATTACTTTGAAATTGCAGGGAGATCTTGAGAAAAAGATGATAGCAATTACATTACAGAAGATCTTGCATGAGAAATGCAAAATTAAGAGAAAAAGAAAGCTTTGAATGAATGTATTTCTAAATACATGAAGAAATGATGATTGGAAATGCAAACCAATCAATATGTGATATATGTGCTTTAAATGTGCTAACTTTTAATGTTTTGCATCATATTGATAGGGGGAGTAAAATCTCCATCTATGCATCTAAATGCTTCATCTTTGATTAAGTTTGTCATCATAAAAAAGGAGGAGATTGTTACGACAATGAAGCCATACATGATACTTCAAGTACAAGGTTTTGATGATGAGCAAGTAGAATCAACTGCATTTCAGCTAAGGCTATGAAGAAATTGAAGAATTCGGTGAAGAATCCTTGAAGACTAGTGTGCAAATGTTTAATTCATTAAAAGTCTTAGATTCTTGTAAGAGCCTTACTTAGAGTGCATATTTAGGTTGCATTTCACCTTAAAAGTCTTTAGAAAAACTTTTCTAAAAGAAACTCTTTTGAAAATCTTTTTAGAAAACTCTTTTCTTAAATTTTCATGTTTATTAGTCGACCAATAGACTTATCAGTCGACTAATCCTTTCGCGCCATATTTTCTAAAAAGTCATTTTTGTCAAATTAGTCGACCGAAGGTTTTATCAGTCGACTGGACAGAATGTCTGTTTTCTGGAAAATTAGCAACAGACGACTAATGGTTTTATCAGTCGACTGAACAGAACATGTGTTTTCTGAAAATTTAGCAGCAGTCGACTAATGCTTTTTATCAGTCGACCGAACAGAATGTTTGTTTTTCAGAAGATTTTAGCAGCAGTCGACTAAAAGGTTTTTCAGTCTACTGATGATATTATCAGTCGACTAACTTTTCTCCAGTCGACTAAGTTTCAAAAGTTCAGATTTTCAAACGGCTCGATTAACAGATCACTCGACCGACGATAACTGTCAGTCTACTAATAACTAACAATTAGTCGACTAACTGATGTTTCAGTCGACTAATTTTGCCGTTTTCCTGAAACTTCAAAAAGGCGTGTCTTTTCATTTTTCAAACGTTTTGATCGTTCAAAATGGACAGTTTTGACACCCTTTCATACTCTCAACGTATGGAATCTTTTAACTATAAATATGAGTGCATTTTACACTCAAAAACAACAAGAATTCAATCGATTTGAATCATTTACTTCTTGTTTTTCACTCCTATTCATTCAAGTATTTGTTTTCTCACTCACGTGATATTTTCACTTCAGTTTTTCACTCAAATCACTTTGAGAGATAGTGAATTCGTGAGTAGAGTGTTTCAACAACCTCAAAATCCAATTGCATCTCATTTGCATTCAAAAGGAAGGCTCATAGGTTGTATTGTAAGTTGTTATTTCTTTTGTGTAAAAAGAATGACTCCTTGGTGTAAAGGAGTTGTTTGCTTTCAGTAGGATTGTTACTGAAAGTGGGACCGGTTATGGTCTGTGTGATCGTGTAGTTTACAAGGTTGATAGTGGAAAATCTCAAGCGGGTTTTGCTTGGGGACTGGATGTAGATCGGGTTTGACCGAACCAGGATAAAATCTTGTGTTCTTTGTGTGTTTGCTTTGAGATTTGCAAAATCATTCAATATTCAGCAGAAAGTTTTAAAAGCACTATTCACCCCCCCCCCTCTAGTGCTTGTTGCCTCGATCCTAGTGCACTTTCACAGCGAAGTAGCTGGGACATTTCATTTAATCATTTAACGACCAGCGAAGTAGCTGGGACTTTTCATTTAATCATTTAACGACCAGCGAAGTAGCTGGGCCATTTTATTTAATCATTTAACGACCAACAAAGTAGCTGGGACATTTCATTTAATCATTTAACGACCAGTGAAGTAGCTGGACATTTCATTTAATCATTTAACGACCAGCGAAGTAGCTGGGACATTTCATTTAATCATTTAACGACCACCAAAGTAGCTGGGACATTTCATTTAATCATTTAACGACCTTTGATTTAATGATTTGATCTAAGATTGAGACTTTCTGAGGAACAAACAGCACGAGGACTGAACTTGATCTTTAGATTTGAAAATTTAGCAAAATAATCAGTGCGAACACTAGGTTTTCCAACTGAGAGTCGGGAAGAAGATCGTCCTATTTAAGATATTTAGAGATCGAAGCAAGAAGAATGGCTGGGGTTTCAGGATTTATCCTTTATATAGACATTTGATGAGAATTTAGGAGGGAATGATTCAGGTCTACTCCTTGACCTGAAAGGGAAAAGAATATACATTTGATGAGAATTTAGTAAAAGAATGCTTCAGGTTTATCCCTTAACCTGAAGGGAAAATAGAAGATTTTATGAAGAGATAACCTGAGACTTGAATTTAGAAGGGATATGACAAGATTTTAAATTTATGATCTATGATTTAGATGGACCAGGTATGTGACGGGGGATATAAAAAGAATAAACTTTGAGAAGACAAAAGGATATAGAACTTTGAAAAAAATGTAGAACATTTGAGGAAAATTTTTGTAAAAAGAATTCTCACAGGTAGCATGGTTGCCCCTATGAGTGATCTCAGGATTATCCCTTATCCTGAATGGGAAAAAGAATAGAATTTAAAGAGATTTAATGAAGGAAAATTGATAAATCTAGAAAATCAACAAAGATTGACAAAACTTGTATTTACAAAAGAATCCTCATAGGTAGTGTTATTGCTCCTACGAGGGGTTTCATGATTATCCCTTATCCTGAATGGGAAAAAGAATAGAATTTAAGAAAATTTAGCGAAGGCAAATTGATATAAATCTAAAAAATCAATAAAGATTAACAAAACTTGTATTTATAAAAGAATCCTCATAGGTAGCGTTGTTGCTCCTACAAGGGGTCTCAGGATTTTCCCTTATCCTGAATGAGAGGAACCTTGGACAACGAGGGTCAGGTTTATCCGTTAACTTGAAAGGGTACACCTCGGACAACGAGGGTCAGGTTTATCCCTTAACCTGAAAGGGGAAATGAATAGATAAAATTTAATAGAATTGAGGAAAATCTGATAAAACTTGATAAAACTTGATAAAATTGACGTAAACTTGATAAAAATATGAATAAAATGAGTGAAACTGATAAAGATATCAAAAATTAACTGAAGATTTATAAGATTTGAGAAAAAGAGTTTTTCTAATCCTGCTTGCATATGGGATCTTGGAAGGAAAATGTTTATTTAAAAGATAAATGAGAAATCATTTTGGGGGAAAAAAATCCACCACAAGAAGAATGATCAACGCGAGATCTGATCCTTTAAATCAAACATGAGAGATCATCATGAGGGTTAATTTTCGAAGGCAATGGTTTTGAATACTTAATTTTGAAGAAGAAGATCAACAATAGATCTGATTTCTAAAAATAACAGTTCGAAATTGATAATAAGATCAATATAATGTTTTTAGAAACCAATCTTGGAAGATAAGACCAACACAGGGGTTGATAATGATTTAAAATCAATACAAGGATTGATTTTTGAATGATTTGAAACCCATTTTGAAAGATTTAGACCAACACAAGGGTTGATCTTTGAATATAAAGTTTTGAAATCAGTTTTGGGAGATAAGACCAACACGAGGGTTGATCTATAAAGATTTGAAATTCATTTTGGAAGGTAAGACCAACACAAGGGTTGATCTTTTGAATATAAAGATTTGAAATCCATTTGAAAGATAAGACCAACACAACGATTGATCTTTCAATGTAATGGTTCGAAAAACTTATTTTTGAAGATATGATCAACCCGAGGGTTGATTTTTGACAAAGGTTAGACCAAAGAATATTTGAACTTATCGGTCATAACAAAGACTTTTTTTTTTTTTTAAATTTCATGATTTTTGAAAAGCCCTCATAGGTAATATCATTTCTCTCATGAATGATGTCAGGATTGTCCCGCATTCTGGAAAGAACAGGAATTTAAATGCCCCAGTATAGCGAAAGAAGGAAGTATTTGAATATCAAAGATATAAAGAAAAATTGACATTTCATTGATAAGCAAAAGGTTCGATAACAACTAAATATTTACAAGAACTTGAAAAAGGAAAGGACTCATAGAAGACTGGGCTGACTAGCCCCTACAAGACAACTGACAAAAAGAGACGAAAGCAAACAAAAATTTTGGCTTTATCAATTCTTTGAGTGGTCCGGGAATGGTTCTGTCAGGACTGCTGGCTGCTTTTCTTCCTCGTCCTCTATCAGCTCACTTCTGTCGATGCAGTCTTGTATCATGTGCTTGAGGACGAAACAATGCTCTGTGTCGTGCCTCGTTGCCCTATGGTATTTGCAAAATTGGTCCTTGAATTTTCCCAACATTACAGGAGGATCTGCGATTTTAGGGAGTTTGATCATCCCGTGTTTCAAAAGGTAATTCATAATTACTTCTAAACTCTTAGATAATGGAGTGAAGACTCGATCTTTCTCCCACTTGATGTACTTGGGCTTCTCTTGAAGATCACCCTTTTATTGAAGGCCAATTGGAAGCGGCTTGTCATTGTTCTTATACGCTCTCTCCTTCGGCCCCTTGCCCTGATCTACTCTCGGATCACTGTCACTGTTGTTCTTGTTTCCTTTGCTGCTACTACTAAGATTATTGCAGGAGGCATCAACTGAATGAGCAAATTGTGCCTTTTTCTTCTGGTCTTGGACATTCTTGACCAGAGGCGTGCCCTCGTAAAGTCCGCTTTCTATTCCTGCTTCAAGCCATTCAGCTCGCTCAATCAACTTGATGAAGGATTTCGTCGGGGAAGTGGCGATGAGGCTCCTTATGGGCTGAGAGAAATTGTTGAGGATCACCTGCAATGTGTGTTCCTCAGGAATGGGTACCTTCATCTTATTACAGGTGCTTCTCCACCTGTGAATGAAATCACCTGCTGTGATCATCGCAAAATTTTTCCTCTCTTTATGGTTTCTCTCTCTCTTCCTTCTCTTTTCTTTTTCCAACCTCTATTTTCCTCCTTTTTGAAGGGAGAAGAATAAAAGAGAGAAAAAGAGAAAGAGAAGAGAAAAGAAAGAAAGGAAAAGAGAAGAGGAACTTTTTTTGCGGGGTCTCACTTGACCTTGATTTGAAAAGATTCAAAAGATTACTCGCCTCCATTTTTGAAAATGTGCGGGAAAATGGAGAGACGGGATTCGCTCATCGGTACGAGGTTCGACCGTTCCCGGCGCCTTTACCAGGGGTAATCGAACCAAGGATCGAATCTATGTCTTTTGCTTTGCCTAAATATAATCTAAGAATTTATTCTAACTCTAAATGCACAAAGAATCATGCTTGTGCAATGCAAGAATACATGCTCCTTTTGTAAGATGTTTCGAAAATTTCTAAGTATTTTGAGATGAACTTGGTAAAGGAATGAAGAAATGATTGAATTTAACTTAGAGCTTGAGATAGATCAGAGAAGTTCTAAGCTTTTGAAGTAAATCAGGATTTGGAAGAATAAATGAGAAAGAATGACTTGAAGCTTTGAAATGAAAGGAAATGAAGTTTCAAAGTCAAAATCGACTTTGAATTTGGATTTGAATTTAGAAAAGGAAATGAATATTTGAGATGAAATTGAATTTTGGATTTTTAAGTTTGGAATGGATATGAGATAATCAAATGGTATTTAAGAATAGAAATGGATTTAGGGAATTCAGATGAGATCTGAAAATGGAATTGGATTTGAAATCTAGAATTTGGGAATGGAGTTGGACCTAAAGATAGATTTAAGATCTGAGATTTGAGATCCGAGATAAAATTGGGTTCTGGATCCTAAGATGGATTTGGATCTGAAGTCTAAGATCCAACATGTGATTGAATTCTGAATCCTAAAGAGGAATTGGATCTGAAGCCTAAGATCCAAAGTGAAATTGGAATCTGGATCCTAAAAAGGAATTGGATCTGAAGTCTGAGATCCAATATGAGTGTTGAATCATGGATCCTAAAAATGGATTTGGAGTTTAAATTCAGAAGATGAATCAAGAATTTCCAAGTTTTAATTTGAACTTGGAAAATGAATTTTAGAAATTGAATCTTGACTATACAAACGAATTTCAAAGTTTAAATTGGATTTTAAATTTAAGATAGAATTTGGAATTTAAAATACAAGATGATTCTGAAGTTTCAAAGTCAAATGGGACTTTGAAATGGAATTCTTGAATCCTTTTGAGAAGTAGAATTGAATTTGAATTTATGAATAGGATTTGATCTGAGAAATGAAGGAAAGAATTACTTGGATTTTTGAAAAAGAAATTTTAAAAATATGATGCAATTCTATCCTAAATGATGAATGAATTTAAATTTTTGAAATTGGATTTTGAAAAGCTATTTCATTCTTTAAATGAATTAAAATAAGATTGAAGATATAATACATCCTTGACTATGGTCATTGAATGTATTATATAATAATCTATATTTAAATTCAGGTGAAAAATGAAACACATTTGGTGCTTTTATAGAATTTAAAATGAAATTAACTCTCAATATACTCTGACTATGGTCATTGGTATATATTTTGAATTAATTTTAAGTTAAATTCTGATAAAAGAATAAAATATTTAAGGAAAATATGATGAATTTTGAAAAGAGACCCGGTGTGGATCCAATGTTATTTCGTAAAAGATAAAAATCCTAAGTTTTGTCCACACCCTGACTATGGCCATTGATGTGGATCATCAACTTAGGATCAATTACATCTTACGAAGGTGTGCACGTGCCATTCGTGTTTCACCATTCGTGAGATTTTAGAAAAACAAGGGAGAAAATATGAGAACAAGTGATTCATGATATTTATAATGCTCATTCATTCTATCTAAAACAGGAAATGTAAATTCTCATTTAAGATTTAACTATTACAATATGTAAAATTGAATTTATAACTCCGAATAATGAAATTTTCCACATATACCCTGCAAAATATTTGGTTAGTATAACAAGAATGGAAGAGAAATGGCATATATCACATGGATTTCAGAGATGCAGGTGGTGGGACATTCATATGCCCTAATGTCCATGATTCAGAATGGAAGATGAGGGATGATGTATACTTACATACATATATATATATGCACACCAATAGATATATATATACATATGTATATGTGCGTATATCTATATATATACATATATACATCAGTACATATCATGTACATGACAGAGGTGATACTAACACAGGTGGTAAATATGTGAGCTTGGAAATATATATAGGGAGGAAGCACTGTTGTATAACAAAATGGCTGAGTGCATGGGGATATGATAGTAGTCATGGTATGTTTGAGTGGATAGAATTTTGAACATAGGCTGGAACACAGGTGATGTATAACAGCTACTAGGTTGATGAATGGTAGAGGAAGTGCAAGGGAAACAAATTTGCAGCAAACAGCTGCTATAGATAACCTGTAATGGGAAATGGATTACGCCTATGAACAACAAAGTGAAGAAGGAAAATGTTGTGAGGTAAAGTGGGGTTATAAAAGGGTATGCTGAGGCCGTTGAAATCCAGCTGATATTGGGTCATATCAATATGTGAATCAGTGAAGAGGTGTATAGGTGTGATGTATGGTGAATAGGGTGGAAACTTGTGCTGACGGTAGGGAGGAATACAGCAGGTAAGATGGGAAGTTGCTGGAGCTGGATTTTAATAGTGAGAAAAGGGGAATTACCCAGATGACGTAGAAGGTGACAAATGATGAAGTGCAACCGTGACAGATGACTAAACACTTAGGATAAAGGGATTATTGCAGGAAAAGGGTAAAAAAAAAAAAAAATGAAGTGACAGATAGCTACAGAAATTATGAAGGAAAGCGGGGCTGATGGAACACTATTTCATAAACAGAGGCAACAAGGGTTTGAGATAATGAGAGATATAGCTGTGTTCTTAATCACAACTTGAATTTCCTATTCATCTACAGAGGCATCCTTAGGGGACGGCCACATGTCCCAAAAAAAAAAAAAAACCTTGCTTATGTGCCTCTATTGGGATCGAGCCTTCCAAAGTGGTAGGCCTACTATCATTGATGCTAAAGGTGATTGAAATCAGGCGGGTGGTGTGCTGTGAGAAAAAAAATGACCTAAATGATGTGCACCTAATACAATACAGTCATATCTACTGAAATGACCTATAGGTGGCAGGGGGGAGGGCTATACTATGGAATGAGGATATAGAATAGATAGCCAAAATAATGCATTCAAAGGTTTTGCCATTATGTTTTCTATGGAAGGTTACAACTAGGACCCAGCATTTAAATAACTTTCTACAGAAATTTTGACAATGGGCCTACTAAAAAAAAAAAAAAATCAACAAAGTGTGAACCAATATGGTAGCAAAGGAATATGTAAATTGACAATGAGAAAAGGGGGGCCAAATTCAGATAATTCAAGAATGACTTTCATAATTGGATGATCATTTTGCAAACATGCAACCTTTTGTGAGTCTAAAAAAAAAAAAATCCAGCTTGGCAGCTGAAGCCCTTTGTCTACCAGGCAAAAGTATATGTCTTCAAATAATTCTAGATATTATGAGAAAGCAAAGATAGCGAGCCAAACAAAGGAAATAGATAATAAAAAAAAAATCAGGTTGCCAAATGTCTACAGAAGAGTACATTTTTAAATAACTGGATCAAATAACAATCAAGAGAGACGAGGCTTAATTCAGCCATGAAGTATTTGAGGATATCTAGCCTTTTCAGGGAGTAGCTTCATTTCCGGCGAGCAGCATAAAGTGAATTTTATTTACATATTCAAACCATCAACAATTTCTTTCCTTGAGGAACCCTGATCCTTGATTCAATTCAGGCAAGAGCAGGTTATAAAGAGACTGATTGTCACAAGCCTGATGAAAACACAATAGTAGGAAAATGACAGTCAGGAAATTGTTAAAGCATAGCCTTTTTATCATCATAAGATATTCAGTTTGCTAATTCTTCTTGGGAAAGTTGTCAACTCGCTGAAAAGACTAATGTTTCTTTACCACGAATCTCCTACCTGTTATCTTAGTGTTGCATCTTGATACATCATCAGTTGACACACATTACCTTTTCTCCTTAATAAAATTTCTTTCCTTGACTCTCGAAAAAAAAAATCAGACAATGTCAGAAGTATCACAGCTACTTCCAGCACAAACAAAAGGAACTCCACCGGATGCTTGATCTATATAATTGATTTCAGTCCATGACAAGAACCGTTTAACCTGAAAGCTTAAAATGGCCGAAAATATAGAATCAAAACTGACAGTCTTTGTATTAAAAGAAAGAGCTTTGGTTGGCTTCCCTCATTCGATATCTCTGTGATGTATATTATGGCTTTTTCAAATTTGTTGCTTTGATTCTGAAGCAGTAGGACCATCTGAGCCAGAAACTTTAGCTTAGCAAGCAGTGGATTTACCTTACAGCCTCCATTTCAAAGGTCTGGACCATGATATCATAATAATTCAGGTGATAACCTGCACATTTGGAACAGTATAACATCTAAGACATTAGTAACTTGTAACTGATTTCCCTGATCATGATTGGGGATAGACGTCTCATTGCATGCTAACTACCCATTCCTTTGTATTAGCAGCATAACATGATGAAACTCTTGATGTTGCCTTACCTCTTTCAGACCTTACATTGCTGGAGGGGATGGTTTCTGGGCTCTCTACAGAGCTTGGTGGCCTTGTGTTTATGTAAAATATCAAATATCCCAACAATCCAGCTTCTTCAGATCATTATCATTAGTAATAGATTCAGATGCTTAACCATCTTAAGTGGTGGTTGCTGAAGTAAATCCTCATAGGTTACAGCTGGGTCTTTAGTGAAGGGGAAAACAGAAGAGGGGGATCAACGTTCAATTTACTAAATATTTACAGTAGTGCAAATCAATTAAGTAACTAAGATGCATAAAAAAATGATGAACAGGCACCGTAAAACCTGGAGTTTAGAACAAAACAAGGGTTATTATATATAACAGAGGAATCAAGACATAACAAAAGGGAAAACCCAAAATGGCCTGAAAGATAATAAACACAGAGGTAATTCCCCTTTTTTTTTTAGCTACACAATTCTATTCACAACCAAATTAATGTTTGCTATGTGATTAACAGTTTCAGCTTGAATCCGAATTTGAGGGGAAGCCATTTAAACTGAAACTTTCCTTGCCCTGGTAATAACCTGCTCCAGCCTTGACAACAGCCCCAGGATTACGTTGGCTTGAAGTAACTTACCTTTGCTTAACGCACATGGAGATCTGCTGGGAAAGGGGTGAGGCATTGCAAGAGAAGACAAGCTCCCTTCTGGTGCTGCCCATGGGGTATGGGAGGACGACACGGATATACAAGTGCAGAAAACACGATACACATGAAGTTGCAAAGTGCAAAGTAATAAAAGAAAATTAAGCAAGAGAACATGCTGCGGAACATAACGAGATTTTTTTTTTAGAGGATTCATATCTTGGGAAATCATTGAATCCATCTGAGACATATAGATTTGAAAGTGCAACATACATAAAAAAAATGCAAACACAAGCCGAAAATCAGAGAGGAGAAATGTGAATCAATTACGGGGGAGTAATGCAGAGTATATTTTCACATTAAAAGGGCTTGAATCTTAAGATGAACCAACAAAACGATTTATAATCTTAGGATAGAAAGAGATTCAAAGTAACTAATTAAAATTTCTGCAAAATGAATCCGATCTGATATGGGATCAGATCGGATGTCATTGCAAAGATTATTCTAAATGCAAAAGGAATACAGATGGATTCTTTAATAGCTTAGGCTCCCCTAAAAAAAAAAAGTGATTATGCTAATGGCCAAGAGATGGCCGATCGTATTTAGTAGAAGCAAAAGAATGGAAATGCAATCAATAGAGAAAGAAAAGAAATAAGGCAAGGAAGAAGGGAAAAGGAGAACAAGATTTGAAATAATGGTATATAAATAAAATAAGAAATCAGAAGAAAACTTGCAATAAAAGAATGAAAGTGTAGGGATCTGAGAATTCCCATCGATCTTGCACAGGGATGGGTTGGTGTTACATAAGCAAACCAACACCACCTGAGGTGCGTCAACCGGGCCAAAATTGAAAGTTAAGACCAAGAACAGAGAAATGAAAGGAAGCAAGAAGGAGAACGAAAATGAAACACTTACCTCTGGTTGTGACTGCTGCTGGATTGATCTCCTTCAGGCCACTGAGGCAGGACCAAAAAAATGCAGAGGGGAAGAAGGGGTCGATAGGTAAGGGATGAATGAAATGGATCCTTTAGAAGAAACCTCGACGTCCAGAAGAGGTTCGAGTGCCTCCGAAGGGAAATCGATGAAGAATGGATGATTGAAAGAAGAAAAGGGATGATGCCGAGGGGAAATTTGTTGTATGAGAGTCGGTGATGGACCTCAAAGCCGAAAAAAAATGGATCTCCTCTGGTTTTCTCGTCGTTCCCTTTTTGAAGAGAAGGGTCGATGATTCGAGAAGGGTCGGCAGTTGGGAATCGACGATCAGAGAGAAAGGAGATTCATCCATGGGCGATGGAGGGTTTGGAGGAGCACAAGCCATTGAGCAGGGCGGCTGGGCGATGAGAGGAAGCAGGTCTTTCGCTTGTGACCCCTTGCAAAAAACCCTAAAAAAAAAAGTTTTAACAGGGTTTTTCAGATTTTAACATGCATTTTTTCAAAAAGAGGGCTCCTTTAAAACCATCTTTTTTCATAAAGTGGTTTAAAAAGATTTTTTTAGCAAAACCAACTTTAAAAAGCTCGAAACCACTTGTTCTTCACATAGTTTTTCCGAATTTTTGGTTTTTTTTTATTGTTTTATGAATTTTTTTGTATTTTTGGAATAAAACCCTAGATTTTATGAGAAAACAAAGATTTAGACACTTTTTTTTTTTGTATTTTTCTGAGAAATATTTACAAAAGCGTTTTTCTAAGAATTTCAAACCATTTCGGGGAAATTTCTTCAGAAGAATGGGTTTGGACCCAAGTTTTGAGAACATGTTCGAGTTTTGAAACTCGAATTGAGAAATACAACTCGATGGATCCAAACGGATGTCGGATGGATTGTCCGAGCTATTTTAAAAACTATTTTTGGTATTTTCTATAATTTTAATTTAAAAGTTGGACAATGAGACTCAAATTTGGATCTAGGCAATGGATCCAATTCCGAAATCAATTTAAACATATAGGATGATATTAATTTGAGTAAAACTTGAGAAATGAACTGGAATTTAGATTTAACATGACTCATTTGCTCAAAAATGAATTTAGAGGCAAGAAAAGAATATTTAAAAGATTTTGAAAAATTTGGGGTGTTCACACCTGCTCTTTCGGTCTCTCCTTGCTTCAGATTGTAAAGATGATTTAATGTAGGTGAGGCTTCAGTGTTGAATAAGAAGCGCTCGATGAACAAATTTACTACCTTATCGAACTCTCGTAGTTCGATAGGATTCACATGATCAGCATACCATCTGGCTGCTACACCCTCCAGACTACGGGGAAAACAGATGAACAGAGCCCTGTTATCTTTCCTGAAACGGCTGCACTCTGCATAAAATGTGGCCAAGTGGGCTTTAGGGTTGCCAGTCCCGTCAAATTTGAGAAACTTGCGAGGAAGATTCTCCAGGTTATCATCCCCATCTAAACCATCATAAAAATCTTCGCCAGTATAGGTCTGCTTGCCCTTACCCTTGGCTTGAATATCCTTAATAGCTCTATTCATCTCCTTCATCTGCTTGCTCATCAGGTCCTCTGCTGGAGCCCCAGACTTGGGCTTGTTGACGGATTCGGGCTCTGCTGCAGCTATCTTTGTAGACTGTCTTGGAGGATTCTGCTTGAAGACAATCTGCTCTTCCTCTTCTGATTCTTCCTCGGCTGACTCTGATTCCTCAGAAGTAGTGTCTGCCTGTACCTTTTTCCTGATGATTCTGACTTGCTTTTTCACAGGCTTCTTCTTCAGCTTGCTTTTAGGAACTGCCTCTTTCAGCTTGGCCTCGGCTTGCTCCGACATCATCCTTGCCATCATCTCTTGGAACATGTCATACATAGCGGGGTCGATGTCATCTTTCTTGTTCTGACCCTGTCCCCTGACTGATTTAGGAGAGCTTATCTCTTCCGCCTCACTATCGCTGAGTTGAGGAACTGTTTCCTTTCCCCCTCTCGTCGTGACCATTTTCGGATATCAGTGATCTCTCTGTTGAGGAAAGAGGAGGTTTTTAGACCAGAGAAACTTTTTTGGAAAAATTTTGACAAGAGGAAGGATTTAGGTTTGAAATCTAAACAATTGTGTCCCATTACTAGGGATTGAGTCGCCACAAAATTTGTGACAATTGCGTTGTTTACTCTACGAGGGAGAGTAACCAACTAAAAATATGAAGGAAATATTATTTTGAAAAGGATATCTCTTGACGGAAAGAGATTTTTATGAAAATATAAACAAGAATATAAAATCAGAAGAAAATAAAAGAATAAATGAAATTTGAGAACAAATGGTAAAGATTTAAAATTTTAAGAACTTGCAGGCAGGATCAGAAGAATTTTTTTGAAGAATTTTTAGAAGACGAAGAAAAAGAAGAGAAAGAAAAATACACCTGGGTTTTAAAAATAAAGGAGAAATTTTGAAGATATATACCCAGGTTTTTGGAAAATATAAGGAAGATATAAAATATCATACAACCACAGATATACAAGCAAGGATGCGCAAACAACGCTCCCTAAAGCCGACTCTATATGCAATATTTAAAAATGACTTGTAGGACCTTAATCCTAACTCTAAGATTTATATCATCTGTTTCCAATCAAGGTACGCCGATATACTCGAGTCGAAGCTCGAAGTACGTGGCATATAAGATATCTCTTCGGATCTAAGGTAATGGCTTCCCAACATCCTTGAGCACCTACCGATATACCTCGGACTATGGCCCTTAGGTACGTGGTAGGGGGGTGCAAACCCAAATAAGTGGTCCAGTTGTGAGGCTCTCTCCCGAACTATGGTTCAGTGAGACAGCCCAGCAACGTGAAGACCGGGACAATGTAGGTAGGGATGTTTTCAAAATATGATCAACATGCAATAAAACCAGAAGGCTCTAATGCAAGTCCTAAAGAGATAGATTTAAATAAAGAGAAGCATACACTTGCATACATTGTTTTGCATTCAATCCCTAAAATTGAGGAGAGTTGTATTTAAGACCTAAGTCTAATGTGAACATGGAATAATCTCCTCAATATGGTCCTACCAAACCATACTTAGATCCTATATGCAATGATGTCAGCTTTAGGACAGAATCTAGGCTCCTAAGGTTTGCATGGAAATGAAGCTGACATAGAAGAATAAAGACTTAGATTATATAAAAGCAAAGCAAAGGCATAATTCGACCAGACGGAGACGAGTCCCATCTCGGTCGCCAAAGTTGTGATCATCGCAAAATTTTTCCTCTCTTGTGGTTTCTCTCTCTTCCTTCTCTTTTCCTTTTCTAACCTCTATTTTCCTCCTTTTTGAATGGAGAAAAATAAAAGAAAGAAAAGAAAGAGAGAAGATAAAAGAAGAGGAACTCTTTTGCGCGGTCTCACTTGACCTTAATTTGAAAATATTTAGCAAATAACTCGCCTCCGTTTTTTAAAATATTGCGGGAAAAATGGAGAGACGGGATTCGCTCATCGGTACGAGGTTCGACCGTTTCTGGCGCCTTTACCAGGGGTAATCGAACCAAGGATCGAATCTATGCCTTTTGCTTTGCCTAAATATAATCTAAGAATTTATTCTAACTCTAAATACACAAAGAATCATGCTTGTGCAATGCTAAGATGTATGCTCTTTTGAAAAGAATGTTTTGGAAATTTCCAAGTATTCTGAGATGAACTTGGTAAAAGGAGTGAAGAAATGATTTAATCCAACTTAGAACTTGAGATAGATCAGAGGAGTTCTAAGTTTTTGAAGTAAATCAGGATTTGAAGAATAAAGAAGCTTTGAAATGAAAGGAAATGAAGTTTCAAAGTCAGAAATGGGCTTTGAATTTAATCATGGATTTAGGAAGGAAATGAGTATTTGAAATGGAATTTGAATTTCAAATTTGAAATCAGAATGGACTTTGAGAAATCCAAGAAAATAGAAATGAAGTTCGGATGAGATCTGAAAAGGGATTTAGATTTGAAATCTGGAAATGAAGTGGGTTTGGATTTGGAAGTTTAGAATTTGAAAAATAGAATTGGATTTGAAATTTGGAATTTTAAATATGAAATACGGACCTTAAAATGGACTTGGATCTGAAATCTGAGATCCAAAGTAGAATTGGATTCTGGATCCTAGAATGGATTTGGATCTGGAGTCTGAGATCCAAAGTAGAATTGGGTTCTGGATCCTAAAGGGGAATTGGATCTGAAGTCTGAGATCCGAAAGTGGAATTGGATGAAATTCCACTAGAGGGGGGGTGAATAGTGAAATACGATAAAGATCGATAAAATAAAATAATCAGGCAATAAGGCACAACACATAAAACACAGAATTTATACTGGTTCGGTCAGTATCCAGACCTACATCCAGTCCCCAAGCAAACCACTTGAGCTTTCCACTATAACATCCGAGTCACCGGATAAATAGTACAACACCCTCTTCCTCAGAGGTCTTCTTCTCTCAACAGAGAAAGGGCACACCCTCTTCCACAGAGGTCTTCTTCTCTTAACAGAGAAGGACAACACCCTCTTTCACAGAGGTCTTCTTCTCTCAACAGAGAAGGGCAACACCCTCTTTCACAGATGTCTACTTCTTTCAACAAAGAAGGAATACAGTGAATAACAGAGTTACAATACTTCCTATAGAACCTTCAGAATGATATGAATGCACGAATGAAGGATTCTCAGAATGTTCTGTTTATCACTCAGAGGATGCTCTTTGTCACAGAGCTGGACTTGACTTTTTCTCTTTTCTTTCTTTTTTTTTTCTCTTTCTTTTTCAAGGCTCTCTTTTCAAATATCGAATAGGAATTTTTCTCATTGTAAGCTCACACGTCTATTCCATTCCATTGTTTGAATAGTTTATTTGAGTGTGTTTATATAGCTTTAAAAAGTAGTCGTTACATTTTGGAATTGTAACTTTTTGAAATGTGAAATGTTATGTCATTTCAAAAATATCTTTTAGAGAAATTCGAGAATGCCTTTTTCCAAAAAAGTAAAATAGAGGGTACACTAGTCGTTGTAATATTTTAGGTAATACATATTTTATGTAAAAAGTCTATTTCTTACAATAGTACATTGAACGTTGGGTTGTAGTTTTGTCTTTATTCTAATTAATGATTTGAGGTACATTAGTACTTCTTTGCTTTAAATGAGTGTAAGTACAATGAGTGTTTTGAGATATTTATTTGTACATAGTCATGTCAAGTGTTTTCTTTATGTTGTGTTTTCCAAAGTCTTCAGAGAGAATGATGACCAAAAGAAGGTCGACATTCTTTGAGAAGGATATTAACAAGGATTTGTTACAGGAGGTATTTAATGCTTTGTAAAGAGAATGATGACTTCAAGTAAGTCGACATTTTATGGTTTTGCAAAAAGGTAACTAGAGTCCTTTCAAAAACATATTTTATTTGTTTTTCTTTTGTGTAGCCGATTTATGTTTTTGTCTTCTTCTTATATTAGAAATATTTCTTTAAAGAAGGTAACTAGAGTCTTTTCAAAAACATATTATATTTGTTTTTCTTTTGTGTAGCTGATTTATGTTTTTGTCTTCTTCTTATATTAGAAATATTTCTTTAAAGAAGGTAACTAGAGTCTTTTCAAAAACATATTATATTTGTTTTCTCCATGTAGCCGATTTTATGTTTTTGTCTTTTTCCTACATTTCTTTTTTCATGTTGTCTTGTATATAGTGTAAGGTACAATTATTACATGACAAAATATCTTTTTTTTTTCATAAAAGGTTGTAAGAAGGTACAATTATTGGTTTTCAAAAAGGAGCTTTTTGAAACTATCGTATACTTTTATGATATAGTGTTTATGAATGAGTATGTAATATGCAATATGCAAGTTCCTGAAGGTTCTGTTACATATGACTCTAAAGAAGAAAGAAGTCTTCATCTTGAGGTAGCCGATCTCTTCATTTGAACTTTAGGAATGCATGGCTCATCAAGCTTTTTCTTCAAGGAGTATGATTACACCATATTTGTACTTGAACAGGAAGTTTCCATCCTTATTGGGTGAGATATCCTTGCATCAAATACTCGTTAGATTTATGGCAAAACATATTCAGTCATAATATAACATTTTTCAAGAGGACATATTATCATATCATATAAAATCAAATGAGACAGTGTATCATATTATGTGACATCAAAACAGAGTTTCTCAACATTCTCCCCCTTTTTTATGATGACAAAATATGCTCCCCTTGTCAAAAAGACATTATGTATAGAAATAATAGTATGATAAAATATTTGAAAAAAAAGGTTTAAAGAGAGTATTTCTCCAATAATGGAGACAGGTTTTCTCCCCCTTTGTCATGGACAAAAAGGAAGGGATCAGAGTAAGAGAGTTATTACAGACCAAATATTACAGTCTAAAAGTAATTAAAAGTTATTACAGACAAAAAAAAAATGAGTTTATCTCGAAGGTGGAGGAGGTGAATGTGTTCGGTCGGCACGATTCCGCTTGCGAGTCTGCTGCAACAGGGCTTGATTACGAAGGATACGATCCTGAGAGTGCT
Organism: Nuphar pumila; assembly: GCF_984573655.1. Lineage (NCBI taxonomy): Eukaryota > Viridiplantae > Streptophyta > Magnoliopsida > Nymphaeales > Nymphaeaceae > Nuphar > Nuphar pumila. Next base: position 51,025,060 of record NC_143262.1, on the reverse strand, counting down.
CGATATCCATCATAGCAGAAAAGTAATTGAAGGAGGATGTTGAATCTGCTTCATCAGAGCCGGGCATGTGCAGGGACCTTAGATTGAAGGTGGTATCATCGAGGACCTGAGATGGACGGAGGATGACTTCGTTGTGAAGTGGTACTTTGAAGTATTTGAGAATGGGAGTTATGAAACACCCAAAAAGAAGAGGCTCGAATTTTTGATAACGAATAAAAAGAGCGAAAAGAATGGATGACCAGTTTATCGGAAGAGAAGAAAAAATTGTGTAGATAAGAAGAGAGATTTTTCGAGGAACTAATCCCTGGCGGGGAAGCTTGGGATAGATGTTGTGGAGAAGAATCTGGGCAAGTAGTTGAGCATGAGGTTGGAGATTCCTCATGTGCCATGGAAGTTGGTAGCAGTTGGTGCAGAGAAGTATTTTTCAAAGTACCGATCGTTCGATTGGTACTATGGTGTTAAGGTCGGTACCGGTGGAAGGTAGGTTTAGAATTCTACCTAGGTCGGAAGCATCGAAAATCATCAGCTTTCCTCGGACTTTGCTGGTGATTGTGGTTTGTTCATGATCAGTAGAGAAGTTGGTATAAAACAGTCGAACTAGTTCAGGATAATAGGCAGCTGGGGATGAAGATCCTAGTAGAGGTTTGAGTTCAGGGAGATAGGTGTCTAAGTCAAAGAGCATGAAGTCGTCAAAGTTAACCAATTTACCTTCATGAATGGGGCAAGAGCATAGTAAGTTGTAATTGTGAAACAAGTCTGGATACCTTAGATCTGCTGCGGTAATCACATTGTTAGAGGAGGAAGAGGCCATTGCAAGAGTTTGTAAGGAAAAAGGAGGACTAAGAAGGGCGAGTTTGAAGTGGGTAATAATTTGTAGGATGATAGATAGATACGAGTGGAATTGGTGTGTGATGAACCAATCCATTAAATAGAGGAAATGAAAATAATTTTGATAGGTTTTAAATGACATTGGAAGTGAGTGATTTTTAGATTTTAGTCAAATAAGGAAATCCGTGAGGAGTAAGTTAAGAGACTTGTGAATGACAAATCAAATCAATGTTTGAGGATAGTGTATTATATTAGGTTGAGAAGGACATAGTATTGAAATATATAGTATATATATAGATTTTACTATGGGTGAGTTTATCGACTAGTGAGAGAAACCATTAATAGAGTATGGGGTGTCATGTTGAAGTAAAAAGAGTGAATGATTTTTGAAAATAATGGCCTAATAAAACAAGCAACTTTTTACTTTATTTGGAGGTATTCTAAATTCGTGAATGGAGAGTTTAGAATAGGACAACCCATGGGGTATGAGTGAGAGGCAATAATAGTTTTCATTTATATATATGGATAAGCGTGAAAGGAGAGTGAAAGATATAAAAAGATGATACGGATATGTAGAGAAGAGAGAAAGGTTATAAAGGACAACATTTACTTGATTTAGATATGACATAGAGTAGAATTAGAATAAATAAAGTTTTGCTTGGATACAAGACTTTAATGATTCTCGATTTTAGAGAGATATACAATGTAAGAGAGAGGCATGGTCACGGATGGAAAGAAATGTCATGATTGCTTATTTAATATAGAAATATTTTTTATGGAAATAGGTCATAGGGTGATCATGTGATGTGTACTTTGAAAGATATGACATTTTTAAAGAAAAGAATGCCTTAAAAAATGTTTCATGATTAATGTGTTTTTATATTTGTAATTTTTATGAGTATACGTAGATATGAGAGGGACACACTTTGACTTTGACTAGTGGTAAGAGAGATGATGAGACAAAAAGGAGAAAGAGTCAAAAGTATATAAGAATTGATAAATGATAGATTAAAAAATAAGAATAGACATGGAGGAGTCGGATTCAAAAATCTAAAATATATAATAATAAAAAATGTATTCGAGAGATGAAATGAGGAGACAAAGAAATATTTATGAGTGAAGAGTAATAATTGCTTATATAAGAATCATTTTTGTGGATATGCATGGAAGGAGTGTGAGTTGTCATAGAGAGAAGTGAGATGACATATATGGATTTTTGTGTAGGATAAAGAAGCAATAAAAAAAACATGATTGATGAAAGACATAAAGTTATGAATGATATGAATTATTGTTTATTTGATAAACATATTCTTAAAGAAACTCAATTTGAGGAAGTTCATAGTTATTAGAAAATAAAGTTAAGTTTTAAACTAGTGAAGGAGTCACAAACAAGAATTGACAATAATGGAGGCTCAATTCGTATGAGAGAGAGAGAAAGTACTAAAGGTACTAATGAGAATAAAAAATATGGAGTACAAGTGTGTTTATGATACTTTTTGTAAAAGATGTAAAGCAAGAAGAGATGATAATAGATAGTTCGTCAGGCTATGATATAACAAATGATATAGTAAAGTTTTACGTGAGATATAATAGAGTGTACGTAATCTATGATATATCAAATGATATAGTAAAAAATTTACGTGAGAATATAGCAACTAGATCTTTTAGAAAAAGGTAAAAGAACAAAAAAAAATAGTCATTCGATTTTAACTAATGAAAAGTATGAGTTCTCATAAACTAAGTAGAAAGGTGAAACAATTTATCGTAAGAAAAGTTTTCACAAAAGGACAAAAATAATAAAGGAATTATGAGATGAGTGATGTGAACATTGTTATGATAGCTTTTAATATAATTAGTTTTTATGGATATGAGAGAAAGGAGATAGGACAAGGAGTCATAATGGATGTGTACTTGAAAGATGACAAGTTGAAAGACATAAAGAATGTGTCTTATAAGAATATAAAGTGCACGTGAATATGGAAACTTAGTTTGACTAACAAAAATCGATAAGAAGGAAAGCTATTTAAAATAAGATTTTAACAAAACTTATAAGAAGTATTATAATAAGTGTGATTAATTTATAAGTCACTTAGTTTGCATATTCCTAGTTCTCTTCTAATTCGTGTGAAGTCTTCATGTTTTAATGGTTTAGTGAATATGTCTGCTAACTGTTGATTAGTGGGTATGAATTCTAGTTTAATTATGTTGTTTAAGACTTGTTCTCTTAAGAAGTGGTGTCTTATTTGAATGTACTTAGTTCGTGAGTGTAAAATAGGATTCTTAGATAAGTTTATAGCACTCGTATTATCACAGAAAATAGTTGTATTTTCAAAATTTAAACCAAAATCTTTTAAAGTTTGTTTCATCCAGATGACTTGTATACAGGCTAGGCTAGCAGCAATGTATTCGACTTCAGTAGTTGATAAGGATACACAGTTTTGTTTCTTACTGAACCATGATACTAGTGAGTGTCCTAGCATATGACATGTTCCACTTGTGCTTTTTCTGTCAGATTTACTTCTAGCAAAGTCAACATCACTGTATGAGATTAGATCAAATGTAGAGGATTTTGAATAAAATAATCCAAAATCAACTTTGTCTTTTAAATATCTCATTATTCTTTTTACAGCTTTAAGATGTGATTCTTTTGGATTTGACTGAAATCTAGCACATAAGCAAACACTGAACATAATATCTGGACGACTAGCAGTTAAATAAAGAAGTGATCCTATCATACCTCGGTATACCTTTGTATCAACAGACTTACCATCTTCATCTTTGTCCAAAACAGTAGTAGTGCTCATAGGAGTAGATTTTGAAGTAGTTGAGTTCATGTTGAACCTCTTCAGAAGTTCACGAGCATACTTAGATTGATTGATGAAAACTCCATCCTTGGTTTGCTTAATATGCAGTCCAAGAAAGTAGGTGAGTTCTCCCATCATACTCATTTCAAATTCTTTCTGCATGGACTTAGAAAATTCTTCACAAAGAGTGCTGTTAGAAGATCCAAAGATGATGTCGTCGACATATATTTGAACAATTAGGGTATGATTATTCACTACTTTAACAAATAATGTAAAATCTGCTTTGCCAACAGAAAAAACAGTTTTTAAAAGAAAGGTTTTAAGTCTATTATACCAAGCACGAGGTGCTTGTTTTAAACCATACAAAGCACGTTTGAGTTTGAAAACATGATCTGGGTATTGTTCATTTTCAAATCCTGGAGGTTGTTTTACATACACTTCTTCATTTATAAAACCATTTAAGAAAGCACTTTTAACATCCATTTGATATAATTTAAAATCCATATAGCTTGCATATGCTAGAAACATTCTAATAGATTCAAGTCTAGCAACAGGAGCAAATGTTTCATCAAAATCAATACCTTCCTCCTGGTTGTATCCTTGAGCTACTAGTCTGGCCTTGTTTCTTATAACATTACCTGTTTCGTCTAGCTTGTTTCTGAAGATCCATCTTGTCCCAATGATTGGATGATCCTTTGGTCTAGGTACAAAATCCCAAACTTCATTTCTTTGGAATTGATTCAGTTCTTCAGTCATGGCTAGCATCCAGAACTCATCAATGATGGCTTCATCAATCTTCTTTGGTTCAAGTTGAGAAATGAATGCCATATTTGCAATTCATTCTAACTGAGCTCTAGTCTGAACCCCTTTTGTCAGTTCTCCCAAAATCTGCTTTTGAGGATGATCTTTGATATCGACAAATGTTCTTTGATGATCATCTTCATTAGACTTAGCTGTGTTATCTAGAAATAAATTTGTACTTTCAACATCATCATCATTAGTTTGCTCATGAACAGATTGATCAATAGATTCACAAAAACTAACATGCATAGATTCTTCAATAGTATTATGACTCTTATTGAAAACTCTGTATGCTTTACTATGACTCGAATATCCTAAGAATATGCCTTCAACAGATTTAGCATCAAACTTATCCAGGCTATCTTTTGTGTTTAGGATAAAGCATTTACATCCAAAGACTTTGAAATAGTCTATTCTTGGAGTTCTGTCATAGAATAGTTCATAGGGAGTTTTATTTAATAAGGGTCTAATGAGAACTCGATTTGTTATGTAGCATGCAGTATTAACAGCTTCTGCCCAAAAAGATTTAGCAAGATTATTGTGTTGGAGCATAGTCCTGGCAGATTTTTGAAGGGTTCTATTCTTTCTTTCTACTACACCATTTTGAGGTGCAGCTCTAGGAAAGGCAAAGTTATGAGAAATACCATGCAAGTTACAAAAATTTTCAAAAAGTTCATTTTCAAATTCTCCTCCATGGTCACTACGGATTTTAACAATAGAACAAGATTTTTCATTTTGTAATTTTTTACATAAGATTTCAAATTGACAAAATGTGTCACTTTTGTTTTTCAAAAATATTACCCAAGTAAATCTTGAGTAGTCATCTACAATAACAAAAACGTATTTATTGTGATTATGACTAGCTACTCTAGAAGGACCAAAAAGAATCAAGTGGAGAAGCTCTAAAGGTCTTTTACTTGAAATGATATTTTTTGATTTGAAAGATGATTTTGATAATTTTCCTAATTGACATGCATCACAAAAGAAATCCTTTTGAAAAGAAATTTTGGGTAACCCACGTACTAACTTATTTTTAGCTAATTTAGACATGTACTTAGAATTTACATGACCCATTCTCAAGTGCCATAAATGTTGAGAGTCATTATTAGCTATAAGACAATGTTCTGTGATGTTTTCTAGGTATAGTTCATATATATTATTCTTTCTTATACCTTTTAAGATAATGTTTTCATTGGTGTCTGCTATGAGGCATGCATCATGATTAAAGCTAACATTATAACCTGTGTCACACATTTGACTGATACTTAGTAGGTTATGTTTTAAGCCTTTAACAAGGAGAACGTCTTTGATAAGAGGTTTATCTATGTTATCAATATTACCAATACCAATTATCAAACCTTTGTTGTTATCTCCAAAGGTGACAGTTCCTCCTTCTTTATGATGAAGAACAACAAAAAGGTCTGGATGTCCTGTCATGTGCTTTGAACATCCACTATCTAGTATCTATCTGTTCTTCTTCTTTGGAGCCTGCAAAACATTAAGTAAATCTCTTTTTTGGTACCCAATCGGGTCCTTTTTTGTTAGACTTTGGAACCCATATCCATTTGGATTTGGGTTTGTCTATATCTTTAGAGGAGTTAAAAAGATTATCATTATAATACTCCTTATTAGGTTCAGATGAACTTTTCACAAACGTGGTCTTTTGATTCATACAAGATGGCTTTTTGAAATGAGAGTAGCCAATACCATTCTTGTAAAAAGAGACTTTCTGAGAGGATAAGAGTTTATCCAAGTTCTCTTTACCTTTAGTAAACTTGAAAACCGTTTTCATGAGGTTCTCAGTTTTACTTTTTAGCTCTGAAATTTCTACTTGCAGATTTTTAGTTTTGGAGCTAGTAGAAGAAATTTCAGACATAAGCATAAGATTTTCCTTTTTCAACTCAGAATTTTTACTGCTGAGTTTTTCATTCTCTTGGGAAAACTTTAGATTTTCAGATTTTAAATCTTTATTTTTGAAACTCAATTTTCTAGATTCTTCAAATAGTTCTTGAAAAGCATCTAGAAGTTCTTCAAAGGAAAAATCAGAGATTTCACTTACCGAACTTTTGTTTGCCATGAAGCACATATTTGCAGTTTCGGCTTCATCATCACTTGACTCTTCACTAGTGGATGGTTCTGAATCATCCCATTGAGCATGCAGAGCCTTTTTCTTGAAGCACCTCTTCTTTGGTTCCTCAGTCTTGGACTTTCTTTTGAGAAGGGGACAATCACGTCTTAAGTGACCTGGCTTATTACACTGAAAGCACATGGGATCTTCTTTAGGATCTTTTCTTTTCTTGTGCCTGTTTGGAAGACGGTTCCTTCTCATGAAGCGCTGGAATTTTCTGGTGAGTAGCGCAATTTCTGATTTTTTATCTGAGTCTTCATTCTCAGATAGGGCTGGGAAAGCTAGAGTTTTCTTTACTGGTTGCTCTTCTTCCCTTCTTTCTTTCATGTGGACTTCATAGGCCATAAGATTGCCTATTAAGTCGTCCAAAGTAAGCTTAGATAAATCTTGAGCTTCTTCAATAGCTGTAGTCTTTTTCTCCCAATCAGTTGTGAGAGATCTCAAGATTTTCTTCACCTTTTCAGTCTAGGAATATGTTACACCCAGAGATTTCAGATCGTTGGTGATGTTGGTAAATCTGGTAAACATCTCTGTGATGGGTTCATCTTTGTTCATTTTGAACAACTCATATTTTCTAACAAGAGATGAAATTTTGACTTCTTTCACTTTGTTGGTTCCTTCATGAATAACTTTCAAAGAATGCCAAATATCATATGCAGATTCACATATAGATATTCTATTGAATTCGTTTTGATCAATGGCACAATATAAGGCATTCATAGACTTTGCATTTAGGTTTGCCATTTTCTTTTCTTCATCAGACCATAAGCTATAGTCTGCGGATGGAGATGTGTATGGATGCTCAACAATTTTCCATACGGCAAAATCTATGGATTTGAGAAATATAGCCATTCTGCACTTCTAGTATCCATAGTTAGAGCCATTGAAGAAGGGTGGACGAGATGCGTGTTGACCTTCAATATCACGAGCATAGGAGGTAGATGCCATTTGTGCTGGAAGACTTGTTACGTCGAAACCAGCAAACCTGCTCTGATACCAAATGAAATTCCACTAGAGGGGGGGTGAATAGTGAAATACGATAAAGATCGATAAAATAAAATAATCAGGCAATAAGGTACAACACATAAAACACAGAATTTATACTGGTTCGGTCAGTATCCAGACCTACATCCAGTCCCCAAGCAAACCACTTGAGCTTTCCACTATAACATCCGAGTCACCGGATAAATAGTACAACACCCTCTTCCTCAGAGGTCTTCTTCTCTCAACAGAGAAGGGGCACACCCTCTTCCACAGAGGTCTTCTTCTCTTAACAGAGAAGGACAACACCCTCTTTCACAGAGGTCTTCTTCTCTCAACAGAGAAGGGCAACACCCTCTTTCACAGAGGTCTACTTCTTTCAACAAAGAAGGAATACAGTGAATAACAGAGTTACAATACTTCCTATAGAACCTTCAGAATGATATGAATGCACAAATGAAGGATTCTCAGAATGTTCTGTTTGTCACTCAGAGGATGCTCTTTGTCACAGAGCTGGACTTGACTTTTTCTCTTTTTTTTCTTTTCTTTTTCTTTTTCTTTTTCAAGGCTCTCTTTTCAAATATTGAATAGGAATTTTTCTCGTTGTAAGCTCACACGTCTATTCCATTCCATTGTTTGAATAGTTTATTTGAGTGTGTTTATATAGCTTTAAAAAGTAGTCGTTACATTTTGGAATTGTAACTTTTTAAAATGTGAAATGTTATGTCATTTCAAAAATATCTTTTAGAGAAATTCGAGAATGCCTTTTTCCAAAAAAGTAAAATAGAGGGTACACTAGTCGTTGTAATATTTTAGGTAATACATATTTTATGTAAAAAGTCTATTTCTTATAATAGTACATTGAACGTTGGGTTGTAGTTTTGTCTTTATTCTAATTAATGATTTGAGGTACATTAGTACTTCTTTGCTTTAAATGAGTGTAAGTACAATGAGTCTTTTGAGATATTTATTTGTACAAAGTCATGTCAAGTGTTTTCTTTATGTTGTGTTTTTCAAAGTCTCCAGAGAGAATGAGGACCAAAAGAAGGTCGACATTCTTTGAGAAGGATATTAACAAGGATTTGTTACAGGAGGTATTTAATGCTTTGTAAAGAGAATGATGACTTCAAGTAAGTCGACATTTTATGGTTTTGCAAAAAGGTAACTAGAGTCCTTTCAAAAACATATTTTATTTGTTTTTCTTTTGTGTAGCCGATTTATGTTTTTGTCTTCTTCTTATATTAGAAATATTTCTTTAAAGAAGGTAACTAGAGTCTTTTCAAAAACATATTATATTTGTTTTTCTTTTGTGTAGCCGATTTATGTTTTTGTCTTCTTCTTATATTAGAAATATTTCTTTAAAGAAGGTAACTAGAGTCTTTTCAAAAGCATATTATATTTGTTTTCTCCATGTAGCCGATTTTATGTTTTTGTCTTTTTCCTACATTTCTTTTTTCATGTTGTCTTGTATATAGTGTAAGGTACAATTATTACATGACAAAATATCTTTTTTTTTCATAAAAGGTTGTAAGAGGGTACAATTATTGGTTTTCAAAAAGGAGCTTTTTGAAACTATCGTATACTTTTATGATATAGTGTTTATGAATGAGTATGTAATATGCAATATGCAAGTTTCTAAAGGTTCTGTTACATATGACTCTAAAGAAGAAAGAAGTCTTGATCTTGAGGTAGCTGATCTCTTCATTTGAACTTTAGGAATGCATGGCTCATCAAGCTTTTTCTTCAAGGAGTATGATTGCACCATATTTGTACTTGAACAGGAAGTCTCCATCCTTATTGGGTGTGATATCCTTGCATCAAATACTCGTTAGATTTATGGCAAAACATATTCAGTCATAATATAACATTTTTCAAGAGGACATATTATCATATCATATAAAATCAAATGAGACAGTGCATCATATTATGTGACATCAAAATAGAGTTTCTCAACATTGGATTCTGGATCCAAAAAGGGGAATTGGATCTAGAGTCTGAGATTCAAAGTAGAATTGGGTTCTAGATCCTAAAGGGGAATTGGATCTGAAGTATGAGATCCAAAGTGGAATTGAACTCTAGATCCTAAGGGGGAATTGGATCTGAAGTATGAGATCCAAAGTGGAATTGGACTCTAGATCCTAAGGGGGAATTGGATATGAAGTCTGAGATCCAAAGTGAAATTTGGATTCTAGATCCTAAGGGGGAATTGGATCTGAAATCTGAGGTCCAATTTGAGTGTTGAATCCTGGACCCTAAAATGAATTTGGAGTTTGTTAAATTCAGAAGATGAATCAAGAACTTTAAAAAATGAAATTTAGAATTTGAATCTTGAATATACAAATGAATTTCAAAGTCAAATTAGACCTTGAATTTTGAAGTTTATATTTAAAATTTAGAAGATGAAGGGAATCTCAAAGTTAAATTGAACTTTAGATTTGATTTGGAGTATTTGAATTTAGAATTTAGAAGATGAATCAAGAGTCAAAAATTGAATTTGGAGTTTGATTAGGGTTTTGAATATAAAATGAATTTGGAATTTCAAAGTTAAATTGAACTTTGAAATCTGATTTTGAATTTGAATATAAAATGAATTTGAAATCTCAAATCTAGATTGAACTTTGAGATTAAAAAATGAAATAGAATTTTGAAAATTGAAAGAATGAATTGGATTTGATAAGGATTGAAGATAGATTTGAAGAAAGTATTTACATTACTTGGAGTTTTTGAAGAGGAAATTTCGGAAATATGATGCAATTTTATCCTAAATGATGAATGAATTTAAATTTTTGAAATTGGATTTTGAAAAGCTATTTCATTCTTTAAATGAATTTAAAATAAGATTGAAGATATAATACATCCTTGACTATGGTCATTGAATGTATTATATAATAATCTATATTTAAATTCAGGTGAAGAATGAAACACATTTGGTGCTTTTATAGAATTTAAAATGAAATTAACTCTCAATATACCCTGACTATGGCCATTGGTATATATTTTAAGTTAATTTTAAGTTAAATTCTGATAAAAGAAAAATATTTAAGGAAAATATGATGAATTTTGAAAACGGATCCAGTGTGGATCTGATGTTATTTTGTAAAATATAAAAATACTAAGTTTTGTCTACACCCTGACTATGGCCATTGATGTGGATCATCAACTTAGGATTGATTTACCTCTTACGAAATGGTGCACGTGCCATTCGTGTTTCACCAATGTGAGATTTTGAGAAATAAAGATAAAAGCATGAAAACAAGTAATTCATGGTATTTTAATGCTCATTCATTCTATCTAAAACAAGAAATGTAAATTCTCATTCAGAATCTAATTTATTACAACCTTGAATTATAAATATCATAGATTTCTAGTATGAGAGGGAAATTTAGGCTTTTTACATCTTCCTGCAAAAGAGAGTTAGAAATTCCATATACATATAAAGAAATCTAATCCAATGAGTAAAGAGAAGTATCTACATAATGTATCTCACTATTGATGGATATGGGGGAGTGCAAATAGCAATGAAAATAAGAAATACAAGGATGCAATGAAAAGTGTAAGGATGTAATGATTCTGAGAAATACAAGGGTGTAATGTGAAGATGTCATGAAACCAAAATGATAGACCTTTAATAGGATGCTCAATTGCAAATCCTCCGATCTTATTGAGTTATGTACATGGTCAGATTTCAACTTGATATGCAGTTGGAAGATTGAAATCAAATGGGTATAAAACAAAAAAACAAAAACAAAAAAGCCTAAATATACAGTATATGCATTGTTTCTACACTCATCTTTATGGAACCATGTCTCTCAAGTTATAAAATATTCTTCAATGAAATTCAATATATGGACTTACTATATATCAACGAATATACATACAAGAGATGGTCTCAAGATCATGAATAGGTTTTGATATACCTAAAAAAGAACATGACTCAAAATCAAGACTGCACATCTGAGCTTTTAGACTCAATTAATCTAAAGGCAGTTCTCAAAGGGGGCAGGTATGGCTTCCCATGTGTTACTCTGTTATAAAAGAGTGATTTCTCAAAGATTTTTCGCAAATGAATCTAAGATTCTAAGCTGCCCACCTTTGTTCAGAAAGCTAAACCATCTTGGGCCAGTATCAAAATTTTCCTAATCATAGCAGTTAATATATATTCTGAAAAAGGGGGTGAGCTGATGGAGTGTTGCTGATGAAGAACTATACAAATGAAAATATGAATGGAGGTTAAAAGAAAATGCTAAAGAAAATAAAGGAATGTAACATAGGGAGATATGTTGTGCAAAGGCTACAGTGGCAGGTGTTGTTGCGTTTCAGCCAGTAGGTGTTGTTGTATTTCAGCAGGTAGGTGTTGTAGCAGGAAAAGGGCGCAGCAAGGTGCTGCTGGTGCTAATGTGGTGGGTGTTATAGGGAAGATGCAGGGGATTGTATCTATATGAATAGCAAATGATGCTATAGAAAATAAATGCAGGTGATAATGGGCATCGGCTGGAAGGTAGCTACTGGGTTGGTAGGTGAGCTTGAATGTAACGTATTAGAATCTTGTTCAGCTAAAGGCCGTCTCATACATTACCATTCGAGCTGGGATAGGCTTATTTTGAAAGACACCGTGAAACCACAATCATCTGGGCAAAAACCAAAGGCATTGAAACAAGAATATGACAATACTAGATGCCAATCTACAATGAATAGGGAAAACCTGAAATCTAATGAAAATGTAACTAGATCCTGCGAGACTCCCATGTCCAGTTTGTGGCAACAGTGGCATTACGACTATGGGATTTTCACAGTACTAACAACACCAATTTTTTCTTTGTTATCACATGAGAAGCTGATGGAGGAAGAGGATGAGGTCAAGTTAGATGGTCATATATCTGAATGTTATCTTCTGGATGGACATACATGCCTGCAAATTCTTGATCCTGTGGAAAAGGAAAACCTAAGTAGAGAAACTTTTGTTGTCTTCCTTCAACCAGCATGGGGCAAGGCTCTTTCAGTTTCAGGGTTGCCCCATTCAGCTGCAGTTAGAGTCAGTGACGACTTGGCATTAAGAAATCATAGTTCTGAAAGTAGCACCCATGAAAATGAGTCAGGTCACAATACCAATACAATTGGTAGAGAATTTAATAATTTAACTTATGAGATCCAGAAGAATAGTTCCGCCACTTTCAACTCGCCTGAAAGAAGGGATGACATTTGCAGAATTCTCATGTGCAACAACAAATCAAAAAAAAAAAAGAGGGGGAGCGGTCCGATGCAGGTTTCAAAGAACTACTGATCCATTGATTCAGATCACAGTAGAAAAATGAGGTCTGATGAAATTCCAGCAAATCAGAGATTTGCTGATTCGAACTATGGTGCACGATGAATATGGTCTGAATCTCAGCAAACAGAGAACATTGGGTTAACTTCAACAAATCATGCTCAAACAACGAACATTGATCAAACTTTCAGCAAATCTTGTTGATTCTGATATCAGCAAACAAAGAATATTGAATCAAACTTTCAGCAAATCATGCTGATTTTGATCTCAGCAAACAATGAACATTGGATTAGCTTCAACAAATCATGCTGATTTTGAGCTCAGCAAACAATGAATGTTGGATCAAACTTTTAGCAAATCTTGCTGATTTTGATCTCAGCAAATAATGAATAGTGGATTAACTTCAGCAAATCATGCTGATTTCTGATCTAGGCCAAAAATCCAAACATCGATACACCAATAAAACAGGGGCTCAATACTCAAACCGGATCCGGGCATCCGATCAAAACAACTCAGCAACACCTTGCTATCAATATAACGGGTTTGCCGGAAAATCCACTTCCGAGCAAAGTCTAGAGCCTGATTAATGCTCGAATATTCTAACAACCGAACGAAATTATAGGAACCAGGTGATTCAATTTAGGGAATCGGCAGAACAAACATACATTCGATGTTTTAACGATCTGGCTGAAGGTAAGGCCATCAAGAAATCAGGCACCAAACGATTTTGACCATCAAATGGTCGACCCAAAATCCACACGAATGAAAGAAAACGAAACAACAAAAAAAAAATGAGACGATTGCTTAGATCGGGCTTCAAGTGTCAAGCCAAGACTGAGGCGACCAACAAACAATTACTGGCCGGGAAAGAGGCATCCATATGGCTTGTTCTGGCATACCAGATTTGACCTGTGATTTCAGCTAAGATTCCAACGGCATGGCTATTGGAAGGAGCACAACCGCCGGAGAATGAATAAGCATTGAGATTGCTCTGAAGAATCAGAGTTAATCTGATATTCCGGCTAAAATTCCAGCGGCATGGCTATTGGAAGGAGCACAGCCGCCGGAAAATCAACGATAATCATCCGATTAAACCGAAAGGATAGATATATTGAAGATTAATCAGACATTATCTTGCTTCGAACAATCAGAACAAAAATAAATAAATAAATAAATAAAGAAAAATAAAATAAAAATTACAGGATTCCGGCAAAACTCAGCAATGAATGGGAAATCAGAAAATGTAAATTGGTATTTTAAGCAGGACGAGATATCATCGTACTTACCGTATGGCCTGAGCCCTTCTGATTGGTGTTTTGATGGAGGTCTCGGCTTCTTGGGAGGATTCAGACCTGAGAAAGGCTACCGAAATGTGTTCCCCTTTTCGTGATACGACTGAATTGCAGGCCTTCTGACGGAGGAAGCTGAGGTTCCCTTGATGGCTTAGAGAGAAGGGGAGGAGTTCTCCGGGAGAGGAGGAAGAGGAGCAGAGGAAATGAGCGTGAATAGAGGGGTAGGAGATGGATAAAATGGATGCCTCATCCGGGAGATGCGCCTCCTGTTTTATAACAGGAGGCCATTAGGTTTCTTTTAAAGGAGGTCCCCCTTAATTCAATTTTTTTCAAAAAGCTGGCCCTTCATGTTTTTTCAAAATTTCAAAACAGAGGTTCTCTCGCCCTCTTTTTCAAAATGGGGGTTTAAAGGCTAATTTTTCTTGATTTTCTTTTCTATTTTTGAAAATTTTTTATTCTTTTTCTTTGCATTTTCTATTTTTTTTTTGTTTTTGATATAAAATTTTGAAAACTAAAGGGTTTTCTTCATTTGGCAAAAAATTAAAAATATCTATCAAAGAAGTTTTTATGAGAATTTGGGTTTATCTTTTGGGGAAATCTCTTCAGAAAATGTGTTCAGACTCGAGTTTTGAGAAAATGTTCGAGTTTTGAAAACTCGTATCGAGAAATACAACATGATGGATCTAAACGGATGTCGAATGGACTATTCGAGCTATTTAAAGGCTATTTTTGGTATTTTCTATAAATTTAATTTAAAATTTGAACAAGGAGATTCAGATTTGGATCTGGACAATGGATCCAGATCCAAAATCAATTTAAACATATGAAATGAATTTGATTTCAACAAAACTAGATTAATGAACTGGAATTTAGTTTTGAAATGACCCATTTGCTCAGAAAATGAATTTAGGGGCAAAAAGAGAATATTTAAAAGATTTTGAAAATTTTGGGGTGTTCACAAGGGTGTGGACAAAACTTAGTATTTTTATCTTTTACAAAATAACACTGGATCCACACTGGATCTGTTTTCAAAATTCATCATATTTTCCTTAAATATTTTTTTCTTTTATCAGAATTTAACTTAAAATTAACTCAAAATATATACCAATGGCCATAGTCAGGGTATATTGAGAGTTCATTTCATTTTAAATTCTATAAAAGCACCAAATGTATTTTATTCTTTACTTGAATCTAAATATAGATTATTATATAATACATTCAATGACCATAGTCAAGGGTGTATTATATCTTCAATCTTATTTTAATTCATCCAAAGAATGGGATAGCTTTTCAAATCCAATTTCAAAATTCTTTAAATTCATTCATCATTTAGGATAGAACTGCATCATGTTTTCAAAAATTCCTTTTTCAAAATTCCAAGTGATGTAAATGTCTTCCTCAATCTATCTTCAATTCTTATAAAATCCAATTCATCCTTTCATTTTTAGATTCAATTTCATTTTCAATCTCAAAGTTCAATTTAAACTTTGAGATTTCAAAGTCATTTTTATTCAAATTCAAATCAGATTTCAAAGTTCAAATTGACTTTGAAATTCCAAATTCATTTTATCTTCAAAACTCCAATCAAAATAAAAGTTCAATTTAACTTTGAAATTCTTGATTCATCTTCTGAATATAACCCCAAATCCATTTTAGGATCCAGGATTCAACACTTATATCGGATTTCAGACTTCAGATCCAATTCCTCCTTAGGGTCCAGAGTCCAATTTCACATTGGATCTCAGACTTCAGATCCAAATCCATCTTAGGATCCAGAACCCAATTCTACTTTGAATCTTAGACTTCAGATCCAAATCCATTCTAGGATCCAGAACCTAATTCTACTTTGAATCTTAGACTTCAGATCCACTTCATTTTAGGATCCAGAACCCAAGTCCATCTTGGATTCTAAATCTCGGATCCCATTCTGTTTAGGATCCAAAATCTGATTCCAATTCTAGATTTCAATTCCATTTTCGGATCTAAGCTGAATCTCTTAAATCCATCTCTATTCTTAAATACCATTTGATTTTCTCAGTCCATTCCAATCTCAAACTTCAAAATCTAAATTCAATCTCATCTCAAGTATTCATTTCCTTTCCTAAATTCAAATTCAAAGCCCATTTTTGACTTTGAAACTTCATTTCCTTTCATTTCAAAGCTTCTTTATTCTTACAATCCTGATTTACTTCAAAGACTTAGAACTCCTCTGATCTATCTCAAGTTCTAAGTTAGATTAAATCATTTCTTCACTCCTTTACCAAGTTCATCTCAGAATACTTGGAAATTTCTAAATCAATTTTCAAAAGAGCATACATCCTTGCATTGCACAAGTATGATTCTTTGTGCATTTAGAGTTAGGATAAATTCTTAGATTATATTTAGGCAAAGCAAAAGGCATACATTCGATCCTTGGTTCGATTACCCCTGGTAAAGGCGCCAGGAACGGTCGAACCTCGTACCGACGAGCGAATCCCGTCTCTCCATTTTCCCGCAAATATTTTCAAAATGGAGGCGAGTTAAATTTCTAAATATTTTCAAATAAAGGTCGTGAGACCGCGTAAAAGAGTTCCTCTTCTCTCTCTCTTTCTTTCTTTTCTCTTCTCTCTTTCTTTTCTTTCTTTTATTTTCTTCCCTTCAAAAAGGAGGAAAATAGAGGTTAGAAAAGGGAAAGAGAAGGAAGAGAGAGAAACCACAAGAGAATAAGAAAAAAATTGCGATGATCACACACGTGCACATTTTCAAGCGTTTGAGTTAACTACAATTTTATCTTATTGGCAGAATTTTTTAGCTATTCTAAGAATGAAATAAATATTCAATACCCATTTTGATGCAACCTAGCATTGTTTATATTTTCCAGAAGAGTTGCCTCATTCAGGAGAGGTATCTCTTCCATGTCCCATCATGGTTTCTTCATTCGAGGATTTCGTATGGTCATACCCGCTCAGGTTAAGGGTTAAACCTGAATTTTCTGCAAAAGGTCTGTTATTGTCAAAAGTTATTTTCAGTCTCAATAATGAGACGCCCAATATCATCCCTTTTCCAAGCTTTAGGGAACCCCATTTTCTTCCTTTCGCAAACCCCTTTCGGATTTGTTTGTCCATACTCCGAAGGTCCCATCATGGTTTCTTCATTCGAAGATACCATTTGATCGTCCCCTTCAGGTCAAGGGTTAAGCCTGAACCTCGCTCCATGAGGTATCTTTCCATTCAGGTTAGGGTTAAACCTGAGTCTCATTTTCGACTAGATATCCTTTCTAGTCCCATCACAGTTTCTTCATCCGAGGATTCTGTATCGTCCCCCACTCAGGTCAAGGATTAAACCTAAATCTCGTTCTGATGATATATTCCTTCCTGTCCCATCACGGTTTCTTCATTTGAGGAACCTGTATGGTCGTCCCCTTTCAGGATAAGGGTGAAGCCTGAACCTCGTTCCATGAGGTATCTTTCATTCAGGTTTGGGTTAAACCTGAGCCTCGTTTCGACGAGGCAACCCTCCCTGTCCCATCATGATGTTTCCCCACAAAGGAATCCATACTTTGTATATATCCACCCATGAAAGGATCATACTTGAGTTTCATTTCGCGAGGCATTTCTCTTAAAAATGTCCCATCGAGGTCCGCTTATATTCTTTTCCCCATCCAAATTATCTTGATCTATCTTCATCCCATCCAGGTTAAGGGCTAAACTTGAGTCATTCCAGAAGGTTGATCTTGTCTCACCCACGAGACTTGATCAAAATTCTTATCTTCCACCATTTTGGGACCTTTACCCAAAGTCCCATCACGATTTTTTCATTTTTATTATTCAGTCATATCATTTTCGAGGATTTCGTCCCCCCAGAACCATTCAGGATAAGGTTTTAAGCCTGAAAAGCCCTGTTTTTCGAAATAATCCTTCCACACCCAGCTCAGATCTATTGACTGGGGCATTTTTCAAAATTTGGAGTGTTTCTTTGCCACTAAGCTCGGCCTTCAAACCGGCTTAGTAGCAAAGAGGGGCATCTGTGAACACCCCAAAAAATTCAAAATATTGTAAATATTCCCTTTTTTCCCCTCACCCCATTTTCTGAGCAATCAAGTCAGTTTTAAATCTAAATTCCAGTTATTTCTTAGCTTTTTAAGTTCATTTTTATACATATGACTCAGTTTTGGATCCAGATCCAGGTAAAAGATCTGAATCTGAACCTCGTTGTCCAAATTCCAAATTGAAATTACAAAAGTACAAAAAATAGCTTTTGAATGGCTCAGACAGTCCATCTGGCATCCATTTTGATTCATTATTTGATATTCCTCGATTCGAGGTTAAAAACTCGAAAATCTTCTAAAAATTTTGAATCCAAACTCATTTTCTGAAGAAATCAAACCTAAATTTTCAGAAAACCCCCTCTTTTTATAAATATTTCTCAAGAATTATAAAATGATTTTTAAAAAAAAAAATCCCTTAATTTTCTTAGTTTCATAAGCTTTATTTCAAAAATATCCAAAAAAATAGAAAATGAGGAAAAGAGTAAATATATATATATATATATATATATATATATATATATATATATATATATATATATATATATATATAAAAGAAATCCAGAAAAATATAGTTTGAAAAACCTTTTTTTTTTTAAAAAGCATCCCTTTAGTTAAAACCATTTTTGGAATTTTTTTTTTTAAAACAACCATTATTTTGAAAAATTTTCAAGAGGGACCAGTTTTGGAAAAATTTTTGTGGTAAAAGGGGAGCCGCAGGCTCTCTCTCCCTCTCACAGACCACCCTTCTGAAGCTTCCCCGATCATGCAACCATCCGCTCAATCCCTCTCCTCCATCCATACCCAACAAATCCCTTCTCGATTCTTCCTTCTTCTCCTATTTAACAAACCCCATTACTCCTTCTTCTCAATCCGTTATCACCCCTCCATTGCATGCTCTTCTAAACCATTCTTCTTCCTCCTTCCCCTGTCCTCTTCTTCTTATTTCTTCTTGTTGGCTTCCCCCATCAATGGAAGGAGCTTCAATCCCGAAGCAATAGCCACGGCAGGTACCCCTTCTCCATTTTATTTCTGTTTTATGTTAATTTTTTTTTCTTTCTTCAGTTCATCGCTCTTTTCCTTTTTTTTTGTAACATTTCTTCATCTACACCCCTCTGTCATGATTTGGCGCTCAATATATCTCGACGTCTTTCATGTTTTTCCTTTTCTAAAGAGCATCCTTTGTAGCGTCGGTTTACCTCTAGCAATATCCACCTACGACATGCAATATTGATGGAATCTTCGTATTCCTACATTTGGCTTTCTTTGATACTCAAATTTTCCCAATTTTTATATGCTATGGGTGTTTTCTTTTATATTGTTTATATTTCTATACATTTTCATTGCCAGTTTTAACTTCACCATTAGATCATTCCTATTCATCGCTTTATTTTCTTGTTCATCCATGTTTTCATTGTCATTGCTCGGTTATATATATGATTTCCTATATGCATTTCTCGTTGGTTTCTCTTGTTTATTCTAATTTTCAGCTTACAATGGATTCCCTATTTTATTTTGTATATCAGCATCATGACGTTCCTCTTTTATTTACTTTCTTGATTTTCTGATTTTTGTTACACAAAGAGTCTCACGCGTGGTGCTGACCTGCATGCAGCAGTATCAGCTCACATAGAGCAATATCAACGATTCCAACACCTTCTACCTTTCAATGCAGTTTTGTTCTCTTTAGTCTGTTTAAGTCTTCAGCATCTTTATTTATGTTATTGTTATATTCTCATTGCTAAAGGTAATTGCTCTGAAACCCAGTTCACCATCTCTGAATCCCTCTGATTTTCATAGATTTTGAATACTTGATCTTCTATTTTACTTTTTTTTTTCTTTGCAAATTGTCTATTACGCATTTGCATTTCTAATTTCCATGTTCATTCCATTTTATGATTCACATTTGATTCCCCATTTCATCTTGTTTTTTTTTTCATTGCATCATCATCAAGCCTTCCTATGTCTTTTTTTTTTCTTTCTTCTTTTATCTATTCAACTCGTCATTTTGTTTAGCATTGTGTTTTCTGCTGGAATTCATGGGATGCTCGTGTATCTCTGCTACAAATCACTTACACTATCGCGATGAGTGAGGTTTTGCAGGGGATGGATTGCTTTCCTGTTAAAGGGTTTATTTTTTTTTTTTAGTTGAGGCATTGTTGTTTGTTGATGATGGCAAATCAGTCGTAGGAGTAATGAAAATGGGTATGGTTAAATTGGCGTAGTAGAAGCTATGAACATTTTTTTTTGGAGCTTGGCTGGCTGTCGATAAAAAAAAAAAGAGACACTTCAGTTTACTCTTAAAAACTAATATCATGGCCTAAATGCCGGGGGACTACCCTAATTGATGCTGCCAGGTTACTTCTTAATTTCTTCTAACAGTTTCCACTTTTTGGGAAAATATGTGCAGCATCCAACATCTCCAATTAACAATCATTGGCTTTGTCTTGCTGAAATACTCGTATTTGATGGTTGTGATATGTATGATAGAAAAAAATTTTGCAGCAATTGTAGCAGAAATGGCATTCGTGAATTCAAAGGGTTGAGGTTGTAAGTTTCATCTTTTGCTTGTTCTTTTTCCTTTTGTTTACATGTGGGTGATGTTCTATTATTTAAAGTTTTAACTTATGGCTTTTTCTGGGCTCAATTGTGACTGCACTACATGAATCACTTAATATGTTTTGAGAATCAGTTAGTTATAGTGAGAGATTTTAAGTGGATAAGTTGTTGTTCTCCTTTTCTCAGATTGATCCTCGTCATCGTTATAACCTACATCACTATCATAAGGAGTGGTGTGAAAGCAACTCTGGACAACCTTTCTTTTACTGGTAATTTCTGTATTCTTGGTAAAACTTATGCATGAATTATGAACGAAGCATTTATCCCTTGGCATGGACTCTGTTACTCATATATCTTGCTGCTCCTTTGTAGCCACGCTTTTCCTTGACTCTAAGCAATGCTAGTGAACATTTGAATGGATTATGTTAGTGTCATCCTTGTCTTGAAATAAGATCCTGTTTATAAACAACCAAATTCCATCAAGAGTTGGGATGCAAACTGTTTGGATCTGGAATAGCTAAAAGTTGCAAAACCCTCAAACTGGATCCGACCCATTATAGGATAATATTCTAAGTGATATATAAAAATGCTAGAAAATAAGAAGAAAAGTATAGACTTGTAGTCGAAAAAAAGAAGAAGAAGAAGAACAGTAATCATGATCATGATCATGATTGTACTGTTAATCAGGTGGACGTGTAACGAAGAAGAAAGAAGAAAAGGTATAGTTTTTTTTTTTTTTGCAGTTTACACCAGTATGTGTAGGATTTTTTTTCCTTGTTGGATATGTCCTTGAGGAACCAAACATTAGTGTTCCTACTAATGGTCAAGCTGTGTTCCTATATTATTAGGGTAGGAATGAGATGGGAATACAGTGATATAGCTTGAAGATTTGTGATTCCATGACTGTGCATGAGCGTGTGTGTGTGTCTGCAAGCAGAAAATCTCCTTTGGGTGCTCTGTGTGCTACAAGACAGTTTACCACATGAATGCACCATCTGCTTATAACATTTATAGCGGGGAAGCTAATAAACACTAAATTTACGGGCCATAGGTTCTTAATCATTTGTTTTCACATATTCATGTTACCACTTATACCTATATATCAGCTTCATTTCACCTCCTATGTTGCAGTCATTATTGTCCATTCACATTCACCATCACTGTCAAAACCATAAAAAAAAATCATATGTCAATGTTGCTGTAAAAATCGCTGGTGACAGGGCCTGTGAACCTGTCTGGGCCCTCATGAACTGGTTTCAATGTCTGTCAGCCAATTATCCTGCAACCTATGTTGTTCATGCTACAGGTTCGATGACTTCGGCAAGTTTGTTCCTCGTGGTTATATGCTAACATATGCTCCTTAGTCCTTGTATGTTGTACATGTCACCCTAGCCATGCTGTCACCATACAATCTTCAGCTACCAACCTGTTGTGACTCCATACACAACCCTGTTACACCATCACTGTCAGTCAATCCCCCATTTGCCTGTGCCCTTCAACCCACAGCTGCAAAAACCTCTTGAGCCAGTAATCATTTGGTCCAAAGCCGCATCACAAACATATAGTTGGTCTGAATGGTCAATTGCCAGCTTCTCAATTTTAGATCCCACCAGATTCTGCTTTTGCAATACAATAGATTTCTCATAAGTGAGGCAGTTTTCGTAACCAAATCTAACCAGTTGTTGCTGTAATATAGGCATCACAACCCTGCCTCCACCAACACATTAGCTGCCCATATCCTACCATAAAACCCCTACACTCCAAGCTATCCTTAGGCACCAACATCATATATATATATATATATATATATATATATATATATATATATATAGATAGATAGATAGATAGATAGATAAATAGATAGATAGTTCTTATGAAAAGTTTTTAGTCATAGGAATACACATACATGCTTTCATGCATTTCTCATATACATCTAAGATGAATCCATTCCCTCATGTATATACATAGCCCTATATATAAAACATTATCTTTTTTTTTCATGTGTTTTCTACTGCATATTAACATTTGATTTTTGCAGGGAATATATGGAAAATATCATTACTTGGAGCTGTAAATACAATTTTATATGTTGTAATAAGTTAGGTCTTAATAGGAATTTACATTTCCAGCTTTTAGATAGAATGAATGAGCTTTGTAAATGTCATAAATTGCTTGTTTTCATGCTTTCTGCCTTTATTTTCTAAAATCTCACAATGGTGAAACACGAATGGCATGTGCACCATTTTATAAAAGGTAATTAATCCTAAGTTGACGATTTACATCAATGGCCATAGTCAGGATGTAAACAAAACTTAGGATTTTTATCTTTTATAAAATAACACTGGATTCTTTTTCAAAATTCATCATATTTTCAAACATTCTTCCTCTTTTATCAGAGTTTAGTTTAAAAGTAACTCAATACATATATCAATGGCCATAGTCAGGATATATTGAGAGTTAAATTCATCTTAAACTCTATAAAAGCACCAAAATATGTTTTATTCTTCACCTAAATTTAAATATAGATTATTATACATTATATTCAATGACCATAGTCAAGGATATATTATATTTTCAATCTTATTTTAATTCATTTAAGGAATGAGATATGCTTTTTCAAAATACAATTTTAAATTCTTTAAATTCATTCATCATTTAGGATAGAACTGCATCATATTTTCAAAATTCTTTTTCAAAATCCAAGTGATCTCAAATATCTTTCCTCAATTTCTTTTTTTAATTCATTCTTCTATCTTATTTCAAAGATTTAAATTTTGATTTCAAAGTCCAATTTGACTTTGAGATTTCAAATTCAATTTTATATTCAAAATTCAATTTCCAAATTGAAATCTCAAAGTTCAATTTAACTTTGAGATCTCTGATTCATCTTCTGATTCCAAATTCAAACTTCAAATTCAAAGTCCAATTTGACTTTGAAATTCATTTGTATTTTCAAGATTCAATTTCTAAATTTCAAATCAAATTTCCAAGTTCAATTCAACTTTGGAATTCTAAAATCATCTTCAGGATTCAAATTTGAATTCAAATCAACATCTCAGATCCAAAATCCATTTTAGGATCCAGAATCCAATTCCATCTTGGATCTTAGACTTCAGATCCAATTCCATTTTAGGATCCAGAATCCAGTTCCACCTTGGATCTCAGACTTCAGATCCAAAATCTATTTTAGGATCCAGAATCCAATTCCATCTTGGATCTCAGATTTCAGATCCAAATTCCATTTAGGATTCAAACTTCAAATCCAAATCTATCTTGATTTCCAAAATTTCAAATCCAATTCCATTTTCAGATCCCATTTGGGCTTCTTAATCCATTTCTATATTTAAATTTCCATTTGGATTTCTCAAAATCCAAATTCCATCCTGATTTCAAACCTTAAATCTAGAATTCAATTCCACTTCAAATATTCATTTCCTCTCCTAAATCCAAGTTTAAAATTCAAATTCAAAGTCCATTTCTGACTTTGAAAGCTTCATTTCTTTTTCTCTCATCCTCCAATCATTCTTTTCAAATTTAAAGATTTATTTTCCCAACTCTGATCATTTCAAGGACTTAGAACTTCAAAATATCCTTCATAATCCATCTCAAGTTCTAAGTTAGATTCAATCATTTAGAAATCATTTTTTCACTCCATTATCAAGTTTATCTCAGAGACACTTGGAGATTTCCAAATCATTTTTTTCAAAAAAGAGCATACATCCTTGCATTTCACAAGCATGATTCTCAGTGCATTTAGACTTATAATAAATTCTTAGATAATATTTAAGCAAAGCAAAAAGGGATAAATTCGATCCTTGGTTCGATTACGCCTGGTAAAGGCGCCAGGAATGGTCGAACCTCGTACCGACGCGCAAGCCCCGTCTCCCAATTTTTCCCGCAAACATTTCAAAACAGAGGCGAGTAATCTTTTCTAAATATTTTCAAATCAAGGTCAAGTGAGACCTTCGCAAAAGAGTTCATCTCTCTTCTTTCTCTTTCTCTTTCTCTCTTTGTTTCTATCTTTTTGTGATCATCGCAAAATTTTTCCTCTCTTGGTATTTCTTTCTCTTCCTTCCCTTTTTCCTTTCTGACCTCTATTTCCTCCTTTTTGAAGGGAGAAAATAAAAGACAGAAAAGAAGAGAGAAGAGAAAAGAAAGAAGAGAAGAGAGAGGAAATCTTCTGAGAAGGTCTCACTTGACCTGATTTAAAAAATATTTAAGAAAATAACTCGCCTCCATTTTGAAAATTTGTGGGAAAATGGAGAGACAGGATTCGCTTGTTGGTACGAGGTTCAACCGTTCATGGCGCCTTTACCAGAGGTAATCGAACCAAGGATCGAATCTATGCCTTTTGATTTTGCCTTAATATTATCTAAGAATTTATTCTAAGTCTAAATGCACATATAATCATGCTTGTGCAATGCAAGGATGTATGCTCTTTTTGGAAAGTGATTTGGAAATCTCCAAGTGTTTCTGAGATGAATTTAATAATAGAGTGAAGAAATGGTTTCTAACTTAGAACTTGAGATTTAAAGTCCTAAGTTTTTGAAATAATCAGAGTTTGAAAATAAATCTTTGATTTTGAAGAGAATGTTTTGAAGCTGAGATAAAAGGAGAAGAAAATGGAAATTTCAAAGTCATAAATGGACTTTGAATTAGAATTTTGAACCCGGATAAATGTTTGAAATGGAATTGAATTCTAGCCTTGAAGTTTTGAAATCAGAGTGAGATCTGAGAAATCCAAATGAAATTGAGAAACGAAATTGGTTTTTGGAATTTTTTTTTGGAATCAAGATGAACTTGGGTTTCGAAATCTGAAATGGAATTTGGATTTGGAAGTTGGAATTGGGAATAGAATTTGATTTGAAATCTGGAATTCAAGATGGAATTTGAATCCAAAGTCTGAATCCTAAATAGAGTTGAAATCCAAGATGAAATTGAATTCTGGATTTAGAATCCTAAATGGGAATTGAATCTGAAATCTGAGATCCAATGATGAAGTTGATTTCTGGATTTTAAATGGAATTAGATCCAAGATCTGGAATCCAAGATGGAATTTGGATCTAAAATCTTGAGATCCAAGATAGAATTGGATCTGAAATTTGGAATGAAATTTGGATCTGAAATCCAAGATGGAAATGGATTCTGGATCCTAAAATGAAATTTGGATCTGAATTCCAAGATGGAAATGGATTCTGGATCCTAAAATGAAATTTGGATCTGAAGTCTGAGATTCAAGATGGAGTTGGATTTTGGATCCTAAAATGGATTTTCGATCTAAAGTCTGAAATCCAAGATGAAGTTGGATTCTGGATCCTAAAATGAATTTTGGATTTGAAGTCTAAGATCCAAAAGTGGAGATTACACTTGAAAATCTGGATCCAAGTTGGGATTGGGATCTAACTTTGGATTTGCATTTTGAAAGTCCAAATGGGACTTTTGAAGATGGATCCGAAAAGTTAAATTGAACTTTGAAATTGAATTTTGAATTGAATTGGAGTTTTGAAGTTTGAATACAAGATGATTTTGAATATTTCAAAGTCAAATTGGACTTTGAAATTGAATTTTGGAAAACTGAAGTGAGATAGAATTGAATTTGCATCTATAAATAAGTTTTGATAAAGAAAAAGAATCACTTGGAATTTTGAAAAGGGAATTTTGAAAATATGACACAATTTTATCCTAAATGATGAATGAATTTAAAAATGGATTTTGAAAATCATATTTCATTCTTTAGATGAATGTAAATGAGATTAACGATATAATACACTCCTGACTATGGTCATTGAATGTATTATATAATAATCATATCTAAATTCAAATGAAGAATAAAATATATTTTGGTGCTTTTATAGAGTTTAAAATGAAATTAATTCTCAATATATCCTAACTATGGCCATTGATATATGTATTGAATTAATTTTAAACTAAACTCTGATAAAAGAAGAAAGTATTTAAAAATATGATGCTTTTTGAAGAGAATCCAATGTAGATCCAATGTCATCCCATAAAAGATGAAAATCCTAAGTTTTGTTCACACCTTGATTATGGCCATTGATGTAAATCATCAACTTAGGATTTGATCACCTTTTATTAGAATGGTGCACGTGCCATTTGTGTTCCCATTTGTGAATCGCTGAAGTAAAAGAGGAAAATAATATGGCAACAAGCAATTTCTGAGATATGTATGCTTATACATTCTAATCTAATGCTTGAAAGGTAGAAATTCTCATTGTAGTCCAGTCATTACATTATTTAGAGGAGTTGGAGTTACATCAATCAAAGAAAGAAAAATGATACTCTTTACACATTTTTTGCAAAAACTAAGTGTTAATATAAAGTAGAAAATATGCATGGAGAAGAAATAACACTTTATATAAGATAATGAAATGAAGAAAGCACATGAGATGTATAGGGTTAAGTATATACATGAGAGAAGGTGTTTATGAGAAGGCATATGAAGAAATGTACCTAAAAGCACACACACACACACACACACATATATATATATATATATATATATATATATATATATATATATATATATATACATATATACATATATATGTTTTCATGAGAAAAGAAGAAAGGACTTTCATGGTTGTATGAGGTCAATGAGTTGGTGTAAAGATGTGGATAATGACAAACATGGTGCTATACACAGAAGGTTAGTGAACGGGGATGGAATAGCAGTGATGGATATTACAAATGACAATGGTGTGATGAAAAAAAATTGCTATTTTGATGGAGGTATGCAACAATGAAGAGTTTGAAAGGATGATGCTTCAAGTAATGATAGCAGAAAGGGACTGATGCACAAGTGATATGCAGCAGGATAATGGATGTGCTGGAGTAAGTGGCAAAGTGGAGTGCAGGATATGTTAGTGTTGGAGTAGTGAGTGGACCTAATGCTATAGGTTGCGATAGGGTAAGGGTGAAGTTTGGGATTTTGCAGTGAATGATATCACTATAGGCAACATAACAGATGGGGTGTTGTATGGCAAGGATGCAAAGTGCATGAGTTTGGTGATTAACAATAATAACACATGAGTGTCATGTTAATCGCTATGCAAGGGAATGAGGGTGAATGGGAAGTATAAAAATAAAAGAAGGTGATATTAATCTAATATGCAGAGATGCAGTTTCATATACCGGTGTGATCTGGAATATACAGAATGAAGGTGATATTAGCACTGATTGCACTAAACATAGCACAATAAATGAATAATGATGACAAATAAAACACAATGCGAGCAGCTTAATATGCAAATCTGTCATTTCTGCATATATACGTGTGTATATATATATATATAATTTGGAGAGCCAATGTTCATGTAAGGAAAACAATTCCTCAAGACTTCTTGATACTTCAAGAGTTCATTCCACCAAGCTTAGCTAACTCCTTGATAGCTGAAAATATGATGTTCCATTAAGACTTATTGACATTGATGGCTCATCCTCTTTCTTGTCCCAACACTATTGGAGAAGACGACAGATACTGCAGCTAAACATCGATGCTAAATGTATAAATAATAATAAAGTGCAACCTGCCATGGAGTGTTTCGGATGCAAAGGAGGCATTTCGCCGCATAGTGAATATGTGGTAACTGTGATATTTAAAAAAAAAAACTCAAAGAAACTAGATATCCATGAAGCTGACAATCATATGGGGTTATGTACAGAGTTTAAGACTGCCATGAAATATTGGTAAACGATTCAAGCGAGCTGCCAACCAACAACCTGATTACTGCAGGTTGAACTCAGCAACAGTAGGGCCAACATATTGACAATAAATCAGTTGGCATCAAATTTTGAGAAATTCAAAGTTTTTGTTCCTACGGTTCTCTGATTATCTCTTATTCTGCTTCAGGAATCCACTGAAGAGAGCCACAAATTTGTTTGTTCAGAATACCCCGAATCTGAATTGAGCCCATGAAGCCACATCTTGTCTTGCTATAGAAGTAATCTATCTGATATTCTATCTCCCAATATTCCAGCATTTAGGTAGACTTGGTATCTTTTATTACCACAGTCAAGTGGCATGTTTCTGAACACCTCACTATCTAACTTGAGGATGGTTTTACCCCAAAACGACATGTAAATAATCAATCAAATGCAACATGGTTCACATGATAACATACATTTGGTCGACCTATTTCACCCAGTGATGGTGATATGCATGTGCTAAATGATGAAAACAAGACTTTAGAAAAAAAAATCAACAAAACGTTAGGATCAAGCTAGTATAACTTGGAACATATGAAATATTAACTATAGTAGGTATGAATATACAGGTTGCTATGGAACATGAACTATTTAGATGCTAAATGAAACAAATGAAGGATTATGCACATCAGGGGATGTTGACGAAGGATATGGCGTAGATGAGATTAAGTTAAAACAGAAGATTAAGTAGGTAAATGAAATCGACGATACTTAAACAAAAATGCAATAAAAGAAGATGTTGATGATGGTGTTATAGAATGCAAAACAAAAGAAGGAAATTGTAAACACCTCAAATTTTCACCCTCATCCAGTACTTACATTTCATGTGTCACTGTCGGTCATTGCATGCATCTGACATGACATTTCATTGCATTGCATCTCATTTTCGAGATTCAGGACTCTTGTTTTCAAAATATTAATCCAGATTTGAGTTTTTTAAAAAAACTTTTCTTTTAAAATCAATTTTAAAACCTGGGTCTTTAATCAACATTCTGTCATTTGCCAACCCCCAGGATCTTATATTTTGAAATATTTTCTTCAGAAAACAATATGGATTCATTTTAAACTCAATTTCAATTGATTTCAATTCTCAGATGAGGCCCATTTAGGTGGTGTCACTTCTGGATTCCTTTATTTATCAAAAAATCTCAAAAAATTTAGAGTCCTAGTTGGATCAGGACTCTGTATTTTCATCTTTTAAACATTTTTTAAAACTTTATTCTGATTTTAAACCAGCTGTGGTCATATCCTTGCCCATTCTCATCATTTTTGGCCAAAATTTCAGAATCCCAGTCCAATCAGGACTCTTTTTCCAGAATCCTAGTTGGATCAGGACTCTTTTTCCAGAGTCCCAGTCAGATCAGAACTCTACTTTTTACTACCTGTTTTCGGAGAAAACCTTTTAAAACCTTCCATTTTGGCCAAAATCCCAGAGTCCTAGTTGGATTAGGACTCTTCTTCAAGAGTCCCAGTCAACTTAGGACTCTTCTTCAGAGTTTCGGTCGGATTAGGACTCTGCCTTTTGTCACTATTTTTACCTGTTTTTAACCAAATCTTTCAAAATGATTCAAAAACTCATAATTTTAGTCAAAACAAGAACTCTGTTCAGAGAGTCCTAGTTGGATCAGGACTCTGATCCTGATTTTAATTTTGAGAGAATCTTTCAAAAATCTTTCCATCTATCAAAACTGTTATACTTTTATCAAAGAATTTCAAAATTCTGGGATTTTATCCTAGAGTCCTGATAGAATCAGGACACTATCCTAAAGTCCTGATCGAATCAGGACTCTATCCAAAGTCGGTTTTCTCACTCCATTTTCATTGATTTTCAAAATTTCTGTTTAAATTTCATCACTTGCTTATAAAAAAACCAAAAATTTTCAAAGTCCTAGTCGAATTAGGACTCTTCTTAAGAGTCCTAATCAGATCAGGACTCTGAACTAAAACTTCAATTTTATCCTGTTTCACTTGTTTTTCAAAATTCTCTCATTTTTTTCTCAGAAAATCCAAAATTCTGAGTCCTAGTTCAATTAGGACTCTGTCCTCAGAGTTCTAGTTGGATCAGGACTCTGTTTTATTTCAATATTTGTTGTTGTTTTCCCTTTTTTCATAAGTTCTTTTATCTATTTTTCAGAAAATACCAAAAAAAATCTAGAGTTTCAGTCTGATCAGGACCCTGTCCCAGAGTCCTAATCCAGTCAGGAGTCTTTTCTGAAGTTTGTTTTCGCCTCTAGTTTCATTTATTTTCATTTGTTTTTCAAAAATTGGGTCATTTTGTAGAGTCCAGTTAATTCAGGACTCTATTTCGGAGTTCTAATTGAGTTAGGAGTCCAACCCTGACTGTATTTTCTGACTTGTTTTACCATTTTTTGATAAAATCTTTCAAAAACTCATTCATTTGTCTTTTAAAATCCAAATTCTTAGAGTTCTAAAAATTTAGGACTCTAATCCAAAGTTCCAGTTTGCTTAGAACTCTATTTTAAAAACTTTAAATTTGAACTATAATTTTAACCCCTTTTCAAAATCATTTTCAGTCTTTGTTTCAAGTTTTTCAAAACTTTGATTTGGGACCTCCTCAGTTGGCATCATATCCAGAGGAGTTCTGACTCAGTCAAGACTCTGTACAATTTCAAACCTTTCAATCTCAAAGTCTATTTTTGAATTTCTTTTGAAAAACCTCTCATTTTTAAGTTTTAAAATCATTTTTGAAAATTCAAGTGGGGCTCACTCGGGGTGGTGCCACATTTGAAGAAGTTAAGGTTAGACGAGGGTTAGTCATTGTTCTAGTTAGGTTAGAGGTTTAGAGGAATCAAAAGCAATTTTAAAAATCCAGTTTATTTAAGTTTTAAACCATTGGTTTTTAAAGGTTTTAAATTCAAGTTTTAAAAACCAAATGTGGGCCGACACTAGGTGGCACCACATTTGGACTTTTTAGGGTTTAATTAAATGTTAATTAGGGATTAATTAGAGTCCATTTAGGTTAGAATTCTCCAGGAAAATTGTGGTCCTTAGTGGATTTATTAAAAAGAGTCCAAAAAATCAAAACTCTTCCTAAACAAATCAACACAAAAAAATCTATAAATAGGGGACCTAAAGGGGGTCAAAGAGAGCTCTTTTCTCTCTCAAATTTTCTTGGCTTCTCTCTCCTCTCCAGCACCTCCACCTTACTCCATTACAGATGCAGCCCCAAGGTGAGTTATTTAATATTATTTTATTAGTTTTTTTATGATTTTATATTAGATTTTACCATTGGCACCTCTCCTTTCATGGATTAAATCATAGATTCAACCTCAAGAACCTCAAGTTCAATTCAAGAAGATGATTTAACCTTATTCCATGCTGTTTTCCATGTTTCTAATCCATTAGAATCATTTATTGCATTATTTTTTATATTCTTAACAAAGAAAACATGAGATTTATCCGTTAAATGGATTAAATCCATGATTTCAAAGGTAAAATCAAATTCCAGCCATGGATTCCCTGTGTTTTATTTATTTTTTTACTTATTCATGCTTGTTCCATGTGTTGCAGCATAAAAATTATATTTGTTTTACTGTTTAAGTATTTTTTATTTGTTTTCATTGATTAATGCATGTTTTTTAAGTTTTATTAAATTTTTGTGTGTTTTAAGCTTAGATCAGTAAAGAGCATGTTGTTTCATATTTAAGTACTCACTATAAATTTTTGATTTTTTTATATGTGATACATGAACATGTCAGTGAACTACTGTAAAAAAATCATATATTTTGAAATTCGGGAACCCTATTAATAAAATACAAAGTCAAATCGCGATTTCTGTTGATTAAAATCGTTGTTTAATTTTAAGCCTAACTTGCAGATGTGTTATTTATCTCATCTGATATTCGATTCCAGATCCGTAAAATTCAGTGGCTTCATATTAATGTGAAATATTTACTGTAAAATTTTGATAATTTTTTTGTCTCTGTTTGATATTTTTCCTCTGTCAGAAAGTCAGATTCTAAATTTAAAACTCGTTATGATTTACCAAAACCCTAATCTAACTTGTGCTGATCATAGATCTCAAACCGTAGATCCGATTCATAATCTGTAAAAAAGGAAGTTCATTATTTTTTTGTTTATGGTTGACTGCTGAAATTTTAAAAAATTTTGATAAAGGATTCTATTTGTTTCTGTATTTTTAACCAGAAGTATCTGTTTTAACCAATGTTAGATTCGTTAAATTTTAGTCCAGATTGCCGGAAGGGTTTCTCCCTCATCGAAGATGGTGTTTCCGATCTATAAATAGGAAAACTTTTGTTTTTCTGTCTAGTTTACCTCTGTAAAATTTCAGAAATTTCTATGGTAGATTGACCCCTGATTAGGGTCTGACATTGAAACTGGTCTGTGACCATGGATGAAAATAGCATGTTTTAGAGTTTTAATGCAAGTTTTGAATTGGAATAATGTCAAAAATATACTTTTATGATTCCAATCTGATTTTTGGGTAATAAAAAGTGCAGGTGCTGATTTTTATCAATTTTGGAACCCATTTGATGCTTGAATCAATAAAATTGCAAAACAGGGTACCCGCAGGATCCCAAAACACTGCCAAAATCATGATTTTCATGATATTTCTTGATTTTCGTGCATAAGTTCATGTTTTTAGGGTTTGTTCATGTTTAGGATCATATTAGGATGTTTCATGTTTGATTTTATGTTTATTGCAATCATAAATCCCAAGTTTTTACCAAAATTCATTTTAGAAAATCCTGATTTCAAGGCCATAGTCTTGCTATCGGGGGCAATTTGGTCATTTGACCTAAATTTTGAAATTCTAAACCCCAATTTTCATATTTTTAATCATGTCATATCATGTTTGGTTTAATTTATCCTCATTTGAATTTTAAAAGTTGTATTTTATAAAATATCTTTCTAAAAAACCTGATTTCAAGGCCAGTCTTGCTATGAGGGGTATTTTGGTCATTTTGACCCAAATTTCGAATTTTCAAATCCTATTTTCATATTTATTCAATTTTATTTCATATTTCATTATGTTTATATCAGGTAATCATGGGAAAAGGCTTATATCTAGCAAAATCTAGTAATTTCTAGATATTACTGGATAAATCGAGAAAAAGCCAACATATTTTCACTAACAAGTTTTCTAGTTTTGCAGGGACATTGAAGACTTTAATTTTTTGTATTTAAATTCAATTAGTGATGTAAATTAAATGTAAACTTTGGAATAAGAATTTCAATTTCTGCTTAGAATATAATGCATTACATATAGTTTGAACTTTGATATATAACTGTTATGCTTGTCATTCATGTGCATATTTTTATAAATTCACCAAGGTCTACACGAATGACACATATACAAGCTCTTAGGGAGTTGACAAACTCGGTGGAATTCGTCTTTATGGCCATAGTCAGAATACGAATGAGACCCAGATTTGTGATCTTCGTATTAGTCCCATTCAGCCTACACTTTTAGGCTAACTTCAAAATGCACTGCATTTCTCAAAAACTCAAAAGGATTTTCTCAATTCTTCAAACAAATATCTTTAAAATCCATATTCATTTATTATATTAATTTACAAATTACAATTTCAACTCAGAGAAATCAATTTTCTTAAAAAATTTCAAGTCTTACTCAGAAATCGATTTTCTCAAAACTCTGAGATTTCAAAGGATATTTCAAGTACATTATTTTCAAAGTTCAAAATTCGATTTTCCAAGTTATATATTCAATTTCAAAGTTCTAATTTAGAGAAATCTAGTTTTCCAAAGTTATTGGGGTTTTCTCAGAAATCGATTTTCACACAACTTCAAGATT
Organism: Nuphar pumila; assembly: GCF_984573655.1. Classification (NCBI taxonomy): domain Eukaryota; kingdom Viridiplantae; phylum Streptophyta; class Magnoliopsida; order Nymphaeales; family Nymphaeaceae; genus Nuphar; species Nuphar pumila. The sequence goes on along the minus strand of NC_143262.1, from coordinate 50,990,855 downwards.
CCTTCATAAATCGATTTTCATTTTCTTCAAAAATTCTCTCTCAACAAGGCTCATGATTTTCAAAGCGGCATCTTTTCCAAGTATTTCCAAATCTCAGAAGCAAACATCATGTTTTCAAATTTGCATTTTCAGAAAATTCATAGCATATGTCTGATTCTTTGTGCATTTAGGAAATAGAACACAATTTAGACAAGTTGAGCAAAGTTAAGCACACTTTTGATCCTTGGTTCAATTACCCCTAGTAAAGGCGTCAGGAACGGTTGAACCTCGTACCGACAGGCGAATCCCATTCTTTGGAATTATCTCTCATTTAAAACGGAGGTGAGTTATTTTCAAAATCTTTTTCAAAGGTCAGTTTGACTTGTAAAAGTAAAATTTTGCGATGATAACAGGTTTGACGACCGTGATGGGACCTGTCTTCACCTGATCAATTATGCGCTTGACTTATTTTAAATTATCAAAATTGTGTTCCATGGAATGTCAGCTTTTACTTTCTGTTATCATGTGAACCTAGGAGCCTAGACTTGAACCTAGCTGACATGGATGGCATATAGACTAGGCATGGTTTGGTACGACTATATTGAGGAGAATTATTCATGCTCACATAGACCTAGGTCTAATACAACACTCCTCAATTTAGGATTTGAATGCAAACAATGTATGCTTCTTCAAAAAATTTTAAAATCTCTATCTTTTTAGGTTTTAGAGCCTTATGATTTTCTTGTATATGCTCATGTTTTCAAAAACCACCCCACCTATATTTACCCGGTCTTCACGTTGCTGGGCTCTCTTCCAGAACCATAGTTCGGGACAGAGCCTCACAACTGGGTCACTTATTTGGGTTAACACCCCCCTGCCACATACCAAGGGCCATAGTCCAAAGTATATCGGCAGATGCTCAAGGATGTTGGAAAACTTGAACCTAGAACCAGAGAAATTGATTTTATGCCACATACATTGGGCCTTGGCTTGAGTATATCGGCATAACATGATTGGACACAGATGATCTGAGCCTAGAGTCAGGATTAGGGTCTTATAAGCTCTTTCAAAACTGATGCATTTAGAGTCAGCTTCTTAGGGAATGTTCTATGTGTATAATTGTTTATGCAGAATGTGATATATTCATTTTCCATCTTATTTTGTCGCACTTTTCCCCAATTTATTTAAAATACTGGACGATTTTTCAAATACCTCATTTTCCAATTTATAAAGCACTTCTTTGTATTTTCTCAAAACCCTGAACAATTTTCCAAATTCTCCTATATTTCCTTCAAAACTCCAGATGAATTTCCATCCTTTGGTTCTTATGGATCTCAAATTTTCTGCTTTATTTTTATCCTTCCTGCATTTTTTTCAAAATCCTTGTATTTTCCCAAGTCTTATTCCAATTTTCTATGTTTTCCAGTCCTGATGGCATCCAGTCAACTTGATTCAGTCTATCCTGAGGGTCACATCTCCTAAGAGGTGCGACAAGGTCTTTCAAAACATCGAGTCCTCAGCACCGGATCCTTCCTTCCCTGGTGGTATTATTCATGGCTCAAGAACTTCTCTTATATGTTTCTGAACCATTTGGACGATTGAGGATTGGAACAGGCATCCGTGGTGGGAAAACAGACAGTCACCGACAATTTGATCGACGCACTGGCAGAGCGGTGGAACCCGAGTACTAGTACCTTCTGGTTCCCATGGGGAGAAATGACTATGTTGATGGATGAGTTTTCAGTAATCATGGGATTGCTCGAGCCAGCTGGTCAGCCTGGAGAACCACTGGAGAAATAATTCTTAATCAATGTCAAAGGTCTGGATCCCCGAGACACTTTAGCTCACATGACAGGACGCAAGTCTTGGCCATTGATCGAGGAGAATGGAAATGAGTATGTAAACTTGCTCGAGATCTATAGACAATATGGGGCATTTATGGAAGTCAGCTCCTTATCTCAAACAGCTCGAGAGAGAATCCATCATGCGATAGTCTTATACACTGTGGGATTAGCTCTCTTTCTAGATGGATGAAATTACATAGATATCAGGATAGTTCAACTTCTGCAAAGGTGGGGAAGTCGACAGACCAGCCGCCTCTCTATAGCCATGGCCGCACTCACTTTTCTATACCGAGGGTTGACCCGTTTCACACTCGGAGAATCAATTCTAGTCAAAGGCTGCACCTATGCATTGCAATCTTGGTTCCTCCGGCATGTGCCAGCCCGAGCCAGTTCATTCAGATACAGTAGTGAAAAGCTTCTTCCAATTGTGTGATACCGATTCTTGATCGATAACCTTCAGGAGGAAGAAGTCATATGGGACTACTTTGATCGTCAAGAATCACCTCCCATATATACTTACGCATACGGCAAACAGTTCAGGCTACTTGACCCCTTTTTCTGCTCATACTACCATCCAGAGCGGTGTGTCAGGCAGTTCTCTCAGAGACAGAAGCGCATAGAAATTCCTCTACTACCAGGGATCTTGCCAGAGTTCGATCTCACGTCAGATCAGTGGTCCGAAGCATACCATTCAGCCAGACATGACTGAGATTCTTTTGTTACTCTCACAATTTTTCCTGGTCCTCGAGTGTCCTCTGATTATCATGAGTGGTGGAAAATTGTCAGTCCCCCTCGCCTTTGTCAAGTGTATTATTAATAAAATCATGTTTTTTTCTTCAATACTGATCATGCATATATTTCAGGGTTAATTAACATTAAAATATGCATGATTTTATAAAATAATGTTTTAAAAACCCAATTTTATGTTAGTTTTCGAGTAAATGTGCTAAAATGATTTAAAATAGAAAATGCATGAAAAATAGTTCTATTTTACATTTTTATGCCTATTTTAAGTTTTTGTTATAGTCATAGTAGTTTAGTTTTAGTTTTTATTAAAAATAAAAATAAAAAATGGAGAAAAATAGTTTTATATGCATTTTAAGTGTTTGTTTTTTTTTTTTAGAAAAGAAAAAAAATATAGTTAGAATAGTTTGTGAGTTTCTTTATAAAAAAAAAATTGTTTGTAACTTTTTGAAAAAAAAAATTCTAATAAACCGGTTTACACGGTTTTTGATTTTTAACTAAGAAAAAAAAAATTCTGTTTTGAACCGAATCAAGCCGGTTTTGTTTGTTTTTTTTTAAACTGAATAATAAAATAAAACAGCAACAAACCGGTTTCAAACCGGTTTGTTTGTTTTTAAAACCCAAAAAAAATGAAATCTCAAAGGGCGCCTCCCTCATACGCCTGAACTTTCCCTCTTTCTCCTCTTTCCCTCTCTTTCCCTCTTTTCTCACCCTCCTCCACCAACACCGGCTTCTTCCTTTCCCTACCTTCCCCTTCAGCCGGCGGTGGTGGTGGAGCTTCAGCCCGGTGACGGCTGGTGGTAGAGGCCGCCAACATCTCCCCGATTTCCTCCATTTCACGGTAAGTCTGTTTCTTCCTCTTCTTCAGTTCTTCTTCTTCAGTTCTTCTTCTTCTTCAGTTCTTCTTCTTCTTCAGTTCTTCTTCTTCTTCTTCTTCTTCTTCTTCTTCTTCTTCCTCTTCTCTTCTTCCGATTTCTTCTTCTTCTTCTTCTTCTTCCTCTTCTCTTCTTCAGATCTTCTTCATGTTCTTCTTCTTCTTCTTCTTCTTCTTCCTCCGATCTTCAGCATCTTCTTCTTTCAAATTCTTCATCTACTTCTTCTTCTTCTTATTCAATTAAATTCTGTGTGAAAAAGAAAAACGAAAAAAATTCTAGATAGTTGCTATTCCAGTTCTATTTTTTTTCTCTCATGCTCACAATGTCATGCATCTCATTTTGTTTACTGTTACAATTTTCGATTTCCTGTAGTCATTTTAGTTTTTTTTCTATAAGTTTTGTTTTCTTTAGTGTCTTCAGTCTTAATCTTTGTCGTTTTAATTTTTTGTAGTTAATTCTTCCATTGCACATCATTTTCCTGTTTTGTTGTTTTTGCAATTTATGTTCATCGTTTGATTTTCCTGTTATGCACCTATTTTCCTGTTTTGTTTAGCATGTTATTTTCATATTTTTCATTCTTTCATTATTTTGCATTTTGTTCTTACTCATTGCATTAAATTCCAGTTTCCCCATTCTTTTGATTTTCTGTTTTCTTTGTTCATTCTGAAATTCCTGTTTGCTTAATCCATGTCATTTTTTTTTTATGCTTCTACATAGTTCAGTTAATCATTTCCTGTTTTGTTTTACAATCTTGTTTTTGTTTTTTTTTTATGCTGAATCCGTTTTTCATTAGATGTGAGTTTATTAATTTTCCTGTTTACTATTTATATAATTTTCTTACATGTTGAGTCTGGTTTTTATTTTCTCTAAATTCTTGTTTGTTCTTGCATCTCAATTTCCAGTTTTTTTTAATTCCTTCATATTTTGGTCTATAATTCATTTCTTGTTTTTACATGTCATTATTTCTTGTTTTCTTTTAATACATTCAATTTGTGTTTAAAGTAGATTTTCCTGTTTTTGTTAAATTTTTTAAATTCCCTGGTTAGCATTTGCATCTTTCTTTATTTTTTTTCATTCCTTGATTTTCGTGTTTCTTCACTATATGAATTCTTGTTGTTCATTCTTTAAATTTTTGTTTGTTCAATATTTGTTTTTCCTAAGTTTTACATGCTGAGTTCTCTGTTTTACATTACAGTTAATCTTAGTTAATTAGTAACTAGTTAATTAGATTTAATTAGAATTCATTTTCATATGAAATTGTCATTTAGAATTCTTGCCTAAGTTCTTTTGTATTTTTAGCATTTAGTCAGTTTAGTATAGTTTTCCTTCTCTCTCTGGTACTGCTCGTGTTCATTTGAATTGTGCAGGATAGCACAGGACTGGAGCAGAAGCGATTATGTGACACAAAGTACGAAGAATAAAGCTTCTTTTTACTTTTTACTTTAGAATTAGGATTTTAATTGGGTTTGTAAATATTGCACTTTACGCCCTCTGCGAAGGGTATTCATTTGTTGTAATAGTTAGTTGTTTTACTTTTCTTAAACATTTTACATTTCAATAATTAGGCAATAAAGAATAGTTTAGATTTGTGTACTTGAATATGAAATATTCCCGTTCCCTGAGTTCGACCCGGTCTCATCCACTAGTGAGAACCGGTTTTTATTATTTGATGTCTGGTTTTCACATGTTTTTCATTTAAAAATCTTTTCAAAATTACAACGATTTAAAAGAAGACATCAAATTTTTGGCGCCGTTGCCGGGGAACGGTGTAATATTAGTATTCGCTTTATTGCCTAGTGTATGTGTTACATTTAGCTTTAGAACCACGTATGTGCATATCTTAGAGACGAGCTTACTTTTCTGCACAGCCCACCTATTAGGATTCTGTAAACACCCCAAATTTTCACTCACCTCCCCGACATCTTCATCAAGCATCATCATCCAGCCTTTTTGAAATCGCCGAAGGGCAAAATAGTCATTTTCTGAGCTCGGACCTTGCAAAAGTCTAATTCTGTAACGCCCCGGATTTCCAAAACAAAACTAAGTTAAAATTTTCATGAATTTCTTTTTTTTTCTTTGCAGCGAAACTTACAAAAGCTTTTAGCAGCGGAATCAAACGATAATGAGTCGTCAATTTTAGAAAACTTCGAGCACGTTGCAGGTATGTGGCCAAGCAACTCATTGACCACCAAAGTGTTCCATTTTATCGAAAACATATGTTTATTACAACACTACTGCTTAGGAAAGCAGTGTAGGTTCAATAAAAGGAAGCGGTACAACTCTGTCTAGAGAAACCCTGGAACTCGATGCCGCCTTGCTCCGCATATCGCCACGCAGGTACAACACCTGAAATCCCCATAAAACGGGGTCAGAACCACTGATGGTCTGGTAAGCATGCAGTCATACATCCATTCAACTCAAGTACGATAATGACCACTCAGGGTCGCAATGCGCAATAACGACGCTCAAGCCTCCAAGACTTAGCGTATATCGCAAGAGCCTCCTCAGGGCTATGAGTTGAACATCCGCTCGAGTCCTCATGACTTAGAGCAAGCCTTTTCAGGGCTGTGATTTGAATAGCCGCTTAAGTCTCCATGACTTAGCCATGACCTCTTCCGGGTCTCAAAGTGATGTCTAGCTCAAGTCTTCATATTTGGCACATCCGTATCCCACGCATCTAAGGACAACTCATCGAGCTTCGCTTAGTCGTGCGGATACAACACGGGTCTTTGCCCAGTCGGTCCAGTAGTATACCGAACATGACACATTCACAAAGGTTATGCAGGACTGACTCAACACGTCATCCACTCATACATTCAAAACATCGCTGTACCTAGAACTAATGCATTATTTGATAATTAACCGCTCCCGCCTTTGGTACGCAGGTAGAGCTATTGTCCGGGCATCAACGCGACGTTCTGGGGGTTGATTATTCTATGTATTTTAGATACCCCAGAGGCCTGTTGACCCTATTCATAGTAGGGCAGTGTGTTTCAACTGGGAGAATCCTACTAGGCCCATATTCGGATGCATTCTCTACTTGCAGTAGTTGGGTTCAATCCTTAGATCTTAAGGATAACCACGACCCCAAAACCCATGAGTGACTGAGGCCATCGTGGACTCTATCAGGTCCAAAGTAAAATACATGTCACTCAAGGCTGTACCATCACTGTCATTCCACAGTGAGCATAATTCCTGAAGGGGTCTGCCAGTCTTACAATTACTTGGACAGAATCTGCATGCCATTTAGGCAGCCCGTGCTTTTAGCACTACGGGAGTATGTACTCGACCCCATTCAGTCTGCCCCAACACAGTCATTACTGAGGGGGGTACCCCTAACACGATTTTCAACCGCGGGGTATGTGAGACCTTAAGTCTTATTCATATGCATGCAGAACACCGCTCTTGGCACTTCGGCCACCACGAGCATCACACCTCTTTGGGTGGAAACAACACACTCTGGCTCATCAGCCCTTACGAGTCTGGTTGTGTAACCGTTCTCAATGAGCATGCATATGACTCGATCTAAATAGATCGACTACTCGGCGTATTTTTACGCAACGAGTCCAAACCTAGCCAAGGCGCAACCTCTACTCCGGCTCAGCGGCCCTTACGAGCAAGGTGTCCTTGCAGGCACAAGGATACGAGCCGATCTGGCATCGTTCCATCAACAGACATCATTATGCCGTTCCATTGGTTCCGGCAGCTCTTCTGCCAACCATTTCGTCAGCACCTCCCCTGCTCTACCGGCAGTGGTGCGACGAACCCTTCTACGTTGTAGAGGGCAAACCATGAACTGGGTAGCACTCTGCTATATGTCAGAGTATCCTGCTACGTTCTTTCTGAGCTATTCTTAGCTTCTTCAGAAATTTCAGCAGCACTTCCTCTCTTTTACGGAGAAAGCGTGCGTTTCTTTTATCCATTTCAGCGGCATCTCCCCTCTTTGGTAGGAAATCGCCACGCTTAATTCGGGAAATGGATGCGCACCGTTGTGCGTACTTGGCATCCATCAAGGTTGCAGGAACCCTTGGCCATAGCCAGGCCATACGTAATTGACTTAGTCTTTATGTAAAGAGCATTTTGCCAAAAAGCGAAGCCTTTCCAATAGGGGCTTCATTCGTCAAGCAGAGTTTTGAACGAGGAGCGATCAAGGAATCGCATTGGCGATTTGGAGTTGATCTCCATTTGAACGCTCATTTATGCGCCATATATGTAGTATAAGCAGAAGCCTGTGCTTTATACAGCGGCGGCGTAAAGAAATGCATATACTATTGTTCAGGGTGTGTAACTGAACGAAATATTCTACATATATAACAAAGCAGAAGCCTTGGCATCGTTCGACGCGACGGCGTAAGTAAATACAGTGCAGAAAGCAGGAGCCTTGGCATCGTTCGACGCGACGGCATAAGTAAATGCATAATCGGAAGTGCAGTAATCGGAAGTGCAGAAAGCAGGGAGCCTTGGCATCATACGACGCGACGGCAAAGGTAAATTACATAGCCTGTGCGATATAAGACGCGTCGGCAGAATCAGCAGATATACACCTAGATCCGCATCCAACGATAGTTACGAGGCGAGCGGGTGAACACCGAAGTGTCCTAAAGGGCTCAACCAAGAACTAAAGCGAGATACCATTTTGAAGAACGCATATACTGCGTGTTTGAACATAGATATATCCGACGATAGTTACGAGACGAGCGGGTGAACACCGAAGTGTCCAAAAAGGGCTCAATCAAGAACTAAAGCAAGATACTACTTCAGAAAGTATATTCTATATACAAACAGTCAAATACTTGAGAGAGATGGATCAACGAAGCGAACTTACTTCAAATCGTGGAAGAAACGGCTCCGGGTTGCTTCTTTGGCTTCGAGCCTTCCTTCGAGAGGTCAGACTAAGTCAGATGAAGCTGACTTAGTTGAGAAAGAGGTAGAGCAGGTCAAGCTACTCAACCAAGTGGTTTGAACCAAACAGGGTTCGATCCAAGTCAACTGGGTTCAGCAGGTTCGAACTCAGCTCAAGTAGGCTAAGTCTGGGTTCAGAAATCCAAACCGGAATCTGGACCAAAAAGGACTTTGACTTTGACTTTAAACCCAACTAGGTTCAAGTCAAGTCAACTGGGTTTGGACCAGGTCAAGTGGGTTCAGACCCAGGTCAGGTGGGTTAGGACCAGGTCAGGTGGGTTAGGACCAGGTCAGGCAGGCTCAGACCAGATCAGGCAGGCTCAGGCTAAGTCAGGTAGGCTCAGACCTACTGGGCTAGGTAGGGGAGGTTTTAGGAAGTAGGAGAGAGAAAGAGGAGGCTAGAAAGGGGGGGGGCGATTTTTTCTAAAGGGGAGGGCCTTTATTTATAGGAAATGAAACTTGGGCCCCAAGTTTCCCCTTTACCCATTTGCCCTTGGCTTCTTTTTAATGCCAAGAGGTTCCTTGGTGTGGGGCCCACTTGGATATTCCATGGGATATTTTTGTGGGTCCCATCAGATATTTTCTGAGGAATATTTCTGTGGGTCCCACCAATATTTCCGTGGGTCCCGCAATAATTTCGGGTTTCTGGCGATTTTTTTCCGAAAAATTCTGAGTACGCCATTCCCTTCGTATTGACGTAACTAAGAAAGTTGGCTCGCAGGAATCCTTTGATTTCATTCAGGTAGGAAGTTATGGCTTCCAGAGTGTTTGAGCATATATTCGCGATTCGACGAATATCCTAAGTATAACTGACTCGCAGGAGTTGATTCGTTTCGCATTCTGAGAAAAATACTATTTTTACCGATAAATGCCTCATGAATTTTATTCAGATATTTTCTGAAAAATTGCGGGTCTTACAAATTTTCATCTGCAACTCTCAAAAAAGTCTCCCTATTTTTCACTCAGATGTTCAAAAATTTATTCCTGACAGGAGACAGGCATCTCCAAGTCTTGGTTCAAGATTATATTGCATAAGACATGTCATTGCATATCATTGCATGAGCATTTCAAATCACTGCACTGCACAGCATGTCATTTCGAGGTCCAGAACTCTTGATTTCAAAATTTTCAATCCAAATTAGAATTTCAACTCTTTTCAAAATTGATTTCAAAACCCTGGGTCTTCAAAATTATCAATTTTTCCCATTTTACCCCCAGGACTCTGAATTTCAAAATATTTCCTCAGGAAAACCATCTGGATAGTTTTCAATATGGATTTCAGTCACTTCACCTCAGATTTTGCCCTTTTTGACAATTTCAAATATCTTTCTTTTTCAAAATCGCCCTACAAGGGCCAACTCTTTCCAAAATTCTTGTTTTGCCCATTAGTCTAAATTTTTATGAAAATTCCAAAAAGAGGTTTTACTGTCTTGTCCTTATATCAATAAAGAAGCAATGTGGGACCCACATTGAGGTGGTGTCACACAGGCTTTTCTTTTGAAAATTTGAATTTTGAAAAACCCAAAAAAATATAGGAGCCTTGTCCCCTGGATTGGTGCCACTTGTCCTTTCTCTCTCCTCCCATTTACATGCCATGTGTCAGCATAGGGTTCACCTAGAGTTGGTGCCACATGTCACCTTCCCTCTTCTGCCACATGTCAGTGTGGGGCTACCTTCAGAAGCCGCCACATGTCATCCCAATTATCTGCCATATGTCACCCTATCCATCCTGCGCCATGTGTCATTTCAAAGACTACCAGGAGATACCAAGTGTCATAGGTTGTCCTGTCCAGAAAAAGTGGAGTTTGTCTCCTCTGAGGTGGCGCCACTTGAAGTGTGTCTCCTGTAGGGGACACGTGTCAACCCCTTATTCCTTCTAGAAAAGTAGCCTGACACATGTCTCTCCCTACTTTTCTCAGAAAAGTAGGAGACACGTGTCACTCCTAGATTCCTCCAGAAAAAGTAAGCTTGTCTCCTCTGAGGTGGCGCCATTTGGAGTGTGTCTCCTGCAGAGGACACATGGCAATCTCTCAAATTCTCAGAAAAAGTAGACGCCATGTGTCGTTTTCTGCTTTCTTCAGAAAAACTAGAATTCAAAAGTTCAAATCTCCTCACAGGTGGCGCAAATCCTGAACTTCTACCTTTTCCATGTTGTCTGAGAGGGCGCCACATGGCCTGGCCCACCTTCTCTCCCCTCTGCCACGTGTCATTCTCTGCTTCTTTCAGAAAAAGTAGAGGACACATGTCTTCTCCCTACTTCTTTCAGAAAAGTAGGAGACACATGTCACTCCTGGCCTTCTTCAGAAAAAGCAAACCATTCAAAATTCAAACAAGGCACTAGGTGGCGAAAATCCTGAGCTCTGATTTCCCAGATGGCCTATGAGAGCGCCACATGTCCTTTCCCTCCTTTTCTTCCCTCTTGCCACATGGCATTGTAGGAGCCACCCTGAGGTGGCGCCACATGTCCACCCTCCATTCCTCCAGGGCCAACCTCCATTTGAATTTCAAACTTTCCCCTGAGGTGGCGCCATTCGAGAAAGCCTCTTCAGACAACTGACACTTGTCCGCCACATGTCCAGATCTCCTTTCTCCAGAAAAGGTAGAATTCAAATTCCTCTGAGGTGGCGCCTTCTGAGCCCACTGCTCTGTCCTTCTGACATGTGTCAAACACCTTTTGAGGTGGCACCATTCCAGGACTCCACTTGGCTCCATTTTTTTTATTTTTTATTTTATTTTTAATAAAGGTAGCCCACCATGAGGTGGCGCCACTTGAGGACTCCCTACAAAAAGTGAATTTGAAATTCAAACTCCAAGAGAGCACCCTCTGAGGTGGCGCCTTCTGGGAGTTCTCTGCAGAGAGAATCAAGCAAACTTTTAAAAAATTCCAAATCCCCCTGCTGAGGTGTCTCACCCACAAAATTTTTATTTTCTTTTATTTTTCTCAAAATCAAAACACCTTTTGAGGTGGCGCCACCGGAGGGTTTCCTGCAAAAGACAAATTCGAATTTCAAACCCCTCAGATGACACCCCCTGAGATGGCGCCACATGGAGGGCTCAGATCCAGCCTGTTTGAATTTCAAAATTTTTCAGAAAAGTTATAAAAACAAGGGTTCACGCCCAGCCTAAGGAGATCATTTTTTTTTTAGCTCTTGTGAACTTGGAAAATCCGACCTAGCCTTCCTAACATCTGATTTTGAACCTTGGAAATCGTGCCCCCTTTGGCGCATTGAAGAAGGTGGAGTAAAGTTCGTGTCGTGGCCAATCCGATTCCAACAGAGCTCGATTTTGGTGGACCATTCGAAGCTCGGAGCGAAGGACGAAGGAAGCTCGTGATAGCTGCCCCTTTCAAGAGCTCCTACGCTGCGTAACGAAGCAAGGTGCACTTCTTTTCCCCTTGTTGTGATTCTATAATCCGAATCGGTAGTCGTTTGAAGAAAGAGCTCATCCGAGGGATGGATTGAGCTATTCTCATAAAATGACATATATAAAAATGTTTTGTTATGCTTCCTTGATGATTTTTAACATTCATATAGTTAGCTAAGTTTAATTTGCATTTTATTTCATTCATTTAGCATATTTCATGAATTAATTAGGATTAATTTAGCCTTTATTTCGATTCTGCTTATTTTCAGTAGGTCTCTGTTTTTGTCAGTCAGTCCACACGTCATTTCATGCATTTGTTTTTTATTAAAAATCCCAAAAAAATCACGGAATGCGCTCTTAGGTGTCCCTAAAATTTTGCCAAAAATTCGGAGCTATTTGAATTTGTTTACTGTGGTAAACATTCAAAATGGCAAGTCGGGTTTTGTTACCCGGGATACGTTTTAAAAATCATTTTCCGACTTGTAAAATCGAGATATCCCTCATGGGAGATCCTATTTTCGATCCAAAAGATGTTCTGAACTCGGGAGAATGTCTAGTTTTTAATATGAGTTTTTAAGATTTTTCTTATTTTCTTTTATGTCTGACAAAAATCCGAGAGTTCGGGACACGTGTCAGAGCCTAATTTGGGCCTCTGAGATCTTGGATCGACTTAGGGCTATGGTTTCTCTTTGTGTGTTGCTCCAAATCCGAAACTGTAAAAAGTGAAAGTGGTGTACGAGATGTCCTCGGTTTGAATCTGAAAGCCTGTAATTTTTAGAACAGTGTTGACCCCTGCTTCGGATTGTTCTTGTCAGCCCCCTGTTTTGCTACATTTGTCTGTTCTGTTAGTTTAGGCATAAATAGTTATATTTTTATCTGTGTTTCCGTTGATCAAATGCCAAATTCATAAACATGAAAGTTGTTCAGTTAGGTGTCGTGCATAACTCTGATTAATTTCATAAATTTCCATGGCCGTTTTGTGTTTATTTAGCATTTTTCATCAGATTAGTATGATTTTTACCTCTGTCAGAACTAAATCTTTGTTATTGAACTCACCATGGCTCAAATCCCGAGGCTATAAAAACCAAAAATGTTCCATTTCGGGTCTTTTAGCAGTCAGAAAAATATCAGAAGTTTCCATGGTGTAAATCTTGCATTATCATATTAGGCATTGCATTTGGTTCAGATCCATAGGCAAAATCCATCATTTTTAGGACTTTCCTTGAATTTTAGCATTTGAATCATATCATTTCGTGATTTTTAGCATTCTAGGTTGTTTATCAGAGTGTTTAGATGCTTCATACCGAATTTGGTGCAATTTGGAATCCATTTGAGGTTCGGATCATCCATAATACCAAAACAGGGTCCCGCAGGACCCGGATCCAAGCGAAAAACAAGCGAAATTCGTTATTTTGGATAAATTGCAAAATGTCAAATTCTGATTTTACAGTCTTAGTGTGTTTAGCAGTATGTCATCATGTCTCTTACTGTATTTCATCATCATTTGATTCAATTTGAATTTCGAAATCTCAGTTTTACCAAGTTTTCCTTCAAAAAACCCTGATTTTACAGGTGTAACTTTAATTTTAGGGGTATTTTGGTCATTTTGACCACCAATTCCGAATTTCAAACTGTTTTCTACTGAATTTCTAGCATTTTCATCATTTCAAAATATCAAGGAAGCATGAGAATAGGGTTTATATCCAATTAAATCCAATAATTTCATAATATTATTGGAAAATCTTGGAAAAACCCACATATTTGAGCTAACTTTATTTCAAGCTTGGCAGGGACATTCCAAAGAAGGAGCTGAAGTCTGCAAATTTCTTTTATTTCCTTTATTTAGTGATGTAATAATGTAAATTTTGGAATAAGAGATTTAATTTCTTGCTTAGACTAGGATGCATATCATATAGTTTGAATTTATGCAATATCCTGTTTCTATGATTCATGCATTTTATTTCAAAAGCACTATGGATGTTCACGAATGGCACGTGCACCAACTCTTAGGGAGTTGATGGACTCGGTGGGATCCATATTTACGGCCCTAGTCGGAATATGGACGAGACCCAGATCCATCATCTTTCTACTAGTCACATTGAGCCTACACTCTTAGGCTATCTTAAAATGCACATCATATTTCCAAAGTTTTCAAAATCATGTGCATCAAATAAACTAAATTCTGAACATATTCATGGCCACAGTCAGGATATGTGAAAGATTTATCTTGACTTAATGCATATTTTTCCAACAAATCTCTTAGAAAATCTTTTCAAAGTGCATTCATTCACTTATGTCATTTGCATCATAAAATCATTGATTTTCTCAAGATTTTCTCAAGATTTTCTCAAGAAATTGATTTCTCAAGAAATTCTAAGGATTTTTCAAAATAGGTTTTCCAAAGACAAGTTTTTCCACAGTTTTTCCAGGAAAATGATATTTTCTTAAGATATTCAAAAGAGTTTTCCAATCTTTCTTCAAGATCCAAAATCGATTTCCAAGTATTTCAAAAGGTAAAATTCCCAGGATTTCGATTCCCCAAGTTTTGAATTTCCTTCTCCAATGAGTTTTCCTATAAATTTTCCATCATTTTCCTAAGAAAACTCTCAAAGTCCAAGTTTTCTTAAGAAGTGTTTCCCTTTTCAAAAGGTTCATCTTTTCTCAAGAATCACTTCCATTTTCCCAAGATTTTCAACTATTTCTGATTTTTCCACATCTTTATAAGCTTTCTCATGTTTTCAAAAAACCCTGTTTTATCTGAGTTTCCTGAGAAATTGACCTTTTTCCTGAGAGATTCTTTCCAACTCCAAATGTTTTTCTAAACATACATCATGTTTTCCAACTGGCATTTTCCAAAATCTCATAGCACATGCCTGAATTCTCTGTGCATTTAGGATAGAACATAACTTTGATAATTTCGCTAAGTCAAGCATAGTTTTGGTCCTTGGTTCGATTACCCCTGTTAAAGGCGGCAAAAACGGTCGAACCTCGTACCGACAGGTCGAGCCCCATCCCATGGATTTTCCCGCAATTTTAAAAAACGGAGGCGAGTATTTCAAAACCATTTCCAAAATCCGGTCAAAGTTTGAAGCGCGAAAGCGTTTCTCCTCTTTCTCTCTTCCGCGAGGAAGGGAAGACGAGGGAAAAATTTTGCGACGATAACAGGTTTGGAGACCGTGATGGGACCTGTCCTCGTCTGACCTAAATTATGCTTGACTTAGTTTAATTATCAAAATTATGTTCACAAAATGTCAGCTCTTTTACTTTCAATATCATGTGAGCCTAGGAGCCTAGATTCTGACCTAGCTGACATTGATTGCATATAGCTTAGGCATGGTTTGGTAGGACTATATTGAGGAGATATTTTCATGCTCACATAGACTTAGGTCTAAATACAACTCTCCTTAATTTAGGATCTGAATGCAAACAATGTATGCTTCTTCAAAGATTTTCAAAATCTATCTCTCTAGGATTTAGAGCCCTCTATTTCTTGCATGTGATCATTTTTTCAAATCTCCATTACCTATCATTACCCGGTCTTCACGTTGCTGGGCTCTCTTCCAGAACCCTAGTTCGGGACAGAGCCTCACAACTGGGCCAACTATTTGGGTTAACACCCCCTACCACGTACCACGGGCCACAGTCCGAAGTATATCGGTAGGCGCTCAAGGATGTTGGAAAACCTTACCTAAGAACCGGAGTTGAAATTCTATGCCACGTACCTCGGATTTTGATTCGAGTATATCGGCATAACTGGATTGGACAAAGATGATCTGAACCTAGAGTTAGGATTAAGGTCCTACAGCTGTTTTCAATTGATGCATCTAGAGTCAGCCTTTTAGGGAGTGCTGAATGTGCATAAATGTTTGTGCAGGATGTGATTGTATGATTTCCTCCATTCTTTATATTTCCCAATGTTTTTTTTTCGCTCTCATTAGGCCTTTTTCAAAACATCCTTATTTTCTACAAGATGTTTTTCTCAAACCCTGGATGATTTTTCCAATTATCCCATTTCTCCCAAAACTCCAGGCGATTTTTCATTCTACCTTTCTACTGGATCTCGAATTTCTAGCTGCAATTTTATCCTGCCTGCAAAATTTTTCAAAATTTCTCACATTTTCCTAAGTCTCATTCTGAGTCTTTCTCTGCTTTCAGTTCGATGGCATCCAGTCAAGTCGATCCTATCTTTCCTGAAGGTCACATCTCCTTCGAGGTGCGACAAGGTCGTCCTGAACATCGAGCCCTTAGCACCGGAACTTTCATTCCCCGGTGGTATTATTCCTGGCTAAAGAGCTTTTCCCGAATGTTCCCGGACCATTTGAGCGAGTGCGGATTGGAGCTGACATCAGCAGTCGGAAAACAGACCATCAATGGCAACCTGATCCATGCAATGGCAGAGCGATGGAATCCTCGAACGTGTACCTTCCGGTTTCCATGGGGAGAGATGACCATTTTAATGGATGAATTTTCAGAAATCATGGGGTTACCAGAACCAGCCGGTCAACCAGGAGACCCATTAGAGCATCAATTCCTTATCAATGTCAAGGGTTTGGACCCCCGAGACTCCTTAGCTCGTATGACAGGCCGCCGATCTTGGCTCCTGATCCAGTTGGAAGGAAATGAGTATGTTGACCTACTTGAGTTGTACTGCCAGTACGGAACCTATGTCGAAGTCAGCTCGCTATCAAGAACAACCAAAGAAAAGATTCAGAATGCAATGGTTCTATGCACTGTAGGACTGTCCCTCTTCCCAGATGGACAAAACTACATGGACATCAGAATAATCCAGCTTATGAGAAGATAGGGAAGTCGGCAAACCAATCGCCTCTCCATAGCCATGGCAGCGCTCGCCTTCCTTTATCGAGGTCTGACCCGATTCTCACTTGGAGAGTCCATTTTAGTTGAAGGATGCATCTACGCACTTCAGTCCTAGTTTTTCCAACATGTTCCAGCCCGAGCGAGCTCTTTCAGATACAATGGACAAGAACTCCTTCCGGTGGCGCAGTACCGGTCTATGATCAACAACATTCAAGAGGATGACGTTGTTTGGGACTATTTTGATCGGCAAATATCTCCTCCCAGATATACGTACGCTTATGGCAAGCGGTTTAAGTTGCTGGGACCATTCTTCTGCACCTACTACCAACCAGAGAGATGTGTTCGGCAGTTCTCCCAGAGGCAGCAGTACGTCGAAGCCCGACTGTTATCAGGAGCTATGGCAGAGTTCGACCTTACTTCCGCACAATGGTCCGGGGCATATCATTCTGCCCGCTACGGCTGGGATTCCTTTGTCTCTCTCAAAATCTTTCCAGGTCCTAGAGTGTCTGCCGACTATCGTGAATGGTGGCAAATTGTTTGTCCCCCACCTCTTTGTCAAGATCAATAAAGTCATGTTTTCCCCATTTCAATAAAATTTTCTTTCTCTTTCCATTGTGGTTTGACGACCTCGCCTAGGTAACAAGGCATATTTTCGTTGTTTATTTCTTTTGCAGAAGGAATGACAACACAATTGTCGTGATTCCCACGATGACTCAGTCCCTAGTAATGGGACATCTTTTCCAAATTGTCTACCATATTTTCAGCAAATATTTCTTCCAAAAGCTAATTCCTTCATAATCTAATCAGGTCTTTGCCCTGCAAGAAAGCATCTATACCATTTGATGGTCGAGACAAGGTCAGGCAAAAGAACCACGGCATCCCAGTACTCGTCAGCCTCGGAAGAAGAGATGGGTTCCCCTCGATCTGAGAAGAGTCGAGAGCAGCAACAAGAAGACAATGGCATAGACCCTCAAATGTATGCCATGTTCAGAAAAATGATGAACAAAATGATGAATGAGCAGCCCGGGACCAGCTCAGAAAGAAATCCATTCAGAGAAAGGTTCCATGGTCGCAGGGGTAAGAAGGCTCCCAAGAAACAGATCCAACCAGAAGAGATTTCAGATGAATCAGATTCCACTGAAAACACAGATGAAGAATATGAGGTGCCTCCGGCATTTCAGAAGCGTGGCCAAAGTAAAAGCCGCAGATCAAAGAGCAGAGATAAAGAAGAGCCTTTGCAAGCGCAGTTTAAAGAAATGGCCCGAGTTGTCAAGGATCTCCAAGCCCGCGACAAGGGCAAGAAGGTCTTCACCAGTGAGGACTTCTATGACGGCTTAGAAGGGGATGACGATCTGGAGAATCTCCCTCGTAAATTCATCAAGTTCGATGGTTCTGGCGACCCAAAAGCTCATCTCGCCACATTCTTCGCAGAATGCTCGAGGTTCAGAAGGGATAACCGAGCATTGTTTCTATGTTTCCCCCGCAGCTTGGAAGGAGTTGCAGCCAAGTGGTATGCTGAGCATATCAACCCCATCGAGCTCAAGGAGTTCGACAAAGTTGTGAATCTCTTTATTGAACGCTTCTTGTTTAACACAGAAGCGCTGCCTACACTGAGTCATCTCTGCAATTTAAGGCAGAATGAGAATGAAAAAGCACGGGACTTCATTCACAGGTGGAGATCAGCCTGTAATAAGATGAGAGATCCTATCTCGAAAAGGCATGCATTGTCCCTGATCCTCAACAATTTTTCGCAGCCGTTAAGAGGATTAGTCTCCACAGCACCATCCAGGACCTTCATTGAGCTGACTGAACGAGCCGAATGGCTCGAGCTGAGTGTGGAAAATGGAGTCTATGAAGGCTTCACCTTTTCCAAGAACAACTCCCATGGTGAGCAGAAAAAGAAAGCTCACTTCACTTATTCTGCCAACAACAACAGCAAAGGCCGAAATCAGCACAAAGGGCAGAAGAAAGATTACTGCTACGACATCGGCAATCCGAACAACAAGGACCAGAAAGCAAAGCCTGCTCCTCAGTACAGCAAGCCTCCTCAGCAGGATCAAGGGCCGAAACCGCGTGAGAAGACTAGACATGAAGGATGGAGTTACGACAGAAAGTTTACTCCCCTTGACCAATCACTCGAAGATGTGCTCGAGTACATGCTATCGAAAGAGATGGTCAAATTGCCCAGATTGGCCGATCTCCCTGTGCCCATGGGGAAATGGAAAGATCAGTTCTGCAAGTTCCATAGGACAGTGGGGCACAACACCGAGAACTGCTTTGTTCTAAAAAATATCGTACAAGATCTCATTGAAAAGAATCTATTGGTAGAAGGAGAAGAAGAAGAGAAAATGGACATTCTCAACCACCCCTTCCCTTCGCACACCACAGCAGTAGTGTCTGCACAACCCTTTCTACCGCATGAACATATCAAGCCATGTTCTGCGCAAGATCTTCAAGTTCAGCATCAGGTAACGGTGCTACGACAAGCAGCTCCAGATTCTAAGAAGATGGACTTAATTTCAGCATTCGGTAAAATGAAAGTTGCGGAAGCACCTGTGAAGTCAGTTCCCAAATCAAAAGGAACTCCTGACTTCTTCAAACAAATCGTTAGACCCAGGATGGAGAATTCAAGTCAGAAGCCTCTGACCGCTTTATCCAATGTCTCCATCCTTGACTTGGCCAAGAATTCTAGCAAGCAACAGCAAGTACTGGATGATTTACTCAGAAAAATCAAAGTTAAGCCCATCACTACTGTAAACACCCCAAATTTTCACACTCATCTAGTGTTTGTCCATTTCATAAGTAATTGCATATCACTGCATACATTTTGCATATCATTTCATCGCATTGCATAGCATTGCATGACATTGCATCTCATTCTTGAGATCCAACACTCCAGTTTTCAAAACATTCAATCCAGATTTGAATTTTAAAGCTTTTATTCCAAAATCAATTTCAAAACCTGGGTTTTTATTCAATACTCTGTCATTTTCCAACCCCAGGACTTTATATTTCAAAATATTTTCTCAAGGAAACAATCTGGATTCATTTCAAATTCAAATTTTAATCGATTTCAATTCACAGATGAGACCCATTGAGGTGGTGTCGCTTCTGAATTCCTCTATTCATCAAGTTTCTCAAAATTTTGAAAGTTTCAGTTCGATCAGGACTCTGTCTCAGAGTCCTGATCCGGTCAGGAGTCTGTTTTGAAGTCTGTTTTACTTCCATTTTCAGTCTTTTTTCGATTATTTTCAAAATTTAGGTCATTTTACAAAGTCCAGTTATTTCAGGACTCTATTTTAGAGTTCAGTCGAGTTAGGAGTCTCACCCTGACTGTGTTTTCTGACTTATTTCATCATTTTTTGATAAAATCTTTTGAAAATTCTTTCATTTGGCTGTTAAAATTTAAAATCTCAGAGTCCTAAGAGTTCAGGACTCTAACCCGGAGTTCCAGTTCGCTTGAGACCCTATTTTCAAAAATCTTGAATTTCAAATGTCAATTTTAACCCTTTTTCAAAGCCATTTTCAGTGTTTATTTCAAAATTTCTAAAACTCGATGTGGGCCCACTCAGTTGGCACCATATCCAGAGGAATTCTAATTCAGTTAGGATCCTATATCATTTCAAAAATCCTAATTTCAAAGTTTGCTTTTGAAAAGCTTTTGAAAACTCCTTCAATTTCAAGTTTTAAAATCGCTTTTTGAAAAACTCAAGTAGGGCCCACTCGGGGTGGCGCCATATTCGAGTAAGTCAGGGCTAGACTAGGGTTAGTTGATGTCTTGGTTAGTGTTAGAGGTTTAGAAGAGTCAAAACCATTTTGAAAACTCATTTTAAAAATTAGTTTTTAAAACTAGTGTTTTTAAATGTTTTTAAAGGTGTTTTAAAAACCCAAATGTGAAAGATGTCAAGTGGCATCACATTTGGGGGTTTTCTAGGTTTAGTTAGGGGCTAATTAGAGATTAATTAGAGTCCCACCTAGGTTAGAAAACCACAAAAAATCGTTGCCTTTAGTGGATTTATTAGAAAGAGTCCTAAAAAATGAAAAACCTCTTAATTAACCCTAATTAAGTGACTTTTTGAAAAACTATAAAAATGGCTCTTTTCTCTCAAATTTTCGTGGCCTCTCTCTCCTCTACAGCACCTCCACCTTCCTCCATTGCAGCTGCAAGCACCAAGGTAATATTTTTAATATTTTTTAGTTTTATTTAATACTTTTTCATGTTTTAAATCAATTTTAGCCATTGGTGTCATCCCCTTCATGGACTAAACCATGGATTCAACCTCAAGAACCATCAAGAATCAGCAAGAACACTCCAAGAAGGTGATCTAACCCTGTTTTGGATTATTTAAAGAGATTTTAATCCATTAGAATTGATTTTAACATGATTCTTTGCATTAATAACCAATAAAATATATGATTTGCCCTTTTTAATGAGTTAAATCTATGTTTTAAAGGTGATATCAAATTCCAGCCATTGATTCCCTGTTTTTATTTTATTTTCATGGTTTATTCATGTTTGTTTTACGTTCTATAGCATAGAAATAATTTTTATTTACTGTTTTATGGTTTATTTTATTTATTTACATTAGTTAATGCATGGTTTTTCAAGTTTCTTAAATTTCTGTGTGTTCTAGGTTTAGAACAGTAAAGATGATGTTATTTCGGATGGAAGCACTCATTGATTATTTCTGATTTTTTTATATGTGGTGCATGCATGAGTTATTGAGTTACTGTAGAAAAATCAGAGGTTTTGGATCTCGGGAACCCTGTCAAAAAAATCAAACATCAAATCGAGTTTTTAAAGCTTTAAAATCGTGGTTAAAATCAAGAAGGTAACTTGCTGCGATGATATTTCTCTCATCTTATATCCGATTTTAGATATGTAAAGTGCTATCGATTCACATTGAGTAGGTCTGTCTGCTGTGAAATTTTCAGATTTTTTGATCACTGTTTAGTATTTTTCCCCTTTTAGAGAATCTGTTTTTAAAGTTTAAGCTCGTTAGGGTTTACCAAAATCCTAATCAGACTTGTGTTAGTCATAAATCCCAAACCACAGATCCGATTTTAGATCTGTAAAATATGAGTATTGTTATTTTTATGTGTATTATTCACCATTAAAATTTCAGAGATTTTTGTTTAAGATTGCTATTTATGTCTGTATTTTCAATCTGGAATAGCTGTTTTCATCCCTGTTAAGAGTGATATATTTTAGCTCAGATTGCCGGAAGGGTTTCTCCCTAACCTGAGATGATTTTTCCGATCTGTAAATTGGTAAATCTTTGTTTTGCTTCCTAGTTAATCTCTGTAAAATCTCATAAATTTCCATGGAGATTTGACCCCTGGTTCAGGTCTTGGATTGAGACTGGTTGGTGAATTAGGTCAAAAATAGCATATTTTTAGGGTTTAATGCAATTTTCAGATTAATTTAATATCAAAAAATTATTTTTATAATTCCAATTCAATATTAGGGTTATAACAAGTGCAGGTATCAATTTTTATGGATTTTGGAATCCATTTGATGGCTGAATTAAGCAAATTGCAAAACCGGGTTCCTGAAAGATCCAAAAACACTGCAAAAATCACAAAATTTGTGATATTATTGGATTTTCTTGCATAAGCATATATTTTTAGGGTTTAATCATGTTCATAATCATATTAGGATGCTTTAGGTTTAATTTTGTGCTCATTTGATTTCATTTAGTGCATAAAACCTAGGTTTTTACCAAAATCTATTTCTAAAAACCCTGATTTCAAGGCCATAGTCTTGCTATCGGGGGCAATTTGGTCATTTGACCTAAATTTCGAAATCCCTAGCCCTAATTTCATATTTTTAATCATGTCATAGCATATTTGGTTTGAGTTTATTCCATTAAAATTTCAAAATTTGCATTTTATCAAAATATCTTTCTAAAAACCCTAACTTCAAGGCCATAGTCTTGTTATTAGGGGTATTTTGGTCATTTTGACCCCAATTTCGAAATTCCATATCTTTTCTTTCATATTTATTCCATTTTATTTCATACTTTATTATTTTTATTTATGGAAATCAAGGAAGAGGCTTATATCTAGCAAAATCCAACAATTTCCTGATATTGTTGGATAAATCTAGAAAAGCCAACATATATTCATTAACCAAGTTTTCTAGTTTTGCAGGTACATTGAAGACTTTATTTTTCATGTATTTAAATTTCAATAGTGATGTAAGCTAAATTAAACTTTGGAATAAGAATTTACATTTCCTGCTTAGCTTAGGTTGCATTGCATATAGCTTATATTTTTTTTAATAATGTTAATGTGTGATGGATGATAATTCATGCATATTTTTACAAATTCACCATGGTCTACACGAATGGCACATGCACCAGCTTCTATGAAGTTTATAAACTTGGTGGAATTTGTATTTATGGCCATAGTCAGAATATGAATGATACTTAGATTTATGATCTTCACATTAGCCACATTCAGCCTACACTCTTATGCTAACTTCAAAATGCACTGCATTTCTCAAAAATACAAAAAGTATTTCTCAATTCCTCAAAATCATATTCATTCATTTCATGCATTTGCCAATTCCAATTCAAATTTTAATTCAAAGAAGTTCATTTTCTCAAAATCTCCTAAGTCTTATAGCAAAATCGATTTTTTCAGAATATGAAAATCTCAAAGTATGTTTCACGTGTTTCTCAAGTTCAAAATTCGAAATTTCAAGTTATATTTTCAAGTTCAAAGTTGGAATTCAGAGAAACCAAGCTTTCTTATAATTGATTTTCATAAAATCTCAAGATTTCCCCAGAAATCGATTTTTACTTCTCTCAGAAGTACATTTCAAATACAAATTCACGGTTTTCCAAGATTTACATTTTCTAAATATTTCAATCATTCAAAGCAAACATCATGTTTTCAAAATGTGCATTTTCTGAAAATTCATAGCACATGCCTGATTCTATGTGCATTTAGAAATTAGAATATGATTTAGACAAGTTGAATAGAGTAGAGCATAAGATTGATCCTTGGTTCAATTACCCCTGTTAAAGGTGGCAGGAACGGTTGAACCTCGTACCGACAGGTGAGTCCCATTCTACGGAATTTTCCCGCATTTTAAAACGGAGGCGAGTTATTTTTAAAAACTTTTCAAAGGTCAGTTTGACTCGCAAAAGCTAAAAATTTTGCGATGATAACAGGTTTGGCGACCGTGATGGGACCTGTCTTCGCCTGATCAATCTAATGCTCTACTTAGTTCAAATTGTCAAAATCGATTTCCATGGAATGTCAGCTTTGCTTTATGATATCATGTGAACCTAGGAGCCTAGACTTGAACCCACCTGACATGGAATGCATATAGACTAGGTATGGTTTGGTAGGACCATATTGAGGAGAATTATTCATGCTCACATAGACTTAGGTCTAATACAACACTCCTCAATTTAGGAATTGTATGAAAACAATGTTTGCTTCTTCAAATATTTCAAAATTCTATCTCTTTAGGACTTAGAGCCTTCTGTTTGATTGCATGTGCTCATGTTTTTCAAAAATCACCCCACCTATATTGTCCCGGTCTTCACGTTGCTGGGCTCTCTTCCAGAACCATAGTTCGGGACAGAGACTCACAACTGGGCCACCTATTTGGGTGAAAACCCCCCTGCCACGTACCAAGGGCCATAGTCCAATGTATATCGACAGGTGCTCAAGGATGTTGGAAAACTTGAACCTAGAACCGGAGAAATTGATTTTATGCCATGTACATCGAGCCTTGGCTTGAGTATATAGGCATAACTGGATTGGATACAGTTGATCTGAACCTTAGAGTTAGGATTAAGGTCCTACAACTATTTCAAAATTTGTGCATCTAGAGTCAGCTTTTAGGGAATGTTGTATGTGCAGAATGTGATTGAATATGTTATAGTCATATTTTCTAAAAATACTGGACGATTTTTCAAAATTCCCCAGTCCATGTCCATGTACTGTCTATGTTTTAAATCCTGGACGATTTTCAAAACACTTCATTTTATAAAATACTTCCTTATATTTCATTAAACCCTGGACGATTTTCATAAAATTCCTCCATTTTCTTCAAAACTCCGGGTGATTTCCCATCTTTCCTGTCTTCTGGATCTCGAATTTCCTGCTTTATTTTTATCCTGTCTACATTTTCCTCAAAATTCTTGTATTTTCCAAGTCTTATTCCAAATTATCCATGTTTTCCAGTCTATTCTAATGGCATCCAGTCAGCTTGATTCAGTCTTCTCTGAGGGTCACATCTCCTACGAGGTGCGACAAAGTCTTCCCGAACATCGAGTCCTCAGCACCGGATCCTTCTTTCCCCGGTGGTATTATTCATGGTTCAAGAACTTCTCTCGTATGTTTCTGGACCATCTGGACGAGTGTGGATTGGAACTGGCGTCCGCAGTGGGAAAGCAGACAGTTAACGGCAACTTGATCCATGCACTAGCAGAGCGGTGGAATCCGAGCACTTCTACCTTCTGGTTCCCGTGGGGCGAGATGACAGTACTGATAGATGAATTTTCAGAGATTATGGGATTGCCCGAGCCAGCCGGTCAGCCTGGAGATCCATTAGAGAAACAGTTTTTGATCAATGTCAAGGGTCTGGATCCCCGAGATGCTTTAGCTCGCATGACAGGACGCAAGTCTTGGTCTCTGATTGAAGAAGATGGAAATGAATATGTGGATCTGCTCGAAATCTACAGACAGCATGGGGCATTTGTGGAAGTCAGTTCGTTGTCCAGGACAGCTCGAGAGAGAATTCAGCACGCGATGGTTCTGTGCACGGTGGGATTAGCTTTCTTTCCCGATGGACGGAATTACATGGACATCAGAATAGTTCAGCTTCTAAGGAGATGGGGAAGTCGACAGACCAGCCGCCTCTCAATAGCCATGGCCGCACTCGCCTTTTTATACCGAGGGTTGACTCGTTTCACACTCGGAGAATCCATTCTAGTCGAAGGGTGCACCTATGCCTTGCAGTCTTGGTTCCTCCGACATGTGCCAGTCCGAGCCAGTTCATTCAGATACAATGGTGAAAAGCTTCTTCCAGTTGCGCGACACCGGTTCTTGATCGACAACCTTCAGGAGGAAGAAGTCGTATGGGACTACTTTGATCGTCAGGAATCACCTCCCAGATATACTTATGCATACGGCAAGCGATTCAGGCTACTTGGCCCATTTTTCTGTGCATACTATCATCCAGAGCGGTGTGTTAGGCAGTTCTCTCAGAGGCAGAAGCGCGTAGAGATTCGTCCACTAGCCGGGGTTCTGCCAGAATTCGATCTCACATCAGATCAGTGGTCAGGAGCATACCATTCTGCCAGACATGGCTGGGATTCTTTTGTCAGTCTTACTATTTTTTCTGGTCCTCGTGTGTCTTCGGATTTTGTAGAGTGGTGGAAAATTGTTCGTCCCCCTCCCCTCTGTCAAGTGTATTATTGATAAAATCATGTTTTTCCCCTCAATAAAATTCTTTTACATTTCACTTTGGTTTGACGACCTCGCCTAGGTAACAAGGCATATTTTCAGTTGTTTATCTTGCAAAGAATAGCAACGCAATTGTCGTAATCCCAGCGACGACTCAATCCCTAGTAATGGGATATTATTTCAATTGTCTACCAAAATTCTCAACAAATATTTTCCTCCAAACCAAATTTCCTTCAGAAACCTAACCATCAGTTCTGCCCTGCAGAGAGCATCAACAACACCCAAGAGAACATTTGCGATACCCGATGGTTGATACAAGATCCAGAAAGAAAGCCGCATCAGTTGAAGGCGTCGCATATTCAGTAGCTTCAGAAGAAGAGATGGACTCACCTCGAGCAATCCAGAGTCAGGGTCAGCAGGCGGATGATGGCATTGATCCCCAAATGTATATCATGTTCAAAAAGATGATGACCAAGATGCTGGCAGAGCAAGCTGAGGCCAGTACTGAGCAAATTCAAACTAAACAGAAAGATAAGGGTCATGCCGTCAAGAATGTGAAGATCAGTAAAAGGCAGAATCGTCATGAGGAGATGTCTGATGAGTCAGAATCAGCAGATGATACTGACAAAGAGTATGAAAACAAGCAAGAATTCAAAAGGTCGACTCAGGGGCAGGGGTCGGCCTACAAATCCAAGAATCAGTTTGTTGACGACCCTACGCAGTCACAACTCAAAGATGTGATGAAAATAGTTAAGGATCTTCAAACTCGTGACAAGGGCAAAAGAGTCTTTACAAGTGAAGACTTCTATGATGGACTGGATGGGGATGATGATCTTGATAATCTCCCCAAGAAATTTATCAAGTTTGATGGTTCGGGTGACCCAAAAGCACATCTCGCCCTATTCTTTGCAGAATGTTCCAGGTTCAAGAGGAACAATCGTGCCTTATTTCTCTGCTTCCCTCGCAGCTTGGAGGGTATTGCGGCAAAGTGGTATTCAGAGCATATCAACCCGATAGAGCTGAAAGAGTTCGATAAAGTGGTCAATTTATTTATTGAGCGCTTTCTATTCAATGCTGAAGCACTCCCGACTCTCAGTCATCTTTGCGGCCTCAAGCAGAAAGAAAACGAGAAGGCCCGAGATTTTATCCACCGATGGAGGTCAGCTTGCAATAAGATGAGAGACCCGATATCAGAAGGGCATGCATTGTCACTAATCTTGAATAATTTTTCACAACCCTTGAAAGGTCTCATTTCCACGGCACCGTCAAAAACCTTCATCGAACTAACAGAACGAGCCGAGTGGCTCGAGCTAAGCATGGAAAATGGAGTTTATGAAGGCTTCATTTTTATACAAGGTAACAATCAGAGTGAGCAGAAGAAGAAGGCTCACTTCACTCTTTCTGCCAATGATAGCAAAAGCAACAAGAAAAATCATGATCACTATTCAGAGAGATCCAAGGGCCAAAAAGGAAAGTTCTCCAACAATGATAGGCCTCTTCAATCTAGTCCTCAGCATAAAGAGAAAGATCAAGAAAAGCCAAAGCGCAAGGATTGGAGTACGGATCGAAAGTTCACCCCTCTCGACCAAACACTAGAGAGTGTTCTGGAATACATGCTTGCAAAAGATATGATCCGTTTACCTAAAGCAGCTGATCCCGCAACAATCATGGGTAGATTCAAAGAAAGATTTTGCAAATTTCATCGGGCAGTAGGGCATGACACTGAGAATTGTTTCGTCCTGAAAAATATCATTCAAGATTGCATCGACAAGAATATCCTTATTGAAGATGAGGAAAATACCAGTCGACCATCCTGAGCAAGTTTTCTAAAAATTGACAATGTCGAGACTATGTCACTTTCATCATTTTGTCATTTTGAAGCAACAATGTAGTCTACGTTCTTCTATCAATTTGTTATTTCCTTCTTCAATGCATTAATAAATTTGTCAATCTTCCTTATGGCCTGGCGTCATCTTTTATATTCTTCATTTGCAAATGTTTAAATGTCTTCTTATAAGGGGTAACCTTTTTCAAAGTGCCTCTCTGATCAACCAAGAAGCTCATTGTCAGTTTTACCTCGTTATCCTTAGAGAATTCTCATCAAATATCAATTACTTATCCTTTCTTATTCCCCCATTACACTGAGGCATTACTTTGGAAATTGTCTTCAAAACATCCTGTATGCAGGCAGGATCAAACAAATCTCTTATTTTGCACGCATGTGCACCCATTTATATCATTTTACATACATTTGCATTTGCAGGCATTCATTCGCATTCATCTGCATTTGCATCAAGCTTCCTCGCTCAGGAGAAGGGGTTAATCCTGAAAACAGGCTTTGAAAAGCTAACTATGATGGTCCATTCAAATCATGAACCAAGAATTTTTATTTTCCAAATTCAAAACCCATAAGTTGAACACTTCCTTCTTAAATTGTGATCCTTAGGTTAAATCCCTATGGAATTGATAGTTCGTAGGTCGAACCCCTGCAGAGTCAATGTGATTTGTAGGTTGAACGCCTGTCAAACCAATACGACTCATAGGTTGAACCCCTTTCGAACCAATCTCGTTCTCAAAAATTTCGATCTGTAGGTTGAAGTCCTCCTGATCCAATATTCTTTACAGTCCTTAGGTCGAACTCCTTTTGGATTGGTATTTTTTAGATATATGATTTGTAGGTTGAACTCCTCCTGATCCACGTTCTTAGGCTGAATCCCTATTGAACCCATGTTGTTCCCAGTGAACCAATGTCGTTCTCAATTGAACCAATGTCGTTCTTAGGCTGAATCCCTACAGAACCCATGTCGTTCCCAGTGAACCAATGTCGTTCTTAGGCTGAATCCCTATAGAACCCATGTCGTTCCCAGTGAACCAATGTCGTTCTCAATTGAACCAATGTCGTTCTTAGGCTGAATACCTACAGAACCCATGTCGTTCCCAGTGAACCAATGTCGTTCTCAATTGAACCAATGTCGTTCTTAGGCTGAATCCCTACAGAACCCATGTCGTTCCCAGTGAACCAATGTCGTTGTCAATTGAACCAATGTCGTTCTTAGGCTGAATCCCTACAGAACCCATGTTGTTCCCAGTGAACCAATGTCGTTCTTAATTGAACCAATGTCGTTCTTAGGCTGAATACCTATTGAACCTATGTCGTTCCCAGTGAACCAATGTCGTTCTCAATTGAACCAATGTCGTTCTTAGGCTGAATCCCTACAGAACCCGTGTCGTTCCCAGTGAACCAATGTCGTTCTCAATTGAACCAATGTCGTTCTTAGGCTGAATCCCTATTGAACCTATGTCGCTCCCAGTGAACCAATGTCGTTCTCAATTGAACCAATGTCGTTCTTAGGCTGAATCCCTACAGAACCCATGTCGTTCCCAGTGAACCAATGTCGTTCTCAATTGAACCAATGTCGTTCTTAGGCTGAATACCTATCGAACTCATGTTGTTCCCAGTGAACCAATGTCATTCTCAATTGAACCAATGTCATTCTTAGGATGAATCCCTACAGAACCCATGTCGCTTCCAGTAGACCAAATCACAATTTTGATCTCCAGGTCATCCAATATCCTATTTCTAATTTCTGAGTCTCTCCTTTGGGGAAAGGAGAGAAGAATCTAGCCACGGATGTGTCATTTAGATCTCAAGTGATTCCTTTCACCAAGGATTTCAGGAATATTTTGCCAATTTGTCATGAAAAATAGTTGTTGATCTCAAAATCTTTACTACATAAAATTGTACCTCAGAATACCTTTAGTATTACTTCCGAAAGGACAAAGCTTTTGTGAAAAAGGATTCAAAGTTCAAAATCTTTCTATTGGCCAACCAAAAGGATGAAGAATAAATCCGCGATATGGCCAGCAAAGAAAATTCAATGTTGTTGCAAAGCCATGAGTGATTGATCGCAGTCAATGGCACATTTTTAAAGACCATTCTTGAAAAATAAAGCAGTCGAAATATCCTGGGTGATACAGAAAAATCCACTCAATTTTCATATCTCCTCAATTACCTAAGCTGCAATTAAATATCTGCAAAAGGGATCTCTCAACTGTCGTCAAGATGAAGGCGAATTAGACGAGTCGACCCCCGGGGCCAAAGAAGATTTGGATCATCTCCAAGATGACAGAGTTTGTGACGGATCCTTCCAGGGAAAGTTCAGATCACCGTCGAGATGAAGGCGAGTGTGATGAGCCTACCGACAAACCCTAAAAGATATTTAATTCCAGCTATCATCAACAGATTTCCTACCAAAGAGCCAATAATGATCATGATAATCCCTGAGAGAAAAGAAGGATTGGAACATCTCTGAGATGAAGGAGTTTGTGACGTACCCTTCCAAAAAAAAAAAGAGAGAGACAAGTCAGAACATCTCCAAAATGAAGGAGGATGTAATTCCCGAAAAATCCAAGAGAGCTCCAATCTGCTAAAAAAGAGAGTGCAGAAAGATCATCATGAGAAAAGAATCCCAGGATATCAGACTTTCAAATCTATCAAGAATCTTCTTTAACTTTGTGAAATTCTTTTATCAATATCCTTTCACCAATAGCTCTCGCAATATCAAGAATACTTTCTTTTCCGTCCATATCAAGGAAATTAATAGCTTCCTTGAAAGGAAGTCAATCGCAAGCAATTTGAATTCGAATCTTGATTCTACGGAGTTAAGCCCAGTCGGAGGTAATACTTCAGGTAGAAAAGAGGGAATGCTTTCAAAACAATGTGCATCATTTTCAATTATTTTGAATCAACAACAATTTTCAACATTTTGACAATATTTTCTAGCTATCCTGGCATGAAACGAGAGCTTGAGGTTCATCTTTGGTGCGTCCTGACATCAGTTGTTATCCCTTTTAAGGACTTGATAACGGGAGTTTTCAAGATTCCTTCCCTTCTTTGGTATAATCTGAGCGCCTGGGCTCTCAGATTCGCACACTTCCCTGTGTCCCCACTATCCCACCATAGACAGTCCAATTTCGGCTTGAGGTTAAGCCACTCATTTTCAGCAAAAGGCAATTTCAAAAGCTATTTAGTCTCAACAATGAGACGCCCAAAATCAAACTCTTTTCAAGCTTTAGGGACCCCAATTTCCTTCCTTTTGCAAAAACTCTATCGGATTCATTGTGCGGAAATCCGAAGGTTCAATCACGGTCTCTTCTTTCGAGGATTCCGTCCATTTTCTGCCCAATCAGGTTAAGGGTACAAACCTGGGCCTCCTTTGATGAGGTATTTCATTTTCTGCCCAATCAGGTTAAGGGTATAAACCTGAGCCTCCTTTGATGAGGTATTCCATTTTCTGCTCGATCAGGATAAGGGTATAAACCTGAGCCTCATTTGATGAGGTATTCCATTTTCTACCCGATCAGGTTAAGGGTATAAACCTGGGCCTCCTTTGATGAGGTATTTCATTTTCCGCCCGATCAGGTTAAGGGTATAAACCTGGGCCTCCTTTGATGAGGTATTTCATTTTCCGCCCGATCAGGATAAGGGTATAAACCTGGGCCTCCTTTGATGAGGTATTCCATTTTCAGCCCAATCAGGTCAAGGGTAGAAACCTGAGCTTCACTTTGATGAAGTATTTCATTTCCCGGTCAGGTTAAGGGTCAAACCTGAGCTTCGTTTCTACACGAGGTATTTTCTGTCCCATCCAGGTTAAGGGCAAAACCTGAATCTCACTTCTTTTCGAAGTAAAATTTTCTCCTTATTCTTCATTTCATATCTACCATAATCACTTGAACTAATTCTTTCATACCCAGTCAAATTCATCTAACTGGGGCATTTTTATAATCCAAATTTGGTGTGTTTTCTTTGCCACTAAGCTCGGCTTTCAACCGGCTTAGCAGCAAAGAGGGGCATCTGTAAACACCCCAAATTTTCACACTCATCTAGTGTTTGTCCATTTCATAAGTAATTGCATATCACTGCATACATTTTGCATATCATTTCATCGCATTGCATAGCATTGCATGACATTGCATGACATTGCATCTCATTCTTGAGATCCAGCACTCCAGTTTTCAAAACATTCAATCCAGATTTGAATTTTAAAGCTTTTATTCCAAAATCAATTTCAAAACCTGGGTTTTTATTCAATACTCTGTCATTTTCCAACCCCAGGACTTTATATTTCAAAATATTTTCTCAAGGAAACAATCTGGATTCATTTCAAATTCAAATTTTAATCGATTTCAATTCACAGATGAGACCCATTGAGGTGGTGTCGCTTCTGAATTCCTCTATTCATCAAGTTTCTCAAAATTTTGAAAGTTTCAGTCCGATCAGGACTCTGTCTCAGAGTCCTGATCCGGTCAGGAGCCTGTTTTGAAGTCTGTTTTACTTCCATTTTCAGTCTTTTTTCGATTATTTTCAAAATTTAGGTCATTTTACAGAGTCCAGTTAGTTCAGGACTCTATTTTAGAGTTCAGTCGAGTTAGGAGTCTAACCCTGACTGTGTTTTCTGACTTATTTCATCATTTTTTGATAAAATCTTTTGAAAATTCTTTCATTTGGCTGTTAAAATTTAAAATCTCAGAGTCCTAAGAGTTCAGGACAATAACCCGGAGTTCCAGTTCGCTTGAGACCCTATTTTCAAAAATCTTGAATTTCAAATGTCAATTTTAACCCTTTTTCAAAGCCATTTTCAGTGTTTATTTCAAAATTTCTAAAACTCGATGTGGGCCCACTCAGTTGGCACCATATCCAGAGGAATTCTAATTCAGTTAGGATCCTATATCATTTCAAAAATCTTAATTTCAAAGTTTGCTTTTGAAAAGCTTTTGAAAACTCCTTCAATTTCAAGTTTTAAAATCGCTTTTTGAAAAACTCAAGTAGGGCCCACTCGGGGTGGCGCCATATTCGAGTAAGTCAGGGCTAGACTAGGGTTAGTTGATGTCTTGGTTAGTGTTAGAGGTTTAGAAGAGTCAAAACCATTTTGAAAACTCATTTTAAAAATTAGTTTTTAAAACTAGTGTTTTTAAATGTTTTTAAAGGTGTTTTAAAAACCCAAATGTGAAAGATGTCAAGTGGCATCACATTTGGGGGTTTTCTAGGTTTAGTTAGGGGCTAATTAGGGATTAATTAGAGTCCCACCTAGGTTAGAAAACCACAAAAAATCGTTGCCTTTAGTGGATTTATTAGAAAGAGTCCTAAAAAATGAAAAACCTCTTAATTAACCCTAATTAAGTGACTTTTTGAAAAACTATAAAAAGGGCTCTTTTCTCTCAAATTTTCGTGGCCTCTCTCTCCTCTCCAGCACCTCCACCTTCCTCCATTGCAGCTGCAAGCACCAAGGTAATATTTTTAATATTTTTTAGTTTTATTTAATACTTTTTCATGTTTTAAATCAATTTTAGCCATTGGTGTCATCCCCTTCATGGATTAAACCATGGATTCAACCTCAAGAACCATCAAGAATCAGCAAGAACACTCCAAGAAGGTGATCTAACCCTGTTTTGGATGATTTAAAGAGATTTTCATCCATTAGAATTGATTTTAACATGATTCTTTGCATTAATAACCAATAAAATATATGATTTGCCCTTTTTAATGGGTTAAATCTATGTTTTAAAGGTGATATCAAATTCCAGCCATTGATTCTCTGTTTTTATTTTATTTTCATGGTTTATTAATGTTTGTTTTACGTTCTATAGCATAGAAATAATTTTTATTTACTGTTTTATGGTTTATTTTATTTATTTACATTAGTTAATGCATGGTTTTTCAAGTTTCTTAAATTTCTGTGTGTTCTAGGTTTAGAACAGTAAAGATGATGTTATTTCGGATGGAAGCAATCATTGATTATTTCTGATTTTTTTATATGTGGTGCATGCATGAGTTATTGAGTTACTGTAGAAAAATCAGAGGTTTTGGATCTCGGGAACCCTGTCAAAAAAATCAGACATCAAATCGGGTTTTTAAAGCTTTAAAATCGTGGTTAAAATCAAGAAGGTAACTTGCTGCGATGATATTTCTCTCATCTTATATCCGATTTTAGATCTGTAATATGCTATAGATTCACATTGCGTAGGTCTGTCTGCTGTGAAATTTTCGGATTTTTTGATCACTGTTTAGTATTTTTCCCTTTTTAGAGAATCTGTTTTTAAAGTTTAAGCTCGTTAGGGTTTACCAAAACCCTAATCAGACTTGTGTTAGTCATAAATCCCAAACCACAGATCCGATTTTAGATCTGTAAAAAGTGAGTATTGTTATTTTTCTGTGTACTGTTCACCATTAAAATTTCAGAGATTTTTGTTTAAGATTGCTATTTATGTCTGTATTTTCAATCTGGAATAGCTGTTTTAATCCCTGTTAAGAGTGATATATTTTAGCTCAGATTGCCGGAAGGGTTTCTCCCTAACCTGAGATGATTTTTCCGATCTGTAAATTGGTAAATCTCTGTTTTTCTTCCTAGTTAGTCTCTGTAAAATCTCATAAATTTCCATGGAGATTTGACCCCTGGTTCAGGTCTTGGATTGAGACTGGTTGGTGAATTAGGTCTAAAATAGCATATTTTTAGGGTTTAATGCACTTTTCGGATTAATTTAATGTCAAAAAATTATTTTTATAATTCCAATTCAACATTAGGGTTATAAAAAGTGCAGGTACCAATTTTTATGGATTTTGGAATCCATTTGATTGCTGAATTAAGCAAATTGCAAAACCGGGTTCCTGAAAGATCCAAAAACACTGCAAAAATCACAAAATTTGTGATATTATTGGATTTTCGTGCATAAGCATATATTTTTAGGGTTTAATCATGTTCATAATCATATTAGGATGCTTTAGGTTTAATTTTGTGCTCATTTGATTTCATTTAGTGCATAAAACCTAGGTTTTTACCAAAATCTATTTCTAAAAACCCTGATTTCAAGGCCATAGTCTTGCTATCGGGGGCAATTTGGTCATTTGACCTAAATTTCGAAATCCCTAGCCCTAATTTCATATTTTTAATCATGTCATAGCATATTTGGTTTGAGTTTATTCTATTAAAATTTCAAAATTTGCATTTTATCAAAATATCTTTCTAAAAACCCTAACTTCAAGGCCATAGTCTTGTTATTAGGGGTATTTTGGTCATTTTGACCCCAATTTCGAAATTCCATATCTTCTCTTTCATATTTATTCCATTTTATTTCATACTTTATCATTTTTATTTAAGGGAATCAAGGAAGAGGCTTATATCTAGCAAAATCCAACAATTTCCTGATATTGTTGGATAAATCTAGAAAAGCCAACATATATTCATTAACCAAGTTTTCTAGTTTTGCAGGTACATTGAAGACTTTATTTTTCATGTATTTAAATTTCAATAGTGATGTAAGCTAAATTAAACTTTGGAATAAGAATTTACATTTCCTGCTTAGCTTAGGTTGCATTGCATATAGCTTATATTTTTTTTAATAATGTTAATGTGTGATGGATGATGATTCATGCATATTTTTACAAATTCACCATGGTCTACACGAATGACACATGCACCAGCTTCTATGAAGTTTATAAACTTGGTGGATTTGTATTTATGGCCATAGTCAGAATATGAATGATACTTAGATTTATGATCTTCACATTAGCCACATTCAGCCTACACTCTTAGGCTAACTTCAAAATACACTGCATTTCTCAAAAATACAAAAAGTATTTCTCAACTCCTCATTCATTTCATGCATTTGCCAATTCCAATTCAAATTTTAATTCAAAGAAGTTCATTTTCTCAAAATCTCCTAAGTCTTATAGCAAAATCGATTTTTTCAGAATATGAAAATCTCAAAGTATGTTTCAAGTGTTTCTCAAGTTCAAAATTCGAAATTTCAAGTTATATTTTCAAGCTCAAAGTTGGAATTCAGAGAAACCAAGTTTTCTCATAATTGATTTTCATAAAATCTCAAGATTTCCCCAGAAATCGATTTTTACTTCTCTCAGAAGTACATTTCAAATCCCAATTCACGATTTTCCAAGATTTACATTTTCTAAATATTTCAATCATTCAAAGCAAACATCATGTTTTCAAAATGTGCATTTTCTGAAAATTCATAGCACATGCCTGATTCTATGTGCATTTAGAAATTAGAATATGATTTAGACAAGTTGAATAGAGTAGAGCATAAGATTGATCCTTGGTTCAATTACCCCTGTTAAAGGTGGCAGGAACGGTTGAACCTCGTACCGACAGGCGAGTCCCATTCTACGGAATTTTCCCGCATTTTAAAACGAAGGCGAGTTATTTTTAAAAACTTTTCAAAGGTCAGTTTGACTCGCAAAAGTAAAATTTTTGCTATGATAACAACTACTATTGAAGACATGGCACAGATTGTGAACTCCGCCATGACCAATGCACCAATCACCTTCTCAGATGAGGACCTTCCAAAGCCTCATTCCTTTCATAATAATGCTCTTTACATTGTCGTTCGGGTCAGAGGAATGACAGTACCGCATGTGCTGGTCGATGGAGGCAGTAGCCTCAATATTTGCCCTGAAATGACCGCAAAGGCATTAGGGATCAAGGATGAAGAATATATTCTGGATCCCATCACTATCTATGGGTTTGACAATCATGGTCAAACGGCCAAGGGCAAGATATTCCTGGAAGTGTTTATCAACTATTCAGTGCATTCAGTGCTTTTCCACGTGGTTAATGTACCACCAACCTACAATTTGCTGCTCGGAAGGACATGGATTCACAATGCTAATGCAGTGCCTTCCACCCTACATCAATGTGTGAAGTGGTCAAAAGGTGGAATGATTACCACAATACTGGGAGAAGACCCAGAAGAAAGGCTCCCGCAGCCCATGATTCCTCGGCCATCATTCAATGTAGATATTCCCAGCATCAGGGAAAGTGAAGAGATCAATCTCGGAGAGAATCGAGAAATACTTTAGGCATCATCAGAGCCATCTCTGCACACAGTAGCCACGACCCGATGGAAAGGTCCTCAATTCTTCAAGGTTGGAGGTCGAATCGACTACAGCACTATTAAGGATCACCCATTGTTTCCACAATTCAGGAAGTCAAAAAAGGGATTTGAGTTACTCTTGAAGCATGGCTATCAACCCTTCAAGGGACTCGGCAAGAACGAAGATGGCCGCATCGAGCCAATGATCCAGAAACATCGTCCCCACAGGGCAGGACTAGGGTTCTCCAGAGGAAGCTCATCAAGGAAGACTGTTTTTGTCAAAGGGGCACAATGAAGACCATTTGTTATTTTCTTTCTATTCTTTTCCAAATAAGTGTCTCATTTTACCAATGTCGCTGATTAATTCAATCAATAAAATTCCAAGTTTCTTTGTCTATCCGGATGCCATCTACTCCCTTTTTGTCTGTCTCATCATTTTATAATTCAATGCCATTTTATGCATGGTTCTCCTCAAATGATTGCTTGTCTTACTATAGGCCAATTTGCCTGAACCAGATTTTTCTTCTTTAAAATTTCAGAATGACTTCTCGGACAATCAAGAAGCTCGTTCTCAATCCCAAGGCCTTTCAGAAGCCGACAGCAATTCACAGAATCAAAGCAAGCACCGGAAATGATAAGATTGCAAAGCAGTCAGATAATTCTGCAGAATACGATCAGTCTCTTCAGGAATTACCAGAGTTCGCCGCTATTCAGAAGCAAGATGAGCCATCTTCTTTAGTACAAGATCCAACTGAAGGTGTCAATATCGATTCAGAGGAAGATCCAAAAATTCTCCAGATCGGAACCAGTCTGAATCCGAAAGAAAAGAAAAGGCTTACAGATTTTCTCAAGCGGCATGAAGAAGTGTTCGCATGGACATATGAAGACATGCCGGGCTTAGACCCCAAATTAGTCGAACACCGTCTTGTCTTAAAGCCGGATGCTAAGCCAGTCAAACAGAAGCTGAGAAAAATGGATCCCAGAATAGAACAGCAGGTCAAGGAAGGACTCGAAGATTTGCTCAAAGCAGGATTTATTCGAGCTATTGACTACCCAGATTGGTTAGCCAATATCGTCGTTGTCCCAAAGAAAAGCGGCAAAGTAAGGATTTGCATAGACTTCAGAGACCTCAATAAGGCAACTCCGAAGGATGACTATCCACTTCCAAGCATCGATCTTCTAGTCGATAGCACGGCAGGACATGCCATGTTCTCTTTCATGGACGGATACTACGGCTACAATCAGATTAAGTTGGTCGCCCGCGACCAATCAAAAACTTCTTTTACTACACCTTGGGGCACTTTCTGCTATACAGTTATGCCTTTTGGGCTCAAGAATGCCGGAGCAACGTATCAACGGGCAATGGCTGTCATCTTTCACGATCAGATGAGCAAAATCATGGATGCATATGTTGATGATATCCTCATGAAATCTAAAGAGGAAGAAGATCACCTCGAAGCACTTGATCAAGTCTTTAAGAGACTCATTCTTTACAAGTTAAGGCTTAACCCGCAAAAGTGTGTCTTTGGAGTCGAATAAGGCAAACTGTTGGGTTTTCTGGTCAGCAAAAAGGGAATTGAAGTTGACCCGGCCAAAGCCAAGGCTATCATTGATATGCCACCCCCGAAGAATCTCAAAGAATTACATAGCCTTCAAGGACGTATGCAGTCAATCCGGCGATTCATTTCCAATTTGGCGATGAGATGTGAACCCTTCAACCACTTACTCAGAAAAGGAGTTAAGTTCGAATGGGGACCAGAATGTCAACAATCGTTCGATCGAATCAAGAAGTATCTTCTTAATCCTCCCATCCTGAAGCCACCAGAATTGGGAAAACCTCTTTTGCTATACATCTCAGTTAATCAAGTCGCATGCGGCGGATTCTTGGCACAATACAAAGAAGGCAGCCTGATAGAACACGCCATTTATTACGTGAGTAAGACTTTCATAGATTATGAAAAGAGATACTCTCAAATAGAGAAGACCTGCCTAGCTCTGGTATGGATGTGTCAGAAGCTAAGACACTACCTGCTAGCATCTGAAGTCAAAATCTTGTCTAAACTCAATCCCCTCAAGTATATTTTAGAGCAGCCTTTCCTCAGCGGACGAGTCGCAAAATGGCAAGTCTTACTGATGCAGTATGACTTAGAATATGTCTCGCAGCAATCAATCAAAGGCCAAGCAATTGCAGATCAATTGGCGGATTTTCCCCTGGCCGAAGAAGTGAAAGTCGAAGATGACTTCCCTAATGAGCAAATTTGCAATATCCAGCAATTTCCAGTCTGGAATTTATTTTTCGATGGTTCCAAGAACATGGCTGGAATAGGCATCAGAATTTTATTAATCACTCCAGAAAAAGAGATGATTCCGTTTTCCCTCAAGTTAGATTTTCAATGTACTCACAACATGGCTGAATATGAAGCCCTGATTCAAGGTCTAAGGATTCTACTAGACTTTAATGTCAAGAGAGTACATGCCTACGGTGACTCACTACTCGTTGTCAATCAAGTTCGAGCCGAATGGCAGGTCAAAGATTAGAAGTTATTTCCCTATCAGAAAATTGTTTCAGCTCTCGTCAGCAAGTTTGAAGAATTCCAGCTCTTCCATGTCAAGAGAGATTTTAATCAAGTGGCCGATAGTCTAGCTAGTTTAGGCTCCATTATGACATTCAAGAATGGAGAATCTTGTCGCTCTTTTGAAATTGGCAGACTTGACCAACCTGCTTTCCTTCCATCGGAGCAGGTAAACCAGGCTGAGCAAAAGAAGAAGCCTTGGTATTACAACATCAAAACTTTCATAGAAACTGGCGAGTTTCCTCCAGAACTCTCAAAGAAAGAGCAACGAGCAATCCAGTGTATGTCTACTCGATACTTCATTTTGGCCAATGTCCTCTATCGTCGTGGATTCAGTTCAGAGTATTCCAGATGTTTAGATGAAGACGAAGCCAAAGAAGTCGTGCGAGAAGCACACGAAGGCATTTGTGGTGGCCATGTCGGTTACCAAACCCTTGTCAAGCAAATCATCAGAGCAGGGTACTACTGGAAGACTATGCAACAAGACTGTTATCATTATGTGAAGAAGTGTGTGCAATGCCAGATACACGCACCTTCTATTCATGCTCCGGCAACTTATTTACAGTCTGTTGTCTCTCCATGGCCATTTTCTATGTGGGCCTTCGATGTCGTAGATCCCATCACTCCTTCAGCTTCAAATGGCCACAAATACTTTTTTGCCGCAACAGAATATTTCACCAAGTGGGTAGAAGCCATCACTCTTCGCACAGTAGAAGGCCGACACGTGGTCTCTTTTATTCACAAGAACATCCTTTGCCGTTTCGGCATCCCGCATGACATTGTGTCAGACAACGGCAGTCATTTCAAGAATGAAAAGATGAAAACATTCTGCTCAAAATTCAAGATCTATCACCATTTTTCCGCTCCATATTATCCTCAAGGGAATGGTCAGGCAGAGGCCACCAACAAGATTTTAATTCGTATTTTGGAGCGAACTGTGGAAACAGGCCGTGACTGGCATGAGAAGATCCACGATGCACTATGGGCCTATCGGACCACCATTCGTACACCAACGAATGCTACTCCATCAGAATTGGTCTATGGAACAGAAGTAGTATTGCCGCTACATGTTCAAAAGCCCGCTTTGAAATTTTCTTCGCTTCTGCAATTACCTCTTGATCAATACCAGCAGCAGCGACTAGTGCAGCTAGACTTACTAGACGAGAGAAGGCTAAAAGCAGCAGAGCATGCTCAATCCTATCGCCAGAGAGTAGCCAGGCAATACGCGAAGTCTATCATCGAAAGAAGATTCAAAGTCAACGATTTAGTACTTCGATCCACAGCCTATCTCAAGCATCGTCCCGGCGGCAAATGGTCGCCAAATTGGGAAGGTCCCTACGTCGTCAAAGAAGCATTACCCCGCAACTCATATCGGCTCATCAATGCCGATGGGGTAGAATTGCCAGATCCTATTAATGCTCGACACTTGAAAAAGTTTTATACTTGAAACATTTATTCTCCTCTTGTAATCCTTCCTGTCCCTTTAAATAATGATCCAACTTTCTTTCCCAATTACACTGGGGCATTTTAAAATTTTGTTCTATATGCAGGCAGGATAAACAAATTCCGCATTTCATGCGCATGTGCATTCATATGCATCAATTCATATTCATTTGCATTCAATTGCATTAACAACAATCTGGTCAGTATTGGGATTTCAACAAACAGTCCCATCACGATTCCTAATGATTCAAAATCGAAAGGTCATCACCAATACTGAACCAAAACCCAGCGGTCGAACTGGTATTATTTCAAAATCCAGTACTCAAACTGGCACATTTTCAAAATCCCAATTTTTTAGAAAATCGAGTTCCGACTCGGGTTTTTTATTCAAATCATGTTCTTTTGTTGATCCGGGTTCCGACTCGTGATCTCATTACCTCGTTCAAGCTCAGATTCGAGCTCTTCATTTTTCTCTGTTGATCTGAGTTCTGACTCGTGATCTCATTATTTTATTCGAGCTCAGATGCGAGCTCTTCATTTTCTTCTGTTGATCCGGGTTCCGACTCGTGATCTCATTACCTCATTCGAGCTCTTCATTTTTTTTTCTCTGTTGATCCGAGTTCTGACTCTTGATCTCTCTACATCATTCGAGCTCAAATGCGAGCTCTTCATTTTCTTTTGCTGATCCGGGTCCCGACTCGTGATCTCTATTTTATTCGAGCTCTGACTCGAACTCATCATTCTCCTTTGATTAATCCAAGTCATTTCAATCATCAAAGTCTGTCAATTGCTCAAGTTTGACATTTTGCCCTCCAAATTTTAATTTAAATCCTCAAATCAGGCAATTCTCCAATTTCGACCTCTGGGTCACCCGATTTCCAATTCTCAATTTCAATTACCAATTTCCAATTCTCGACCTGCGGGTCAACCAATTTCCAATTTTCGACCTTCGGGTCAATCAATTTCCAAATTTCGACCTCTGGTCAAATTAATTCTCAATTTCGACCTTCGGGTCACACAATTTCGACCTTTCGGTCAACCAATTCTCAATTTCGACCTTTTTGGTCAAATCAATTCTCAATTTCGACCGTCAGGTCATCCAATTTCGACCTTTGGGTCATTCAATTCTCAACAACCAATTTTCCAATTTCCAATTTCCAATTTCAACCTTTGAGTCAATCAAATCTCAATATCCAATTTCAAATCATTTTCTCTTGCGAGAGACCCTTTTTAGGGAGAGTTCGAGGGAGCTCGTTCTTTTCGCATGCTATCCAATTCGTTCACTTAGCCCCTTTTCAGGGAGAGTTTGAAGGGACTCGCATCTTTGTGAACCGTTTGCAAAACAATTTCCAATTTTACACGAGGAACCCTTTTGATAGGGAGAGGCTCGACGGAGACTCGCTTTTCTTGTGACCCCCCAATTTCATACTAGGCCATTTTCGTCATGAAAGACCCTCTTTGCAGGGAGAGTGTGATGAACTTGTTCCTTTCATGACCCAATTTTCAGACCTCACTATTATCGGCCCCCTTTCCATAAGAGAAGCCTAATATTAGGGAGCTTTGACGAAAGCTCAATTTCTCTTCGAAAGTTCGTTTTGCAAACACCTCCTCTTTAGGGAAGAGAGGAGTATTTCCCATTTTCCATTCAGGTAAGGGCTAAGCCTGAGTCTCTCTTTTTGGGGAAAAAGAGAGGAGAATTTTCGTCACGGATGCGTTGAGCCGGATTTCAAATACTCACTTTCACTAAGGATTTCAAGAAAATTTTGTCAATTTGTCAAATTATTTGCTGATTTCAGAATCTTTATTGCACTAGTCAGTTTACCCTCAGCATTACTTCCAAAAGAGCGAAGCTTTTGCGAAAAGGGATTCAAACTTCAAATTCTTTCTATTGGCCAACCAAAAGGATGAAGGATAAATCCTCGATATGGCCAGAAAAGAAGATTCAATGATAGTAAAAAGCCATAAATGATTGATATTGATCACAGTCAATGGCACATCTTTAAAGACTATTCTTTCAAAGACGAGACAATGAAAATATCCTGAGCGCTAGAAAAGATAGCATTTACCCAAGCCCCGTTTCCTCAAAATCACCTAAGCCGCAATTAAGTATCCGCAAAAGGGATCTCTCACCTATCGTCAAGATGAAGGCGAATTAGGCGAGTAGACCCCCGGGGTCAAAGAAGATTCGAAACATCTCCAAGATGACGGAGTTTGTGACGAATCCTTCCAGGGAAAGTCCAAAGCACTGTCGAGATGAAGGCAGATGCGATGAACCTCTCGACAATCCCTAAAAGATATTTAATTTCAGCTATCGCCCAAAGATTTCCAAACCCATCATCCAAGAAGGATCGAAACATCTCCAAGTTGAAGGAGTTTGTGACGTACCCTTCCCAAAAGAGAGAAAGAGAGGAAAAAGAAAGAGAGAAAGAGTCAGAACATCTCCAAAATAAAGGAGAATGTAGCAAAAACCCAGAGAACCAAAAGAGTGCAGAAAGATTATCATGAGAGAAGCCCTCAGGATATCAAACTGCCAAATTTATCAAGAATCCTCTTTAAATTTGTGAAATTCTATTATCAATACTCTTTCATCAATTGCTTTCATAACATCAAATTTTCTTTCCTACTCATATCAAGGAAATTGATAACTTCCTTGAAGAAGGTCAATTGTAAACAATTTGGGTTTTCAAGTCTCGATTCTACAAAGTGAACCTTGTGTGGAGGTAATGCTTTGGGTAGAAAAGAAAGAATATCTTTGCAACAATGTGCAACATTTTCAAAAACTTTGAATCAACAACAAAATTCCCAACATGTTGACAATATTTTCTAGCTATCTGGACGTGAAGTGAGAGCTTGATGTCCCTTTTTGATACATCCTGACACCAATTTTAAATCCCTCCTAAGGACTTGATTCCTTCCCTTCTTTGAGAGCACGAACTCTCAGATTGCACACTTCCCTGTGTCCCCACTGTCCCACCATAAACAGTCCCATT
Organism: Nuphar pumila; assembly: GCF_984573655.1. Classification (NCBI taxonomy): domain Eukaryota; kingdom Viridiplantae; phylum Streptophyta; class Magnoliopsida; order Nymphaeales; family Nymphaeaceae; genus Nuphar; species Nuphar pumila. The sequence continues at coordinate 50,947,008 of NC_143262.1, read as the reverse complement.
TCGGTTCGAGGTCGAACCACCAATCATTTTCTCGCAAAAGGCAATTTCAAAAGCTGATTTTAGTCTCAGCAATGAGACGCCCAAAACCAATCCCTTTTCAAGCTTTAGGGACCCCATTTTCCTTCCTTTTGCAAAACCCCTGTTGGATTTACTGTGCAAAATCCGAAGGTTCCATCATGGTCTCTTCCTTCGAGGATTCCATTCCATTGTCCGCCCGATCAGGATAAGGGTATAAACCTGAGCCTCACTCAAAGAGGTATTCCATTGTCCGCCCGATCAGGATAAGGGTATAAACCTGAGCCTCATTCAAAGAGGTATTCCATTGTCCGCCCGATCAGGATAAGGGTATAAACCTGAGCCTTATTCAAAGAGGTATTCCATTGTCCACCCGATCAGGATAAGGGTATAAACCTGAGTCTCAATCAAAGAGGTATTCCATTTTCCGCCCGATCAGGATAAGGGTACAAACCTGAGCCTCATTCAAAGAGGTATTCCATTTTCCGCCCGATCAGGATAAGGGTATAAACCTGAGCCTCAATCAAAGAGGTATTCCATTGTCCACCCGATCAGGATAAGGGTATAAACCTGAGCCTCATTCAAAGAGGTATTCCATTGTCCACCCGATCAGGATAAGGGTATAAACCTGAGCCTCATTCAAAGAGGTATTCCATTGTCCACCCGATCAGGATAAGGGTATAAACCTGAGCCTCATTCAAAGAGGTATTCCATTGTCCGCCCGATCAGGATAAGGGTATAAACCTGAGCCTCAATCAAAGAGGTATTCCATTGTCCGCCCGATCAGGATAAGGGTATAAACCTGAGCCTCATTCAAAGAGGTACTTCATTTTCCGCCCGATCAGGATAAGGGTACAAACCTGAGCCTCAATCAAAGAGGTATTTCATTGTCCGCCTGATCAGGATAAGCGTATAAACCTGAGCCTCATTCAAAGAGGTACTTCATTTTCCGCCCGATCAGGTTAAGGGTACGAACCTGAGTCTCATTTCGATGAGATATTCCATTCCCCAATCAGGTCAAGGGTTCAAACCTGAGCTTCGTTCCATGCGAGGTATTTTTGTCCCATCCAGGTCAAGGGCATAAACCTGAACTTCGCTCTCATAGAGCAAATCTTTCCTCTTCATTCTTCGCTTCATATCTACCATCTTTCTCGAGCTAATTCCTTCACACCCAGTCAGATCCTTCTAACTGGGGCATTTTTTTTATATAGCCCAAATTTGGTGTGTTTTTCTTTGCCACTAAGCTCGGCCATGAGCCGGCTTAGTAGCAAAGAGGGGCATCTGTAAACACCCCAAATTTTCACTCACCTCCCCGACATCTTCACCAAGCATCATCATCCAGCCTTTTTGAAATCGTCGAAGGGCAAAATGGTCATTTTCTAAGCTCGGACCTTGCAAAAGTCTAATTTTCATCTGCAACTCTCAAAAAAGTCTCCCTATTTTAGCTCAGATGTTCAAAAATTTATTCCTGACAGGAGACAGGCATCTCCAAGTCTTGGTTCAAGATTATATTGCATAAGACATGTCATTGCATATCATTGCATGAGCATTTCAAATCACTGCACTGCACAGCATGTCATTTCGAGGTCCAGAACTCTTGATTTCAAAATTTTCAATCCAGATTAGAATTTCAACTCTTTTCAAAATTGATTTCAAAACCCTGGGTCTTCAAAATTATCAATTTTTCCCATTTTACCTCCCAGGACTCTGAATTTCAAAATATTTCCTCAGGAAAACCATCTGGATAGTTTTCAATATGGATTTCAGTCACTTCACCTCAGATTTTGCCCTTTTTGACAATTTCAAATATCTTTCTTTTTCAAAATCGCCCTACAAGGGCCAACTCTTTCCAAAATTCCTGTTTTGCCCATTAGTCCAAATTTTTATGAAAATTCCAAAAAGAGGTTTTACTGTCTTGTCCTTATGTCAATAAAGAAGCAATGTGGGACCCACATTGAGGTGGTGTCACACAGGCTTTTCTTTTGAAAATTTGAATTTTGAAAAACCCAAAAAAATATAGGAGCCTTGTCCCCTGGATTGGTGCCACTTGTCCTTTCTCTCTCCTCCCATTTACATGCCATGTGTCAGCATAGGGTTCACCTAGAGTTGGTGCCACATGTCACCTTCCCTCTTCTGCCACGTGTCAGTGTGGGGCTACCTTCAGAAGCCTCCACATGTCATCCCAATTATCTGCCATATGTCACCCTATCCATCCTGCGCCATGTGTCATTTCAAAGACTACCAGGAGATACCAAGTGTCATAGGTTGTCCTGTCTAGAAAAAGTGGAGTTTGTCTCCTCTGAGGTGGCGCCACTTGAAGTGTGTCTCCTGCAGGGCACACGTGTCAACCCCTTACTCCTTCTAGAAAAGTAGCCTGACACATGTCTCTCCCTACTTTTCTCAGAAAAGTAGGAGACACGTGTCACTCCTAGATTCCTCCAGAAAAAGTAAGCTTGTCTCCTCTGAGGTGGCGCTATTTGGAGTGTGTCTCCTGCAGAGGACACATGGCAATCTCTCAAATTCCCAGAAAAAGTAGACGCCATGTGTCGTTTTCTGCTTTCTTCAGAAAAACTAGAATTCAAAAGTTCAAATCTCCTCACAGGTGGCGCAAATCCTGAACTTCTACCTTTTCCATGTTGTCTGAAAGGGCGCCACATGGCCTGGCCCACCTTCTCTCCCCTCTGCCACGTGTCATTCTCTGCTTCTTTCAGAAAAAGTAGAGGACACATGTCTTCTCCCTACTTCTTTCAGAAAAGTAGGAGACACATGTCACTCCTGGCCTTCTTCAGAAAAAGCAAACCATTCAAAATTCAAACAAGGCACTAGGTGGCGAAAATCCTGAGCTCAGATTTCCCAGATGGCCTATGAGAGCGCCACATGTCCTTTCCCTCCTTTTCTTCCGTCTTGCCACATGGCATTGTAGGAGCCACCCTGAGGTGGCGCCACATGTCCACCCTCCATTCCTCCAGGGCCAACCTCCATTTGAATTTCAAACTTTCCCCTGAGGTGGCGCCATTTGAGAAAGCCTCTCCAGACAGCTGACACTTGTCCGCCACATGTCCAGATCTCCTTTCTCCAGAAAAGGTAGAATTCAAATTCCTCTGAGGTGGCGCCTTCTGAGCCCACTGCTCTGTCCTTCTGACATGTGTCAAACACCTTTTGAGGTGGCACCATTCCAGGACTCCACTTGGCTCCATTTTTTTTATTTTTTATTTTATTTTTAATAAAGGTAGCCCACCATGAGGTGGCGCCACCTGAGGACTCCCTACAAAAAGTGAATTTGAAATTCAAACTCCAAGAGAGCACCCATTGAGGTGGCGCCTTCTGGGAGTTCCCTGCAGAGAGAATCAAGCTAACTTTTAAAAAATTCCAAATCCCCCTGCTGAGGTGTCTCACCCACAAAATTTCCATTTTCTTTTATTTTTCTCAAAATCAAAACACCTTTTGAGGTGGCGCCACTTGAGGGTTCCCTGCAAAAGACAAATTCGAATTTCAAACCCCTCAGATGACACCCCCTGAGATGGCGCCACATGGAGGGCTCAGATCCAGCCTGTTTGAATTTCAAAATTTTTCAGAAAAGTTATAAAAACAAGGGTTCACGCCCAGCCTAAAGAGATCATTTTTTTTAGCTCTTGTGAACTTGGAAAATCCGACCTAGCCTTCCTAACATCTGATTTTGAACCTTGGAAATCGTGCCCCCTTTGGCGCATTGAAGAAGGTGGAGTAAAGTTCGTGCCCTGGCCAATCTGATTCCAACAGAGCTCGATTTTGGTGGACCATTCGAAGCTCGGAGTGAAGGACGAAGGAAGCTCATGATAGCTGCCCCTTTCAAGAGCTCCTACGCTGCGTAACGAAGCAAGGTGCACTTCTTTTCCCCTTGATGTGATTCTATAATCCGAATCGGGAGTCGTTTGAAGAAAGAGCTCATCCGAGGGATGGATTGAGCTATTCTCATAAAACGACATATATAAAAATGTTTTGTTATGCTTCCTTGATGATTTTTAACATTCATATAATTAGCTAGGTTTAATTTGCATTTTATTTCATTCATTTAGCATATTTTATGAATTAATTAGGATTAATTTAGCCTTTATTTCGATTCTGCTTATTTTCAGTAGGTCTCTGTTTTTGTCAGTCAGTCCACACATCATTTCATGCATTTGTTTTTTATTAAAAATCCCAAAAAAATCACGGAATGCGCCTTTAGGTGTCCCTAAAATTTTGCCAAAAATTCGGAGCCATTTGAATTTGTTTACTGCGGTAAACATTCAAAATGGCAAGTCGGGTTTTGTTACCCGGGATACGTTTTGAAAATCATTTGCCGACTTGTAAAATCGAGATATCCCTCATGGGAGATCTGATTTTCGATCCGAAAGATGTTCTGAACTCGGGAGAATGTATAGTTTTTAATATGAGTTTTTCAGATTTTTCTGATTTTTTTATATGTCTGAAAAAAATCCGAGAGTTCGGGACACGTGTCAGAGCCTAATTTGGGCCTCTGAGATCTTGGATCGACTTAGGGCTATGGTTTCTCTTTGTGTGTTGCTCCAAATCCAAAACTGTAAAAAGTGAAAGTGGTGTACGAGATGTTCTCTGTTTTAATCTGAAAGCCTGTAATTTTTAGAACAGTGTTGATCCCTGCTTCGGATTGTTCTTGTCAGCCTCCTGTTTTGCTACATTTGTCTGTTCTGTTAGTTTGGGCAGAAATAGTTATATTTTTATCTGTGTTTCCGTTGATCAAATGCCAAAGTCATAAACATGAAAGTTGTTCCTTTAGGTGTCGTGCATAACTCTGATTAATTTCATAAATTTACATGGCCTTTTTGTATTTCTTTAGCACTTTTCATCAGATTAGTGTGATTTTTACCTCTGTCAGAACTAAATCTCTGTTATTGAACTCACCATGGCTCAAATCCTGAGGCTATAAAAACAAAAAATGTTCCATTTTGGGTCTTTTAGCAGTCAGCAAAATATCAAAAGTTTCCATGGTGTAAATCTTGCATTATCATATTAGGCATTGCATTTGGTTCGGATCCATAGGCAAAATCCATCATTTTTAGGACTTTCCTTGAATTTTAGCATTTAAATCATATCATTTCGTGATTTTTATCATTCTAGGTTGTTTATCAGAGTGTTTATATGCTTCATACCGAATTTGGTGCAATTTGGAATCCATTTGAGGTTCGGATCATCCATAATACCAAAATAGGGTCCCGCAGGACCCGGATCCAAGCGAAAAAAAGCGAAATTTGTTATTTTGGATAAATTGCAAAATGTCGAATTCTGATTTTACAGTCTTAGTGTGTTTAGCAGTATGTCATCATGTCTCTTACTGCATTTCATCATCATTTGATTCAATTTGAATTTCGAAATCTCAGTTTTACCAAGTTTTCCTTCAAAAAACCCTGATTTTACAGGTGTAACTTTAATTTTAGGGGTATTTTGGTCATTTTGACCACCAATTCCGAATTTCAAACTGTTTTCTACTGAATTTCTAGCATTTTCATCATTTCAAAATATCAAGGAAGCATGAGAATAGGGTTTATATCCAATTAAATCCAATAATTTCATAATATTATTGGAAAATCTTGGAAAAACCCACATATTTGATCTAACTTTATTTCAAACTTGGCATGGACATTCCAAAGAAGGAGCTGAAGTCTGCAAATTTCTTTTATTTCCTTTATTTAGTGATGTAATATTGTAAATTTTGGAATAAGAGATTTAATTTCTTGCTTAGACTAGGATGCATATCATATAGTTTGAATTTATGCAATATCCTGTTTCTATGATTCATGCATTTTATTTCAAAAGCACTATGGATGTTCACGAATGGCACGTGCACCAACTCTTAGGGAGTTAATGGACTCGGTGGGATCCATATTTACGGCCCTAGTCGGAATATGGACGAGACCCAGATCCATCATCTTTCTACTAGTCACATTGAGCCTACACTCTTAGGCTATCTTAAAATGCACATCATATTTCCAAAGTTTTCAAAATCATGTGCATCAAATCAACTAAATTCTGAACATATTCATGGCCACAGTCAGGATATGTGAAAGATTTATCTTGACTTAATGCATATTTTTCCAACAAATCTCTTAGAAAATCTTTTCAAAGTGCATTCATTCACTTATGTCATTTGCATCATAAAATCATTGATTTTCTCAAGATTTTCTCAAGAAAACTTCATTCTCAAGAAATCGATTTCTCAAAAAATTCTAAGGATTTTTCAAAATCGGTTTTCCAAAGACAAGTTTTTCCACAGTTTTCCCAGGAAAATGATATTTTCTTAAGATATTCAAAAGAGTTTTCCAATCTTTCTTCAAGATCCAAAATCGATTTCCAAGTATTTCAAAAGGTAAAATTCCCAGGATTTCGATTCCCCAAGTTTTGAATTTTCTTCTCCAATGAGTTTTCCTATAAATTTTTCATCATTTTTCTAAGAAAACTCTCAAAGTCCAAGTTTTCTTAAGAAGTGTTTCCCTTTTCAAAAGGTTCATCTTTTCTCAAGAATCACTTCCATTTTCCCAAGATTTTCAACTATTTCTGATTTTTCCACATCTTTATAAGCTTTCTCATGTTTTCAAAAAACCCTGTTTTATCTGAGTTTCCTGAGAAATTGACCTTTTTCCTGAGAGATTCTTTCCAACTCCAAATGTTTTTCTGAACATACATCATGTTTTCCAACTGGCATTTTCCAAAATCTCATAGCACATGCCTGAATTCTCTGTGCATTTAGGATAGAACATAACTTTGATAATTTCGCTAAGTCAAGCATAGTTTTGGTCCTTGGTTTGATTACCCCTGTTAAAGGCGGCAGGAACGGTCGAACCTCGTACCGACAGGTCGAGCCCCATCCCATGGATTTTCCCGCAATTTTCAAAAATGGAGGCGAGTATTTCAAAACCATTTCCAAAATCCGGTCAAAGTTTGAAGCGCGAAAGCGTTTCTCCTCTTTCTCTCTTCCGCGAGGAAGGGAAGACGAGGGAAAAATTTCGCGACGATAACAGATTCCCTTAGAGGTGACTGTGTACGATTGGTACCGTACACATAGATTTCATATTTCTTTACATAATCTCTGTTATGTGTAACTGCGTGGTGTTTGTTTAGTTTTTGTTGTTTTTAGTTCACTCGCTTTGTGGTTTGCGTGGTTTGGCCGCTTAGTGCGTTAGTTAGGTAGAAAACCCAAAGTTAGGACGTGTGCTACACCGGTCTACTCAAAGGTGTACGCAATGACTGACGATCATCAATTGATCCGTCCTTTGAGGGAGTACTTCATGCCAAATACGTATACTCCCGCCTCCTGCATCACGAGACCTGATGTAGGAGAGAGCCATTTTGAGATTAAGGCCAGTGTGATTCAAATGTTACCTTCTTTTTATGGCCTTAGCAATGAGGACCCATATCGTCATCTCGATGAATTTCTTGAGATTTGCTCGACTGTGCGAATCAATAACTTTGGAGATGATGCTATGCGGTTGACTTTGTTTCCGTTCTCTCTCAAAGATAAAGCCAAGCACTGGCTAAAATCTCTTAAGACGGTTCGTATTACTACTTGGGAAGGAATGCAAAGAGAATTTTAAAAAAAATATTTCCCAATTGGTAAGACGAACCAGTTTCGTAAAGCTATAACCAGTTTTTCTCAAATTGAAGGAGAACAGTTTCACGAGTCTTGGGAGAGATTGAAAGATCTTCTCCGCAAGTGTCCCCATCACCAGGTGCCTCGTTGGTAGTTGGTGCAGTATTTTTATGACGGGCTTACTGAGAAGCATCGTCAAATGGTTGATTCGTCTTGTGGGGGCACTTTTATGCTCAAAAGTGAGGACGAGGCGTGGTCTCTATTCGAGACCTTGAGTGAAAACACGATGCATCATACCTTGTCTTCACGGCTCGATAGGACTACATCTCTGTCTAGTGGTCCTAGGAAAGTTGGGATTTCCGAAGTTGGGTCTGAGTTAGAATTGCGTACCAAGGTTGATCAGTTGACTAAGAAGTTAGATCAATTCCTAGCCAATTCTTCGAGAAGTCCAATAGAAAGAGTGTGCGAGCTATGTGCTAGCCCTGCACACTGTGTTGCGAATTGTCCGGCAACGCCATTATATCCTGAATTCGTTCAGGAGAAGGTGAATGTTGCCCAAGGTTTCGCTAAACCCATGCCTGATTCATTTACATCCTCATATAACCCAGGTTGGCGAAACCAGTTTATTTCCCCATCCCATCAGCCCTCCCAGACACAGTGTAGACCCAGTAACCCTTCACAAGGTTACTCGCATCCCATTTTTCCACAAGTTCATCCTCCAGCCCAACCTGCTTATACTCAACCCCATTCTCATGAGCCTTCATTTAGTCAATCCTTCCAAGATAGGATATTACAAGTTTTGAGTTCCCATACGCAGTCAATAGCCAAGCTAGAGACTCAAATGGGACAGTTGGTTGAGACCTTCAGTAGGCAAAGCGAGGGGAACCCATCTAGTAATTCTGTTATCTCAAAGGGAGAGAATTCCATGTCATTTGACTTGCATCCCACTGCTTCACATGATGAGCAAGTCAAATCTGATACATCCCTTCAAAGTGGGAAGATGTATCATCCCATTCAGGAATCGACTCATGAGCCCCATATCATTTCCACTGTCGAGTCGATTTTCGTTATACCTCAGCAGAAGGGGCAAGGCTCTCAGTTGTTACAGTCTTCACATAAAGCCCCATTTTCTCAGCTTTTAAGATCACCGATTATTTTTAGTAAGCAAGAGGTGCAGATGCAGAAGGTGCTTGACCAAGTCAAGCCTGATCATATTCACCACTTGTCTGAAGTTGCATTCATTGATACTCGGTCGGTCTTAGACTCTCATTTATTGAACAGTCTCTCAGATGAGACTAATCTCTGTTCTTCATGTCGAGAGAGTTATGATCCTACAGTTAGAGGTAGACGGGATGGAAACACAGTGCGCAGTGTCATAGATGACACTCTTTTCTACATAGAGCCCGGTTGAGCCTGACTTCATGTCCATTGATCTCATGGACGATGAAGGATTTTTCTAGGGATCCGTCTGGCTGGGGACGTGAAACTTAGCGCTTTATGGGAGGCAACCCATATCTTGTATAGTATTAGATTTGCTTAGAATTTATAGATTTTATTTTGTTTTTACTTTTTAGTTTTTTTCATGAGTTTTTCATGTTCTTTTTGTTTCATTCTATGAGTTTTATGTTTTGTCATGTATACATTGCATTCATTATCTTCATAGAACGTGCATTTTTAATTCATGTCAGGTTATTCTACTCTTTTCCCTCATTTATTTCTCTCATGTACATTCACGTAGTTTCATATAAGCATGGGGGAGTGCCACTGGGACAGTGTCATTCAAGCATGGGGGAGGGTGTAGTTTGCACACCTTGATATTTCTGTTTACGTTCTTGCACATGTTTACACGTCTCTCATGAAGAGTAGATTTTTAAAGAAAGAGTTTGAACTTATATGAATGTTATTTCAAATCTGATGTTTTTAGAGGATTTTTAAGCCCCACGATTTTTTTTTTTGACATAGATAAAAAAAAATTATGGTTGTTTATGCGGATTTCAAAGAAATGATGATAGATACATGTTATAATTTATTTTGAATCATAAATATGAATATGCATAGTTCTATTTTTGAAAAACTAAGCAAATAAACAAAAGCGTAAAAATGAGCTCAAAAGAAAAAAAATATAGCATGCGTTAGGTTGTTTGGATAATTCCACAATCCTTAGTATATGGAACTTAGATGTAAGTTGAAACTTTAAATTCCATTTTCGAAAAGGAGAGTGGAAAACTTCGTGATCCTAAGTAACTGAGAACAGATACAAGTTGAAATGTTTGACTCTCATGTTATAAGGGTGAATGAAGGAAGTCACTTTTATGTCTTAGTTGATATCTTTTGGTATGCATTGAAAAAGTATAGAAGATATTGACATTGCACAAGGCATAAAAGCAGACCACACACAAGCTATAAGAGAAAAATAAGTGCGCAAAAAGAAAAAGCGTGAAAAAAATGAAAAAATCGAGAAAAGAGATGAAAAAGAAAGAAAAGTTCAGTGCTTAGAAGTGTGATTGAGAAAACCTGTGCAGAAAACATATGAGTGAGGATAAGTAAATAATAATATGTTTTTATTGGATTTTCTAAGAATAAAACATAAATTATTGTGATATTTAGAAAAGTGAAAGAAATTCTTTTTCTGTGGTAGTAGATAAAAGATTCTAATTATGTTTTGATTTTTTTTGTAACAGGAAATATTTGTGAAAACAAAGTCTTTAATTACCTACTGCTTATGAGGAGGTGTAATATTATGCATACATGACAGAGATGTTTGTGGGTAGCATCACTGCAAACCCTCACGAGACCTTACTCGTCCACTGGGGTAACCTAGGGGTTGAAAGGGCTTGTTGCATAAGCTAAATGCAACCGTGATTCCTACGAAAGTGAGTTAGGTGATAGTTTGATTTCTTGCATTTTTCTAGTTTGCTCGAAGACTAGCAAAACATAAGCATGGGGGTATTTGATCATGCATATATTTCAGGGTTAATTAACATTAAAATATGCATGATTTTATAAAATAATGTTTTAAAAACCCAATTTTATGTTAGTTTTTGAGTAAATGTGCTAAAATGATTTAAAAATAGAAAATGCATGAAAAATAGTTCTATTTTACATTTTATGCCTATTTTAAGTTTTTGTTATAGTCATAGTAGTTTAGTTTTAGCTTTTATTAAAAATAAAAATAAAAAAATAAAAAATGGAGAAAAATAGTTTTATATGCATTTTAAGTGTTTGTTTTTTTTTTTAGAAAAGAAAAAAAATATAGTTAGAATAGTTTGTGAGTTTCTTTATAAAAAAAAATTTTGTTTGTAACTTTTTGAATTTTTTTTTTCTAATAAACCAGTTTACACGGTTTTTTATTTTTAACTAAGAAAAAAAAATTCTGTTTTGAACCGATTCAAGCCGGTTTTGTTTTTTTTGTTTTTAAACTGAATAATAAAATAAAACAACAACAAACTGGTTTCAAACCGGTTTGTTTGTTTTTAAAACCCAAAAAAATGAAATCTCAAAGGGCGCCTCCCTCATACGCCTGAACTTTCCCTCTTTCTCCTCTTTCCCTCTCTTTCCCTCTTTTCTCACCCTCCTCCACCAACACCGGCTTCTTCCTTTCCCTACCTTCCCATTCTCCCTACTTTTCTCATCTCCTTCAGCCGGCGGTGGTGGTGGAGCTTCAGTCCGGTGACGGCTGGTGGTGGAGGCCGCCAACATCTCCCCGATTTCCTCCATTTCACGGTAAGTCTGTTTCTTCCTCTTCTTCACTTCTTCTTCTTCTTCTTCCTCTTCTCTTCTTCCTCTTCTCTTCTTCCGATTTCTTCTTCTTCTTCTTCTTCTTCTTCCTCTTCTCTTCTTCAGATCTTCTTCATGTTCTTCTTCTTCTTCTTCTTCCTCCGATCTTTAGCATCTTCTTCTTTCAAATTCTTCATCTACTTCTTCTTCTTCTTCTTCTTATTCAATTAAATTCTGTGTGAAAAAGAAAAACGAAAAAAATTCTAGATAGTTGTTATTCCAGTTCTATTTTTTTTCTCTCATGCTCACAATGTCATGCATCTCATTTTGTTTACTGTTACAATTTTCGATTTCCTGTAGTCATTTTAGTTTTTTTCTGTAAGTTTTGTTTTCTTTAGTGTCTTCAGTCTTAATCTTTGTCGTTTTAATTTTTTGTAGTTAATTCTTCCATCGCACATCATTTTCCTGTTTTGTTGTTTTTGCAATTTATGTTCATCGTTTGATTTTCCTGTTATGCACCTATTTTCCTGTTTTGTTTAGCATGTTATTTTCATATTTTTCATTCTTTCATTATTTTGCATTTTGTTCTTACTCATTGCATTAAATTCCAGTTTCCTCATTCTTTTGATTTTCTGTTTTCTTTGTTCATTCTGAAATTCTTGTTTGCTTAATCCATGTAATTTTTTTTTTATGCTTCTACATAGTTCAGTTAATCATTTCCTGTTTTGTTTTACAGTCTTGTTTCTATTTTTTTTTTATGCTGAATCCGTTTTTCATTAGATGTGAGTTTATTAATTTTCCTGTTTACTATTCATATAATTTTCTTACATGTTGAGTCTGGTTTTTATTTTCTCTAAATTCTTGTTTGTTCTTGCATCTCAATTTCTAGTTTTTTTTAATTCCTTCATATTTTGGTCTATAATTCATTTCTTGTTTTTACATGTCATTATTTCTTGTTTTTTTTTAATACATTCAATTTGTGTTTAAAGTTGATTTTCCTGTTTTTGTTAAATTTTTTTAATTCCCTGGTTAGCATTTGCATCTTTCTTTATTTTTTTTCATTCCTTGATTTTCATGTTTCTTCACTATATGAATTCTTGTTGTTCATTCTTTAAATTTTTGTTTGTTCAATATTTGTTTTTCCTAAGTTTTACATGCTGAGTTCTCTGTTTTACATTACAGTTAATCTTAGTTAATTAGTAACTAGTTAATTAGATTTAATTAGAATTCATTTTCATATGAAATTGTCATTTAAATTCTTGCCTAAGTTCTTTTGTATTTTTAGCATTTAGTCAGTTTAGTATAGTTTTCCTTCTCTCTCTGGTACTGCTCGTGTTCATTTGAATTGTGCAGGATAGCACAGGACTGGAGCGGAAGCGATTACGTGACACGAAGTACGAAGAATAAAGCTTCTTTTTACTTTTTACTTTAGAATTAGGATTTTAATTGGGTTTGTAAATATTGCACTTTACGCCCTCTGCGAAGGGTATTCATTTGTTGTAATAGTTAGTTGTTTTACTTTTCTTAAACATTTTACATTTCAATAATTCGGAAATAAAGAATAGTTTAGATTTGTGTACTTGAATACGAAATATTCTCGTTCCCTGAGTTCGACCCGGTCTCATCCACTAGTGAGAACCGGTTTTTATTATTTGATGTCTGGTTTTCACATGTTTTTCATTTAAAAATCTTTTCAAAATTACAACGATTTAAAAGAAGACATCAAATATAATTCCTTTAATTTTTATCCTAGTTTGACAACCTCGCCTAGGTAACAAGGCTTACTTCCAGTTGTTTATTTTGTAAAGAGTAGCAGCGTAATTGTCGTGACTTCAGCGACGACTCAGTTCCTAGTAATGGAACATCCTTCAAATTGTCTACCAAATATTCAACAAATATTCCCTACTCAAAACCATTTTCAACAGTTAATCCTCAGTTTTGCCCTGCAGAGAACATTCGCGATACTTAATGGTCCAGACGAAGTCAGGAAAGAAAACTGCATCAGTCGAAGGCATTGCATATTAAACAACTTCAGAAGAAGAAATGGACTCACCTCGATCAGTCAAAAGCCAGGATCAGCAAGCAGATGATGTCATCGATCCCCAAATATATGTCATGTTCAAAAAGATGATGAGCAAGATGCTGGCAGAGCAAGTTGAAGCCAGTACAAAGCAGACCCAGATCAAGCGAAAGACTAAGGGTCATACAACCAAGAATGTAAAGATCACTAAAAAGAAGAATCGTCATGAAGAAACATCTGATGAAGCAGAATTAGCAGATGATACTGATAAAGAATATGAGACTCAACAAGAATTTAGAAGATCGACTCAGGGGCAGGGGTCGGCTTACAAGTCCAGGAATCAGTTCGTTGACGATCCTACTCAGCCACAACTCCGAGATGTGGTTAAAATGGTCAAGGATCTTCAAGCTCGTGACAAGAGCAAAAGGGTCTTTACAAGCAAAGACTTCTATGACGAACTGGATGGGGATGATGATCTTGACAATCTCCCCAAGAAATTCATCAAGTTTGATGGTTCGGGCAATCCAAAAGCCCATCTTGCCCTATTCTTTGCAGAGTGTTCCAAGTTCAGAAGGAATAACCGAGCCTTATTTCTTTGTTTCCCTCGCAGTTTGGAGGGTATTGCAGCAAAATGGTATTCGGAACACATTAACCCCATAGAGCTGAAAGAGTTTGACAAAGTGGTCAATTTGTTTATTGAGCGCTTTTTATTCAATGTCGAAGCTCTCCCGACTCTCAACCACCTCTGCAGTCTGAAGCAGAAAGAAAATGAGAAAGCCAGGGATTTTATTCATAGGTGGAGATCCTCTTGTAACAAGATGCGTGATCCAATATCAGAGGGACACACACTATCTTTGATCCTGAGTAACTTCTCGCAACCCTTAAGGGGACTGATTTCCACCTCTCCGTCAAAAACCTTTATAGAACTGACAGAGCGAGCCGAATGGCTCGAGTTGAGTATAGAGAACGGATCTTATGAAGGCTTCATGTTTACTAAGAACAGCGGTCAGCAAGAATCAAAGATGAAAACCCATTTTACCTACTCTGCCAATAATAGCAAGAATCATAACAAAGGAAATGGGAAAGATCACAGTTATGGTTCAGGAGGGTCAAATCCCAACAAAAATGATCAGAAAGGCAAATCGATCCCTCAGTATGATAGACAACCTCAGTAAACTCTTGAGCAAGGGTCGAGACCTCAAGAAAAGTCGGAGCACGACAACTGGAGTTTTAAACGTGATTTTACTCCTCTAGATCAGTCACGTGAAGAAATCCTTGAGTATATGTTGGCCAATGAGATGATTAAGCTCCCAAGAGTCGATGATCCTCCTATCATTAGGAGAAGATTTAAAGATCAATTCTACAATTTTCATTGGGCCATGAGGCATGATACCGAGTACTGCTTCGTTCTCAGGAATATTATTCAAGACTATATCGATAAAAATATCCTTGTGGAAGGCAAAGAAGAGGATAAAGCAGCCAGCTCATCAGCACCCTAAGAGCGACAAGGCCAACACTCTTTCATTCATGCTTTTTGTTTTTGTCATTTTATATAGATGGCATGGTCCCATCTCCTTCATCAATAAAATTATCAATCTTCCTCATAGCTTGGCGTCATCTTTTGTATTTTTCCTTCTTTACAAAATATCTTTTTACAAGGAGTAACCTCTTTCAGAGTGCCTCCCGAATCTATCAAGAAGCACATCGTCAATCTTTCTATTGTTATCTTCAGAGAATGTTCCTCAAATATCAATTATTTATCCCTTCGTCCAATATCTTACTCCCCCATTACACTGGGCATTATTTTGAAAGTTGTCTTCAAAACATTCGGTATGCAGGCAGGATCAAGCAAATCTCTCATTTTGCACACATGTGTACTAATTTACATCATTTTGCATTCATTTGCATTTTTGCATACATCAACTTGCATCAATCCAATACTCATTCAGGATAAGGGATAAATCCTGAAACCTGTGGCATTTGTCGAGGTCATCATGAGGGTGAAGATTGAAAATCTCACATTACAATCATCAAGCGCTTTCCAAACACCAGCCTTTTTCAAGTTCGTCCTTCGTGTTGAATTTTTATCAAAACCATTTTACTGGTCAACCTTCGGGTGAAGCCTACTTTCTAAATCCAGTTTTCACTGGTTGAACTTCCTAAATCCAATTTTTACTGGTCGAACTTTTAGAATCCAGTTTTCACTAGTCGAACTTTCTAAATCCGGTTTTCACTGGTCGAACTTCCTAAATCCAGTTTTCACTGGTCGAACTTCCTAAATCCAGTTTTCACTGGTCGAACCTTTTAAATCTGGTTTTTATTGGTCGAACTTTCTAAATCCAGTTTTCACTGGTCGAACTTCCTAAATCCGGTTTTCACTGGTCGAACTTTTTAAATCCGGTTTTTATTGGTCGAACTTTTTAAATCTGGTTTTTACTGGTCGAACCTTTTAAATCCGGTTTTTACTGGTCGAATTTTCTAAATCCAGTTTTCATTGGTGAAACTTCCGAAATCCGGTTGTCACTTGTCGAACTTTTTAAATCCGGTTTTTACTAGTCAAACTTTTTAAATCCGGTTTTTACTAGTCGAACCTTTTAAATCCGGTTTTTACTGGTCGAACTTTCTAAATCAGGTTTTCACTAAATCCGATTTTTACTGGTTGAACCCTCTAAATTTGATATTCACTGGTCAGACTTTTTCAAAACCCAGTGCTCGCGCTGGTACTTTTTAAAGTCCAGTGCTCGTACTGGTACTCTTCCAAAATCTGGTTCTTGTGCTGATACTTTTCTAAATCCTATTTTATTGGTGGAAACTCTTAAATCTGATTTTGCTTTCTTCCTAGTCAATGTTTCCAAACCCAAATTCTATTCATCTAGTTTTCTTTCCTTCAAACATCTTGAATTGGTCTAGAAGATCCGAGTTCCAACTCGAATTTTCTTTCAAATCCAATTCAGAATTGGTCTAGAAAATCTGAGTCCCGAATCAAATTTTCTTACAAATCCAATTCATCCAATTTTCTTTCCTCAAGATTTTATAATTGGTCTAAAAGATCCGAGTTCCGACTCGAATCTTCTTCCAAATCCAAATCAGAATTGGTCTAGAAAATCTGAGTTCCGACTCAAATTTTCTTCCAAATCCAATTCATCTAATTTTCTTTCCTTCAAATGTCTTAAATTGGTCTAGAAAATTCGAGTTCCGACTCGAATTTGCTTCCAAATCCAATTCAGAATTGGTCTAGAAAATCCGGGTTCTGACTCGAATTTTCTTCCAAATCCAATTCATCTCATTTTTTTTCCTCAAGATTCTAGGATTGGTCTAGAAGATCCGAGTTCCGACTCAAATCTTCTTCCAAATCCAATTCAGAATTGGTCTAGAAAATCTGAGTCCCGACTTAAATTTTCTTCCAAATCCAATTCATCCAATTTTCTTTCCTCAATATTCTAGAATTGGTCTAGAAGATCCGAGTTCCGACTCGATTCTTCTTCCAAATCCAATTCAGAATTGGTCTAGAAAATCCGAGTCCTGACTCGATCTTTCTCCCAAATCCAGTTCATCTAATTTTCTTTCCTCCAAATTCTAGATTGATCTAGAGGATCCGAGTTGTGACTCGAATTTTCTTTCAAAATCCAATTCATCTAGTCTTTCCTTAAAGATTTGAATTTCGATTAAAAGCTTCCGATCAAACCCAGTTTTCCACTGGTCCGGTTAAATCCAATTTTTTAATTGGTTCTTTTATGAGATCCAATCTCGCCTTGGTTACTTTACCAAATCTTGTATTTGTATTGGTAATCTTTCAAAATCCAGTGCCCGTACTGGTAACCTTTAAAAATTCAGTGCTCGTGCTGGTAACCTTTTTAAAATCCAGTGCTCGTACTGGTAACCTTTTAAAATCCAGTGCTCGTACTGGTATTTTATCAAAATTCGGTCTTCATACTGGTCGCAACATTAGTCTTGCATTGGGATTTAGAATCAATGTTAATCTTCAGGCCTGCGAACCAAACAATCTTTATCAGACCTTTGGGTCACTCCATTCTGATAATCTGACCTTCGGGTCAACCAATTTCTAATTTTCAATTTCCCAATTTCCCATTTCTAATTTTCAAATTCTAAATTTCCAATTTTGACCTTCGGGTCAATCAAATTCCAATTTTCCATTTCCAATTTCCAATTTTCAATTTCCAATTTCCAATTTCCAATTTCCAATTTCCAATTTCCAATTTCCAATTTCCAATTTCCAATTTACAATTTCCAATTTCGACCTTCGGGTCAATCAATTTCCAATTTCCAATTTTCAATTTTCAATTTCCAATTTCCAAATTCCAAATTCCAAATTTCCAATTTTGACCTTCGGGTCAATCAATTTCCAATTTTCAATTTTCAATTTCAAAATTCAAAATTTCAAAATTTCAATTTCCAATTTTGACCCTTTTGGTCACCCAATACAAATTTCAAACATTTCTCTTACAAGAGACCCTTTTTACAGGGAGAGTTTGAGGGAGCTCGTTCTTTTTGCATGCTATCCTTTGTTCACTTAGCCCCTTTTCAGGGAGAGTTTGAAGGGACTCGTGTCTTTGTGAACTGTTTGCAAAACAAAATTCCAATTTCATACAAGGATTAGTTTAGGGAGGACTTCGACGGAAGTTCTTTTTCCTTGTAATCCCAATTTCATACTAGGCCATTTCATCATGAAGGACCCTCCTTTCAGGGAGAGTGTGATGGACTCTCTCCTTCATGACCAATTCACCGACCTCACCATTACCGGCCCCCTTTCCATAAGAGAAGCCTAATGTTAGGAAGTTTTGACGAAAACTTAATTTCTCTTCGAAAGTTCATTTTGCAAACATCTCCTCTTCAGGGAAGAGAGGAGTAATTTCTATTTCCAATTCCTGAATCTTCTCCTTTGGGGAAAGGAGAAGAGAATTTTTGACATGGATGAGTCGCGTTGTGCTTCAAATGCTCGCTTTCATGAAGGATTTCAAGAAAATTTTGCCAATTTGTTATTAAATATTTGTTGATTTCAAAATTTTTATTGCACAAAAACATTACCTTAGAATACCTCCAATATTATTTCCGAAAGAACAAAGCTTTCGTGAAGAAGGATTCAAAATTCAAATTCTTTCTATTGGCCAACCAAAAGGATGAAGAATAAATCCCCGATATGTCCAGCAAAGAAAATTCAATATTGTTGTTAAGCCATAAGTGATCAGTATTGATCGCAGTCAATGGTACATTTTTAAAGATCATTCTTGTAAAGATAAGGCAGTCGAAATATCCTAGGTGATACAAAAAAATCCACTCAATCTTCATATCTCCTCAATCACCTAAGCTGCAATTAAATATCTGCAAAAGGGATCTCTCAATTGTCGTCAAGATGAAGATGAATTAAGCGAGTAGACCCCCAGGGCCAAAGAAAATTTGGATCATCTCTGAGATAAAGGAGTTTGTGACGGATCCTTCCAAGGAAAGTTTAGAGCACTGTCAAGATGAAGGCGACTGCGATGAGCCTCCCGACAAACCCTAAAAGATATTTAATTTCAGCTATCATTAAGAGACCACCAGCCAATTAGCCAATATCATCAATATAATCCCTAAGGCAAAGGAGGATTCGAACATCTCCAAGATGAAGGAGTTTATAACGTACCCTTCTAAAAAGAGAGAAAAAGCTAGAACATCTCCAAAATGAAGGATGATGTAATAAAATACCCAGAAACCCACAAAACATCCAATTTTGTCAAAAAACGTGTACAGGTAGAAAGACCAATCTGAGAAAAGAATCCCAGGATATCAAACTGCCGAATCTGCCAAGAATCCTCTTTAAATTTTGTGAAATTCTATTATCAATATTCTTTCACCAATTGCTTTCACAATATTAAGAATACTCTCTTTTCTGTTCTTATCAAGGAAATTGATAGCTTTCTTGAAAGAAAGTCAATAGCAAGCAATTTGAATTCGAATCTTGATTCTACGGAGTTAAGCCCAGTCGGAGGTAATACTTCAGGTAGAAAAGAGGGAATATCTTCAAAACAATGTGCATCACTTTCAATCATTTTACATCAACAACAATTTTCCAACATTTTGACAATATTTTCTAGCTATCCTGGCATGAAGCGAGAGCTTGAGGCTCACCCTTAGGACTTGATAACGGGAGTTTTCAAGATTCTTTCCCTTCTTTGGTATAATCTGAGCGCCTGGGCTCTCAGATTTGCACACTTCTTTGTGTCCCCACTGTCCCACCATAGACAGTCCAATTTCGGCTTGAGGTTAAGCCACCAATCATTTTCTCGCAAAAGGTCACCAATTTCAAAAGTTAGTTAGTCTCAACAATGAGGCGCCCAAAATCAAACCCCTTTTCAAACTTTAGGGACCCCATTTTCATCCTTTTGGAAAACCCTTGTCGGATTTATTGAGCAAAATCCGAAGGTTCCATCACGGTCTCTTCTTTCAAGGATTCTGTTCATTTTCTGCCCAATCAGGTTAAGGGTATAAACTTGGGCCTCATTTGATGAGATATTTTATTTCCGCCCAATCAGGTTAAGGGTATAAACCTGAGCCTCCTTTGATGAGGTATTTCATTTTCCGCCCAATCAGGTTAAGGGTATACACCTGAGCCTCATTTGATGATGTATTTCATTTTCCGATCACGTCAAGGGGTTAAACCTGAGCCTCATTCTGATGAGGTATTTTGTTTCCCGTCCCATCCAGGTTAAAGGCTAAGACCGAGCCTCATTTTGATGAGATGAATCTTCCTCTTCATTCTCCATTCCATATCTACCATCATCATCTAAATTAATTCTTTCACACCCAGCCAGACTTTTTAACTAATTGCGAATATAAAGTGAACTCGATGCACAGTGAAGCATTGTAAAATGAAAAGGAATCTGAAAGAAAATTTGTTACTACGGAAGTTAAGATGTCGAAATTCTAAGAATTCTGTTTAATGTTGCACGAGAGGGGGATTGGTGTTGTGTAAGCAACCCAACATGACTCAATAGTGCATTAATGGGGGCCGAAATTAATTTAAAAAAAAAGGAATCAGAGGAAACGAACGAAGAAGTGATACTCACCTAAACGGGTTACAACGATCTTGAAAGGGGGAGTCAGTGCTCTTTTAGCGGGACCAATAGACAAGCAGAGGAGGAGGTATGCGTCCGAATGCAGAGGCGGGGGATGATCCTCACTCTCCTCCTTGAGGATTTCCCTTCGTGTCCCTTTTAACGAGGGGGGGAGAAGGATCGGGAAAGTGGGGGTTTGTTAGAGATCGACGGGTGATCTGTGAGGAGGGCAGGTCGTTGGCGATGGGCGGAGGAGGAAGAGGGCAAGGCAAATAGATGGAGATCGAGAGCGGAAAGAGGTTTTTCCAGGGGGGGGGGGTTGTGAAGGTTGAGAGAGAGGGGCGATATAGGATGTTTCCAGAATGAGCGAGAGGTAGAAAGAGAGTTTTCTCAAGAATAAAGCTTGTGTGCGAAGCTTTGTTCATGAATTTTCTGATTTTCCAAAAAGCGGATCCCTCAACAAGATTTTTCATAAAAATGGTTTTAAAATGAGGTTTTTAGCAAAATTAGCTTTTTAAAAAAACTTAAAAACCATTTGTTTTTCTCGTAGTTTTTCCATTTTTTTTGGTATTTTATTATTTTTCATTTTTTTGCATTTTTAGAATAAAATCCTAAAGTTTTATGAGAAAACAAAGATTAAAACTAAATTTTTTGTATTTTTGCAAAAATATTTACAAAAGAGAGTTTTTCTGAGAATCCAAAGCTATTTCTCTGAAAATTCTTCAGAAAGAGAAATTGGATCCGGAATATAAAGTGATATTTGAGGTTTGGACCTTGAATCGAGAAAATATAAAATAGTGGATCCAAATGGGTGTTGAATGAGCTGTTTAAGCCATTCAGAAAATGTTTTTGGTATTTTATAATTTCAATTTGTAAATTGAGTAACGAGGCTCAGATTTGGACCTTAAACACTGGGTTCGGCTCCGAAATTGAGTTTGAATAGAATTCAATCCAGAAAATCTGAAGAATAACTGAATTTTGGTTTTGATTTTCTTAGAAGAGGAAGCCAGGGGCAAAAGGGTCATTTTTACAAAACTTTGAAAATTTGGGGTGTTCACAGATGCCCCTCTTAGCTACTAAGCCGGTTGAAAGCCAAGCTTAGCGGCAAAGATAACACTCCAAATTTTGAAAATGCCCCAGTCAGCAGATCTGAACTGGGTGTGGAAGAATTATTTTGAAAATTATGGCTTTTCAGGCTTAAAACCTTATCTTGAATGGTTCTGGGGGGACGAAATCCTTGAAAATGATATGACTGAATAATAGAAATGAGGAAATCGTGATGGGACTTTGGGTAAAGATCCCCAAATGGTAGAAGGTAAGAATTTTGATCAAGTCTCATGGGTGAGACAAGATCAGCCTTCTAGAATGACTCAGGTTTAGCCCTTAACCTGGATGGGACGAAGATAGATCAAGATAACTTGGATGGGGAAAGGAATATAAGCGGACCTCGATGGGACATTTTTGAGAGAAATGCCTCGCGAGATGAAATTCAAGCATGATCCTTTCATGGATGGATATACAGAGAATGGATTCCTTTGTGGGGAAAACCATGATGGGACGGGAGGGTTACCTCGTTGATACGAGATTCAGGCTTAACCAAACCTCAAAGAAAGATACCTCGTGGAACGCGGTTTAGGCTTCACCCTTATCCTGAAGGGAATGACCATACATGATCCTCGAACGAGGAAGTCATGATGGGACAACAAAATGCATCGTCAAGGCAAGATTCAGGTTTAACCCTTGACCTGAGTGGGGGGAACCGTACAAAATCCTCGGATGAAGAAACCGTGATGGGACTGGAAAGGATATCTAGTCGAAATGGAATTCAGGTTTAACCCTAACCTGAACGGAAGATACCTCACGGAGCGAGGTTCAGGCTTAACCCTTAACCTGAAAAGGACGACCATACGGAATCCTCGGATGAAGAAACCATGATGGGACCTTCAGAATTTGGATGAACAAAATCCGAAAGAGGGTTTGCGAGAAGAGAAAAACAAAGGATTCCCTAAAGCTTGGAAAGGGGATGATCTGGGGTGTCTCATTGCTGAGATTAAATCAGCTTTCTAAAAACAGACGACCTCTCGCAGAAGGTTTGGGTGATACCTCAAGAAGCGAGGTAACAGATTTAATCCTTAGCCTGAATGGATACAGAATCCTAGAGGAGCGAGGAAACTGTGATGGAACCTCTAGACTTCGCACAACAAGTCCAAGAGGGGTTTGCAAGAGGATGAAAATGGGGGTCCCTAAAGCTTAAAAAGGGGTTGTTCTTGGGCGCCTCATTGCTGAGACTGAAAAATAGCTTTTGACAATAACAAACATTTTGCAAAAAGTTTAGGTTTTACCCTTATCCTGAGTGGAAACTATCTATGGCGAGACAGTGGGGAACACAGGGAAGTGTGCAAATCTAAGGGCGCTCAGATCAAACAGAAGGAAAAGACTTTTCAGTCTTAGGGAGGGATGACGTCAAGATACGTCAAAACGAACATCAAGTTCCTACTTCATGCTGAGATAACGAGAAAACATTGCCAATAAGATGCCAAAAATTATAGTTGATTCAGAGTGATTGAATTGTGCATATATGTGGAAATATCACCTCTTTCTACCTAGAGTATTAACTCCAATTTGGCTAACTGTGTAGAATCAAGAATCAAATTCAAATTTATTATTGTTGAGTTTCTTTAAGGAAGATATCAATTTCCTGGATATGAAAAGAGAGGAAATATTCTTAGCTTCATAAAAGCAATTGGATGAAAAAGATATTGATAAAAGAATTTCACATAGATAAAGATGATTCCTGACAGTTTCGGGCAGTTTGATATCCTGGGGGCTTTTCCCATGAAGATCTTTTTGCACTCTTTTGAGTTATGGAGCTTTTTTGGGCCTCTTTACATCATCCTTCATTTTGGAGATGTCCTGACTTTTTCTCTCTTTTTCAGGGGAGGGTACATCACAAACTCCTTCATCTTAGAGATGCTCTGATCCTTCCTTTTCTTTCTCAAAAATTATGACATTGGTTTTTGGGTTGAAATCTATAAATGATAGCAGAAATCAAATATCTTTTAGGGTTTGTTAGGAGGCTCATCGCAGTCGCCTTCATCTTGGCGGCGCTCTGAACATTCCCTGGAAGGATTCTTCACAAACTCCTTCATCTCGAAGATGATCCAAATCTTCTTTGGCTCCAGAGATCTAGCTCGCATATTCGTCTTCATCCTGACGACAATTGAGAGATCCTTTTTGTGGATACTTGATTGCATCTTAAATGACTGAGGAGATGTAGATTAGGTAGGTTCTTTTTTACTGCCCAAGATATTTCCACTGTCTTACTGCCAAAGAATGATCTTTAAGAATGTGCCATAGCTATGATCAATATCAACTCACTTATGGCTTTTCAACATCATTGAATTTTCTTTGCCGGTCATATCAAAGATTTTTCTTCATCCTCTTGGTTGACCAACAGAAAAAGCTTGAATTCAGTTCTTATTTCGCAAAAGTCTTGTTCTTTTGGAAATAATACTAAAGGTGGCTTGAGGTAACTTCTTTATGTGATAAAAGCTTTGAGATCAACAATGACGTTTGATAGCAAATTGGCAAAATATTCTTGAAATCCTTGATGAATGTAAATTGCTTGATATCGAATGGACACGTCCATGACAAAATTCTCCTCTCTTTTTCTCCAAAAAGAGAGACTCAGGCTTAGCCCTTACCTGAATGGGAAGTTGGAAATACTCCTCTCTTCCCCAAAGAGGAGGTGTTTGCAAAACGGAACTTTCGAAGAGAAATTAAGTTTTCGTCAAAACTTCCTATCTCTAGGCATCTCTTATGAAAAGATGGCCGAAAAACGAAGTTGAGAAAATATCACAGAGAAACGAGTCCATCACACTCTCCCTAGAAAAGGGTCCTCTATGAAGGGGTTGGCCAAAGATTGAGAAAAAATTGGGACCACAAAAAGAAACGAGCTTCCGTTGAAGCTCTCTCTGGAAAAAGGGTTTCATTCGTGTGAAGTTGGTTGTTGTTTTGCAAACTGTTCGCTAAGAAAATGAGTCCCTTCAAACTCTCCATGGAAGAGGGTTCTTGCGAACGAAAGATGGTTGCATGTGAAAGGAACGAGCTCCCTCGAACTCTCCCTGAAGAGGGTACTTCGCAAGAGATAAAGATTGATTTTTGACAAAATGATAACCCGAAGGTTGAAATTGAGAAATTAAAGCTTGAATTTATGATGAATGGTTAGTACTAAGACTGAACCTGGAGGGCTAACTTGATCAGTCAGCCAGACACTAGCACGAGTGCTGGATGTACTAGCACTGGATTTGAAGATGTACCAGCGCGAGCACTGGTTTTTGAAAAATACACCAGTACGAACATTGGATTTTGAAAAATGCCCCAGTACGAGCATTGGGTTTCGAAAATGCACACCAGTACGAGCACTGGTTTCAAAAATGCACACCAGCACGAGCACTAGTTTTTCAACAGAGAGTTGAGAAAGAGACTGACATTCTAAGGTACTTAAGAATTGAGCGAGAATGATTGTCGATGTTTCAGGATTATCCCTTATCCTGAAGGGGAAGTTCAGGTTTGTCCCTTAACCTGAAAGGGAAGGCAAGCAAAATTTTTGGTCCAATATGAGCGTTGGATCAATAGGGAAAATTCGAGCCGGAACTCGAGAAGATAAGAATATACAAAACCGAAAATTCGAGTCAGAACCCGTTCTTTCAAAATAAAAGAAATGAGTGAGAATCGAGTTTGAAAACTCGAATTCTCGACACAACAATCGGTTCCAATATGAGCATTGGATCCAAAAGAAAGTCCAAGTCAGAACTTGAAGCTTCAGAAATAAGAATATATAAATGGGAAAATCCGAGTCGGAACCCGATTTTTTCAAAAATAAAAGAATGAATGAGAGTCGGGTTTGAGAACTCGAATTCTTGACATAGCAATTGGTTCCAACACGAGCATTGGATCCAAAAGGAAGTCTGAGTCGGAACTCGGAACTTCAAAAATAAGAATATACAAAAGGAAAAATCCAAGTCAGAACCCGGTTTTTCAAAATAAAAGAATGAATGAGAATCGAGTTTGAGAACTCAGATTCTCGACGTAGCGATTGGTCCAACACAAGCATTAGATCCCCAAAAGAAGTTCAAATCGGAACTCGAAGCTTCAAAAATAAGAATATATAAAAAAGGAAAAATCTAATTCGGAACCCGGTTTTTCAAAATTAAAAGAATGAATAAGAATCAAGTTTGAGAAGTCAAATTCTTGACATAGCGATTGGTTCCAACACGAGCATTGGATCCAAAAGGAAGTCTGAGTCGGAACCCGGAACTTCAAAAATAAGAATATACAAAAGGAAAAATCCGAGTCGGAACCCGGTTTTTCAAAATAAAAGAAATGAGTGAGAATCGAGTTTGAGAACTCGAATTCTCGATGCAACGATCGGTTCCAATACGAGCATTGGATCCAAAAGAAAGTCCAAGTCATAACTAAAAGCTTCAGAAATAAGAATATATAAACGGGAAAATCCGAGTCGAAACTTGGTTTTTTCAAAAATAAAAGAATGAATAAGAGTCGGGTTTGAGAACTCGAATTCTCGACATAGCAATTGGTTCCAACACGAGCATTGGATCTGAAAAAAAGTCTGAGTCGGAACCCAGAACTTCAAAAATAAGAATATACAAAAGGAAAAATCTGAGTCGGAACCCGGTTTTTCATAATAAAAGAATGAATGAGAATCGAGTTTGAGAACTCAGATTCTCGACGTAGCGATTGGTCCAACACGAGCATTGGATCCCAAAAGGAAGTTCAAGTCGGAACTCGAAGCTTCAGAAATAAGAATATATATAAAAAAAGAAAAATCTGAGTCGGAACCCAGTTTTTCAAAAATAAAAGAATGAATGAGAATCAAGTTTGAGAACTCAAATTTTCGACATAGCGATTGGTCCAATGCGAACATCGGGACCAAAAGGAAGCCCAGGTCGGAACTCGAAGCTTTAGAAATAAGAATATATAAAAAGGAAAAATCTGAGTCGGAACCCGGTTTTTCAAAAATAAAAGAATGAATGAGAATCAAGTTTGAGAACTTGAATTCTTGATGTAACAATTGGTCCAATGCGAACATCGGAATCAAAAGGAAGCCTGAGTCAGAACTCGCAACTTTGGGAATGAAAGTATATATGAGATCCGAGTCGGAACCCGAACCTTTTTTAAATGAAAAATAAAAGGAAAACAAAAACCTGAGTCGGAACTCAGATGGGAGGGAAATAATTCCTACCCAAGAGTCGGATTTTAGAAGGATTAACAAAAACATGAATAGATTCCGACGATTATGAAGAGAACTTATTTAAGATCCTTGACCCAAGGTGGCCTAAGATTTGAATTTTATTTATGGTGGTCTCCAAGATTGTCCCTTGTATTGAAGAGAATTTTGACAAAATCAAAAGAAATTGATAGAGATCGATAAATGATGAAACATAATTTGATAAAAGACAAAGAATCAAAATTTGATAAGATTGACAATAGAACAAGGATTGGCAGAATTTTGAGGAAAGTTGATGAAAAGGATTTCAGGATTATTCCTTGTCCTAAAAGAAAACAAAGGACCTCGCGGGACGAGGTTCAAGTTTATCCCTTAACCTGAAAAGAATAAAGAAATACCTCGTTGAAATGAGGCATCAGGTTTCTCCCTTAACCTAAAAGGGTTAAAAAAAAGAAAGAATAAAGTTTTGGGGAAACTCAACAAAAGAAAGATTGATAGAAATTTATAAAAATACAAAGAGATTGATAAAAATTGTTTTGCAAAAAGAATTCTCATAGGTAGCGATATCGCTCCTATGAGGGGTTTCAGGATTATCCCTTATCCTGAATGGGAACACCTCGGAGAACGAGGGTCAGGTTTTTCCCTTAGCCTGAGGGAGAAAAGAATAAAAGAATACCTCATGGGAAAGAGGCATCAGGTTTGTCTCTCAACCTGAAAGGGTAAAGAAAATATTGATAAAAATGGAGAAAAAATTGAGGAAAAATGTTTTGTAAAAGAATTCTCACAGGTAGCATTGTTGTTCCTATGAATGGTCTCAAAATTATCCCTTATCCTGAATGGGAACACCTCGGAGAACGAGGGTCAGGTTTTTCCCTTAACCTGAAAGGGTATAAGAATAAAAGAATACCTCATTGAAAAGAGGCATCAGGTTTATCCCTTAACCTGAAAGGGTAAAGAAATGAAGATTGATAAAATTGATAAAACTTGATCAAATTTGACAAAAATTGATAAAATTGACAATAAATTGATGAAAACTTGATTAAATTGGAAAATAAAATGAATGCAATTAATAAAGATAATCAAAATTAACCAAAAAGTTGATAAGATTTTTAGAAAAAGATTCGTCTGATCCTGCCTGCAGATGATGAAGGAAGACAAGTATAGATCAAAATAAAAAAATGCCCCAGTATCATGGAGAAGAATGTGAGAATTCAATGGAAGGTTATTGCTTTATTGAAAAAGACTTCTTGAAGAGTACAGAAGGCTAGGATAAACAATTTAAGTATAAAATCTCTTCAAATGTAGAGCATTGATAGGATCCGGCAGTTCCACCCCATCTATGTTGATAAGACAATAGGAATTGTGAGGCAGCGCTTCCTTGACCACATAAGGGCCTTCCCAATTGGGTGACCACTTGCCCCGTGGTCGATGCTTGAGATGAGCTGTCGATCTGAGCACAAGATCGTTAACTCAGAATCTTCTTTCAATAACTGACTTGGCGTAGTGCCAAGCTATCCTCTGCCGATAAGCTTGAGAATGTTCTGCTACCTTGAGTCTTCTCTCGTCTAGCAGATCAAGTTGTACCAACCTCTGTTGCTGATACTGATCAAGCGGAAGTTCAATGAGTGGCGCAAACTTGAGTGCGAGCTTTTGAACGTGGAGAGGTAATACTACCTTGATCCCATAAACAAGCTCTGAAGGAGTAGCATTGGTTGGGGTCCGAATGGTGGTTCGGTATGCCCAAAGCGCATCATGCATCTTCTCGTGCCAATCACGACCTGTCTCCATAGTTCTTTCCAGAATGCAGATCAAAATCTTGTTGGTGGCCTTTGCCTGGCCATTTTCTTGAGGATAATAAGGAGCTGAGAAGTGGCGATGAATCCTAAACTTCGAGCAGAAGATCTTCATTCTTGAAGTGACTGCCGTTGTCTGACACAATATCATGTGGGACACCGAAGCGACAAAGAAGGTTCTTATGAATAAATGAAACCACATGCCGGCCTTCTACTGTTCGTAGAGTCACAACTTCGACCCATTTGGTGAAGTATTCTATAGCTGCGAGGAAATATCTGTGGCCATTAGACGCGGAAGGAGTGATCGGACCTACCACGTCGAAGGCCCTGTAAACACCCCAAATTTTCACTCACCTCCCCGACATTTCCACCTCCCATCATCATCCAGCCTCTGAAATTGCTGGAGGGCAAAATGGTCATTTTCTGAGCCCGAACCTTGCAAAAGTCTAAATTTCATCTGCAACTCTCAAATTTCTCTATTTTTATCTCAGATGTTCAAAATTTTACCCCTGACAGGAGACAGACCTCTCCAAAGTCTTGGTTCAAGATTGCATTTCATAAGACATGACATCGCATATCATTGCATGAGCATTTCAAATCACAGCACTGCACAGCATGTCATTTCGAGGTCCAGAACTCTTGATTTCAAAATTTTCAATCCAGATTAGAATTTCAACTCTTTTCAAAATTGATTTCAAAACCCTGGGTCTTCAAAATTATCAATTCTTCCCATTTTACCCCCAAGATTCTGAATGTCAAAATATTTTCTCAGGAAAACGATCTGGATAGTTTTTAATATGGATTTCAGTCACTTCACCTCAGATTTTGCCCTTTTTGACAATTTCAAATATCTTTCTTTTACAAAATCGCCCTACAAGGGCCAACTCTTTCCAAAATTTCTGTTTTGCTCATTAGTCCAGATTTTATGAAAATTCCAAAAAGAAGTTGTTGTTTTATCCTTATTTCAATAAATAAGCAATGTGGGACCCACACTGAGGTGGTGTCACACAAGCTTTTCTTTTGAAAATTTGAATTTTGAAAAACCCAAAAATATACGAGCCTTGTCCCCTGGATTGGTGCCACTTGTCCTTTCTCTCTCCTTCCATTTTCATGCCAAGTGTCATTGTGGGGCTACCTTAAGAAGCCACCACATGTCATCCCATTTTATCTGTCATGTGTCACTGTGAACACCCCAAATTTTCAAAGTTTTGTAAAAATGACCCTTTTGCCCCTAACTCCATTTTCTGAGAAATCGAAGCAAATTCTTCAGACTTTCTGGATTAAAAACCATATTGATCCATTCAAAATCATTTTCAGGTTCAAATCTAGCACTTTAAATCCGTATTTCCTCAAAATCCGGATCAAAACCCATGTCTGAAGAAATTTTCTCAAAATAGTTTTTAAATTCTCAGAAAAAAAATTCCTTTTTGTAAATATTTTTGCAAAAACACAAAAAAAATTAGTTTTAACTTTTGTTTTCTCACAAACTTTAGGATTTTATTCTAAAAATACAAAAAAAAATATATATATATATATATATATAATAGAAAAATAACATAAAAACCAAAAAATTGAAAAAAAAAAAAAAGCTACGAGGGAAGCAGATGATTTTCAAGCTTTTGAAGCCATTTTTACCAAAAACCTCATTTTCAAAACCATTTTATAAAAAATTTCCTAAAAAGAGGACCATCTTTTTGAAAACAAGGAAAAAGCTTTAACGGATTCCTCCCGCGCTTTCTTCCTTCTCCTCTCGATCGTTGATCTTCCAACAGCTTCCCCTCTCCTCCGCCCTCAATCCTTAACCAACCCCATTCTGGAAGCCTCCATTGAGCCCTCCACCCTCCGATCGCTGGCCTCTGGCTCCCACCATTGATCTACAACGAAAAGGTGGTTCCTCGGGTTTCCTCCTTTTCCCTATAAAAAAGGGGCAGCCAGAAAGGGGAAGGGATCCATTTTTTTTCATTAGCATCCATCTTTTTCTATCTATGTTCACGCATACACCCGCTGTTAAGCCTCCCTTACAATCCCGGAACTTCAACCAGTTTTTCATCAACATTTCTCTTAATCAACATTTCTCCTGAAGGACTCCTCCCGTATCCACTTCTTCATATCGAACATCCATTTTCATTCGGTGGATTTCATCCCGACCTCCACACAACATCTCCTTGGCAGGACTTCGAAGGAAATAAACCTCTAAAGACAGGGAACCAAACTGGAGTTGCAGGAATTGCTTGGCAATTCAGCCAAACTGTAATGCAGATGTAGTTGCTGCACAGAGCTAACCAAAATCCCCTACAGCCTATACCATGCTATCAATCTTGGCAGTGAGCTATCTTGTTGAAGAGGGTTCAGGAAACATGTAAAAGATATCATTATTTGGGATTGTACATTTGATTTTATCCATTGTAATAGTTAGGTTGGAATAAGAATTTACATTTCTTGTTTTAGGTAGAATGAATGAGCATCATAGAATACCATGAATTGTTTACTCCATGCATTTTTTTCTTTATTTCTCAAAATTCCCACAATGGTGAAACACGAATGGCACATGCACCATTTCATAAAAGGTAAGTTAATTCTAAGTTGATGATTTACACCAACGGCCATAGTCGGGGTGTAAACAAGACTTAGTATTCTTATCTTTTATGAAATAATACTGGATCCACACTGGATCCTCTTTAAAAAATCATCATATTCTTCAAATATTTTTACCTTTTATCAGAGTTTAACTTAGAATTAATTCAATATATATACCAATGGCCATAGTCAGGGTATATTGAGAGTTAATTCCATTCTAAACTCTATAAAAGCACAAAAATGTGTTTCATTCTTCACTAGAATTTAAATATAGATTATTATATAATACATTCAATGACCATAGTCAAGGATGTATTATATCTTCAATCTTATTTTAATTCATCTGAGGAATGGAATAGCTTTTTTTAAATTCTATTTCAAAGTTATTTAAAGTTCATTCATCATATAGGATAGAATTGCATCATATTTTCAAAACTTCCTTTTCAAAATTCCAAGTGATTCTTCTTCTTAAAATCAAATCTCATCCAAATTTTAATGCTATCTCATTTTCAATATTCAAAAATTCAATTTCAAAGTCCAATATTGCTTTGAAATTCCAAAATCATCTGATATTCAAACTTCAATCAAATTCGAAATTCAAATAAACTTTGAAGTTATCTTTTGGATTTTAAATCAATTTCATCCCCTTATCCTCAATCAATGTTTAGATTTGAAATCTCAAGCTTTAAATTTGGGTTTCTAAAACCCGGATCCATTTTTAAGGTCCTAGTTGGACTTCTCAAAATCCAAATCCAAAACAAATCCTAGTCTCAAACTTGGATCCAAATTTCCAGGTATGAACTCCATTCCACTTTGGATCTCCCATCGCAGATCTGAATTCCATCTAGAATCCAAACTCTTATTCCACTTTGGATCTCCAATCACAGGTCCAAAATTCATCAAGGATCCAGATCCTCGTTCTACCATCCAGATCCCAAAACCAATTCTCAAGATCCAGAATCCAACCCTACTTTGGGTCTCAAATTCAGATCCAAAATCCAACTCTTAGGATCCAGAATCCAATTCTACCATTGGATCTCAGATTCAGATTCAAATTCCAATTCTTAGAATCCAGAATCCAACCCTACTTTGGGTCTCAGATTCAGATCCAAGATCCAATTCTTAGGATCTAGAATCCAATCCTACATTGGATCTCAGACTTCAGATCCAAATCCATTCTAGGATCCAGAACCCAATTCTATTTTGGATCTCAAATTTCAGATCCAATTCCATCTTAGAATCCAGAGTCCAACCTTATTTCGGATCTCAGATTTCAGATCCAAATACCATCTCGTATTCCAAATCTTAAAACCAATCCCCTTCAAAATTCCAGATCCAAAATTCCATTTAAATTCCAATTTTTAAAGCCGATTCCATTTCATTCAGACCAAGTCCCTATTTCGAATCCTAAAAATCAATTCAAAACTCTATCCAGAACTTGGATTCGGATTTCATCTTGAAAATCCAACTTCTACAAATCTCATTTCTTAATTTCTTTAGATTTCCCATATTCAAAAGTGGAATTCAATTCCATTCCAGATATTCGTCCAAGTTCAAAATTCTAAATTCAAAGTCCATTTATGACTGTGAAAAATTTCCTTCACTCTCTTTTTATTACAAAACTTCAAGGTTAACCTCCAAATTCCAGATTTATCTTAAGTTCTAAGTTAGGAATCATTTTTCTTCACTTTATCAATTTCACTTGGAAATTTTTCAAAACATTTTCAAAAAGGAGCATACATCTTTGCATTTGCACAAGCATGATTCATTGTGCATTTAGATTTAGGATAAACACTGAGATAAATTCTTTGCAAAGCAAAAGGCATAAAACTCGACCCTTGGTTCGATTACCCCTGGTAAAGGCGCCAGGAACGGTCGAACCTCGTACCGACGAGCGGATCCCGTCTCCCGATTTTTCCCGCAAATATTTCAAAAACGGAGGCGAGTTATTTCAAAATATTTTCAAAATTAAGGTCAAGTGAGACCCGCGAAAGAGTTCCTCTTCTCTTCTCTTCTTTCTCTTCTCTCTTTCTTTCCGTCTTTTATCTTTCTCCCTTCAAAAAGGAGGAAAATAAGAGGTAGGAAAGGAAAAGAGAAGGAAGAAAGAGAACATTATGAGAGGAAAATTTTTGCGATGATCACAGTTTTGGCGACCGAGATGGGACGCATCTCCGTCCGGTCGAATTATGCCTTTTCTTTTGCTTTGATATTTTCTAAGTCTTTATTCTACATATGTCAGCTACATTTTCATGCAAACCTTAGGAACCTAGACTCTGTCCTAAAGCTGACATCATTGCATATAGGATTTAAGTATGGTTTGGTAGGACCATATTGAGGGGATTATTCCATGCTCACATTAGACTTAGGTCTTGAATACAACTCTCCTCAAATTTAGGGATTGAATGTAAACAATGTATGCAAGTGTATGCTTTTCTTTATTTTAAATCTATCTCTTTAGGACTTGCATTAGAGCCATCTGACTTTTTGTTGAACATGTTTTCAAAAACATCCCTTACCTATATTGTCCCGGTCTTCACGTTGCTGGGCTGTCTCACTGAACCATAGTTCGGGAGAGAGCCTCACAACTGGACCTCTTATTTGGGTTTGCGCCCCCCTACCACGTACCTAAGGGCCATAGTCCGAGGTATATCGGTAGGTGCTCAAGGATGTTGGGAAGCCATTACCTTAGAACCGGAGAAATATTTTCTATGCCACGTACTTCGAGTTTCGGCTTGGGTATATCGGCGTATCTTGATCGGAATCAGATAATTTGAACCTTAGAGTTAGGATTATGGTCCTACAAGCCATTTCAAATATTGCATTTAGAGTCAGCCTTTAGGGAGTGCTGTATGCGCATCCTTGTTTGTGCAGCCTTGGTTGTGTGATATTTCTCTTATATGTATCAAACCTTTTTTTTCAAAAAAAACCCTGGGTGTATTATTCAAAACTTACCTTTATTTTCAAAAACCCCAAGTGTATATTTTCTATCTACCTACATCTTCTTTTTCCTCTTTTTAGGATAAATTTTCTCCAAAACCCTGGAAAACTCTTTTAAAAAAAAAAAAAAAAAATCCCCTCAATCTTTCAAAATGTCCAGGTTTGATTCTTTAAAAAGTCTATCCGTAAGTTCTGCATTCTATCTGACTCGCTTCCTCCTTTTGCCTCAGTATCACTCCGATGGCATCTGAATCTCCCGATACTATCTTTCCTTGGGATCATGTCTTCTATCAAATAAGAGATGGAATCCCAGATCTGCGGGTCATCCAGTCTCGTACTTTCTTCCCACGGTGGTATTATTCTTGGTTCGCCACCTTCTCACGTATGTTCCCAGATCACTTGGATGACTGTGGGTTGGAGATGGCATCAGCGGTAGGCAAGCGAGTCATCAATGGAGCGTTGATTCAGGCCATGGCAGAACGATGGAATCCACGTACCTGCACATTTTGGTTTCCATGGGGAGAGATGACTCTACTAATGGACGAGTTCAACGACATTATGGGATTGCCCGAACCAGATGGTCAGCCAGATGATCCTGTCGAGCAGCAATTTTTGATCAACATCAAAGGGGTAGATGTTCGAGAAGCCTTAGCAAGAGCAACAGGGAGCAGATCCTGGCCTCTCACCGAGATTGGTGAGAATCAGTTCATCGACCTGTTCGAATTATATCAAAAGTATGGAGCCTACAAAGAGGTCGACACTTTGTCCCGAGCAGCGAAGGACAGAATCCAGCACGCCATGATCCTGTGCACAGTGGGGTTAGCCTTCTTCCAAGATGGTCAGAATTTTATAGACATCAGAGTTGCCCAGCTCTTTCGGAGATGGGGAAGCAAGCAGACCCGTCAGCTCTCAGTCTCCATGGCCGCATTAGCCTTCCTTTACAGAGGTTTGGCTCGATTCGCTCTTGGGGAGACCATTCTGGTAGAAGGATGCACTTATGCCTTGCAGTCGTGGTTCCTACGCCACGTTCCCTCAAAAGCCAGCTCTTTCAGATTCAACAGTAAGCAACCGAAGACAGTCATCCAATGCCGAGCTCTGATCGAGAAGCTGCATCAGGAGGAGATCACCTGGGATTTCTTTGACAGAAAAGAGACTGTTCCTCGATACACTTATGCTCGTGACAAGCGCTACAAGTTGATGGGCCCTTTCTTTTGTGTCGATTATCAGCCGGAACGATGTCTGAGGCAGTTTTCACAGCGGCAGGTCCGTGCCAACACCTGTTTCCCGACAGGCAATGTGTCAGAATTCAACCTGCAGTCGGATCAGTGGTCTGGGGCATATCATGTCGCAAAATATACCTGGAACTCCTTTATTTCTCTGTCTATATTTCCTGAGCCAAATGTATCATCTGAATATCAAGAGTGGTGGCAAACTGTCTGCCCACCCTCTCTTTGTCCTTGAAAGTTACAAATATCAATAAAATTTTTGTTTTTTGGCCAAAAATGTTATTTTTTGTATTTTGTTTGTAGCACAAATAAAAGTCACAAAAACTTGAGTGACGACCTGATCCCAGGTAAAAGGGATATTCCTTCCGCATTTCTTCAAATCTTATCATGGTTGACGACCTCGCCTAGGTAACAAGGCACATTTCTCTGTTACCATCAAATGGTAACACAATAATCACAAATCGTGCGATGACCCAATCCCAGGTAATGGGATAATCTCTTGAAATTGTCTACCAAATCCCCTCATTTCTTGCTTTCTCTCGAAGAAATTATGATTTTCAAAAAGCTTCTCCATACTCTAACCATTCCCATATTCTGCAGGAAAGCTTAGGCATCTGGAAAATGGTTCAGACAAGGGCTGACAAGAGGGCTGCTCAACAACACAGTGACAACGAGTCAGAGGAGATGAATTCTCCTAGATCGACCAAGAAGCATGACTCCGGAGATGAAAGCAATGTTGATCCGACCATGTACCGGATTTTTCAGAAAATGATGACTAAAATGATGGCCGAGCAGGCTAAGGCGGCTCCAAAGAAGGCGGCTTCTAAGACCAAAGCTAAGAAGAAGCCCATGAAAAAGCCCGTCAAGATCAGCAAGCAAAAGGTACAGTGTGACAGTACCTCTGAAGATTCTGAGTCAGCAGAAGAAAATTCTGAAGAAGAGCAGTTGATTTACATCCCGAAACATCTGCGGCAGTCCAAGAGGCCGGTAGAGGAGCCAGTGTCAGTGAACAAGCCCAAATATGGGGCCCCCGCAGAAGACTCGATCCAGGCATTGACAAAAATCGTCAAAGACCTGCAAGTTCGGGACAAAGGAAAAAGGGCATACACTAGGCAGGATTTCTACCTCGGTTTGGAAGGAGACATCAATTTGGAGAATCTCCCCCGAAAATTCATTAAATTCGATGGATCCGGAGACCCCAAGGCCCACCTTGCCATGTTCTTCGCAGAATGCGCCCGGTTCAGCGAAGACAACCGTGCCCTCTTCCTCTGTTTTCCCCGCAGTTTGGAGGGAATAGCCGCCAAATGGTATGCCGAGCATGTCAATCCCATCGAGTTAAGGGATTTTGACAAAGTCGTTAATATGTTTGTGGAACGCTTCCTATTCAACACGGAAGCTCTGCCCACCCTGAACCACCTGTGCAACCTGAAACAAGAGCCCAATGAAAAGGCTAGGGATTTTATCCACAAGTGGAGAAGCCTGTGCAACAAAATGAGAAACCCTATCTCTGAGGAGCATGCCCTCCAAGTCATTCTCAACAACTTCTCCCAGCCCCTAAAAAGCCTCATCTTCCCATATCCCTCCAAATCGTTTATTGAACTGACGGAGCGAGCAGAATGGCTCGAGATGGGAGTAGAGAACGGGATGTACGAAGGTGTTGCCTTAGCCAAAAATGTGCAAGACCCAAAGAAGAAGGCACACTTCACCTACTCCGCCGAGGTTCCAGGGGATGATCAGGGCAGTAGCAGCAAACAGAGCAGTGGCAGTGGCACAAAGCCCGAGCAGAACAGAGGAAGGAAAGGGAAATTCTTCAAGAGCGATGATAAGCCTCTCCCGACCGGTCCTCAACAAAAGGGGGACCTTCAAGAAAAACCTTAACATATAAACTGGAGCAGGGATCGGAAGTTTACTCCCCTCGACCAGCCACTGGAGAAGATTTTGGAATATTTGCTGTCTCACGGGATGGTAAAACTTCCCAAGGTGGCAGATCCACCAGTACTCATGGGAAGATTTAAGGAACAATACTGCAAATTCCACAGAGCGATGGGCCACGACACTGAGTACTGCTTCGTCCTGAAGCATCTGATTCAGGATTGTATTGATAAAAGCATCCTCATCGAGGATGAAGAAGAGGGCAAAATGGACATTCTGTCCGCCCCATTCCCAAAACATTCAGTGTCAACCGTTTCAGAAGGTTATTCTCTCCCGCAGAGTCACATACATCCTTGCTCCAGCAAAGAAATAAGTTTGCAGCATCAGGTGATGGTTCTACATCAGAATCAACCTGCATTTCAGAGAGGGGATATCCTCTCATTTTTAAATATTAGAAACATGTCAGTTGAGAGTGGAAAGATCCAAGTTTTTCCAAAAAGATTTGTGAAAAGGGAAGCCTGCATAGAGGAAGCAGAAACCTCGGAAGCAGCAGAAGAACGGGCCAAAAGCCTTCAGAAGCCCATCACAGCGCTCTCCAACATCTCCATCTTTGAGTTGACTCACGACTCTCCCCAGCATAAAGAAAAACTAGATGATCTATTAAGAAAGATCAAAGTAAAGCCGGGCACCACGCCCGAAGACATGGCGCAGATAGTAAACCAAGCAATGACTAACGCGCCTATTACCTTTTCAGATGAGGACTTGCCTAAGCCTCATTCATTCCACAACAATGCATTGTATATAGTGGTCAGGACCAGGGGCATGACTGTCCCGCACGTACTCATTGATGGGGGCAGCAGTCTGAATATTTGCCCAGAAATGACAGCGAAAGCATTGGGATTAAAGGAGGAAGAATATGTGCCTGATCCCATCACCATCTATGGCTTCGATAATCATGGGCAAACTGCCAAAGGCAAAGTCTTTTTGGAAATCTTCATCAACTACTCAGTGCATACTGTGTTGTTCCATGTCGTCAATGTACCACCGACTTACAATCTTCTGTTGGGACGAACATGGATCCACAATGCCAATGCCGTTCCATCAACTCTCCACCAGTGCATCAAGTGGTCTAAGGGTGGAATGATCACCACCATTTTGGGTGAAGATCCTGAAGAGAGGCTGCCACAGCCTATGATTCCTCGTCCGACATTCACAGCTGATATTCCAAGCATCCGAGAAGCGGATGAGATCAATCTCAGTGACAGTCTAGAGATGCTGAAGCTAAAAGATGTCATGGAAGAAGAAAATGTCGCAGCCACGATCCAATGGCAGGGACCTTGTTTCTTCAAGTTAGGAGGACGCATTGATTACGCCTTCTTCAAAGATCACCCTTTATTCCCCCAGTTCTCCAAAGCCAGAAAGGGATTTGATCTGCTGATAAAACATGGATATCAGCCATTCCGGGGCATAGAAAAGAATGAAGATGGTATAGTGGAGCCAATCGTTCCTACTCAGCATTCGGACAATTCAGGGTTGGGGTTCACCGGCCAGGATTCCAGCAAAAAGACAGTTTTTGTCAAAGGAAACAAGTGAAGATGATGCCTTAGTTTTCCTGCTTTCTTTTATTCTCTTTTTTGTAGGGACAATACAGTCCCATCTTTTGTTAAAATCTTGTAAATACTTTACTTCAATCAATGAAAGATCAAAATTTTCTTTTCAAATATCCATCAATTCCTTCTTATACTTTGTCTATATCATCACTCTTGCTTTATATAAATTTTTTTTTTGGCTCATCATACTTTCTCTTAAAAACAACCTCTTTTTGGCATTTTCAGGACCATTAAACTCCTGAATCAATGACAAGATTTGTTATCAATCCCAAGTATCTAAAATTGGCAAGGTTTCCTGAGATGAAAGACAGAGCAGAGGTCAGTCAGGCAACAGAGCAGACTGAAGAGCCAGCTGAATTTGATTCCACTATTCAGAATTTACCAGAATTTGCTCACATTCAGAAGCAGGATGAACCATCAGCCTTGGTTCAAGATCCAACTGAGGATATCAACATTGGGTCGGAAGATGATCCGAAGATTCTCAAAATTGGGTCGAGCCTAAGCGAAATTGAAAAAGCTAGACTCATCCAATTCCTCCAAAGGCATCAGGAAGTATTTGCCTGGACTTACGAAGATATGCCAGGGTTGGATATCAAACTGGTTGAGCATCGACTCAAGTTGAAACCAGAAGCCAGACCAATCAAGCAGAAATTGAGGAAATTAGACCCTCGAATTGAGCAACAAGTCAAAGAAGGACTGGAAGATTTATTGAAAGCAGGCTTCATCCGGGCCATTGATTACCCAGATTGGTTGGCAAATATCGTAGCAGTCCCTAAAAAGAATGGAAAAGTTCGGATCTGCATTGATTTCAGGGATCTCAATAAGGCTACCCCGAAAGATGATTATCCACTTCCTAATATTGACCTCTTGATCGATAGCACAGCAGGTCACGCCATGTTTTCTTTCATGGACGGATATTCAGGTTATAATCAGATCAAGTTGGCCGTTCGTGATCAGTCGAAGACCTCATTTACTACTCCATGGGGAACCTTCTGCTACACAGTTATGCCATTTGGGCTCAAAAATGCCGGGGCGACTTATCAAAGGGCAATGGCCGTTATTTTCCACGATCAAATACACAAGAATATGGATGCGTATGTGGATGACATTTTGGTTAAGTCTAAAGAAGAAGAGGATCACCTCGATGCTCTTAGTCAAGTTTTTGAAAGACTTATTCTTTACAAATTGAGGCTTAACCCTCAGAAATGTGTTTTTGGAGTAGAGTCCGGCAAACTGCTCGGCTTTATTATCAGCAAGAAAGGGATCGAGGTGGATCCGGCTAAAGCAAAAGCCATTATTGACATGCCGCCTCCAACTAATCTGAGAGAGCTGCGAAGCCTTCAAGGGCGTATTCAGTCTATTCGCAGGTTCATCTCCAATTTGGCTATGAGATGTGAGCCTTTTAACCACTTGCTGAGAAAAGGAGTTAAATTTGAATGGGGATCAGAATGTCAGCTCTCGTTCGAGCGCATCAAGCAGTATCTCCTTAATCCACCAGTTTTAAAGCCGCCTAAGCTGGGAAAGCCTCTCTTGCTATATATTTCAGTCAATCAAAATGCCTGTGGTGGATTCCTCGCTCAGTATGAAGAAGGCAGTTTGATAGAGCACGCCATCTACTACGTGAGCAAAACATTCATTGATTATGAAAAGAAGTATTCTCAGATGGAGAAGACTTGTCTAGCTCTGGTCTGGATGTGCCAAAAATTGAGACATTACTTATTGGCTTCTGAAATCAAGTTTCTATCGAAACTTAATCCGCTCAGATACATTCTTGAACAACCTTTTCTCACTGGACGAATCGCAAAGTGGCAAGTCCTGTTGATGCAATATGACTTAGAGTATGTTTC
This sequence comes from Nuphar pumila, assembly GCF_984573655.1. Classification (NCBI taxonomy): domain Eukaryota; kingdom Viridiplantae; phylum Streptophyta; class Magnoliopsida; order Nymphaeales; family Nymphaeaceae; genus Nuphar; species Nuphar pumila. The sequence goes on along the minus strand of NC_143262.1, from coordinate 50,906,507 downwards.
TCAAAAGTCGATTAAGGGCCAAGCGATCGCAAATCAGTTGGCAGATTTCCCTCTGACAGAAGAAATTAAAACAGAGGATGATTTTCCTGACGAGCACATCTGTAATGTCCAACAGCCCCCAGTTTGGAACTTGTTCTTCGATGGCTCTAAAAATATGTCTGGCATCGGGATTGGAGTCCTGTTGATCACTCTAGAAAAAGAAATGATCCCTTATTCTCTTAAGCTTGGTTTCCAATGCACTCATAATATGGCCGAGTATGAAGCTTTAATACAAGGCCTCAAAATTCTGCAATGTTTCAATGTCAAGAGAGTGCACGCCTTTGGCGACTCACTACTTGTTGTCAGTCAAGTTAACACTGAATGGCAAGTGAAAGATCCAAAATTGATCCCATATCAGAAGATCGTCTTAGCTCTTGTTGACAGCTTCGAAGAATTTCAGCTCAATCACATCAGAAGAGAGCATAATCAGATAGCCGATGGCTTAGCCAGTTTGGGCTCCATTTTATCATTCAAAGGTGGTGAGTCATGTCGCTCTTTCGAAGTTGGCAGACTCGAACAACCCGCTTTCGATTCAATTATGCAAGTAAATCAGGTCAATCAGAAGGAGGAGCCTTGGTATCAAAGTATCAAGAATTTCATTAAGTCTGGTGAATTTCCACCAGAAATGCCTAAAAGGGAGCAACGTGCAATCCAGCGTATGTCTACCCGATATTTCATTCTCGCCAATGTCCTCTACCGCCATGGATTCAGTTCTGAGTATTCAAGGTGCTTAGACAAAGAAGAAGCTATGGAAGTTATCCAAGAGGCACATGAAGGGATTTGTGGTGGTCACGCTGGCTATCAAACTCTCGTCAAGCAGATCGTTCGAGCAGGGTACTATTGGAATACCATGCAGCAAGACTGTCATGGATTTGTGAAAAAATGCGTCAAGTGCCAATTACACGCGCCTTACATTCATGCTCCGGCCGCATACCTACAATCAGTTGTTTCCCCTTGGCCATTTTCCATGTGGGCTTTTGACGTCGTCGGCCCAATTACCCCTTCTGCTTCTAACGGCCACAAGTATTTCCTGGCTGCGACAGAGTACTTCACGAAATGGGTTGAAGCTGTTACTCTACGCACTGTAGAAGGCCGCCATGTGGTTTCTTTCATTCATAAGAACATTCTTTGCCGCTTCGGCATACCATATGATATTGTCTCAGATAATGGAACCCATTTCAAAAATGAGAGGATGAAAACCTTCTGTTCTAAATTCAGAATTTCCCATCACTTCTCAGCTCCTTATTATCCTCAAGGGAATGGCCAAGCAGAGGCCACCAATAAGATCTTGATTCGTATTTTGGAAAGGACTGTGAAGACAGGTCGAGATTGGCACGAGAAAATTCATGACACGCTTTGGGCATATCGGACCACCATTCGGACTCCGACTAATGCCACTCCTTCAGAACTCGTTTACGGGACTGAAGTGGTGTTACCTCTCCATATCCAAAAGCCCGCTCTCAAATTCGCTTCTCTCATAGAATTGCCACTTGATCAGTATCAGCAGCAGAGATTGGTGCAACTAGATTTACTGGATGAAAAGAGGCTCAAAGCAGCAGAGCACGCTCAAGCTTATCGACAGAGGATAGCCCGACATTATGCCAAGTCTGTCATTGAGAGAAAATTTCGAGTTAACGATTTGGTGCTCAGATCGACAGCTCATCTCAAGCATCGACCACAAGGCAAGTGGTCACCCAATTGGGAAGGCCCTTATGTGGTTAAGGAAGCTTTGCCTCGCAATTCGTACCGTCTAATCAATGCAGATGGGGTGGAGATGCCAGATCCCATCAATGCTCTGCATTTGAAGAAATTTTATACTTAGAATTCTCATTCAAAAATCTTTTGTACTATTCAAAGAGCCATTTCAATAAAAATAATGATCTTCTATCAATTCTTACATTCTTCTCCATGATACTGGGGCATTTTATTTTAATCCATAATCATCTTCTTCCATCATATGCAGGCAGGATTAGACGAAAGTTCCTCTCCTCAAATTTTGATAATTCTTAATTGGTCCTGTGATTTTACTGTCTTTTCATTTGATTCATTTTGCTTTGATCAGATTTACATCAAGCTAATGCTCGTTTATGTCAAGTTTTAACAAATTTTCCAATCTTATTAAAAAAAAAAAAAATTCTCTACTTTTATCTTCAAATCACCCTTTCAGGATAAGGGATAAACCTGATGCCTCCTCTCAATGAGGTATTCTTCCTTTTATTTCCCCCGTTCAGGATAAGGGGATAAATCCTGAATTATCTTCTAAAAACTCATTTTGAAAAATCTAAGCTCATCTTCAAAACCCAGTTCTCGCACTGGTTGTTTTCAAACTTTTCAATCATATGTAGAGCACATCTTCAAAACCCAGTTCTCGCACTGGTTGTTTTCAAACTTTTCAATCATATATAGAGCACATCTGAAAAACCCGGTTCTCACACCGGTAACCTTCTAAAATCAGTCTTCTGACCAAAGACCTTTCTCCTTCTAAATTCAAGTTCTGACTTAAATATTCCCAAAATTTCATGTATTTTTCAAAAGATCAAGCTTTTGCCGGTCATGTATTTCCAAAGGATCCAGCATCTCGCTGGTCATATATTTCCAAAAGATCCAGCATCTCGCTGGTCATGTATTTCCAGAGGATCCAGCATCTCGTTGGTCCTGTATTCCAAAAAGATCCAGCTCCCGCTGGTCGTGTATTCCAGAAGATCAAACCCTTAGGGTGCGACTTCTCAATCCTATCATTTCTAAAACCTTCAAGATCTTCAATCTTTTAAAATTCTATCAGTTTCCCAACCTCTGGTTGCAATATCTTCAGAATTTCATCAACCCTCGGGTTATAATTTCTCAAGTTCAGTCATTTTTCGAACCATCAGGTTAAATCCTTCATATTTGAAATCCAGTATTTTTCAACTGGTCGGGATTTAAAATCCAGTTTTCATAACTGGTCGGGATTTGAAATCCAGTATTTTTCAACTGGTCGGGATTTAAAATCCAGTTTTCATAACTGGTCGGGATTTGAAATCCAGTTGTCATAACTGGTCGGGATTTGAAATCCAGTTTTATAACTGGTCGGGATTTAAAATCCAGTTTTCATAACTGGTCGGGATTTGAAATCCAGTATTTTTCAACTGGTCGGGTTTTGAAATCCAGTTTTATAACTGGTCGGGATTTGAAATCCAGTTGTCATAACTGGTCGGGATTTGAAATCCAGTTTTATAACTGGTCGGGATTTGAAATCCAGTTTTCATAACTGGTCGGGATTTAAAATCCAGTATTTTTCACTGGTCGGGATTTGAAATCCAGTTTTCATAACTGGTCGGGATTTAAAATCCAGCATTTTTCACTGGTCAGGTTTTGAAATCCAGTGTTTTCACTGGTCGGGATTATCAAAAATCCAGTTTCTCATTAACTGGTCGGGATTTCCAAAAACCTAATATTATCAGTACAGTTTTCTAAAGTCTGATTTCTCACACCATTTCTTTAAATTACAGCTAAATGTCTCATCAAAATCTATATTGAATGATTATTTCACAAAGAATTCATGAAAATTTTGCCAATTTGCTAAAAACATTTTGTTGATTCTAAATATTCTTACTACACAAAAAGAATTTCCTTAGATTACCTCCTGTATTTCCTTCCAAGAAGGTGAAACTCTTTGCGAAAAAGAGGTAAAATTCAAATCTTTTCCTGTTGATCAACCAAAAGGATGTAAGAAATATCCTCGATATAATCAATGAAAGAAATCTTCAATGATATTGAAAAGCCAGAAGTGAATTTATATTGATCTTGGCTATAGCACATGTTTTAAAATGACTTTCTGGCAATCAGGTAGTGGAAATATCTTGAGCTATAAAAAGAATCCACTCAACCCATCCCTTCTCATTTTCGTTTAAAAGTTGCAATCAAATATCCGCAAAAGGGATCTCTCAATTGTCGTCAAGATGAAGGCGAATTAAGCGAGTAGACCCCCGGGGCCAAAGAAGATTTGAAACATCTCCAAGATGACGGAGTTTGTGACGGATCCTTCCAGGGAAAGTTCAGATCATCGTCGAGATGAAGGCGAGTGTGATGAACCTACCAACAAACCCTAAAAGATATTTGATTTCTGCTATCGTCTAAAGACCTTTTGAGCCAGTGAGATCAATAGAACCCCTGAAATAAAAGAAGGATCGGAGCATCTCCAAGATGAAGGAGTTTGTGACGTGCCCTCCCCTTTAAAAAGAGAAAAAGTCAGGACATCCAAATGAAGGATGATAAGAAAAACCTGAGAAAGCCCAATGACTCAAAAGAGTGCAAAAAGATCATTGTGGGAAAAACACCCGGATATCAAACTGCCGAAGCTGCCAGAAGTCATCTTTTCTCGTGCAAAATTCTTTTATCAATATCTCTTCATTTCTCGTTTTTATGAAATTAAGAATATTTCTTCTATTCTCATATCAGAAAAATGGATAGCTTCCTTGAAGAAAATCATCAGTGCTAAAAATTTGAATCTGACTCTTAGAATTGAGGAGTTAACCTCATTTTGGGGAAAATACTCTAGGTAAAAGAGGGCATATCTTTTGCACATACGTGCACATTTCCAAGCATTTGAATCAGCTATAATTTTATCCTATTGGCAAAATTTCTCTAGCCATTTCAAGAATGAAATAAACATTCAATATCCATTTTGATGCAACTTAGCGTTGTCTATATCTTCCAGAAGAGTTGCCTCATCCAGTGGAAGCATCTCTTCCTGTCCCATCACGGTTTTCTCATTAAAAGAATTCCGTAGGGACGACCCACTCAGGATAAGGGTTAAACCTGAACCATTTGCCAAAGATTCTTTGATTTCAAAAGCTATTTCAGTCTCATCAATGAGGCGCACCATTTCTTCTCCCTTTTCAAAGCTTTAGGGAACCCTATATTTCCTCCTTTCACAAAAACCCCTATCGGATTTGTTCGTCCAAATTCCTAAGGTCCCATCGTGCTTTCTCCATTTTGAGAAACCCATATGGTAGATTTCCTATCCAGACTAAGAGTTAACCTGGAACCTCGCTTCGCGAAGTATCTTCCTTGCAGGTTTGGGTTAAACCTGAGTCACATTCCAATAAGATTCCTCGTTTTTGAAGAGATGTTTTCTTCCAGTCCCACCATAATTCTTCCCATCAAGGGACCCATGCTTCATATATTACTCCAAGAAAGGATCATACCCAAGTTTCATTTTCACGAGGCCTTCTCCAAAATGTTCCATCAAGGTCCTCGTGTATTTCTTTCCTCACTTCAAATTCATTTCTTGATATATCTTCGTCCCATCCAGGTTAAGGGCTAAACCTGAATCATTCCAAAAAGAGTATCTTGTCTCACCCATGAGACCTGATCAAAATTTTCATTTCCCACCATTTCAGAATTTCCATCTAAAGTCCCATCACGATTTCCTCATTTTCTACTCAATCATATCATCTTCGAGAATTTCATCTCCCCAAAACCATTCAGGATAAGGTTTCAAAGCCTGAAAAACCATATTTTCAAAATAATTCTTCCACACCCAGTTCAGACCTGCTGACTGGGGCAATTTTCAAAATTTGGAGTGTTGTCTTTGCCACTAAGCTCGGCTCTCAACCGGCTTAGTAGCAAAGAGGGGCATCTGTGAACACCCCAAATTTTCAAAGTTTTGTAAAAATGACCCTTTTGCCCCTAACTCCATTTTCTGAGAAATCGAAGCAAATTCTTCAGACTTTCTGGATTAAAAACCATATTGATCCATTCAAAATCATTTTCAGGTTCAAATCTAGCACTTTAAATCCGTATTTCCTCAAAATCCGGATCAAAACCCATGTCTGAAGAAATTTTCTCAAAATAGTTTTTAAATTCTCAGAAAAAAAATTCCTTTTTGTAAATATTTTTGCAAAAACACAAAAAAAATTAGTTTTAACTTTTGTTTTCTCACAAACTTTAGGATTTTATTCTAAAAATACAAAAAAAAATATATATATATATATATAATAGAAAAATAACATAAAAACCAAAAAATTGAAAAAAAAAAAAAAAAAAAAGCTACGAGGGAAGCAGATGATTTTCAAGCTTTTGAAGCCATTTTTACCAAAAACCTCATTTTCAAAACCATTTTATAAAAAATTTCCTAAAAAGAGGACCATCTTTTTGAAAACAAGGAAAAAGCTTTAACGGATTCCTCCCGCGCTTTCTTCCTTCTCCTCTCGATCGTTGATCTTCCAACAGCTTCCCCTCTCCTCCGCCCTCAATCCTTAACCAACCCCATTCTGGAAGCCTCCATTGAGCCCTCCACCCTCCGATCGCTGGCCTCTGGCTCCCACCATTGATCTACAACGAAAAGGTGGTTCCTCGGGTTTCCTCCTTTTCCCTATAAAAAAGGGGCAGCCAGAAAGGGGAAGGGATCCATTTTTTTTCATTAGCATCCATCTTTTTCTATCTATGTTCACGCATACACCCGCTGTTAAGCCTCCCTTACAATCCCGGAACTTCAACCAGTTTTTCATCAACATTTCTCTTGATCAACATTTCTCCTGAAGGACTCCTCCCGTATCCACTTCTTCATATCGAACATCCATTTTCATTCGGTGGATTTCATCCCGACCTCCACACAACATCTCCTTGGCAGGACTTCGAAGGAAATAAACCTCTAAAGACAGGGAACCAAACTGGAGTTGCAGGAATTGCTTGGCAATTCAGCCAAACTGTAATGCAGATGTAGTTGCTGCACAGAGCTAACCAAAATCCCCTACAGCCTATACCATGCTATCAATCTTGGCAGTGAGCTATCTTGTTGAAGAGGGTTCAGGAAACATGTAAAAGATATCATTATTTGGGATTGTACATTTGATTTTATCCATTGTAATAGTTAGGTTGGAATAAGAATTTACATTTCTTGTTTTAGGTAGAATGAATGAGCATCATAGAATACCATGAATTGTTTACTCCATGCATTTTTTTCTTTATTTCTCAAAATTCCCACAATGGTGAAACACGAATGGCACATGCACCATTTCATAAAAGGTAAGTTAATTCTAAGTTGATGATTTACACCAACGGCCATAGTCGGGGTGTAAACAAGACTTAGTATTCTTATCTTTTATGAAATAATACTGGATCCACACTGGATCCTCTTTAAAAAATCATCATATTCTTCAAATATTTTTACCTTTTATCAGAGTTTAACTTAGAATTAATTCAATATATATACCAATGGCCATAGTCAGGGTATATTGAGAGTTAATTCCATTCTAAACTCTATAAAAGCACAAAAATGTGTTTCATTCTTCACTAGAATTTAAATATAGATTATTATATAATACATTCAATGACCATAGTCAAGGATGTATTATATCTTCAATCTTATTTTAATTCATCTGAGGAATGGAATAGCTTTTTTTAAATTCTATTTCAAAGTTATTTAAAGTTCATTCATCATATAGGATAGAATTGCATCATATTTTCAAAACTTCCTTTTCAAAATTCCAAGTGATTCTTCTTCTTAAAATCAAATCTCATCCAAATTTTAATGCTATCTCATTTTCAATATTCAAAAATTCAATTTCAAAGTCCAATATTGCTTTGAAATTCCAAAATCATCTGATATTCAAACTTGAATCAAATTCGAAATTCAAATAAACTTTGAAGTTATCTTTTGGATTTCAAATCAATTTCATCCCCTTATCCTCAATCAATGTTTAGATTTGAAATCTCAAGCTTTAAATTTGGGTTTCTAAAACCCGGATCCATTTTTAAGGTCCTAGTTGGACTTCTCAAAATCCAAATCCAAAACAAATCCTAGTCTCAAACTTGGATCCAAATTTCCAGGTATGAACTCCATTCCACTTTGGATCTCCCATCGCAGATCCGAATTCCATCTAGAATCCAAACTCTTATTCCACTTTAGATCTCCAATCACAGGTCCAAAATTCATCAAGGATCCAGATCCTCGTTCTACCATCTAGATCCCAAAACCAATTCTCAAGATCCAGAATCCAACCCTACTTTGGGTCTCAAATTCAGATCCAAAATCCAACTCTTAGGATCCAGAATCCAATTCTACCATTGGATCTCAGATTCAGATTCAAATTCCAATTCTTAGGATCCAGAATCCAACCCTACTTTGGGTCTCAGATTCAGATCCAAGATCCAATTCTTAGGATCTAGAATCCAATCCTACATTGGATCTCAGACTTCAGATCCAAATCCATTCTAGGATCCAGAACCCAATTCTATTTTGGATCTCAAATTTCAAATCCAATTCCATCTTAGAATCCAGAGTCCAACCTTATTTCGGATCTCAGATTTCAGATCCAAATACCATCTCGTATTCCAAATCTTAAAACCAATCCCCTTCAAAATTCCAGATCCAAAATTCCATTTAAATTCCAATTTTTAAAGCCGATTCCATTTCATTCAGACCAAGTCCCTATTTCGAATCCTAAAAATCAATTCAAAACTCTATCCAGAACTTGGATTCGGATTTCATCTTGAAAATTCAACTTCTACAAATCTCATTTCTTAATTTCTTTAGATTTCCCATATTCAAAAGTGGAATTCAATTCCATTCCAGATATTCGTCCAAGTTCAAAATTCTAAATTCAAAGTCCATTTATGACTGTGAAAAATTTCCTTCACTCTCTTTTTATTACAAAACTTCAAGGTTAACCTCCAAATTCCAGATTTATCTTCCCAAACTCTTGATCATTCTAAAAACTTAGAACTTTAATCTTAAGTTCTAAGTTAGGAATCATTTTTCTTCACTTTATCAATTTCACTTGGAAATTTTTCAAAACATTTTCAAAAAGGAGCATACATCTTTGCATTTGCACAAGCATGATTCATTGTGCATTTAGATTTAGGATAAACACTGAGATAAATTCTTTGCAAAGCAAAAGGCATAAAACTCGACCCTTGGTTCGATTACCCCTGGTAAAGGCGCCAGGAACGGTCGAACCTCGTACCGACGAGCGGATCCCGTCTCCCGATTTTTCCCGCAAATATTTCAAAAACGGAGGCGAGTTATTTCAAAATATTTTCAAAATTAAGGTCAAGTGAGACCCGCGAAAGAGTTCCTCTTCTCTTCTCTTCTTTCTCTTCTCTCTTTCTTTCCGTCTTTTATCTTTCTCCCTTCAAAAAGGAGGAAAATAAGAGGTAGGAAAGGAAAAGAGAAGGAAGAAAGAGAACATTATGAGAGGAAAAATTTTGTGATGATCACAGTCACCCTATCCATCCTGCGCCATGTGTCATTCCAAGACTGCCAGGAGATGCCAAGTGTCATAGGTTGTCCTGTCTAGAAAAAGTGGAGCTTGTCTCCTCTGAGGTGGCGCCATTTGAAGTGTGTCTCTTGCAGAGGACACGTGGCAATCTCTCAGTTTCTCAGAAAAAGTAGACGCCATGTGTCGTTTTCTGCTTTCTTCAGAAAAACTAGAATTCAAAAGTAGAAAAACCCCCCCATGAGGTGGCGCATTTTGCTTCCTCCCTTCATGTTCTCCTGCCACATGGCATCGTAGGAGCCACCCTGAGGTGGCGCCACATGTCCACCCTCCATTCCTCCAGGGCCAACCTTCATTTGAATTTCAAACTTCCCCCTGAGGTGGCGCTATTTGAGAAAGCCTCTCCAGCAGGCTGACACTTGGAACCATCCTGGACTGCCACATGTCCAGATCTCCTTTCACCAAAAAAAAGCAAAATTCAAATTCCTCTGAGGTGGCGCCTTCTGAGCCCACTGCTCTGTCCTTTTGACATGTGTCAAACACCTTTTGAGGTGGCACCATTCCAGGACTCCACTTGGCTCCATTTTTTATTTTTTATTTTATTTTTAATAAAGGTAGCCCACCATGAGGTGGCGCCACCTGAAGACTCCCTGCAAAAGACAAATTCGAATTTCAAACCCCTCAGATGGCACCCCCTGAGATGGCGCCACATGGAGGGTTCAGATCGAGCCTGTTTGAATTTCAAAATTTTTCAGAAAATTTATAAAAACAAGGGTTCACGCCCAGCCTAGGAGATCATCTTTTTTTAGCTCTGGTGAACTTGGAAAATCCGACCTAGCCTTCCTAAAATCAGATTTTGAACTGTGGAAATCGTGCCCCTTTGGCGCATTGAAGAAGGTGGAGTAGAGCTCGTGCTGTGGCCAATTTGATTCCAACAGAGGTCGATTTTTGTGAACCATCTGAAGCCCGGAGCGAAGAACGAAGGAAGCTCGTGATAGCCGCCCCTTTCAAGAGCTCCTACGCTGCGTAACAAAACAAGGTGCACTTCTTTTCCCATTGATTTGATTCTATAATTCGAATCGGGAGTCGTTTGAACAAAGAGCTCATCCGAGGGATGGATTGAGCTATTCTCATAAAACGACATATATCAAATGTTTCATTATGCTTCCTTGATGATTTTTAATATTCATGTAGTTAGCTAGATTTAATTTGCATTTTATTTCATTCATTTAGTACATTTCATGAATTAATTAGGATTAATTTAGCATTTATTTCAATTTTGCTTATTTTCAGTAGGTCTCTGTTTTTGTCAGTCAGTCCACACGTCATTTCATGCATTTATTTTTTATTAAAAATCCCAAAAAAATCACAGAATGCGCCCTTAGGTGTCCCTAAATTTTTTCCAAAAATTAGGAGGCGTTTGAATTTGTTTACTGCGGTAAACATTCAAAATGGCAAGTCGGGTTTTTTTACCCAGGATGCATTTTGAAAATCATTTGCCGACTTGTAAAATCGAGATATCCCTCATGGGAGATCCGATTTTCAATCCGAAACATGTTCTGAAATCGGAAGAATGTCTCGTTTTTAATATGATTTTTTCAGGTTTTTCGGATTTTCTTTTATATCTGATAAAAATCCTAGAGTTTGGGACACGTGTCAGAGCCTAATTTGGGCCTCTGAGATCTTGGATCGACTTAGGGCTATGGTTTCTCTTTGTGTGTTGCTCCAAATCCGAAACTGTAAAAGTCAAAGTGGTGTCCGAGATGTCCTATGTTTGAATCCGAAAGGCTGTAATTTTTATAACAGTTTTGACCCCTGCTTAGGATTTTTCTTGTCAGCCCCATGTTTTGCTACATTTGTCTGTTCTGTTAGTTTAGGCAGAAATAGTTATATTTTTATCTGTGTTTCCGTTGATCAAATGCCAAAGTCATAAACATAAAAGTTGTTCATGTAGATGTCGTGCATAACTCTGATTAATTTCATAAATTTCCATGGCCGTTTTGTATTTCTTTAGCATTTTTCATCAGATTAGTGTGATTTTTACCTCTGTCAGAACTAAATCTCTGTTATTGAACTCACCATGGCTCAAATCCCGAGGCTATAAAAACCAAAAATGTTCCATTTCGAGTCTTTTAGCTGTCTGCAAAATATCAGAAGTTTCTATGGTGTAAATCTTGCATTATTATATTAGGCATTGCATTTGGTTCATATCCATAGGCAAAATCCATCATTTTTAGAACTTTCCTTGAATTTTAGCATTTAAATCATATCATTTCGTGATTTTTAGCATTCTAGGTTGTTTATCAGAGTGTTTAGATGCTTCATACCGAATTTGGTGCAATTTGAAATCCATTTGAGGTTCGGATCATCCATAATACCAAAACAGGGTCCCGCAGGACCCGGATCCAAGCGAAAAACTAGCGAAAATCGTTATTTTTGATAAATTGCAAAATACCAAATTCTGATTTTACAGTCTTAATGTGTCTAGAAGCATGTCATCAAATCTCTTACTGCATTTCATCATCATTTGATTCAATTTGAACTTCAAAATCTCAATTTTACCAAGTTTTCCTTCAAAAAACCCTGATTTTAATGGTATAACTTTATAATTAGGGGTATTTTGGTCATTTTGACCACCAATTCCGAATTTCAAACTGTTTTCCACTGAATTCCCTGCATTTACATCATTTCAAAACATCAAGGAAGCATGAGAATAGGGTTTATATCCAATTAAATCCAATAATTTCATAATATTATTGGAAAATCTTGGAAAAACCCACATATTTGAGCTAATGTTATTTCAAGCTTGGCAGAGACATTCCAAAGAAGGAGCTGAAGTCTGCAAATTTCTTTTATTTCCTTTATTTAGTGATGTAATGATGTAAATTTTGGAATAAGAGATTTAATTTCCTGCTTAGACTAGGATGCATATCATATAGTTTGAATTTATGCAATATCCTGTTTCTATGATTCATGCATTTTACTTCAAAAGCACTATGGATGTTCACGAATGGCACATGCACCAACTCTTAGGGAGTTGATGGACTCGGTGGGATCCATATTTACGGCCCTAGTCGGAATATGGACGAGACCCAGATCCATCATCTTTCTACTAGTCACATTGAGCCTACACTCTTAGGCTATCTTAAAATGCACATCATATTTCCAAAGTTTTCAAAATCATGTGCATCAAATCAACTAAATTCTGAACATATTCATGGCCACAGTCAGGATATGTGAAGGATTTATCTTGACTTAATGCATATTTTTCCAACAAATCTCTTAGAAAATCTTTTCAAAGTGCATTCATTCACTTATGTCATTTGCATCATAAAATCATTGATTTTCTCAAGATTTTCTCAAGAAAACTTCATTCTCAAGAAATCAATTTCTCAAGAAATTCTAAGGATTTTTCAAAATCGGTTTTCCAAAGACAAGTTTTTCCACAGTTTTCCCAGGAAAATGATATTTTCTTAAGATATTCAAAAGAGTTTTCCAATCTTTCTTCAAGATCCAAAATCGATTTCCAAGTAGTTCAAAAGGTAAAATTCCCAGGATTTTGATTCCCCAAGTTTTGAATTTCCTTCTCCAATGAGTTTTCCTATAAATTTTCCATCATTTTCCTAAGAAAACTCTCAAAGTCCAAGTTTTCCTAAGAAGTGTTTCCCTTTTCAAAAGGTTCATCTTTTCTCAAGAATCACTTCCATTTTCCCAAGATTTTCAACTATTTCTGATTTTTCCACATCTTTATAAGCTTTCTCATGTTTTCAAAAACCCCTTTTTTATCTGAGTTTCTTGAGAAATTGACCTTTTTCCTGAGAGATTCTTTCCAACTCCAAATGTTTTTCTAAGCATACATCATGTTTTCCAACTGGCATTTTCCAAAATCTCATAGCACATGCCTGAATTCTCTGTGCATTTACGATAGAACATAACTTTGATAATTTCGCTAAGTCAAGCATAGTTTTGGTCCTTGGTTCGATTACCCCTGTTAAAGGCGGCAGGAACGGTCGAACCTCGTACCGACAGGTCGAGCCCCATCCCATGGATTTTCCGGCAATTTTCAAAAACGGAGGCGAGTATTTCAAAAACAATTTCCAAAATCCGGTCAAGTTTGAAGCGCGAAAGCAATTCCCTTCCTTTTTCTCTTCCGCAAGGAAGGGAAGACGGAGGAAGAATTTCGCGATGCAAACAGGTTTGGCGACCGTGAGGGGACCTGTCCTTGTCTGACCAAAAAAGTGTTTGACTTAGTTCAATTATTGAAACTGTGTTCACAAAATGTCAGCTCTTTACTTTCAATATCATGCGAACCTAGGAGCCTAGATTTGGACCTAGCTGACATTGACTGCATGTAGACTAGGCATGGTTTGGTAGGACGAGATTGAGGAGAAATTTTCATGCTCACATAGACTTAGGTCTAAATACAACTCTCCTCAATTTAGGATCTGAATGCAAACAATGTATGCTTCTTCAAAGTTTTCAAAATCTATCTCTCTAGGACTTAGAGCCCTCTATTTCTTGCATGTGATCATTTTTTCAAAACCTCAATTACCTATCATTACCCGGTCTTCACGTTGCTGGGCTCTCTTCCAGAACCATAGTTCGGGACAGAGCCCCACAACTGGACCAACTATTTGGGTTAACACCCCCCTACCACGTACCGCGGGCCACAGTCCGAAGTATATCGGTAGGCGCTCAAGGATGTTGGAAAACCTTACCTTAGAACCGGAGTTGAAATTCTATGCCACGTACCTCGGATTTCGATTCGGGTATATCGGTGTAACTGGATTGGACAAAGATGATCTGAACCTAGAGTTAGGATTAAGGTCCTACAGCTGTTTTCAAATTGATGCATCTAGAGTCAGCCTTTTAGGGAGTGCTGAATGTGCATAAATGTTTGTGCAGGATGTGATTGTATGTATGATTTTCTCAATTCTTTATATTTCCCAATGTTTTTCAACTCATTAGGTCTTTTTCAAAATATCCTTATTTTCCACAAGGTCTTTTTCTCAAACCCTGGATAATTTTCTCAAATATCCAATTTCTTTCAAAACTCCGGGTGATTTTTCATTCTACCATTCTACTAGATCTCGATTTTCCAGCCTTATTCCGATTCTGCCTGGAAATTTTCAAAATTCCAAATTTTGCTCATATCTTCAAGAACCTTGTTTTCGGTATATCTTCCAAATTTTGTCCAAAATTTTGTTTGTTATTTCCTTCCAAGATTACCTGATCCCATCATTTGTTTTCCCTCAAGAGTGTCACTTTCAAAATTCTTTTTCCCATCATGCTAAAACATCCCATGTTGTTCTGCAGAGGGCATTGGCATAGTTGTGTGATCCTGACAAGATCAAAGACCGTGCGTGCTACTTCAGCACATTAGTTACAGACAGTGAGTGAGTGTAAACACCCCAAATTTTCACTCACCTCCCCAACATTTCCACCAAGCATCAACATCCAGCCTCTGAAATCGCTGGAGGGCAAAATGGTCATTTTCTGAGCCGGACCTTGCAAAAGTCCAAATTTCATCTGCAACTCTCAAATTTTCTCTATTTTTATCTCAGATGTTCAAGATTTTACTCCTGACAGGAGACAGACATCTCCAAAGTCTTGATTCAAGATTGCATTTCATAAGACATGACATTGCATATCATTGCATGAGCATTTCAAATCACTGCACGGCACAGCATGTCATTTCGAGGTCCAGAACTCTCGATTTCAAAATCTTCAATCCAGATTAGAATTTCAACTCTTTTCAAAATTGATTTCAAAACCCTGGGTCTTCAAAATTATCAATTCTTCCCATTTTACCCCCAAGATTCTGAATGTCAAAATATTTTCTCAGGAAAACGATCTGGATAGTTTTTAATATGGATTTCAGTCACTTCACCTCAGATTTTGCCCTTTTTGACAATTTCAAATATCTTTCTTTTACAAAATCGCCCTACAAGGGCCAACTCTTTCCAAAATTTCTGTTTTGCTCATTAGTCCAGATTTTATGAAAATTCCAAAAAGAAGTTGTTGTTTTATCCTTATTTCAATAAATAAGCAATGTGGGACCCACACTGAGGTGGTGTCACACAAGCTTTTCTTTTGAAAATTTGAATTTTGAAAAACCCAAAAATATAGGAGCCTTGTCCCCTGGATTGGTGCCACTTGTCCTTTCTCTCTCCTTCCATTTTCATGCCAAAGCGCGGAAACTGGAGCGGCGATCGAGATTTCACTCCTATAGACAAGCCACTCGACGAAGTCCTTGAATACATGTTGATTAAGGGATTAGTGAAGCTCCCAAAGGCCACAAGTCCTCCCACCATCATGGGAAGGTTCAAGAATCAGTTTTGCAAATTCCATCGGGCAGTAGGGCATGGCACGGATCATTGTTTTGTCCTCAAAAATATTGTACAAGACTATATTGATAAGAACCTCTTTGTTGAAGGCAGAGAAGAAGAACATCCAGTAGCCCTAACCAAGAAAGAAGTCAAAGAAGTCAGCATTCAACAGAAATCCAACAATCCGAAGAAGATAAAGCGTGATGGTTGGAGTTATGATCGCGAGTTTACTCCTTTAGGTGAGCCAATCGAAGAAATTCTTGGATATCTGCTCGCAAAGGATATGATCAAACTTCCAAGGATTGTGGATCCTCCCGTCACCATGGGGAAATGGAAAGATTGTTTCTGCGAGTTCCATCGGGCAATGGGGCACGATACTGAACGTTGCTTCGTTCTAAAAAATATTGTACAGGACTACATCGATAAAGAGCTTTTGGTGCCGGAAGAAAGGGAGGGACGAGTTGCAGTCCTGACCAAGCCTCTCCCAGATCACTCTGAAGAATGCCAATGCCAATGCCAATGCCTTCTCATTTTGTCAGGACGATATAGTCCTAGTGGTTTTCCTTTTTCAAGTCATCATCCTTTTTTAGGCATCAATAAAATCATCAACTTTTCTCATTTAATTATGACATTCTTCTTGTGGTTGTTCTGTTTTGTTATTATTCTCTCTCCCCCATTACACTGGGACATCCTTTTGAAAATTTGTTTTCAAGCATTCTATATGCAGGCAGGATAAACAAATTCCTCATTTCATGCACTTGTGCATTCATATGCATCAACTCATATTCATTTGCATTCAATTGCATTAATAACAATCTGGTCGGTATTGGGATTTCAACAAACAGTCCCATCACAATTCCTAATGATCCAAAGATCATCGCCAATACTGAACCAAAACCCAGCACTCGAACTGGTATTATTTCAAAATCCAGTATTCAAGCTGGTACATTTTCAACTTTTTGGAAAACCGAGTTCCGACTCGGGTTTTTATTCAAATCATTTTCCTTTGTTGATCCGGGTTCCGACTCGTGATCTCTCTACTTTACTCGACCCTTGACTCGATTTCTTCATTTTCCTTTGTTGATCCGGGTTCCGACTCGTGATCTCTCTACCTTACTTGAGCCTTGACTCGAACTCTTCATTTTCCTTTGTTGATCTGGGTTCCGACTCGTGATCTCTCTACTTTACTCAAGCCTTGACTCGAACTCTTCATTTTCCTTTGTTGATCCGGGTTCCGACTCGTGATCTCTCTACCTTATTCGAGCCTTGACTCGATTTCTTCATTTTCCTTTGTTGATCCGGGTTCCGACTCGTGATCTCTCTACTTTAATCGAGCCTTGACTCGAATTCTTCATTTTCCTTTGTTGATCCGGGTTCCGACTCGTGATCTCTCTACTTTACTCGAGCCTTGACTCGAACTCTTCATCTTCCTTTGTTGATCCGGGTTCCGACTCGTGATCTCTCTACTTTATTCGAGCCTTGACTCGATTTCTTCATTTTCCTTTGTTGATCCGGGTTCCGACTCGTGATCTCTCTACTTTACTCGAGCCTTGACTCGATTTCTTCATTTTCCTTTGTTGATCCGGGTTCCGACTCGTGATCTCTCTACCTTACTCGAGCCTTGACTCGAACTCTTCATTTTCCTTTGTTGATCCGGGTTCCGACTCGTGATCTCTCTACTTTACTCGAGCCTTGACTCGAACTCTTCATTTTCCTTTGTTGATCCGGGTTCCGACTCGTGATCTCTCTACTTTACTCGAGCTTTGACTCGAACAAATCATTTTCCTTTGTTGATCCGGGTTCCGACTCGAGATCTTTTCGAGCTTGTCATTCTCTTTTGTTGATCCGGGTTCCGACTCGTGATCTCATTACCTTACTCGAACCCTGAATCGAGTTCTTCATTTTCTTTTGTTGATCCGGGTTCCGACTCGAGATCTCTTTATCTTATCCAAGCTCTAATTCGAGTCCTTCATTTTCCTTTGTTGATCCGGGTTCCGACTCGTGATCTCATTATCTTATTTGAGCTCTTATTCGAGCCTTCCATTTTCCTCTGTTGATTCGGGTTCCGACTCGTGATCTCTATATTTTATTCGAGCTCTGACTCGAACTCATCATTCTCTTTTATTGATCCAAGTCATTTCAATCATCAGGGTCTGTCAATTGCTCAAATTTGATATTTTGCTCTCTAAATTTCAATTTAAATCCTCAAATCAGGCAATTCTCCAATTTAGACTTCTGATTTCCAATTTCAATTACCAATTTCCAATTCTCGACCTGCGGGTCAACCAATTTCCAATTTTCGACCTTCGGGTCAATCAATTTCCAAATTTCGACCTCTGGTCAAATCGATTCTCAATTTCGACCTTCGGGTCACACAATTTCGACCTTTAGGTCACTCAATTCTCAATTTCGACCTTCAGGTCACACAATTTCGACCTTTCGGTCAACCAATTCTCAATTTCGATCTTTGTGGTCAAATCAATTCTCAATTCCGACCATCAGGTCATCCAATTTCGACCTTCGGGTCATTCAATTTCCAGCAACCAATTTTCCAATTTTCCATTTCGACCTTTGGGTCAATCAATCTCAATATCCAATTTCAATCATTTTCTCTTGCGAGAGACCCTTTTAGGGAGAGTTCGAGGGAGCTCGTTCTTTTCGCATGCTATCCAATTCGTTCACTTAGCCCCTTTTCAGGGAGAGTTTGAAGGGACTCGCGTCTTTGTGAACCGTTTGCAAAACAATTTCCAATTTCACACAAGAAACCCTTTTTAAGGGAGAGACTCGACGGAGACTCGTTTCCTTGTGACCCCCCCCCAATTTCATACTAGGCCATTTTTCATCATAAAAAGACCCTCTTTGCAGGGAGAGTGTAATGGACTCGTTCCTTTCATGACCCAATTTTCAGACCTCACTATTATCGGCCCCCTTTCCATAAGAGAAGCCTAATATTAGGGAGCTTTGACGAAAGCTCAATTTCTCTTCGAAAGTTCGTTTTGCAAACACCTCCTCTTTAGGGAAGAGAGGAGTATTTCCCATTTCCCATTCAGGTAAGGGCTAAGCCTGAGTCTCTCTTTTTGGGGAAAAAGAGAGGAGAATTTTCGTCACGGATGCGTTGAGCTGGATTTCAAATACTCACTTTCACTAAGGATTTCAAGAAAATTTTGTCAATTTGTCAAATTATTTGCTGATTTCAGAATCTTTATTGCACTAGTCAGTTTACCCTCAGCATCACTTCCAAAAGAGCGAAGCTTTTGCGAAAAGGGATTCAAAATTCAAATTCTTTCTATTGGCCAACCAAAAGGATGAAGGATAAATCCTCGATATGGCCAGAAAAGAAGATTCAAGGTTATTGAAAAGCCGTAGATGATCGATATTGATCGCAGTCAATGGCGCATCGTTAAAGGCTATTCTTGTAAGGACGAGACAGTGGAAATATCCTTAGTGCTAGAAAAGAGAGAATTCACCCAAACCCTGTCTCCTCAGAATCACCTAAGCTGCAATTAAATATCCGCAAAAGGGATCTCTCACCTGTCGTCAAGATGAAGGCGAATTAGGCGAGTAGACCCCCGGGGCCAAAGAAGATTCGAAACATCTCCAAGATGACGGAGTTTGTGACGGATCCTTCCAGGGAAAGTCCAAAGCACTGTCGAGATGAAGGCAGATGCGATGAACCTCTCGACAATCCCTAAAAGATATTTAATTTCAGCTATCGCCCAAAGATCTCCAAACCCATCATCCAAGAAGGATCGAAACATCTCCAAGTTGAAGGAGTTTGTGACGTATCCTTCCCAAAAGAGAGAAAGAGAGGAAAAAGAAAGAGAGAAAAAGTCAGAACATCTCCAAAATGAAGGAGAATGTAGCAAAAACCCAGAGAGCCAAAAGAGTGCAGAAAGATTGTCAAGAGAGAAGCTCCCAGGATATCAAACTGCCAAATTTATCAAGAATCCTCTTTAACTTTGTGAAATTCTATTATCAATATTCTTTCATCAATTGCTTTCATAATATCAAATTCTCTTTCCTGCTCATATCAAGGAAATTGATAACTTCCTTGAAGAAGGTCAATTGCAAGCAATTTGGATTTCAAGTCTCGATTCTACAAAGTGAACCTTGTTTGGAGGTAATGCTTTAGGTAGAAAAGAAGGAATATCTTTGCAACAATGTGCAACATTTTCAAATATTTTGAATCAACAGCAAAATTTCCAACATTTTGACAATATTTTCTAGCTATCCTGACATGAAGTGAGAGCTCGATATCCGTTTTCGATGCATCCTGACACCAATTTTAAATCCCTCCTAAGGACTTGATTCCTTCCCTTCTTTGAGAGCATGAACTCTCAAATTTGCACACTTCCCTGTGTCCCCACTGTCCCACCATAGACAGTCCCATTTTGGTTCGAGGTCGAACCACCAATCATTTCCCGCAAAAGGCAATTTCAAAAGCTGATTTTAGTCTCAGCAATGAGACGCCCAAAACCAATCCCTTTTCAAGCTTTAGGGACCCCGTTTTCCTTCCTTTTGCAAAAACCCTATTGGATTTATTGTGCAAAATCCAAAGGTTCCATCATGGTCTCTTCTTTCGAGGATTCCATTCATTTTCCACCCGATCAGGATAAGGGTACAAACCTGAGCCTCATCCAAAGAGGTATTTCATTTTCCGCCCGATCAGGATAAGGGTACAAACCTGAGCCTCGATCAAAGAGGTATTTCATTTTCCACCCAATCAGGATAAGGGTACAAACCTGAGCCTCGATCAAAGAGGTATTTCATTTTTCACCCGATCAGGATAAGGGTACAAACCTGAGCCTCCGTCGATGAGGTATTTCATTTTCCGCCCGATCAGGATAAGAGTACAAACCTGAGCCTCCTTTGATGAGGTATTCCATTTCAACGCCCGATCAGGATAAGGGTACAAACCTGAGCCTCCGTCGATGAGGTATTTCATTTTCCGCCCGATCAGGATAAGGGTACAAACCTGAGCCTCGATCAAAGAGGTATTCCATTTTCCGCCCGATCAGGATAAGGGTACAAACCTGAGCCTCAATCAAAGAGGTATTTCATCTTCCGCCCGATCAGGTTAAGGGTACAAACCTGAGTCTCATTTCGATGAGATATTCCATTCCCCAATAAGGTCAAGGGTCAAAACCTGAGCTTCGTTCCATGCGAGGTATTTCTGTCCCATCAGGTTAAGGGTCAAACCTGAGCTTCGTTCCATGCGAGGTATTTTTGTCCGATCCATGTCAAGGGCATAAACCTGAACTTTGCTCTCACAGAGCAAATCTTTCCTCTTCATTCTCCGTTTCATATCTACCATCTTCCTCGGGCTAATTTCTTCACACTCAGTCAGATCCTTCTAACTGAGGCATTTTTTTATGTATAGCCCAAATTTGGTGTGTTTTTCTTTGCCACTAAGCTCGGCCATGAGCCGGCTTAGTAGCAAAGAGGGGCATCTGTAAACACCCCAAATTTTCACTCACCTCCCCAACATTTCCACCAAGCATCAACATCCAGCCTCTGAAATCGCTGGAGGGCAAAATGGTCATTTTCTGAGCCGGACCTTGCAAAAGTCCAAATTTCATCTGCAACTCTCAAATTTTCTCTATTTTTATCTCAGATGTTCAAGATTTTACTCCTGACAGGAGACAGACATCTCCAAAGTCTTGATTCAAGATTGCATTTCATAAGACATGACATTGCATATCATTGCATGAGCATTTCAAATCACTGCACGGCACAGCATGTCATTTCGAGGTCCAGAACTCTCGATTTCAAAATCTTCAATCCAAATTAGAATTTTAACTCTTTTCAAAATTGATTTCAAAACCCTGGGTCTTCAAAATTATCATTTTTTCCCATTTTACCGCCAGGACTCTGAATTTCAAAATATTTCCTCAGGAAAACCATCTGGATAGTTTTCAATATGGATTTCAGTCACTTCACATCAGATTTTGCCCCTTTTTACAATTTCAAATATCCTCCTTTTACAAAATCGCCCTACAAGGGCCAACTCTTTCCAAAATTCCTGTTTTGCCCATTAGTCCAGATTTTATAAAAATTCCAAAAAGAGGTTTTGTGGTTTTATCCTTATTTCAATAAAGAAGCAATGTGGGACCCACACTGAGGTGGTGTCACACAAGCTTTCCTTTTGAAAAATTTGAATTTTGAGAAAAACCCAAAAATATAGGAGCCTTACCCCCTGGATTGGTGCCACTTGTCATTTCTCTCTCCTCCCATTTCCATGCCAAGTGTCAGTGTGGGGCTACCTTCAGAAGCCGCCACATGTCATCCCATTTATCTCCCATGTGTCACCCTATCCATCCTGCGCCATGTGTCATTTCAAAGACTACTAGGAGATGCCAAGTGTCATAGGTTGTCTTGTCTAGAAAAAGTGGAGTTTGTCTCCTCTGAGGTGGCGCCACTTGAAGTGTGTCTCCTGCAGGGGACAAGTGTCAACCTCTCCCTTCTTCTAGAAAAGTAGCCTGACACATGTCTCTCCCTACTTTTCTCAAAAAAGTAGGAGACATGTGTCACTCATAAATTCCTACAGAAAAAGTAGGCTTGTCTCCTCTGAGGTGGCGCCATCTGGAGTGTCTCCTGTAGAGGACACATGGCAAGCTCTCATTTCCTCAGAAAAAGCAAGTGCCATGTGTCATTTTCTGCTTTCCTCAGAAAAACTAGAATTCAAATATTCAAAAATCCCCATAGGTGGCGAAAATCAAGAACTCCTACCTTTTTCATCCTGTCTGAGATGGCGCCACATGGCTTGGCCCACCTTCTCTCCCCTCTGCCACGTGTCATTCTCTGCTTCTTTCAGAAAAAGTAGAGGACACATGTCTTCTCCCTACCTCTTTCAGAAAAGTAGGAGACACATGTCACTCCTGGCCTTCTTCAGAAAAAGCAAACCATTTAAAATTCAAACAAGGCATTAGGTGGCGAAAATCCAGAGCTCTGATTTTTCCAGATGGCCTATGAGGGCGCCACATGTCCCTTCCCTCCTTCTCATCCCTCTGCCACGTGTCATCTTCTGCTTCTTTCAGAAAAAGAAGGTGACACATGTCTCCTTCTCACTCCTTCAGAAAAAGTAGAGGACACATGTCCTCTCCCTACTTTTTTCAGAAAAGTAGGAGACACATGTCCCTTTCCCTCTTTTCCTCCCTCTTGCCACATGGCATTGTAGGAGCCACCCTGAGGTGGCGCCACATGTCCACCCTCCATTCCTCCAGGGCCAACCTCTATTTGAATTTCAAGCTTCACTCTGAGGTGGTGCCATTTGAGAAAGCCTCTCCAGACAGCTGACACTTGTCCGCCACATGTCCAGATCTCCCTGCACCAGAAAAAGTAGAACCCCCCCCCCCATGAGGTGGCGCATTTTGCTTCCT
This sequence comes from Nuphar pumila, assembly GCF_984573655.1. Taxonomy (NCBI): domain Eukaryota; kingdom Viridiplantae; phylum Streptophyta; class Magnoliopsida; order Nymphaeales; family Nymphaeaceae; genus Nuphar; species Nuphar pumila. Next base: position 50,883,560 of record NC_143262.1, on the reverse strand, counting down.
CCCTTCATGTTCTCCTGCCACATGGCATCGTAGGAGCCACTCTGAGGAAATGCCACATGTCAGCCCCTCCTTTCTTGCAGAAAAGCAAAATTTCAAACATTTGAACTCCCCAGAGGTGGCACCACATGGCATGCCCCTACTGTTCCAACTTTACACCACAGAACACCTTTTGAGGTGGCACCATTCGAGGACTCCACTTGGCTCCATTTTCATTTTTTATTTTATTTTTAATAAAGGTAGCCCACCATGAGGTGGCGCCACCTGAGGACTCCCTACAAAAGGTGAGTTTGAATTTCAAACCCCTCAGATGACACCCCCTGAGATGGCGCCACATGGAAGGCTCAGATCCAGCCTGTTTGAATTTCAAAATTTTTCAGAAAAGTTATAAAAACAAGGGTTCACGCCCAGCCTAAAGGAGGATCATTTTTTTAGCTCTTGTGAACTTGGAAAATCCGACCTAGCCTTCCTAGAATCAGATTTTGAACTGTGGAAATCGTGCCCCCTTTGGCGCATTGAAGAAGGTGGAGTAGAGCTCGTGCTGTGGCCAATTCAATTCCAACAGAGGTCGATTTTTGTGAACCATCTGAAGCCCGAAGCGAAGAACGAAGGAAGCTCGTGATAGCTGCCCCTTTTAAGAGCTTCTACGCTGCGCAACGAAGCAAGGTGCACTTCTTTTCTCATTGATTGGATTCCATAATTCGAATCGGGGGTCGTTTGAAGAAAGAGCTCATCCGAGGGATGGATTGAGCTATTCTCATAAAACCACATACATAAAAATGTTTCATTATGCTTCCTTGATGATTTTTAACATTCATATAGTTAGCTAGGTTTAATTTGCATTTTATTTCATTCATTTAGTACATTTCATGAATTAATTAAGATTAATTTAGCCTTTATTTCAATTCTGCTTATTTTCAGTAGGTATCTGTTTTTGTCAGTCAGTCCACACGTCATTTCAGGCATTTGTTTTTTATTAAAAATCCCAGAAAAATCACGGAATGCGCCCTTAGGTGTCCCTGAAATTTTGCCAAAAATTCGGAGGCATTTGAATTTGTTTACTGCGGTAAACATTCAAAATGGCAAGTCGGGTTTTGTTACCCTGGATACGTTTTGAAAATCATTTTCCGACTTGTAAAATCGAGATATCTCTCATGGGAGATCCGATTTTCGATCCGAAAGATATTTTGAACTCGGGATAATATCTAGTTTTTAATACGATTTTATCAGATTTTTTTGGATTTTTTTTAATGTCTAAAAAAAATCCGAGATGTCGGTACACGTGTCAGAGCCTAATTTAGGCCTCTGAGATCTTGGATCGACTTAGGGCTATGGTTTCTCTTTGTGTGTTACGTCAAATCTGAAACTGTAAAAAGTGAAAGTGGTGTCCGAGATGTCCTCTGTTTGAATATGAAAGCCTGTAATTTTTAGAACAGTGTTGACCCCTGCTTCGGATTTTTCTTGTCAGCCCCCTGTTTTGCTACATTTGTCTGTTCTGTTAGTTTAGGCAGCAATAGTTATATTTTTATCTGTGTTTCCGTTGATCAAATGCCGAAGTCATAAACATGAAAGTTGTTCATGTAGATGTCGTGCATAACTCTGATTAATTTCATAAATTTCCATGGCCGTTTTGTATTTATTTAGCATTTTTCATCAGATTAGTATGATTTTTACCTCTGTCCGAACTAAATCTCTGTTATTGAACTCACCATGGCTCAAATCCCGAGGCTATAAAAACCAAAAATGTTCCTTTCCGGGTCTTTTAGCAGTCTGCAAAATATCAGAAGTTTCCATGGTGTAAATATTGCATTATCATATTAGACATTGCATTTGGTTCGGATCCATAGGCAAAATCCACCATTTTAGGACTTTCCTTGAATTTTAGCATTTAAATCATATCATTTCGTAATTTTTAGCATTCTAGGTTGTTTATCAGAGTGTTTAGATGCTTCATACCGAATTTGGTGCAATTTGGAATCCATTTGAGGTTCGGATCATCCATAATACCAAAACAGGGTCCCGCAGGACCCGGATCCAAGTGAAAAACAAGCGAAATTCGCTATTTTGGCTAAATTTCAAAATGTCAAATTCTGATTTTACAGTCATAATGTGCTTAGCAGCATGTCATCATGCCTCATACAGCATTTCATCATCATTTGATTCAATTTGAACTTCAAAATCTCAATTTTACCAAGTTTTCCTTCAAAAAAACCCTGATTTTAAAGGTATAACTTTATAATTAGGGGTATTTTGGTCATTTTAACCTCAATTCCGAATTTCAAATTGTTTTCTACTGAATTTCTAGCATTTTCATCATTTCAAACATCAAGGAAGCACGAGAATAGGGTTTATATCCAATTAAATCCAATAATTTCATTATATTATTGGAAAATCTTGGAAAAACCCACATATTTGAGCTAACCCAATTTCAAGTTTGGCAGGAACAATCAAAAGAAGGAGCTGAAGTCTGCAAATTTCTTTTATTTCCTTTATTTAGTGATGTAATAATGTAAATTTTAGAATAAGAGAGTTAATTTCCTGCTTAGACTAGGATGCATATCATATAGTTTAAAATTTATGCAATATCCTGCTTCTATGATTCATGCATTTTATTTCAAAAGCACTATGGATGTTCACGAATGGCACGTGCACCAACTCTTAGGGAGTTGATGGATTCGGTGGGATCCATATTTACGTCCCTAGTCGGAATATGGACGAGACCCAGATCCATCATCTTTCTACTAGTCACATTGAGCCTACACTCTTAGGCTATCTTAAAATGCACATCATATTTCCAAAGTTTTCAAAATCATGTGCATCAAATCAACTAAGTTCTGAACATATTCATGGCCACAGTCAGGATATGTGAAGGATTTATCTTGACTTAATGCATATTTTTCCAACAAATCTCTTAGAAAATCTTTTCAAAGTGCATTCATTCACTTATGTCATTTGCATCATGAAATCATTAATTTTCTCAAGATTTTCTCAAGAAAACTTCATTCTCAAGAAATCGATTTCTCAAGAAATTCTAAGGATTTTTCAAAATCCATTTTCCAAAGACAAGTTTTTCCACAGTTTTCCCAGGAAAATGATATTTTCTTAAGATATTCAAAAGAGTTTTCCAATCTTTCTTCAAGATCCAAAATCGATTTCCAAGTATTTCAAAAGGTAAAATTCCCAGGATTTCGATTCCCCAAGTTTTGAATTTCCTTCTCCAATGAGTTTTCCTATAAATTTTCCATCATTTTTCTAAGAAAACTCTCAAAGTCCAAGTTTTCCTAAGAAGTGTTTCCCTTTTCAAAAGGTTCATCTTTTCTCAAGAATCACTTCCATTTTCCCAAGATTTTCAACTATTTCTGAATTTTCCACATCTTTATAAGCTTTCTCATGTTTTCAAAAACCCCTTTTTATCTGAGTTTCCTGAGAAATTGACCTTTTTCCTGAGAGATTCTTTCCAACTCCAAATGTTTTTCTAAGCATACATCATGTTTTCCAACTGGCATTTTCCAAAATCTCATAGCACATGCCTGAATTCTCTATGCATTTAGGATAAAACATAACTTTGATAATTTCGCTAAGTCAAGCACAATTTTGGTCCTTGGTTCGATTACCCCTGTTAAAGGTGGCAGGAACGGTCGAACCTCGTACCGACAGGTCGAGCCCCATCCCATGGATTTTCCCGCAATTTTCAAAGACGGAGGCGAGTATTTCAAAACAATTTCCAAAATCCGGTCAAAGTTTGAGGCGCGAAAGCGTTTCCTTCCCTTTTTCTCTTCCGCAAGAAAGGGAAGACGGGGGAAAAATTTCGCGACGATAACAGTGAGAAATGGATTCTATAAAGTCTGTCAAAGAGGGAGCTCAGACCATCAAGGAGGAGATTGATCCCGCTATATATCGTTTGTTCAAAAGAATGATGATGGAGATATTATCCGAGCAAGCTGAAGCCAATCTCAGAAAAGTTCCTGTTAAAGAAGAGGCACCCATCACCATCCCTATGAGCATCATTAGACACCACAACAGTGCAACCAGTGCTAAACCCGGCAACAACAAAAACAGAGGCAGTCAAAGCAGCAAGTTAGAAGAGTCTAAAGATTTGAAAGGAAAGTATTCTAGAATCCAGAATAGACCTTTTCAATCCAGCCCTCAGCAAAAGGAAAAAAATCAAGGAAAACCAAAGCGCGGAAACTGGAGCGGCGATCGAGATTTCACTCCTATAGACAAGCCACTCGACGAAGTCCTTGAATACATGTTGATTAAGGGATTAGTGAAGCTCCCAAAGGCCACAACTCCTCCCACCATCATGGGAAGGTTCAAGAATCAGTTTTGCAAATTCCATCGGGCAGTAGGGCATGACACGGATCATTGTTTTGTCCTCAAAAATATTGTACAAGACTATATTGATAAGAACCTCTTTGTTGAAGGCAGAGAAGAAGAACATCCAGTAGCCCTAACCAAGAAAGAAGTCAGCATTCAACAGAAATCCAACAATCCGAAGAAGATAAAGCGTGATGGTTGGAGTTATGATCGCGAGTTTACTCCTTTAGGTGAGCCAATCGAAGAAATTCTTGGATATCTGCTCGCGAAGGATATGATCAAACTTCCAAGGATTGTGGATCCTCCCGTCACCAAGGGGAAATGGAAAGATTGTTTCTGCGAGTTCCATCGGGCAATGGGGCACGATACTGAACGTTGCTTCGTTCTAAAAAATATTATACAGGACTACATCGATAAAGAGCTTTTGGTGCCGGAAGAAAGGGAGGGACGAGTTGCAGTCCTGACCAAGCCTCTCCCAGATCACTCTAAAGAATGACAATGCCAATGCCAATGCCTTCTCATTTTGTCAGGACGATATAGTTCTAGTGGTTTTCCTTTTTCAAGTCGTCATCCTTTTTAAGGCATCAATAAAATCATCAACTTTTCTCATTTAATTATGACATTCTTCTTGTGGTTGTTCTGTTTTTGTTATTATCTCTCCCCCATTACACTGGAACATCTTTTTGAAAATTTGTTTTCAAGCATTATATATGCAGGCAGGATAAACAAATTCCTCATTTCCTGCACTTGTGCATTCATATGCATCAACTCATATTCATTTGCATTCAATTGCATTAATAACAATCTGGTCGGTATTGGGATTTCAACAAACAGTCCCATCACAATTCCTAATGATCCAAAGATCATCGCCAATACTGAACCAAAACCCAGCACTCGAACTGGTATTATTTCAAAATCCAGTATTCAAGCTGGTACATTTTCAACTTTTTGGAAAACCGAGTTCCGACTCGGGTTTTTATTCAAATCATTTTCCTTTGTTGATCCGGGTTCCGACTCGTGATCTCTCTACTTTACTCGAGCCTTGACTCGATTTCTTCATTTTCCTTTGTTGATCCCGGTTCCAACTCGTGATCTCTCTACTTTATTTGAGCCTTGACTCGATTTCTTCATTTTCCTTTGTTGATCCGGGTTCCGACTCGTGATCTCTCTACTTTATTTGAGCCTTGACTCGAACTCTTCATCTTCCTTTGTTGATCCGGGTTCCGACTCGTGATCTCTCTACCTTATTCGAGCCTTGACTCGAACTCTCCATTTTCCTTTGTTTATCCGGGTTCCGACTCGTGATCTCTCTACCTTATTCAAGCCTTGACTCAAACTCTTCATTTTATTTTGTTGATCCGAGTTCTGACTCGTGATCTCTATACCTTATTCGAGCTCAGATTAGAGCTCTTCATTTTCTTTTGTTGATCCGAGTTCTGACTCGTGATCTTTATACCTTGTTCGAGCTCAGGTTAGAGCTCTTCATTTTCTTTTGTTGATCCGAGTTCCGACTCGTGATCTCTATACCTTGTTCGAGCTCAGACTCGAGCTCTTCATTTTCTTTGTTGATCCGGGTTCCGACTCGAGATCTCTTTATTCATTCGAGCTCAGATTCGAGCTCTTCGTTTTTCTTTGTTGATCCGGGTTCCGACTCAAGATCTCTTTATTTGTTCAAGCTCTTTGTTTTTTGTTGATCCGGGTTCCGACTTGAGATCTCTTCGAGCTTGTCATTCTCTTTTGTTGATCCGGGTTCCGACTCGTGATCTCATTACCTTACTCGAACCCTGAATCGAGTTCTTCATTTTCTTTTGTTGATCCGGGTTCCGACTCGAGTTCTCCTTATCTTATCCAAGCTCTAATTCAAGTCCTTCATTTTCCTTTGTTGATCCGGGTTCCGACTCGTGATCTCATTATCTTATTTGAGTTATGATTCGAGCCTTCCATTTTCCTTTGTTGATCCGAGTTCCGACTCATGATCTCTGTATTTTATTCGAGCTCTGACTCGAACTCATTATTCTCCTTTGTTAATCCAAGTAATTTCAATCATCAGGGTCCGTCAATTACTCGAATTTGATATTTTGTCCTCCAAATTCCAATTTAAATCTTCGAATCATGCAATTCTTCAATTTCAACCTACGGGTCACTCAATTCTCAAATTTTTGACCTTCGGGTCATCCAATTCTCAATTTCGACCTTCGGGTCACTCAATTCTTCAATTTCGACCTTCGGATCAACCAATTTCCATGTTTGGACCTTCGGGTCATGCAATTTCCATTTTTTGACCTTCAAGTCAATCAATTTCCAATTTTCGACCTTCGGGTCATCCAATTTCCAATTCTCAATTTCAATTTCCAATTTTCGACCTTCGGGTCAATCAATTTCCAAATTTCGACCTTTAGGTCAACCGATTCTCAATTTCGACCATCAGGTCATCCAATTTCGACCTTCGGGTCATTTAATTTTCAGCAACCAATCTTCCAATTTCCAATTTCGACCTTTGGGTCAATCAATCTCAATATCCAATTTCAAATCATTTTCTCTTGCGAGAGACCCTTTTTAGGGAGAGCACGAGGGAGCTCGTTCTTTTCGCATGCTATCCAATTCGTTCACCTAGCCCCTTTTCAGGGAGAGTTTGAAGGGACTCGTGTCTTTGTGAACCGTTTGCAAAACAATTTCCAATTTCACACAAAAAACCCCTTTTTAAGGGAGAGACTCGACGGAGACTTGTTTCCTTGTGACCCCCCAATTTCATACTAGGCCATCTTCATCATGAGGGACCCTCTCTGCAGGGAGAGTGTGATGGACTCGTTCCTTTCATGACCCAATTTTCAGACCTCACTATTATCGGCCCCCTTTCCATAAGAGAAGCCTAACACTAGGGAGCTTTGACGAAAGCTTAATTTCTCTTCGAAAGTTCGTTTTGCAAACACCTCCTCTTTAGGGAAGAGAGGAGTATTTCCCATTTCCCATTCAGGTAAGGGCTAAGCCTGAGTCTCTCTTTTTGGGGAAAAAAGAGAGGAGAATTTTCGTCACGGATGTATTGAGCCGGATTTCAAATACTCACTTTCACCAAGGATTTCAAGAAAATTTTATCAAATTTGTCAATCAATTGTTGATTTCAGAATCTTTTATTGCACTAATCTCTATCTCAATTTACCTTCAGCATCACTTCCAAATGAGTGAAGCTTTTGCGAAAAGGGATTCAAACTTCAAATTCTTTCTATTGGCCAACCAAAAGGAGGAAGGATAAGTCCTCGATATGGCCAGAAAAGAAGATTCAATGTTATTGAAAAGTCATAGATGATTGATATTGATCGCAGTTATGGCACATCTTTAAGGATTATTCTTGTAAAGACAAGGCAGTGGAAATATCCTAAGCCGCAATTAAATATCCGCAAAAGGGATCTCTCACCTGTCGTCAAGATGAAGGGGAATTAGGCGAGTAGACCCCCGGGGCCAAAGAAGATTCGAAACATCTCCAAGATGACGGAGTTTGTGACGGATCCTTCCAGGGAAAGTCCAAAGCACTGTCGAGATGAAGGCAGATGCGATGAACCTCTCGACAATCCCTAAAAGATATTTAATTTCAGCTATCGCCCAAAGATCTCCGAACCCATCATCCAAGAAGGATCGAAACATCTCCAAGTTGAAGGAGTTTGTGACGTACCCTTCCCAAAAGAGAGAAAGAGAGAAAAAAGAAAGAGAGAAAAAGTAAGAGCATCTCCAAAATGAAGGAGAATATAGCCAAAAAACTCACAGAGAGCCAAAAGAGTGCAGAAAGACTATCATGAGAGAAGCTCTCAGGATATCAAACTGCCAGATCTATCAAGAATCCTCCTTAATCTTGTGAAATTCTATTATCAATATTCTTTCATCAACTGCTTTCATAATATCAAATTCTCTTTCCTGCTCATATCAAGGAAATTGATAACTTCCTTGAAGAAGGTCAATTGCGAGCAATTTGGATTTCAAGTCTCGATTCTACGAAGTGAACCTTATTTGGAGGTAATGCTTTGGGTAGAAAAAAAAAAGAATATCTTTGCAGCCATGTGCAACATTTTCAAAAACTTTGAATTAACAACATTTTGACAATATTTTCTAGCTATCCTGACGTGAAGAGAGAGCTTGATGTTCGTTTTTGATACATCCTGACACCAATTTTAAATCCCTCCTAAGGACTTGATTCCTTCCCTTCTTTGAGAGCATGAACTCTCAGATTGCACACTTCCCTGTGTCCCCACTGTCCCACCATAGACAGTCCCATTTTGGCTTGAGGTTAAGCCACCAATTCCAGCAAAAGGCAATTTCAAAAGCTGATTTTAGTCTCAGCAATGAGACGCCCAAAACCAATCCCTTTTCAAGCTTTAGGGACCCCATTTTCCTTCCTTTTGCGAAACCCCTGTCGGATTTACTGTGCAAAATCCGAAGGTTCCATCATGGTCTCTCCTTTCGAGGATTCCATTCATTTTTTCGCCCGATCAGGATAAGGGTACAAACCTGAGCCTCAATCAAAGAGGTATTTCATTTTCCGCCCGATCAGGATAAGGGTACAAACCTGAGCCTCATCCAAAGAGGTATTTCATTTTCCGCCCGATCAGGATAAGGGTACAAACCTGAGCCTCATCCAATGAGGTATTTCATTTTCCGCCCGATCAGGATAAGGGTACAAACCTGAGCCTCATCCAAAGAGGTATTTCATTTTCCACCCGATCAGGTTAAGGGTACAAACCTGAGCCTCATTCAAAGAGGTATTTCATTTTTCCGCCCGATCAGGATAAGGGTACAAACCTGAGCCTCATTCAAAGAGGTATTTCATTTTCCGCCCGATCAGGATAAGGGTACAAACCTGAGCCTCAATCAAAGAGGTATTTCATTTTCCGCCCAATCAGGATAAGGGTACAAACCTGAGCCTCAATCAAAGAGGTATTTCATCTTCCGCTCAATCAGGTTAAGGGTACAAACCTGAGTCTCATTTCGATGAGATATTCCATTCCCCAATTAGGTCAAGGGTCAAAACCTGAGCTTCGTTCCATGCGAGGTATTTCTGTCCCATCCAGGTTAAGAGAAAAAACCTGAACTTCGCTCTCATAGAGAAAATCTTTCCTCTTTATTCTTCGCTTCATATCTACCATCTTCCTCGGGCTAATTTCTTCACACCCAGTCAGATCCTTCTAACTGGGGCATTTTTTTATGTATAGCCCAAATTTGGTGTGTTTTTCTTTGCCACTAAGCTCGGCCATGAGCCGACTTAGTAGCAAAGAGGGGCATCTGTAAACACCCCAAATTTTCACTCACCTCCCCGACATTTCCACCTCCCATCATCATCCAGCCTCTGAAATCGCTGGAGGGCAAAATGGTCATTTTCTGAGCCCGAACCTTGCAAAAGTCTAAATTTCAACTGCAACTCTCAAATTTCTCTATTTTTATCTCAGATGTTCAAAATTTTACCCCTGACAGGAGACAGACCTCTCCAAAGTCTTGGTTCAAGATTGCATTTCATAAGACATGACATCGCATATCATTGCATGAGCATTTCAAATCACAGCACTGCACAGCATGTCATTTCGAGGTCCAGAACTCTTGATTTCAAAATTTTCAATCCAGATTAGAATTTCAACTCTTTTCAAAATTGATTTCAAAACCCTGGGTCTTCAAAATTATCAATTCTTCCCATTTTACCCCCAAGATTCTGAATGTCAAAATATTTTCTCAGGAAAACGATCTGGATAGTTTTTAATATGGATTTCAGTCACTTCACCTCAGATTTTGCTCTTTTTGACAATTTCAAATATCTTTCTTTTACAAAATCGCCCTACAAGGGCCAACTCTTTCCAAAATTTCTGTTTTGCCCATTAGTCCAGATTTTATGAAAATTCCAAAAAGAAGTTGTTGTTTTATCCTTATTTCAATAAATAAGCAATGTGGGACCCACACTGAGGTGGTGTCACACAAGCTTTTCTTTTGAAAATTTGAATTTTGAAAAACCCAAAAATATAGGAGCCTTGTCCCCTGGATGGTGCCACTTGTCCTTTCTCTCTCCTTCCATTTTCATGCCAAGTGTCATTGTGGGGCTACCTTAAGAAGCCGCCACATGTCATCCCATTTTATCTGCCATGATGTGTCACCCTATCCATCCTGCGCATGTGTCATTCCAAGACTGCCAGGAGATGCCAAGTGTCATAGGTTGTCCTGTCTAGAAAAAGTGGAGCTTGTCTCCTCTGAGGTGGGGCCATTTGAAGTGTGTCTCTTGCAGAGGACACGTGGCAATCTCTCAGTTTCTCAGAAAAAGTAGACGCCATGTGTCGTTTTCTGCTTTCTTCAGAAAAACTAGAATTCAAAAGTAGAAAAACCCCCCCATGAGGTGGCGCATTTTGCTTCCTCCCTTCATGTTCTCCTGCCACATGGCATCGTAGGAGCCACCCTGAGGTGGCGCCACATGTCCACCCTCCATTCCTCCAGGGCCAACCTTCATTTGAATTTCAAACTTCCCCCTGAGGTGGCGCCATTTGAGAAAGCCTCTCCAGCAGGCTGACACTTGGAACCATCCTGGACTGCCACATGTCCAGATCTCCTTTCACCAAAAAAAAGCAAAATTCAAATTCCTCTGAGGTGGCGCCTTCTGAGCCCACTGCTCTGTCCTTTTGACATGTGTCAAACACCTTTTGAGGTGGCACCATTACAGGACTCCACTTGGCTCCATTTTTTATTTTTTATTTTATTTTTAATAAAGGTAGCCCACCATGAGGTGGCGCCACCTGAAGACTCCCTGCAAAAGACAAATTCGAATTTCAAACCCCTCAGATGGCACCCCCTGAGATGGCACCACATGGAGGGCTCAGATCGAGCCTGTTTGAATTTCAAAATTTTTCAGAAAATTTATAAAAACAAGGGTTCACGCCCAGCCTAGGAGATCATCTTTTTTTAGCATTTACCCAAGCCCCGTTTCCTCAAAATCACCTAAGCCGCAATTAAATATCCGCAAAAGGGATCTCTCACCTGTCGTCAAGATGAAGGGGAATTAGGCGAGTAGACCCCCGGGGCCAAAGAAGATTCGAAACATCTCCAAGATGACGGAGTTTGTGACGGATCCTTCCAGGGAAAGTCCAAAGCACTGTCGAGATGAAGGCAGATGCGATGAACCTCTCGACAATCCCTAAAAGATATTTAATTTCAGCTATCGCCCAAAGATCTCCGAACCCATCATCCAAGAAGGATCGAAACATCTCCAAGTTGAAGGAGTTTGTGACGTACCCTTCCCAAAAGAGAGAAAGAGAGAAAAAAGAAAGAGAGAAAAAGTAAGAGCATCTCCAAAATGAAGGAGAATATAGCCAAAAAACTCACAGAGAGCCAAAAGAGTGCAGAAAGACTATCATGAGAGAAGCTCTCAGGATATCAAACTGCCAGATCTATCAAGAATCCTCCTTAATCTTGTGAAATTCTATTATCAATATTCTTTCATCAACTGCTTTCATAATATCAAATTCTCTTTCCTGCTCATATCAAGGAAATTGATAACTTCCTTGAAGAAGGTCAATTGCGAGCAATTTGGATTTCAAGTCTCGATTCTACGAAGTGAACCTTATTTGGAGGTAATGCTTTGGGTAGAAAAAAAAAAGAATATCTTTGCAGCCATGTGCAACATTTTCAAAAACTTTGAATTAACAACATTTTGACAATATTTTCTAGCTATCCTGACGTGAAGAGAGAGCTTGATGTTCGTTTTTGATACATCCTGACACCAATTTTAAATCCCTCCTAAGGACTTGATTCCTTCCCTTCTTTGAGAGCATGAACTCTCAGATTGCACACTTCCCTGTGTCCCCACTGTCCCACCATAGACAGTCCCATTTTGGCTTGAGGTTAAGCCACCAATTCCAGCAAAAGGCAATTTCAAAAGCTGATTTTAGTCTCAGCAATGAGACGCCCAAAACCAATCCCTTTTCAAGCTTTAGGGACCCCATTTTCCTTCCTTTTGCGAAACCCCTGTCGGATTTACTGTGCAAAATCCGAAGGTTCCATCATGGTCTCTCCTTTCGAGGATTCCATTCATTTTTTCGCCCGATCAGGATAAGGGTACAAACCTGAGCCTCAATCAAAGAGGTATTTCATTTTCCGCCCGATCAGGATAAGGGTACAAACCTGAGCCTCATCCAAAGAGGTATTTCATTTTCCGCCCGATCAGGATAAGGGTACAAACCTGAGCCTCATCCAATGAGGTATTTCATTTTCCGCCCGATCAGGATAAGGGTACAAACCTGAGCCTCATCCAAAGAGGTATTTCATTTTCCACCCGATCAGGTTAAGGGTACAAACCTGAGCCTCATTCAAAGAGGTATTTCATTTTTCCGCCCGATCAGGATAAGGGTACAAACCTGAGCCTCATTCAAAGAGGTATTTCATTTTCCGCCCGATCAGGATAAGGGTACAAACCTGAGCCTCAATCAAAGAGGTATTTCATTTTCCGCCCAATCAGGATAAGGGTACAAACCTGAGCCTCAATCAAAGAGGTATTTCATCTTCCGCTCAATCAGGTTAAGGGTACAAACCTGAGTCTCATTTCGATGAGATATTCCATTCCCCAATTAGGTCAAGGGTCAAAACCTGAGCTTCGTTCCATGCGAGGTATTTCTGTCCCATCCAGGTTAAGAGAAAAAACCTGAACTTCGCTCTCATAGAGAAAATCTTTCCTCTTTATTCTTCGCTTCATATCTACCATCTTCCTCGGGCTAATTTCTTCACACCCAGTCAGATCCTTCTAACTGGGGCATTTTTTTATGTATAGCCCAAATTTGGTGTGTTTTTCTTTGCCACTAAGCTCGGCCATGAGCCGACTTAGTAGCAAAGAGGGGCATCTGTAAACACCCCAAATTTTCACTCACCTCCCCGACATTTCCACCTCCCATCATCATCCAGCCTCTGAAATCGCTGGAGGGCAAAATGGTCATTTTCTGAGCCCGAACCTTGCAAAAGTCTAAATTTCATCTGCAACTCTCAAATTTCTCTATTTTTATCTCAGATGTTCAAAATTTTACCCCTGACAGGAGACAGACCTCTCCAAAGTCTTGGTTCAAGATTGCATTTCATAAGACATGACATCGCATATCATTGCATGAGCATTTCAAATCACAGCACTGCACAGCATGTCATTTCGAGGTCCAGAACTCTTGATTTCAAAATTTTCAATCCAGATTAGAATTTCAACTCTTTTCAAAATTGATTTCAAAACCCTGGGTCTTCAAAATTATCAATTCTTCCCATTTTACCCCCAAGATTCTGAATGTCAAAATATTTTCTCAGGAAAACGATCTGGATAGTTTTTAATATGGATTTCAGTCACTTCACCTCAGATTTTGCTCTTTTTGACAATTTCAAATATCTTTCTTTTACAAAATCGCCCTACAAGGGCCAACTCTTTCCAAAATTTCTGTTTTGCCCATTAGTCCAGATTTTATGAAAATTCCAAAAAGAAGTTGTTGTTTTATCCTTATTTCAATAAATAAGCAATGTGGGACCCACACTGAGGTGGTGTCACACAAGCTTTTCTTTTGAAAATTTGAATTTTGAAAAACCCAAAAATATAGGAGCCTTGTCCCCTGGATGGTGCCACTTGTCCTTTCTCTCTCCTTCCATTTTCATGCCAAGTGTCATTGTGGGGCTACCTTAAGAAGCCGCCACATGTCATCCCATTTTATCTGCCATGATGTGTCACCCTATCCATCCTGCGCATGTGTCATTCCAAGACTGCCAGGAGATGCCAAGTGTCATAGGTTGTCCTGTCTAGAAAAAGTGGAGCTTGTCTCCTCTGAGGTGGGGCCATTTGAAGTGTGTCTCTTGCAGAGGACACGTGGCAATCTCTCAGTTTCTCAGAAAAAGTAGACGCCATGTGTCGTTTTCTGCTTTCTTCAGAAAAACTAGAATTCAAAAGTAGAAAAACCCCCCCATGAGGTGGCGCATTTTGCTTCCTCCCTTCATGTTCTCCTGCCACATGGCATCGTAGGAGCCACCCTGAGGTGGCGCCACATGTCCACCCTCCATTCCTCCAGGGCCAACCTTCATTTGAATTTCAAACTTCCCCCTGAGGTGGCGCCATTTGAGAAAGCCTCTCCAGCAGGCTGACACTTGGAACCATCCTGGACTGCCACATGTCCAGATCTCCTTTCACCAAAAAAAAGCAAAATTCAAATTCCTCTGAGGTGGCGCCTTCTGAGCCCACTGCTCTGTCCTTTTGACATGTGTCAAACACCTTTTGAGGTGGCACCATTACAGGACTCCACTTGGCTCCATTTTTTATTTTTTATTTTATTTTTAATAAAGGTAGCCCACCATGAGGTGGCGCCACCTGAAGACTCCCTGCAAAAGACAAATTCGAATTTCAAACCCCTCAGATGGCACCCCCTGAGATGGCACCACATGGAGGGCTCAGATCGAGCCTGTTTGAATTTCAAAATTTTTCAGAAAATTTATAAAAACAAGGGTTCACGCCCAGCCTAGGAGATCATCTTTTTTTAGCTCTGGTGAACTTGGAAAATCCGACCTAGCCTTCCTAAAATCAGATTTTGAACTGTGGAAATCGTGCCCCCTTTGGCGCATTGAAGAAGGTGGAGTAGAGCTCGTGCTGTGGCCAATTCGATTCCAACAGAGGTCGATTTTTGTGAACCATCTGAAGCCCGGAGCGAAGAACGAAGGAAGCTCGTGATAGCCGCCCCTTTCAAGAGCTCCTACGCTGCGTAACGAAACAAGGTGCACTTCTTTTCCCATTGATTTGATTCTATAATTCGAATCGGGAGTCGTTTGAAGAAAGAGCTCATCCGAGGGATGGATTGAGCTATTCTCATAAAACGACATATATCAAATGTTTCATTATGCTTCCTTGATGATTTTTAACATTCATTTAGTTAGCTAGATTTAATTTGCATTTTATTTCATTCATTTAGTACATTTCATGAATTAATTAGGATTAATTTAGCATTTATTTCAATTCTGCTTATTTTCAGTAGGTCTCTGTTTTTGTCAGTCAGTCCACACGTCATTTCATGCATTTATTTTTTGCTAAAAATCCCAAAAAAATCACGGAATGCGCCTTTAGATGTCCCTGAAATGTTGCCAAAAATTCGGAGGCGTTTGAATTTGTTTACTGCGGTAAACATTCAAAATGGCAAGTTGGGTTTTTTTACCTGGGATGCATTTTGAAAATCATTTGCCGACTTGTAAAATCGTGATATCCCTCATGGGAGATTCGATTTTCGATCCAAAACATGTTCTGAACTCGGAAGAATGTCTCGTTTTTAATATGATTTTTTCAGGTTTTTCGGATTTTGTTTTATATCTGATAAAAATCCGAGAGTTCGGGACACGTGTCAGAGCCTAATTTGGGCCTCTGAGATCTTGGATCGACTTAGAGCTATGGTTTCTCTTTGTGTGTTGCTCCACATCCGAAACTGTAAAAAGTGAAAGTGGTGTCCGAGATGTCCTCTGTTTGACTCTGAAAGCCTGTAATTTTTAGAACAGTGTTGACCCCTGCTTTGGATTTTTCTTGTCAGCCCTCTGTTTTGCTACATTTGTCTATTCTGTTAGTTTAGGCAGAAATAGTTATATTTTTATCTGTGTTTCCGTTGATCAAATGCCCAAGTCATAAACATGAAAGTTGTTCATGTAGATGTCGTACATAACTCTGATTAATTTCGTAAATTTCCATGGCCGTTTTGTATTTCTTTAGCATTTTTCGTCAGATTAGTGTGATTTTTACCTCTGTCCGAACTAAATCTCTGTTATTGAACTCACCATGGCTCAAATCCCGCGGCTATAAAAACCAAAAATGTTCCATTTCGGGTCTTTTAGCAATCTGCAAAATATTAGAAATTTCCATGGTGTAAATCTTGCGTTATCATATTAAACATTGCATTTGGTTCGGATCCATAGGCAAAATCCATCATTTTAGGACTTTCCTTGAATTTTATCATTTAAATCATATCATTTCGTGATTTTTAGCATTCTAGGTTGTTTATCAGAGTGTTTAGATGCTTAATACCGAATTTGGTGCAATTTGGAATCCATTTGAGGTTCGGATCATCCATAATACCAAAACAGGGTCCCGCAGGACCCAGATCCAAGCGAAAAACAAGCGAAAATCGTTATTTTTGATAAATTGCGAAATACCAAATTCTGATTTTACAGTCCTAATGTGTTTAGCAGCATGTCATCATGTCTCTTACTACATTTCATCATCATTTGATTCACTTTGAATTTCAAAATCTCAATTTTACCAAGTTTTCTTTCAAAAAACCCTGATTTTAAAGGTATAACTTTATAATTAGGGGTATTTTGGTCATTTTAACCTCAATTCCGAATTTCAAATTGTTTTTCACTGAATTTCTAGCATTTTCATCATTTCAAAATATCAAGGAAGCACGAGAATAGGGTTTATATCCAATTAAATCCAATAATTTCATAATATTATTGGAAAATCTTGGAAAAACCCACATATTTGAGCTAACCCAATTTCAAGTTTGGCAGGAACAATCAAAAGAAGGAGCTGAAGTCTGCAAATTTCTTTTATTTCCTTTATTTAGTGATGTAATAATGTAAATTTTAGAATAAGAGATTTAATTTCCTGCTTAGACTAGGATGCATATCATATAGTTTGAATTTATGCAATATCCTGTTTCTATGATTCATGCATTTTATTTCAAAAGCACTATGGATGTTCACGAATGGCACGTGCACCAACTCTTAGGGAGTTGATGGACTGGGTGGGATCCATATTTACGGCCCTAGTCGGAATATGGACGAGACCCAGATCCATCATCTTTCTACTAGTCACATTGAGCCTACACTCTTAGGCTATCTTAAAATGCACATCATATTTCCAAAGTTTTCAAAATCATGTGCATCAAATCAACTAAATTCTGGACATATTCATGGCCACAGTCAGGATATGTGAAGGATTTATCTTGACTTAATGCATATTTTTCCAACAAATCTCTTAGAAAATCTTTTCAAAGTGCATTCATTCACTTATGTCATTTGCATCATAAAATCATTGATTTTCTCAAGATTTTCTCAAGAAAACTTCATTCTCAAGAAATCGATTTCTCAAGAAATTCTAATGATTTTTCAAAATCGGTTTTCCAAAGACAAGTTTTTCCACAGTTTTCCCAGGAAAATGATATTTTCTTAAGATATTCAAAAGAGTTTTCCAATCTTTCTTCAAGATCCAAAATCGATTTCCAAGTAGTTCAAAAGGTAAAATTCCCAGGATTTCGATTCCCCAAGTTTTGAATTTCCTTCTCCAATGAGTTTTCCTATAAATTTTCCATCATTTTCCTAAGAAAACTCTCAAAGTCCAAGTTTTCCTAAGAAGTGTTTCCCTTTTCAAAAGGTTCATCTTTTCTCAAGAATCACTTCCATTTTCCCAAGATTTTCAACTATTTCTGATTTTTCCACATCTTTATAAGCTTTCTCATGTTTTCAAAAACCCCTTTTTTATCTGAGTTTCTTGAGAAATTGACCTTTTTCCTGAGAGATTCTTTCCAACTCCAAATGTTTTTCTAAGCATACATCATGTTTTCCAACTGGCATTTTCCAAAATCTCATAGCACATGCCTGAATTCTCTGTGCATTTAGGATAGAACATAACTTTGATAATTTCGCTAAGTCAAGCATAGTTTTGGTCCTTGGTTCGATTACCCCTGTTAAAGGCGACAGGAATGGTCGAACCTCGTACCGACAGGTCGATCCCCATCCCATGGATTTTTCGGCAATTTTCAAAAACGGAGGCGAGTATTTCAAAAACAATTTCCAAAATCCGGTCAAGTTTGAAGCGCGAAAGCAATTCCCTTCCTTTTTCTCTTCCGCAAGGAAGGGAAGACGGAGGAAAAATTTCGCGATGCAAACATGCCCACATCGAAAAAGGCCAAGGAGAAACCACAGATTGCAAGTATGCAGCTGGCGCATGAATGGAAGGTGCGTGCATTTGGCATTTTATGCACTTCCTAATAAAATGATGGCAATCCTGTTGCATGGTTTTCCAATAATATCCTGCCCGGATGATCTGCTTGACGATTGTTTGGTAGCCAACGTGGCCACCACAAATTCCCTCGTGTGCCTCTCAGATAACTTTCATGGCTTTATCCTTATCTAAGCACCTGGCGTATTCAGAACTGAACCCACGACGGTAGAGAGTATTGGCAAGGATGAAATAACGGGCTGACATGCGTCGAATGGCACGTTGCTCCTTTCTTGGCATTTCTGATGGAAATTCACCAGTTTTAATAAAGTTTTTGATGTCTTGGTACCAAGGCTTCTCTTTTTGAGTAGCTTGGTTCACTTGCTCAGCTGGAATGAAAGCAGGTTGATCAAGTCTGCCGATCTCGAAGGAACGACAAGATTCACTGTCTTTGAATGACAAAATGGAGCCCAGACTGGCCAAACCATCAGCTATATGGTTGTATTCCCTCTTGACATGATTGAGCTGAAATTCTTCAAAGTTGCCTATGAGAGCTGAGGCAATCTTCTAATAGGGGATTAGCTTTGAATCCTTGACTTGCCACTCAGCATTAACTTGACTGACAACGAGCAAAGAATCACCGAAGGCGTGTACTCTCTTGACATTGAAGTCATGTAAGTTCCTAAGGCCTTGTATCAAAGCTTCGTACTCGACCATGTTGTGAGTACACTGAAAACTGAGTTTGAGGGAATAAGGGATCATCTCCTTTTCGGGAGTGATTAACAAGATCCTAATCCCTATGCCAGACATGTTTCTGGCTCCATCAAAGAAAAGGGTCCAAACTGAGGACTCCTGAACATTGCAAATTCGATCGTCGGGAAAATCATCTTTTGCCTTGATCTCTTCTGTCAACGAAAAATCTGCCAACTGATCTGTGATGGACTGACCCTTGACTGACTTTTGAGATACATATTCTAAGTCGTATTGCATCAAGAGAACTTGCCATTTCGCAATCCCTCCAGTAAGGAAAGACTACTCAAGGATATACTTGAGGGGATTGAGTCTTGACAAGATTTTGATTTCTGAGGCCAAGAGATAATGTCTTAGCTTTTGACACATCCATACTAAAGCTAGACATGTCTTTTTCATTTGAGAATATCTCTCCTCATAATCGATGAAAGTCTTGCTTATGTAGTAGATGGCATGCTCTATCCGGCTGCCTCCCTCTTACTGTGCAAGAAATCCTCCACAAGCATTCTTATTGACATAAATGTATAAGAGAAGCGGTTTTCCAAGTTCTGGTGGCTTCAGAACAAGTGCATTGAGGATATACTGCTTGATGCGCTCAAACGAGAAATGACATTCTGGTCCCTACTCAAACTTTACTTCTTTTCTCAACAAGTGATTGAAGGGCTCACATCTCATGGCCAAATTGGAGATGAAGCGACGGATCGACTAAATACGACCCTAGAGGCTCCTTAGTTCTTTTAGATTGGTGGGAGGCGGCATATCAATGATCGCCTTTTCCTTGGCAGGATCTACCTCTATGCCTTTCTTGCTGATCATATAGCCAAGTAGTTTGCCTAACTCTACTCCAAAGACACACTTCTGCGGATTGAGTCTCAACTTGTAGAGAATAAGTCTTTCAAAGACTTGGCCGAGAGCATCAAGATGATCCTCTCCTTCTTTGGATTTGACCAAGATGTTATCCATATATGCATCCATGTTTTTGTGCATCTGGTCATGAAAGATAACGACCATTGCTGTCTGATAGGTTGCTCCAACATTCTTGAGCCCAAACGACATGACTGTGTAGCAAAAGGTGCCCCAAGGCATGGTAAAAGAAGTTTTGGATTGGTCACAAGTGGCCAATTTGATTTGATTGTAGCCTGAATATCCATCCATAAAGGAAAACATGGCATGGCCCGCCGTGCTATCGATCAAAAGATCGATGTTGGGGAGCGGATAATCATCTTTCGGGGTGGCCTTGTTGAGATCCCTGAAATCGATACAAATTCGGACTTTGCCATTCTTTTTGGGAACTGCTACGATGTTCGCCAACCAGTCCGGGTATTCGATAGTCCGAATGAATCCTGCCTTTAACAGTTCCTTAAGTCCTTCTTTGACTTGCGGTGCTACTCGGGGATCCATTTTCCTTAATTTTTGTTTGATTGGCTTGCAATAAGACTTTAGCACAAGGCGATGCTCAACCAGCTTGGGATCTAAACCTGGCATATCCTCATAAGTCGAAGCAAAGACTTCTTGGTGCTGTTTGAGGAAATGGATGAGCCTTTTCTTCTCACCTGAACTTAGACTGGAACCAATTTTGAGGATCTTCGGATCATCTTCTGAACCAATATTGACCTCTTTTGTCGGATCCTGAACCACGGTGATGGTTCGTCCTGCTTCTGAATACTGGCGAACTCTGGCAAATCTTGAATCACTGAGTCAAATTCTGCTAACTCTTCGATCTGCTATGTTACCTTGTTGACATCTGCCCTTGCCTTTGCCTTGCAGATTCTGGCTGGTTTAGATTTATTTTGAGAAAAGTTGGTATTGATAACGAGCTTTTTGAGCAATTTAGGAGCCATGATCTAGGCAGTCCTGAAAAGCGCAAGGAAGGTTTTTGAGAAAAAGGTAAGATATTCAAAAATAGCCTTTTGTACAGAAGTAGAGAATGGCAACATAAAAAAGGATATAAGCAAAGAATTTGTGTACGCCAAGATGTGAAGAGAAAATCAAAATTTCATTGATTGAACAAAATTTGGTATTTACAGGCGATTGTTTGATGAAGAAAGGAAAACTGGGGTGGACTTGCCCCTACAAAATGACATAAAGAAAGAAAATAGAAAACACTGACATTGTCTTCTTCATTCTTCTCCCTTGATGAAGGTGGTGTGTTTGCCGGATGACTGTCCTGAAAAATCCAAACCTGCACTGGTGACATGCCCAGCGTGGATGATTGGCTCCAAAATGCGATCTTCATTCTTACCAAGGCCCCTGAAGGGCTGGTAGCCATGCTTCATCAGAAGATCAAACCCTTTCTTTGTTTTCGAGAATTGAGGAAACAGAGGGTGATCCTTAAATGAAGTGCAATCGAGGCGCCCACCTAGCTTGAAAAAGCAAGGTCCCTGCCACTGAACCACTGCTGTAATGTTTTTTGTCGGCTGGACTTCTTTCAACTTCATCATGTCCAAGCTTTCACTTAAACTGATTTTATCGACTTTCCGGATGCTCGGGATGTCGGCAATGAAAGTAGGACGAGGAATCATCGGCTGCGGGAGTCTTTCTTCCGGATCCTCTCCTAGGATCGTGGTAATCATGCCCCCTTTCGACCACTTGATGCACTGATGCAAGGTTGAAGGAACAACATTGGCGTTGTGAATCCAAGTACGTCCCAAAAGAAGATTGTATGTGGGTGGAACATTGACCACATGGAAGAGCACGGTATGCACTAAATAATTGATGAAAATTTTGAGAAAGATTTTTCCCCTGGTTGTCTATCCATGGTTATCAAAACCGTAGATCGTTATCGGATTCGGGGTGTATTCTTCTTCTTTCAGACCCAAGGCCTTGGCCGTCATCTCTGGACAAATGTTGAGGCTGCTGCTTCCGTCAACCAGCACGTGAGAGAATGTCATGCCCTTGGTCCGTACCACTATATACAAGGCGTTGTTGTGGAAAGAATAAGGCTTCGGCAAATCCTCATCAAAAAAGGTGATTGGTGCATTCATCTTAGCCTGATTGACGATTTGAGCCATATCTTGTGGAGTCGTGCTAGGCTTGACTTTGATTTTTCGCAATAAATCCTCCAGAACCTGTTGATGTTCTGGGGAAGCGTGGGTCAGATCCAGGATAGAAATGTTGGATAGTAAAGTGATCGGCTTCTGCACTGACCCTGAAGTTTCTCCTTTCTTTGAAGCTGCTTTGACAAAGCGCTTCGGGATCTTGGGAATTGACTTGGTGATTTCTGTTGTCACCTTTGCTGGCTCCTTGGTTGATTTCTTGTTGTTAGAAAATACAGTAATATTCACCCTCTTGGCGGAAGACTGCGCTTGACGAAGGACTAGGATCTGATGTTGATCCTGGATGTCCTGATTGGAACATGGATGGATACTGTTTTGGAGAGAAAATGCCTGTTCTGAAATCAATGATGCAGAATGCTTAGGGAAGGGCTTGGATAAAATTTCGGGTTGTTGCTTATCCTCATCCTTGTGATCGTCGCAAAATTTTTCCCTCTTCCCTTCCCTGTGGGAGAGAAAGAGGAAAATTGCTTTTGCGAGTCAAACTTGACCAGAGTTTTGGAAATTGTTTTGAAATACTCGCCTCCATTTTTTAAAATAGCGGGAAAATCCATGGGATGAGGCTCGACCTGTCGGTACGAGGTTCGACCGCTCCTGCCGCGTTTAACAGGGGTAATCGAACCAAGGACCAAAAATGTGTTTGATTTAGTTAAATTATCAAAATTGTGTTTTATCCTAAATGCACAGAGAATTCAGGCATGTGCTATGAGATTTTGTAAAATGCAAGTTGGAAAACATGATGCATGCTTGAAAAATGCTTTTGGAGTTGGAAAATACTTCTCAGGAAAAAGATGAAAATCAATTTCTCAGGAAATTCTGATGAAAAGTTGTGAAATCTCATGAAAATTTGTAAATATTTGGGAAAATCATGAATGGTTGAAAAATCCTGGGAAAGTAGAAGAAATTCTTGAGAAAAGATGAACATTTGAAAAGGAAAATGTTTGTCAGGAAAACTCTGATTTTGAAAATCTTCTTTGGAAAAATGATTGAAATTTTATTGGAAAACTCTTTGGAGAGGGGAAATCAAAACTTAGGAAATTGAAATCCTGAGAATATTGTCCTTGAAATATCTGGAAGTCGATTTTGATTCTTGAGAAAGATGAGAAACTTCTTTTAAAAATCTTAAGAAAATAACATTTTCCAGGGAAAACCTTGGAAAAACTTGACTTGGGAAATCCAATTTTGAAAATTCTCAGAGTTTCTTGAGAAATAAATTTCCATGGGATGAAATTTTCTTGAGAAAATGCAGGTGATTTCATGATGCAAGTGATTTGAATGGATGAATACCCTTTTGAGAAAATAACTCTTCAGGAAAATATGCAATTTTAGAATTAGACTAAGTAGAATTATCCCATATTCCGACTATGGCCGTAAATATGTTCATAATTTACTTAGTTAACTCTAAAATATTTTGTAAAACCTTGAAGATATGCAGTGAATTTTGGAAGATAGCCTAAGAGTGTAGGCTCGGTGTGAGTAATAGGAAGATGTTGAATCTGGGTCTCGTCCATATTCCGACTAGGGCCGTAAATATGGACTCCACCGAGTTCATCAACTCCCTAAGAGTTAGTGCATGTTCCATTCATGTACATCCACAGTGATGTTGAAGTAAAATGCATGAATCACATAATCAGGATATTGCGGAAATTCAAACTATATGATATGCATCCTAATCTAAGCAGGAAATTAAGTCTCTTATTCCAAAATTTACATTATTACATCACTAATTAAATGAAATAAAAGGAAATTGCAGACTTCAGCTCCTTATTTTGAATGTCCCTGCCAAACTCGAAATGGGGTTAGCTCAAATATGTAGGTTTTTCCAAGATTTTCCAATAATATCCTGAAATTATTGGACTTAGTCGGATATAAACCTTATTTTCACACTTTCTTGATAATTGAAATGATGTAAATGCAAGAAAATACAATGAGGAATAATTTTGAAATTAAAAATTGTGGTCAAAATGACCAAAATACCCATAATTTTGAAGTTACACCTTTAAAATCAGGGTTTTTAAAGAAAATTTTGGTAAAATCGAGATTTTGAAATATGAATTAAACCAAATGATGATGAAATGCAAGATAAGACATGATGACATTCTGCTAAACACATTCAGACTGTAAAATCAGAATTTGACATTTTGCAACTCATCCAAAAAATGAATTTCGCTTGTTTTTTGCTTGGATCAAGGTCCTGCAGGGCACTGTTTTGAATATACGGCTAAACCAAGGATCAAACGAATTCCAAATCATGCCAAATTTGGTAGGGAGCACCCCTCTACCCTTAGAAACAACCTAGAATGATAAAATGCATGAAACGGCATGGCCTAGATGCAAACTTTCAAAGAAAATCCTAAAATAGGCAAATTTCGCATACGGGCACGAACTAAATGTAGTATTTAACGCAATAATGCAAAATTCCACCATACAAATGTCTGATATTTTGCAGAATGCTAAATGACCTGAAAATGAACAATTTTGGTTTTTACAGTTCCAGAATTTAAACTACGGTGATCCGGGTAACTGGAATTTGGTTCTGACGAAGGTAAAATCAATTTGTTCTGATGTAAAATTGAATACAAATAGCGGCCGACCATACAAACTCCTGAAATTTAAATGGGGAACCAATGACATGTGCAGGAATGACTTTCCTTTTTATATCTTCGGCATTTGGTCAACAGGAACAGGGATAAAAATATGACATTACATGCCTAAATCAGATGAACAGATGAAAATGCAAAACAGGAGTCTGAAATGAAAAATACGAAAATGGTATTAAGACTATTTTAAAAATAACAAAATTTTACAAGCAAACAGAGGACATCCGGAGAATAAATTTCCTTTTTTACAGATTCGGATTTGGAGCAATACCCAAATAGAACCAATCGACCTAAGTCGATCCAAAGTCTCAGAGACTCAAATCAAGCTCTGACACATGTCCCAAACTCTCGGATTTTTGTCATACATCATAAAAATTCAGAAACATCTAAGAAAATCATGTTAAATACTAGACATTATTTTGAGTTCAAGGAATTTTTCAGATTGAAAATAGGATCTCCTATGAAGGAGATCACGATTTTATAAGTCGAAAATAAATCTTCAGAACGTTTCCTGGGTCACAAAACACGACCTAGAATTTTGAACTTTGAACATAGTAAACGAATTCAAATCACTCCTTTTTTTTTGCAGATTGTTAAGAACACCTAAGGGCGCATACTTGGATTTTTTTAGCATTTTTAATGAAAAATAAATACATGAAATGATGAGTGGATTGACTGACAAAAACAGGGGATTACTGAAACTGAGCAGAATTGAAATAAACACTGAATTAAACCTAATTAACTGATAAAACATGTCAAATTAATGAAATAAAATATAAATTAAATCTAACTAAATGCATAAATGCTAGAAAATCATCAAGTAAGCATGCTTATTTTAATATATGTCATTTTATGGGAATGGTTCAATCCACCCTCCGGACGAACCCTTTCTTCAAAACGAAAAATTTACGTGATTCAATATGTGAATCAAAATAGAAACATTGTTTCACTAGAATCGACTGAGATAGGAGCCTACCTTGTGTTCTTCTAGTATCTCTGGACCTCCAAAGGGGCGTGGACTCAAAAGAAGGAGAAAGGAGTTCAGCACTTAGGTTGAAATTCAGATCCAAAAAAGAAGAAACATCTTCTGGACTGGGCGTGGGCTATGGTATTTGTAGAAATTTTGGAGAATTTTGAAATTCAAACAGAGTCAATCTGAGCCTTTCATGTGGCGCCATCTCAGGGCATGCCATTTTGGATTTCTGAAATAAATAAAATAAGAATTTTGTGAGTGAGACACCTCAGCAGAGTTTGAAAATTTTCAAAATTTAGGTTTGCTTGATTTTCTCTGCAGGAGCTTCCCATATGGCGCCACCTGAGAGGGTGCTACCTTGGAGTTTAAAATTCAAAGCTTTGCTTTTCTGGAAGAAGGAGAGATTGCCACATGGCGCCACCTCAGAGTGGCTCCACACTAACATGTGTCAGAAGGAAAGGCAGAGGTCTCAGATGGCGCCACCTCAGAGGAGTTTGAATATTTAAATTTCTGCTTTTTCTGGAGGGAGCAAGGGCTGACATGTGGCGCCACCTCAAGGTGGCTCCACACTGCCATGTGGCAAGAGGACAGGAGCAGAGGAAGCAGAATGCACCACCTCAGAGAAGAATTTGAAATTTAAATGAGGTTGGGTGTGGAAGAATGGAGGGTGGCCATGTGGCGTCACCTCTGGGAGATCCTGCAGTGACATGTGGCAGGAAGGTAGAGAAGGAGGAAAAGGGGGTCATGTAGCGCCACCTCAAATTAAATTAAAAAATGAATTTAGGGAGGAAAATCAGAATTTGCACCACCTCAGCCTGGGTTTGAACTTTTGAATTGTTGCTTTTTCTGAAGGAGGCAAAGAGTGACATGTGTCCTTTTACTTTTTTCTGAGAAAAGCTAAGAGTGACATGTGTCCTTTGCTTTTTCTGAGAAAAGCAGAGAGAGACATGTGTCCCTTGCTTTTTCTGAGAAAAGCAGAGAGAGACATGTGTCCCTTGCTTTTTCTAAGAAGAGCAAAAGGGTGACATGTGTGCCTTACTTTTTCTGAGAAGAGCAGAGAGTGACATGTGTCACTTGCCTTTTCTGAGGAAAGGAGAGAGTGACATGTGTCACTTGCATTTTCCGAGGAAAGGAGAGAGTGACATGTGTCACCCTGTAGGAGAAGCTCCTCAAATGGCGCCACCTCAGGGGAGACAAGATCTACTTTTTCTAGACAAGGCAGAACATGACACGTGGTGTCTCAGGGTGACATTAGAATGACACATGGCAAGGGATGAAGGTGGTGGACATTGACACGTGGCAAAGAAATGGAAGGTGAGAGAAAATGACATGTGGCGCCACCTTTGGGTGAACCCCACACTGACACTTGGCGAAGAAATGGAAGGAGAGAGAAAGGGCCCAATGGCGCCAATTCACGGACAAGGCTCCTATATTTTTGGGCTTTTCAAAATCCAAGTTTTTCAACAAAAAAGCCAATGTGGCACCACCTCAGGGTGCTTATTGAAATAAAGGCAAGACAATAAAACCTCTTTTTTGGAATTTTCATAAAATTTAGACTAACTGGCAAATAAGGAACACTTGGCCTATTTTGCAGAAATTTTGAAAAGAGGAGGCCCCTATAGGGCAATTTTGTAAAAGAATGAAATTGCTGACAAAAGGGGAAAATCTGGGGTAAAATGGCTAAATTCAGTGTTAAAAAACCATATTGAAAATATCCAGATTGTTTTCTTCAGAAAATATTTGAAATTCAGAGTCCTGGGGGTAAAATGGGAATAATTGACAATTTTGAAGACCCAGGGTTTTGGAATTAATTTTAAAAAGAGTTGAAATTTGAATCTGGATTGCAATTTTTTAAATTGAGAATTCTGGACCTCGAAATGACATGCTGTGCAGTGAAATGATATGAAATGTTCATGTAATGCTATGCAAAGACATGTTTCAAGAAATACTATTCTGCCTCAGGAAATGGGAATTCTAACTCTTTGTCGAGAATAGAATTTTGAAAATTTGCAGATTGAAGATATCTCTGAGCCTAAATAGAGAAATTTTGAGACTCCGGAATGAAATTTAGGACTTTTTGCAAGGTTCAGTCTCAGAAAATGACCATTTTGCCCTCCAATGATCTCAAGAAATGAATTGTGATGTTCGGCAAAAATATCGGGGAGGTGAGTGAAAATTTGGGGTGTTTACAGATGCCCCTCTTTGCTACTAAGTCGGCTTGTGGCCGAGCTTAGTGACAAAGAAAAACACACCA
This sequence comes from Nuphar pumila, assembly GCF_984573655.1. NCBI lineage: Eukaryota > Viridiplantae > Streptophyta > Magnoliopsida > Nymphaeales > Nymphaeaceae > Nuphar > Nuphar pumila. The sequence goes on along the minus strand of NC_143262.1, from coordinate 50,855,671 downwards.
AATTTGGGCTATATAAAAAAAAATGTCCCAGATGGAAGGATCTGACTGGGTGTAAGGAAATTAGCCCTGATGAAGATGGTAGATATGGAATGGAGAATGAAGAAAGATTCACTCTGCAAGAGTGAAGTTTAGGTTTTTGCACTTATCCTGGATGGGACAGCAAAATGCTTCGCAAGGGAAGAGGCTCAGGTTTAACCTTCGGCCTTATTGAGGAATGGAATACCTCATCGAAATGAGACTCAGGTTTATACCCTAATCCTGATCGGGTAGAAAATGAGATACCTCATCAAAGGAGGCTCAGGTTTGTACCCTTATCCTGATAGGGCGGAAAATGAAATACCTCATCAAAGGAGGCTCAGGTTTGTACCCTTATCCTGATTGGGCGAAAAATGAAATACCTCTTTGAGTGAGGCTCAGGTTTGTACCCTTAACCTGATTGGGCGGAAAATGGAATACCTCAAGTTTATAGGAAAATGGAATACCTAAATTTTTAGAAAAACCCCACTTTTTTGTAAATATTTCTCAAGAATTATAAAATGATTTTAAAAAAAAATCTCTTAATTTTCTTAGTTTCATAAGCTTTATTTCAAAAATATCAAAAAAAATAGAAAATGAGGAAAAGAGTAAAAATATAAAAAAAAAGAAATCCAGAAAAATATAGTTTGAAAAACCTTTTTTTTTTTTAAAAAGCATCCCTTTAGTTAAAACCATTTTTGGAAAAACTTTTTTTTGAAAACAACCATTATTTTGAAAAATTTTCAAGAGGGACCAGTTTTGGAAAAAATTTCGTGGTAAAAGGGTCTCTCTCTCTCTCTCTCTCCCTCTCGCAGGCCACCCTCCGGAAGCTTCCTCGATCACGCAACCATCCACTCAATCCCTCTCCTCCATCCATCGCCAACAAATCCCTTCTCGATTCTTCCTTCTTCTCCTATTTAACAAACCCTATTACTCCTTCTCGATCCGTTATCACCCCTCCATCGCATGCTCTTCTAAACCCTTCTTCTTCCTCCTTCTTCCCTTGTCCTCTTCTCCTTATTTCTTCTTGTAGGCTTCCCCCATCAATGGAAGGAGCTTCAATCCCGAAGCAATAGCCACGACAGGTACCCCTTCTCCATTTTATTTCTGTTTTATGTTAATTTTTTTTCTTTCTTCAGTTCATCGCTCTTTTCCTTTTTTTGTAACGTTTCTTCATCTACACCCCTCTGTCATGATTTGGCGCTCAATATATCTCAGCGTCTTTCATGTTTTTCCTTTTCTAAAGAGCATCCTTCGTAGCGTCGGTTTGCCTCTAGCAATATCCACCTACGACATGCAATATTGATGGAATCTTCGTATTCCTACATTTGGCTTTCTTTGATACTCAAATTTTCCCAATTTTTATATGCTATGGGTGTTTTCTTTGATATTGTTTATATTTCTATACATTTTCATTGCCAGTTTTAACTTCATCATTAGATTGTTCCTATTCATTGCTCTATTTTCTTGTTCATCCATGTTTCCATTGTCATTGCTCGGTTATATATATGATTTTTTATCTGCATTTCTCATTGGTTTCTCTTGTTTATTCTAATTTTCAGCTTACAATAGATTCCCTGTTTTATTCTGTACATCAGCATCATGACGTTCCTCTTTTATTTACTTTCTTGATTTTTTTATTTTTGTTACACAAAGAGTCTCACACGTGGTGCTGACCTGCATGTAGCAGTATCAGCTCACACAGAGCAATATCAACGATTCCAACACCTTCTCCCTTTCAATGCAGTTTTGTTCTCTTTAGTCTGTTTAAATCTTTAGCATCTTTATTTATTTTATTGCTATATCCTCATTGCTAAAGGTAATTGCCCTGAAACCCAGTTCACCATCTCTGAATCCCTCTGATTTTTATAGATTTTGAATACTTGATCTTCTATTTTACTTTTTTTTTCTTTGCAAATTGTCTATTACGCATTTGCATTTCTAATTTTCATGTTCATTCCATTTTATGATTCACATTTGATTCTCCGTTTCATCTTGTGTTTTTTTCATTGCATCATCATCAAGCCCTCCTATGTCTTTTTTTTCTTTCTTCTTTTATCTATTCAACTCGTCATTTTGTTTAGCATTGTGTTTTCTGCTGGAATTCGTGGGATGCTCGTGTATCTCTGTTACAAATCACTTACACTATCGCGATGAGTGAGGTTTTGCAGGGGATGGATTGCTTTCCTGTTAAAGGGTTTATTTTTTTTTTAGTTGAGGCATTGTTGTTTGTTGATGATGGAAAATCAGTCGTGGGAGTAATGAAAGTGGGTATGGTTAAATTGGCGTAGTAGAAGCTATGAACATTTTTTTTTGGAGCTTGGCTGGCTGTCGATAAAAAAAAAAGAGACACTTCAGTTTACTGTTAAAAACTAATATAATGGCCTAAATGCCGGGGGGACTACCCTAATTGATGCTGCCAGGTTACTTCCTAATTTCTTCTAACAGTTTCCACTTTTTGGGGAAATATGCGCAACATCCAACATCTCCAATTAATAATCATTGGCTTTGTCTTGCTAAAATACTCGTATTTGATGGTTGTGATATGTATGATAGCAAAACATTTTGCAGCAATTGTAGCAGAAATGGCATTCGTGAATTCAAAGGGTTAAGGTTGTAAGTTTCATCCTTTGCTTGTTCTTTTTCCTTTTGTTTACATGTGGGTGATGTTCTATTATTTAAAGTTTTAACTTATGGTTTTTTCTGGGCTCAATTGTGACTGCACTACATGAATCACTTAATATGTTTTGAGAATCAATTAGTTATAGTGAGAGATTTTAAGTGGATAAGTTGTTGTTCTCCTTTTCTCAGATTGATCGTCGTCATCGTTATAACCTACATCACTATCATAAGGAGTGGTGTGAAAGCAACTCTGGACAACCTTTCTTTTACTGGTAATTTCTGTATTCTTGGTAAAACTTATGCATGAATTATAAATGAAGCATTTATCCCTTGGCATGGACTCTGTTACTCATATATGTTGCTGCTCCTTTGTAGCCACGCTTTTCCATGACTCTAAGCAATGTTAGTGAACATTTGAATGGATTATGTTAGTGTCATCCTTGTCTTGAAATAAGATCCTGTTTATAAACAACCAAATTCCATCAAGAGTTGGGATGCAAACTGTTTGGATCCGGAACAACTAAAAGTTGCAAAACCCTCAAACTGGATCCGACCCATTATAGGATTATATTCTAAGTGATATATAAAAATGCCAGAAAATAAGAAGAAAAGTATAGGCTTGTAGTCGAAAAAAAAGAAGAAGAAGAAGAATAGTAATCATGATCATGATTGTATTGTTAATCAGGTGGACGTGTAACGAAGATGAAAGAAGAAAAGGTATAGTTTTTTTTTGTTGCAGTTTACACCAGTATGTGTAGGATTTTTTTTCTTGTTGGATATGTCCTTGAGGAACCAAACATTAGTGTTCCTACTAATGGTCAAGTTGTGTTCCTATATTATTAGGGTAGGTATGAGATGGGAATAAAGTGATATAGCTTGAAGATTTGTGATTCTATGCTTGTGCATGTGCGTGTTTGTCTGCAAGCAGAAAATCTCCTTTGGGTGCTCTGTGTGCTACAGGACAATTTACCACATGAATGCACCATCTGCTTATAACATTTAATAGCGAGGAAGCTAATAAACACTAAATTTACGGGTCATAGGTTCTTAATCATTTGTTTTCACATATTCATGTTACCACTTATACCTATATATCAGCTTCATTTCACCTCCTATGTTGCAGTCATTACTGTCCATTCACATTCACCATCACTGTCAAAACCATAAAAAAAAAAAAATCATATGTCAATGTTGCTGTAAAAATCGCTGGTGACAGAACATGTGAACCTGTCTGGGCCCTCATGAACTAGTTTCAATGACTGTCAGTCAATTATCCTGCAACCTATGTTGTTCATGCTACAGGTTCAATGAATTCGGCAAGTTTGTTCCTCGTGGTTATATGCTAACATATGCTCCTTAGTCCTTGTATGATGTACATATCACCCTAGCCATGCTGTCACCATATAATTTTCAGCTACCAACCTATTGTGACTCCATACACAACCCTGTTACACCATCACTGTCAACCAATCCCCCATTTGCCTGTGCCCTTCAACCCACAGCTGCAAAAACCTCTTGATCTAGTAATCATTTGGTCCAAAGCCGCATCACAAACATATAGTTGGTCTGAATGGTCAATTGCCAGCTTCTCAATTTTAGATCCCACCGGATTATGCTTCTGCAATACAACAAATTTCTCCTAAGTGAGGCAGTTTTCATAACCAAATCTAACCAGTTGTTGCTGCAATATAGGCATCACAACCCTGCCTCCACCAACACATTAGCTGCCCATATCCTGCCATAAAACCCCTACACTCCAAGCTATCCTTAGGCACCAGCATCATACATATCGTATATATATATATAAATATGTTTAGATCTTATGAAAAGTTTTTAGTCATAGGAATACACATACATGCTTTCATGCATTTCTCATATACATCTAAGATGAATCCATTCCCTCATGTATATACATAACCCTATATATAAAGCATTATCTTTTTTTTTTCATGTGTTTTCTACTACATATTAACATTTGATTTTTGCAAGGAATATATGGAAAATATCATTACTTGGAGCTGTAAATTCAATTATATATGTTGTAATAAGTTAGGTCTTAATAAGAATTTACATTTCCAGCTTTTAGATAGAATGAATGAGCATTGTAAATGTCATAAATTGTTTGTTTTCATGCTTTCTGCCTTTATTTTCTAAAATCTCACAATGGTGAAACACAAATGACATGTGCACCATTTTATAAAAGGTAATTAATCCTAAGTTGACGATTTACATCAATGGCCATAGTCAGGATATAAACAAAACTTAGGATTTTTATCTTTTATAAAATAACACTGGATCCACACTAGATTCTTTTTCAAAATTCATCATATTTTCAAGCATTCTTCCTCTTTTATCAGAGTTTAGTTTAAAAGTAACTCAATACATATATCAATGGCCATAGTCAAGATATATTGAGAGTTAAGTTCATCTTAAACTCTATAAAAGCACCAAAATATGTTTTATTCTTCACCTGAATTTAAATATAGATTATTATACAATACATTCAATGACCATAGTCAAGGATGTATTATATTTTCAATCTTATTTTAATTCATTTAAGGAATGAGATATGCTTTTTCAAAATCCAATTTTAAATTCTTTAAATTCATCCATTATTTAGGATAGAACTGCATCATATTTTCAAATTTCTTTTTCAAAATCCAAGTGATCTCAAATATCTTTCTTTAATTTCTATTTTCAATTCATTCTTCTATCTTATTTCAAAGATTTAAATTTCGATTTCAAAGTCTAATTTGACTTTGAGATTTCAAATTCAATTTTATATTCAAAATTTCATTTCCAAATTCAAATCTCAAAGTTCAATTTAACTTTGAGATCTCTGATTCATCTTCTGATTCCAAATTCAAACTTCAAATTCAAAGTCCAATTTGACATTGAAATTCATTTGTATATTCAAGATTCAATTTCTAAATTTCAAATCAAATTTCCAAGTTCAATTCAACTTTGGAATTCTAAAATCATCTTAAGAATTCAAATTCAAATTCAAATTCGAATTCAAATCAACATCTTAGATCCAAAATCCATTTTAGGATCCAGAATTCAATTCCATCTTGGTTCTCATACTTTAAATCCAATTCCACCTTGGATCTCAGACTTCAGATCCAAAATCTATTTTAGGATCCAGAATCCAATTCCATCTTGGATCTCAGATTTCAGATCCAAATTCCATTTAGGATTCAGACTTCAAATCCAAATCTATCTTGATTTCCAAAATTTCAAATCCAATTCCATTTTCAGATCCCATCTGGGCTTCTTAATCCTTTTCTATATTTAAATTTCCATTTGGATTTCTCAAAATCCAAATTCCATCCTGATTTCAAACCTTAAATCTAGAATTCAATTCCACTTCAAATATTCATTTCCTCTCCTAAATCCAAGTTTAAAATTCAAATTCAAAGTCCATTTCTGACTTTGAAAGCTTCATTTCTTTTTCTCTCATCCTCCAATCATTCTTTTCAAATTTAAAGATTTATTTTCCCAACTCTGATCATTTCAAGGACTTAGAACTTCAAAATATCCTTCCTAATCCATCTCAAGTTCTAAGTTAGATTCAATCATTCAGAAATCATTTTTTCACTCCATTATCAAGTTCATCTCAGAGACACTTGAAGATTTCCAAATCATTTTTTTCAAAAAAGAGCATACATCCTTGCATTTCACAAGCATGATTCTTTGTGCATTTAGACTTAGAATAAATTCTTAGATAATATTTAAGCAAAGCAAAAAGGCATAAATTTGATCCTTGGTTCGATTACCCCTGGTAAAGGCTCCAAGAATGGTCGAACCTCGTACCGACGAGTGAGCCCCGTCTCCCAATTTTTCCCGCAAACATTTCAAAATGGAGGCGAGTAATCTTTTCTAAATATTTTCAAATCAAGGTCAAGTGAGACCTTCGCAAAAGAGTTCCTCTCTCTTCTTTCTTTTTCTCATTCTCTCTTTGTTTCTATCTTTTTTGTGATCATCGCAAAATTTTTCCTCTCTTGGTATTTCTCTCTCTTCCTTCTCTTTTTCCTTTCTGGCCTCTATTTCCTCCTTTTTGAAGGGTGTTATCAACGCAAAAATTTTCTCGTCTTTCCTTCCCCGCGGAAGAGAGAGGGAAATGTTTTCACGATTCAAACTTGACCGAATTTTGGAAATTGTTTTGAAATACTCGCCTCCGTTTTGAAAATTGCGGGAAAATCCATGGGATGGGGGCTCGACCTGTCGGTACGAGGTTCGACCATTCCTGCCGCCTTTAATAGAGATAATTGAACCCAGGACCAAATTTGTGCTTGACTTAGTTAAATTATCGAAATTATGTTTTATCCTAAATGCACAGAGAATTCAGGCATGTGCTATGGGATTTTGTAAAATGTAATTTGGAAAAATATGATGTATGCTTAGAAAACATTTGGAGTTGAAAAGCATTTTTCAGGAAAAAGATGGAAATCAAACTATCAGGAAACTCTAATGAAAAGATTTGAAATCTCGAGAAAATTTATGAAGCTTTGGGAAAATCATGAATGGTTGAAACTCCTGGGAGAATAGAAGTAATTCTTGAGAAAAGATGAACATTTGAAAATGAAAGTATTTATTAGAAAAACTCTGTCTTTGAAAATTTTCTTTAGAAAGCGATCAAAATTCACTGGAAAACTCTTTGGATAAGGAAAATCCAAACTTAGGAAATTGAAATCCTGAGAATATTGTCCTTGAAATATCTGAAAATCGATTTGGATTCTTGAGAAAGATGAGAAATTCCCTTTGAAAAGAATCTTAGGAAAATAACATTTTCAGGGAAAATCACGGGAAAACTTGACTAGAGAAATCCAACTTCAAACATCTTCACAGTTTCTTGAGGAATCGATTTCCATGGAATGAAATTTTCTTGAGAAAATCATGAGAAAAGCAGATGATGCCATGATGCAAATGATTTGAATGAATGAATGCACTTTGAGAAGATTTTCTGAGAGATTTTGTTGGAAAAATGTGTATTAAGCCAAAGTAAATCCTTCACATATTCTGGTTGTGGCCATGAATATGTTCAGATTTTATTTGAGTTAATTCACAATATTTTGAAAATTTGGAAATATGATGTGCACTTTTAAGATAGCCTAAAAGTGTAGGCTCAATGTGACTGGTAGAGAGATGATGGATTTGGGTCTCGTCCATATTCCAACTAGGGCCGTAAATATGGACTCCTCCAAGTTCATCAACTCTCTAAGAGTCGGTGAACGTGCCATTCGTGTACATCCATGGTGATTTTGCAAAATAAGATATATGAATCATAGAATCAGGATATTACAAAATCAAACTACATGATATGCATCCTAACCTAAGCAGTAAAAGTAAATATTATTCCAAGTTTGATTATCACATCTGTGACATAAAAAAATAAAAAAATAAATAAAACAAAGTACGTAAGTGTAAAAGAATCAGCATCCTCCCAATTTTCCTGCAAATGAGACTTAGCACCAGGAATATAGTATACATGGAAGGGATGGTCTCACATTGATGGTCATGTGTCAGTGATTATACTTGAGTTGTGGTGGAAACATAGGAATTAATAAAAAGGTAATGTCTAGAATATGAACAGAATGCTTATGAGAATGTCATGCTTAAGTGAAATGAGGAATATATACATATATGCCTAAATGATCGAAGTGGCAATGAATGGAGTATACATATGAAAGTATGTCTATTTGAGTGTATAATAATGTATCTACCTAAACGAAAGAAAAAAAATACACACACACACACACACACATATATATATATATATATATATATATATATATATATATATATATATATATATATATATTCAAATGTTTACATAGAACATCATACAGGAAAATACATATATAAATGTAACCGATGGTGATGGACATATGGCAATGAAATGTATGCACAGTAGAAGCAAATTTATTGGACCTACCGTGAGTGTGGAGGTTGACAAATGATATACAATATAACACAAATGTAAAAGAGGTAACGACCCTGGAGGATGAAGGCATGTAGTAGTGTTATTTGCCATACATGTATTTTGGTGTCCATGACACGCCAAAGGTGAGGCACCTGAGTATGATAGGCTACAACCGTGTAGCACACAGGAAGAGTTGTTAACTTATTAGCATACTAATACAAGCTAAAAGAAAAGAAAAAACAAATTGTGCTGGAAAGGAATGGATGGCTATAAGTAAAATGTACAAGGAATGGCTATTGTGACTGAGCGTTTAACACAAGGCAACACGTCCTTATTTGCAGAATCAGTCATAGTACTAATGGGGATATATAGAATATTACACATGTAACTATGGTTATTTAAACATCAAAATTGAATCTAATGGCTTGGTGACATTATGTATAACAAGAACAGGTAAGAGGGTAACTCATTTACAACCACCTAATTGATGAATTGTATGCAAAACAAATCAGACATAGAAATGAGATGGAGTTGGGCCATTAAATGCAGAGGATATAACAAAGAAGTGAACTTCCATCAATACCCAAGCCATGCTTAAACAGATGTTAAAAAAATGTTGAAATGTGTGACTGTAGTAGAACACATAGGTGACAAAAAAAAATTCACTCCAAGGGGCCATCGGCTACAGGACATTCCCTGTAAAGTGAGCTTTATACATCTTTCTCTGATAAAAAAAAACATACAGGCAATGTGGCAGCCATTATTGAGTCTAACCAAAGCATAACTTGAGTATCATCAAGTTCCTTGATCACCCTTGTGATCTCAAAAAAAAAAGAAGAAGAAGAAAAACTTATCCTTTGGCTGAAGCAAATTAGATAGCAATAAAACCATACCCATCTGATGGGTTCGTTATAAACATAGAAAAAAAAACTTCAGTGACAAGAAAAACGCAGATGCAAGTAAGCAAAAGAAGTTGAAAAAAAAAAAAAACTAATGGTCAATTGAATGGTTTGCTGCAGGAATGATTTAAAGATTTGCAAGATGAGCAGTAGAGTGCAAACTGTAACATAGAGATCACGAAAATAAATATGCAGAAAACGTGGGAATGGCACAGGTTACAGGACATAAAAAAAAAACTGTAGTAAAATACACAAAGTGATAATCGTAGGTCCACAATCTTTGAATTAGAAAGGCACTAAAACAAAACTTGATGCAGGAAACTAACTATAAGTGAAATGAACTTCACTAACCATAAGAACGCACATGATTAGCAAGACAAATCAGAGGTAATAATAAAAAAAAACAAGATAAATAAGAAATGTGCAGAAATCAAAGGCATATGGTAAGTTACATGAAACAAGACATGGGTTCTTGAAACCAGAGAGATCTGGAAAGTCATAGAGTATCACAACATACAGATGATAATAGTAACTACATCAATGAATAATGAAATATTATGACGAATTAAGATCAACATTTATGTCAAATTCAGATGTTGCACTCAGGTCAAGAGTGCCATTTTCTGTACGATAAATCCATAAGGATATCGCTTGGGGCCATGAGATGATGATGCTTCCTTTTCAAAACTATATGGGTAAAAAAAAAATGGAAAAGTGATAGGGTTGTAAAACGACTAGAGTGAATGTGAGATCGTTCGGGATCCCATTCACTGGGTTTTGCATAGGCTAAAATATTAATAACTGGATATCCCCTGTAAAATGACCCTAAATGGTATGGATGAAATTAATGATACGCAGACACCCTTGTCAGATGTGTATGTGCTTATGGAGGTCCATAACCTGCAGAAAAAGTGGACTTAGTATCATGCAAAAATGGATGGGTTGTCGTCAATGACACAGAAAATTCTGTTCACTGCGTTTTGCAGAAAGTGGGAACAACCTCAATGACGCAGGAATGCCCACCGTGAAATAACTTGAACATGAAACTGAAAACTATGAAGCCTTACTTCTCAATGCCATGATGCTAAAACAGAGCTTATGAAATCTTTAGGGGAAGCAGCAATTGGGTCAGAAACCTGGTTACCCACATGAATCAACCACACCATTACGAGGTGTAGCCGATTCTTAACATGCGAAAATGAACCCAGAGGCAGCCCACATCATTACATGTGATGGACCTATGATGCACCTGGTGTGAACGTGATACATGTTTTATCTACAGGTGAAAGGGAAGGTTTTTACCTTGATTTCGCAGAGGCTGAAGAAATTGGCTGCTGGTGGGCTGAAGGAAAGGCAATCGGCTGGGTTGAAGAAGATGGTGGAGGGAGTAAGAGAGCTGGAATCTGCAGATGGCGTCGACCTCCTGCTAGTCGAGAGGGAAAGTGGTGAAAAAGGGGAGTCAAGAGATCTGGAATCGCCAATTGCTCCTCCTTTTAATAGCCGGACCTCGCTTTTTCCTTTAAATCCCCCTTTTTCCTCCTCTTTTGCCGACCTTGATAACCCTTAAAACAGACTTTTAAAATTTTTTGAAATCTTTTGAAAAAGAGAACTCGCCATTTTGAGAGGGGGCGACTCCCTTTCTCCGGAGAAATTTTGAAACTTAGGTAAAGTAAAAGTTTTGGGTTTGAAAAGTGGTAATAAATAAAATAAAAAAAAATGAAACAAAAATGATGAAACAAATTTTTTTTTTTTTTTAAGGTGGTGCCACCGCAACTGAATTTGAAAGCTTTTTGAAGTATATATATAAAAAAAAATTGTTTTTCTTGGCAAAGAGTCTTAGTGGGGTGCCACCTACGTGGGTCCACTAAAGATAAAAAAAATTTTATAAATCGGTGCCACTCCTGAATGGGCACTGTTTTGAACATAAAAGAAATTTTTGAGAATTTGAGTGTGACACCACCTCGAGGCGGGTCCCACGTCACTTATTTGAAATAAAAGCCAAATGTGATATTTTGGAATTTTCACAATAATAGGCTAGTTTAGAAAACACGAAGTGAACTTTGGTTTGATTTCAAAACTTAGAGGAAAATGGTTCTTCAGGGCAAAATTTAGAAAGATGCAGAGAAATTCGGAGCCCTTTTTGTAAAAGTTTGAAATAATGTCTTATGAATTTGAAATTTTGTCCCCCTCTTTTCAACTAACGAAATCTTCAAAATCAATGTCCAAAACTATCCAGATTGTTTTCTTGAGAAAACTTTTGTAATTCGGAGCCTTGGGGGTAAAATGAGAAGAATTTGGCAATTTTAAAAAATCAGGAGTTTGAAATCAATTTTGAAATATTTAAAACCCAAATCTGGATCGATATTTTTGAAAATCAGGAGTTCTGGATCTCAAAATGACATGTTGTGCATTGAAATGATATGAAATTCTCATGCGATGATATGCAAAGACATGTTTCCTGAAATGCCCCTCTAAGCGAGGACTTGGAAATTCTAGTTTTTTGTCCTGCATAGGATTTTGAAAATTTGCATTTTGAAGATGTTTCTGAGTCTAAATAGAGAAGTTTTGTGATTCAAGAATGGAATTTAGGACTTTCTACCAGGTTCAATCTCAGAAAATGACCATTTTGCCCTTCATTGATTTCGAAGAATCAGAATGTAACGATTGGTGGAAATGTCAAGAAGGTGAGTGAAAATTTGGGGTGTTTACAGATGCCCCTCTTTGCTACTAAGCCGGCTCATGGCCAAGCTTAGTGGCAAAGAAAAACACTCCAAATTTGGGCTGTATATATTAAAAAAATGCCCCAATTAGAAGGATCTGACTGGGTATGAAGGAATTAGCCCGAGGAAGATGATAGATATGAAACGGAGAGTAAAGAGAAAAGATTTGCTCTGTGAGAGTGACGTTCAGATTTTTGCCCTTAGCCTGGATGGGACAGAAAATGCTTTGTATGGAACGAAGCTCAGGTTTGACCCTAAACCTGATTGGGGAATGAAATATCTCATTGAAATAAGATTCAAGTTTGTACCCTTATCCTGATCGGGTGGAAAATGAAATACCTCTTTGATTGAGGCTCAGGTTTGTACCCTTATCCTGATCGGGCGGAAAATGAAATACCTCTTTGAATGAGGCTCAGGTTTGTACCCTTATCCGGATTGAGCGGAAAATGAAATACCCTTTTGATTGAGGCTCACGTTTGTACCCTTATCCTGATCGGGCGGAAAATGAAATGCCTCTTTGATTGAGGCTCAGGTTTGTACCCTTATCCTGATCGGGCGAAAAATGGTTGGAATCCTCGAAAGAAGAGACCATGATGGAACCTTTGGATTTTGCATGATAAATCCGACAGGGGTTTTGCAAAAGGAAGGAAAAAGGGGTCCCTAAAGCTTGAAAAGGGGGTGATCTTGGGCGTCTCATTGCTTAGACTAAAATCAACTTTTGAATTGGCCTTTTGCGAGAAAATGATTGGTGGTTCGACATCGAACCGAAATGAGACTGTCTATGGTAGGACAGTGGGGACACAGGGAAGTGTGCAAGTCTGAGAGCTCATGCTCTCAAAAAAGGTAAGGAATCAAGTCCTTAAGAGGGATTTAAAATTGGAGTCAGAATGTATCGAAAACGGACATCAAGCTCTCACTTCACGTCAGGATAGATAGAAAATATTGTCAAAATATTGAAAACTTTGTTGTTGATTCAAAGTATTGAAAATGATGCACATTGTTCGCAAAATATTCCTTTTTTTTTACCTTGTTATCATCGCAAAATTTTTTCATTCTCTTGCGAGAGAGAAACGAATTTCGCGAGTCAAACTCGACCAAAGTTTTGAAAATGATTTTGAAAATTTACTCGCCTCGGTTTTGAAAATTTGCGGGAAAATTTCGTGGAATGGGATCCGCCTGTCGGTACGAGGTTCAACCGTTCCTGGCTCCTTTACCAGGGGTAATTGAACCAAGGACCAATTACGTGCTTTAACTTGACTCAAATAGCTAAATTATGCTCTATTTTTTCTAGAATGCACAAAGAATCAGGCTTGTGCTATGGAATTTTGAAAAATGCAAGTTTGAGAAAATATGATGTTTGCTTTGGAAAATATGCTTGAAAAATGATTGGAAAAGTGCTTGAAAATTGAATTCCTGGGAAAATCATTGAAGTTCATTGGAAACCAGAAATTTGCATTGGAAAATGAATACTCAGGAAAACTTGTACTTTGGAAAATCGATTTTGAGATTTAGATTGCTTTTCTGAGGAAATGGATTTGAGAATTCTGAGAAACTCAAGAAATTCATTGGAAAAGGATTGCTGAAAAGGAAAATGAATTCTCAGGAAAACGGGAATTCTGAGAAGATGGATTTCTGAAAACTTGGGATTTTCAAATTTGAGAATTTTAAAGCATAGGAAAATCTTGATTTGAATTTGGGAAATGCTTTGAAATGTCATTTTAAAACTTAGGATTTTGAGAAAATCAGATCTTGAGAAAGACTTGGAAATTCTTGAGAAAACTGAATTTTTTGAAATTGAAATTGGAAAATGAATTTGAAAACAATGCAACTTGAATAATATGAATGAATGAATATGAATTTGAAAAGGGAACTTCATTGAGGAATTGGGAAATCCTTTTAAAACTTTGAGAAATGTAGTGCATTTTTTAAGTTAGCCTAAAAGTGTAGGCTGAATGTGGTTAATATGAAGATCATAAATCTTGGTTTTCATCGTATTCTGACTATGACCATAAATACGAATCCCACCGAGTTTATAAAGTCCATAAGAGCTTGTGCATGTGCCATTCGTGTAAACCATAGTGAATTTGAAATAATGTGCATGAATCATACATCACATATTGAAATTTGCATAAATTAAACTATATGCAATGCAACCCTATTCTAAGCAGAAAAGTAACTCTTATTCCAAATATTATATTGATTTTTACATTGAACTGAAATAAAAGAAATAAAAGCTAAATCTTCTTCTTGAATGTTCCTGCAAAACTAAAAAACAAGGTTAGCACAAAAATGTAGGTTTTTCTGAATTTATCCGAAAATATAGGAAATTATCGGATATTATTCAGATATAAACCCAAATTCATACCCCCTTTGAAATAAACATGATAAATAATGAATAAATTTCAAAAATAAACTTGAAAATTCGAAATTGGGGTCAAAATGACCAAAATACCCCTGATGACCTTGAAATCAGGGTTTTATGAAAGAATTTTTGTAAATTTTGGAGTTTTGAAAATCAAATGAAATAAATCAAACATAATATGATAAAATATGATGATATGCATGAAATTTTGAAGAATTAGAAATTGAAATTTCGAAATTTAGGTCAAAATAACCAAAATACCCCTAATAACAAGACTATGGCCCTGAAATCAGGGTTTTCTGAAATAAATTTTGCAAAAATGGAAAATGTGAAATGCAAATGACATTGAAATCAACCCTAATATGATTCTACATGATTATGTACATGATAAAAACCCTAAAATGACGAAAATATCATAAAAAATCAAATTTAACCTCATTTTCGCTTCTGAATTTAAAGATAAACTAACACATGGAGCAAATGAACTTGGAATTAAACCAAATTTGGTATGGATACCTAAAATAACCCTAGAAATATAATGTAGCTCGAAAATTTATTTTTTTGTATTTTTAAATATGGAAATTCAAATAAAAACCCTAAATTTTGTGATTTTTGCCTAAAATGTTGATTCTAAAAGAGATTTAGGATATCAAATTTCCAAAAAAATTTCCCAAATTTTATGGGGTGACAGAGGACAGTAAGGCAAGGATTATTTCCTTTTACAATTTCTGGTTTTGACCTATGGTCGGAGCTGTGCCACTCCGGCAAGTCGGATCGGAATCCGGCGACTCTAGGATTTAGGGGAAACAGACAGGTTTCAGTAGAAAACATGTGAAAAATGAAAGACAGATGGGAAAAAAGTTGAAATTGTGGGAAAATGATTCTGACAAACAGAGTAAGATTTGAACTTTTGACACCATTGGGATTCGGGTTATGGTTTGGAAAAAGTCATACTGTTGTTATCAGAGACCTAGATCTCTGCGTTTTCTGGACATTGGAATCTGTTAGACAGAAAGGGAAAATCCGGGAAAAATAATGAAACAGATCCAAAAATTCCCAAATTTTGGTAAATGACAGGAAATTATGCTAGGAACAACTTTCATGTTGAACGTGTTTGCAGACGGGCTACGGATTGGGCGGAATCAGTGCATTAGGGTCTGTCTATACCCTGACAAAAGAAAATCAAGATTTTCCCAAGGGTCTGAGAAATCCGATTTTTTTACAGAGAGCAAAACTAACTTGAAAAACCTAAAAATTTCCAGATAATTAGTAGATTCAATCATAAATCCACCGTGATTTTTTTAAGAAAATCCGAATCCCCCACAAGGGTGGCGCCGGAGGTTCTTGTCTGCTAAAGCGCAAACTGAAAGTTCAAAAAGACAAAAAAACTGATTTAGGGTTTGATCGGTTTAGATGAGTTCCAAAACCTGAATGAACCTGAGTTTTTTTACTGGGAATCACAAACACATAGACGCATCTACCAAAAAAATATTCAAGATTTATTGGCAAGAATTTAAGCATGAAGTAATGAATGGACTAGACATACGACTGAAATTTATAAGATTGATAAAGAAATCTAAATAAACTAGCCTAAGTATGCAAAATGAAATCAACTACCATGCTCATAACATAAAACTTATTCAAAAAGGATAAAAATTTATCATAGGGTGGTAGAAAAACTGTTTAATGTATGCTATTAATGAGAGGGGATCCGATCCATAGATTGGACGGATCCTATTCTCTCATATAGCAAAAACATGGAATGTAAAGAAAAGTAAACAACCATATAACCATTTTTTTTTTATAAGATGAAGAGATCTTACCTTGAGGGTTACTTGGAAGGGCCGATGGAGTGCTGAGGTAATGGGAGTGAAAGCGTTTGAAGGAATGCTGGAGGTAAGCTACAACTGGGCGTCACCAAGGAAGGGGTTGCACTTGTTGTGGCTGAAGGAGAGGAGCTTCACTTGCTGCACCGGCTGGAGCTTGAAGACTGCTTTGATATGGAGGTAGTAGCTGCAGCAAGGAGATGTGGCAGTGATGGTTGGATGTTGTCCAAGTGAAGGAGGCTGGAGGTGTTCCTTGGTGTCTGCCAAAATAATGGATGTTGTTGTGGCTGCAGCAGCCAAGGGGAGGGAAGGAGAGAGATAGGAAGAGATAGATGATCAGCCATAGGTTTCTCCTTTTTTTCCAAAAAATCTAACTTAGCCCCTCATGTCCCTCCACATAGGTCTTAATAGCTTAATGAAAAAAAGAAGCTCCCAACAGCCTACGTGAATGGGAAAGGGAAGTGTGTGAATGGCTCTCTTGGGCAGCCATAGGTTTCCTCTTTTTTTGTTTTTTGGACTTAGGGCTTAATAGCCATTCGCCCTAAGTTTTCTAGGTTTGATTTTTCTAGGAATGAGAGAGTGAAATCATCTTTTAGGTGAATGGTTGGCAGCCATATGGCTGTGGAGGGAAATGACAAGGGAGTAAGGAAGAAAGGGGAAAGAAGGAAAGAAGAGGAAGAAGAAAAAGAAAGAAAAGGGAAAAAGAAAGGAAAGAAAGAAAAGGAGGGAAAAAGGAAAAGGGAAAGAAAAAATGAGAAAAAAATGGAAAGTGGGGCTGGAGGTTTGGGTGACCACCTTGTGGGTCCCACCTCTCTAAAATGTAATAAATAAATAAAAATCAATAAAAACAAAAACAAACAAATAAAAAGAATTTTTTTTTGTTTTTTTTTAATAAAATAGAAACGTAAATGAATGGGTCATCTCAGAGCGGTTCCAAATTTCAATTTTGAAATTTATTTTGAAGATTAGAGGGGTAAAATAGTCTTTTCAAAAAGTTTTTAGACGAAACGAGCTATTTTTGGCAGTTTTTTAAACGAGCTCGGATTTTGAAGTTCAATACCCCGTTGCGAAGCAAATCTAGTGTAGAATTTGAAAATGTAATTTTGAAAGAAATCCAGATTGTTTTTCTCGAGAAAATGCTTCCAACAAAATGAGCTATTTTTGGCAGTTTTTGAAACGAGCTCGGATTTTGAAGTTCAATACCCCGTTGCGAAGCAAATCCAGTGTAGAGTTCAAAAATTTGAGTTTGAAATAAATCCAGATTATTTTTCTTGAGAAAATATTTCCAAATTTAGACTCCTAGGGGTAAAATGTCAATTTTGGAAACCCAGAGTTTGAAATTGATTTCTGAAAGCTTTTAAAACTCGATCTGGATTGAAATTTATAAAACTGGAGTTCTGGACTTCGAAAATGAAATGAAATGTGATGAAATGTTATGAAATGCTGAGAAATGATATGAAATGATGAGAAATGACATGAAATGCTATGCGAAATGCTAACCTTGAATAAAGAATTTTGGATGTCAGACCCCGATTGACTGAGGTCTGGGATGATCTAGGGGTAAAATGGTATTTTTCTTAATGAAAGTTGGTAAAATGGTGATTTTCTGAAACTGACTCAGGGTTTGACTCCTACACTGACCTAACAGGGTTGGCACTACACGAGTAGGGTTGTTTGAGAATGGATGAGGAAAATTTGGGGTGTTTACGGATGCCCCTTTTTGCTACTAAGTCGGCTTGTTGACGAGGTTAGTGGCAAAGAAAAACACACCAAATTTGAGCTATAAAAATGCCCTAGTTAGAAGGATCTGACTGGTTTTGAAGAGATTAGCCCTGATGAAAATGGTTGATATGAAATGGAGATAAAGAAGAAGAAAAAAATTTACCTCAAAAGAAGTGAGATTCAGGTTTTGCCCTTAACTTGGATGGGACAGAAAATACCTCGTGTAGAAACGAAGCTAAGGTTTAACCCTTAACCTGACCGGAAAATGAAATACCTCATCAAAATGAGGCTCAGGTTTAACCCTTAACCTGATTGGGAAATGAAATACCTCATCAAAATGAGGCTCAGGTTTAACCCTTAACCTGATCGGGAAATGAAATACCTCATCAAAGGAGGCTCAGGTTTGTACCCTTATCCTGATTGGACGAAAAATGAAATACCTCATCAAAGGAGGCTCAGGTTTGTACCCTTATCCTGATTGGGCGGAAAAATGAATAGAATCCTCGAACGAAGAAACCATGATGGAACCTTCGGATCTCCGCACAATGAGTCCGATAAGGGTTTTGCAAAAGAATGAAATTGGGGTCCCTAAAGCTTGAAAAGGGGTTTGATTTTGGGCGCCTCATTGCTGAGACTAAATAACTTTTGAAATTGGTGACCTTTTGCGAGAAAATGATTGGTGGCTTAACCTCAAGCCGAAATTGGACTGTCTATGGTGGGACAGTGGGGACACACGGAAGTGTGCGAATCTGAGAGCCCATGCGCTCAGATTATACCAACAGAAGGGAAGGAATCTTGAAAACTCCCGTTATCAAGTCCTTAAAAGGGATAACAACTGATGTCAGGATGCGCCAAAGATGAACCTCAAGCTCTTGCTTCACGCCAGGATAGCTAGAAAATATTGGCAAAATGTTGAAAATTGTTGTTGATTCAAAATAATTGAAAATGATGCACATTGTTTTGAAAATATTCTCTCTTTTCTACCTGAAGTATTACCTCTGATTGGGCTTAACTCCGTAGAATCAGGATTCGAATTCAAATTGCTTGCGATTGGCTTTCTTTCAAGGAAGCTATCAATTTCCTTAATATGAATAGAAAAGAGAGTATTCTTGATATTGTGAAAGCAATTGGTGAAAGAATATTGATAATAGAATTTCACAAAATTTAAAGAGGATTCTTGGCAGATTCGGCAGTTTGATATCCTGGGATTCTTTTCTCATGATGATCTTTCTGCCCACTTTTTTTTTTCTTTTTTTTTTTTGGCAGAATTAGAGCTCTCTTAGGCTTTTGGGGATTTTATTACATCATCCTTCATTTTGGAGATGTCCTGACTTTTCTCTCTTTTTTTTTTGGAAGGGTACGTCACAAACTCCTTCATCTTGAAGATGTTCTGATCCTTCTTTTCTCTCAGGGATTATATTGACGGTTATTGGCTCTTTAGTTGAAAATCTCTTGATGATAGCGGAAATTAAATATCTTTTAGGGTTTGTCGGGAGGCTCATCACAGTCGCCTTCATCTTGATGGTGCTCTGAACTTTCCCTAGAAGGATCCGTCACAAACTCCGTCATCTTGGAGATGATTCAAATCTTCTTTGGCCTTGGGGGTCTACTCGCCTAATTTGCCTTCATCTTGACGACAATTGAGAGATCCCTTTTGCAGATATTTAATTGCAGCTTAGGTGATTGAGGAGATATAGGGATTTAATGGATTTTTCTGTATCACCCAGGATATTTCGACTGCTTTATTTTCTAAGAATGATCTTTAAAAATGTGCCATTGACTGTGATCAATACCGATCACTTATGGCGTTGCAAGAACATTGAATTTCCTTTTGCTGGCCATATCAAGGATTTATTCTTCATCCTTTTGGTTGGCCAATAGAAAGAATTTGAATTTTGAATCCTTTTTCACGAAAGCTTTGACCTTTTGGAAATAATACTGAAGGTATTCTGAGGTAATGTTTTTATGCAATAAAAATTTTGAAATCAACAAATATTTAATGACAAATTGGCAAGATTTTCTTGAAATCCTTTGTGGAAACGAGTATTTGAAGCACAACGCAACACATCCATGACAAAAATTTTCTTCTCCTTTCCCCAAAGGAGAAGATTCAGAAATGGGTAATAGAAATTACTCCTCTCTTCCCTGAAGAGGAGGTGTTTGCAAAACGAACTTTCGAAGAGAAATTAAGCTTTCATCAAAACTTTCTAACATTAGGCTTCTCTTATGGAAAGGGGGCCGGTAATGGTGAGGTCGGTGAATTGGTCATGAAGGAGCAAGTCCATCACACTCTCCCTGAAAAGAGGGTCCTTCACGATGAAATGGCCTAGTACGAAATTATGGTCACAAGGAAAGCGAACTTCCGTCGAAGCTCTCCCTGAACTAAGGGTTCCTTGTATGAAATTGGAATTTTGTTTTGCAAACGATTCACATAGACACGAGTCCCTTCAAACTCTCCCTGAAAAGGGTCTAGGTGAACAAAGGATAGCATGAGAAAAGAACGAGCTCCCTTGAACTCTCCCTGTAAGAAGGGTCTCTCGCAAGAGGAAATGATTGGAATTGGTATTGGATGACCAAAAGGTCAAAATTGGAAATTTGAAATTTGAAATTTGAAATTTGATATTTGAAATTGGAAATTTGGAAATTGGAAATTGATTGACCCGAAGGTCGAAATTGGAATATATTGACCCAAAGGTTGAATTTGAAAATTTGACAATTGGTTGACCTGGAGGTCAAAATTGGAAATTTGGAAATTGATTGACCCAAAGGTCAAAATTAGACATTTGGAAATTGGTTGACCCGGAGGTATCAAATTGGAAATTTGGAAATTGATTGACCCAAAGGTTGAAATTAGAAATTTGGAAATTGGTTGACCCGGAGGTCTCAAATTGATAATTGGGTGGCCCAAGGGCCGAAATTGTAAATTGGAAATTGTAAATTGGAAATTGTAAATTGGAAATTGGAAATTGGAAATTGGAAATTGGAAATTGGAAATTGGAAATTGGAAATTGGAAATTGATTGACCCGAAGGTCGAAATTGGAAATTTGGAAATTAATTGACCCGAAGGTCGAAATTGGAAATTTGGAGATTGAAAAATTGGGAATTGGAAATTTGAAATTTGAAATTTGGTATTTGAAATTGGAAATTGAGTGACCCAAAGGTCAAAATTAGAGATTTGGAAATTGATTGACCCGAAGGTCGAAATTGAAAATTTGGAAATTGGTTGACCTGGAGGTCAAAATTGGAAATTTGGAAATTGGTTGACATGGAGGTCGAAATTGGAAATTGGTTTACTGGGAACAATATGGGTTCAATAGGGATTCAGCCTAAGAACTATCAATTCCATAGGAATTTAACCTAGGGATCACATCGGTTCAGCAGGGGTTCGACCTACGAACTATCAATTCCATAGGAATTTAACCTGGGGATCACAGTCTAAGAAGTAAGGATTCAACTTGTGAGCTTTGAATGGACCAGATGCTAAACTGGGTTTTAAGGGAAGATTCGAATAGGAATTCAAATCTTCAAGGAAAAACTAAATGAATTGGGTTTTGAAAGAAAATTTGAGTCGAAACTCTAAGTTTCTAGACCAATTCTAGACATTTGAATTGGATTTGGAAGAAAATTCGAGTCGGAACTCTAATTTTCTAGACCAATTCAGAAGGAAAAAAAAATTCAGGTCGGAACTCGAATCTTCGAAGGAAAACTGAATCCATTGGAAGGAAAGAAAATTCGAGTCGGAACTCGAATCCTGAAGGAAAACTAGACCGGTTAGAAGGAAAGAAAATTCAAGTCGGAACTCGAATCTTCGAAGGAAAACTAGATCCATTGTGGAAGGAAAAGAAATTCGAGTCGAAACTCGAATCCTGAAGGAAAAGTAGATCAATTAGAAGGAAAGAAAATTTGAGTCGGAACTCAAATTTTTGAAGAAAAACTAGATCCATTGTGGAAGGAAAAGAAATACGAGTTGGAACTCGAATCTTCGAAGAAAAACTGGATCCATTGGAAGGAAAGAAAATTCGAGTCAGAACTCGAATCCTGAAGAAAAACTAGAGTAGCATGGATTAGGTTTGAAAACATTAACCAGTAAACCAGATTTAGAAAGTTTGACCAATAAAAATTGGATTTTGAAAGTCCGACCAATAACAATTGGATTTTGAAAGATGTACCATTGTGAATACCGGATTTTGGAAATAAACCAGTATAAGTACTGGATTTTGAAAATGGATCAGTACGAATACCGTTTTTGGAAGAATTACCAGCACGAACACTGGATTTTGAAGATTTACCAGCACGAACACTAGATTTAGAAAATTTTACCAGCACGAACACTGGATTTTTGAAAATTTACCCATTTGATTCTGATGAGAGATTTTCAATCTTCATCCTCACGATGACTTAGACAACTGTCGGGGTCTCAGGATTTATCCCTTATCCTGAATGGGTAGTTCAGGTTTATCCCTTAACCTGAAGGGGAAGTTTGATGCAAATGCAAATTGATGCATATGAATGCAGATGAATGCGAATGAATGCATGCAAATGCAGATGGATGCAAATGATGTAAATGGGTGCACATGCATGCAAAATGAGAGATTTGTGTGATCCCGCCTGCATACAAGACGTTTTGAAGATAATTTTCAAAATAATGCCCCAGTATAACTGGGGAAGAAGAATTTGATCATTATTGAAGAAAATATATTAAGGAATTACAAAGGATGGAATAGAGGATTTAAGTATAGAATTTTTTCAAATGTTGAGCATTGATAGAGTCTGATAATTCCACACCATCGGCATTAATGAGCCGATATGAATTACGAGGTAGTGCCTCTTTGACAACATAGGGACCTTCCCAATTCGGCAACCATTTGCCACCCAGGCGGTGCTTGAGATAGACCGTTGATCTGAGCACTAGATCATTGACTCAGGATTTCCTTTGAATGACAAATTTTGCATATTGTCTGGCTATCCTCTGACGATATGATTGAGCATGCTCTGCTGCTCTGAGCCTCCTTTCATTGAGCAAATCAAGCTATACTAGCCGATGTTGCTGATACTAATCAAGTGGCAGCTCTAGAAGTGATGCAAACTTCAGGGCAGATTTATGAACATGTAGAGGCAGTACTACTTCAGTTCCGTAGACAAGTTCTGACGGAGTAGCATTAATTGGAGTCCGAGTGGTGGTTTTGTATGCCCACAATGCATCATGGATCTTCTCATGCCAATCACAGCCTGTTTCCAAAGTTCGCTCCAGGATTTGAATCCAAATCTTATTGGTGGCCTCTGCTTGACCATTCCCTTGAGGATAATAAGGAGTGGAGAAATGATGATGGATTCTGAACTTTGAGCCAAATGTCCTCATTCTCTTATTTTTGAAATGACTACCATTGTCCGACATGACATCGTGCGGTACGCCGAAACAACATAGGATATTCTTGTGGATGAATGAGACCATGTTTCCCTTCTACTATGCGTATAGTGACTGCTTTTTGTGGTCATTTGAAGCAAAAGGGGTAATGGGGCCTACAACATCAAAATCCCACATAGAAAATGGCCATGGCGAAACAACATATTCCAAATATGTCGTCGACGCATGAATAGAAGGTGCATGCATCTGGCATTGAGCACACTTCTTCACAAAATGATAGCAATCTTGTTGCATAGTTCTCCAGTAATATCCTACTCGGATGATTTGCTTGATAAGATTTTGGTAGCCGATGTGACCACCGCAAATGCCTTAGTGTACTTTCCACACGACTTCTTTGGCTTCATCTTCATCTAGGTAACTGGAATATTCAGAACTGAATCCACGATGATAGAGGACATCAGAGAGAATAAAATATCGAGCAGACACGCGTCGAATCACTTGTTGCTCTTGCCAATGATATTCTGAGAGAAGGAGACATATGTCTTCTCCTTGATGGGAGCCTTTCTGAAACTGTCTTCAGCTTGCTCAGACATAATCCTAATCATCATTTTCTTGAACATCTGATATGTAGCAGGATCAATGTCATCCCTATCATTCAGACTCTGTCTTCTCGCAGATCTTGGAGAATCCATTTCTTCTTGTCTGCTTCTAAAATCACTGATGCACTGACACAGTGGTGTCTTCTTTCTTGATCTGACTTGAACCACTTGGAAATACCGATATTCTCTGCAGAATGAGATGGATGATTATATTTCAATGATGAAGATTTAGGATAGAAATGAATATAGGAAAAATATTTGATGAGAATTTGGTAGATAATTGAAAGAATATCCCATTACTAGGGATTGGGTCGTCGCTGGAGTCACGACAATTATGTTGAAATTCTTTGCGAGAAGAACGAACAACTGCAAATATGCCTTGTCACCTAAGCGAGGTCGTCAAACCAAGAATGAAGAATTTGAAAGATTTTTATTCATTGAAGGGAAAACATGATTGCATTAATAATAAACTTGAGAAAGTGGGGGCAGACAAACAATTTGCCACCACTCTTTATGATCAGCATAGACACGAGGTTTGGAGAAAAGAGTGGGAATGATGAAAGAATCCCAGCCATATTTGGCAGAATGGTATGTTCCGGACCACTGCGCTGATGCAAGGTTGAACTTTGGCATAACCCCTGATAGTAGCCGAGCTTCTACGCGCTTCTGTCTCTGAGAAAATTGCCTGACGCATCACTCTGGATAGTAGTAGGTACAGGAAAATGGGCCAAGTAGCTTGAATCTCTTGCCATATGCATAGGTGTATTTGGGAGACGATAATTCTCGATCAAAATAGTCCCATACCACATCCTCTTCCTGCAAATAATCGATCAGAAACCAATATCGCGCAACTGGAAGGAGCACCTTGCCGTTGTATCTGAACGAACTTGCTCTAGTCGGCACATGCTGAAGGAACCAAGACTGAAGAGCATAGGTACATCCCTCGACTAAGATGGACTCTCTCATTGTGAAGCGGGTCAGTTCTCTGTATAGAAAAGCAAGCGCGGCCATGGCTATCGAAAGACGGCTGGTCTGTCGACTTCCCCATCTTCTCAGAAGTTGCACTATTTTGACATCCACATAATTCTATCCATCTGGAAAGAAAGCGAATCCCACAATGTACAGAACCATTGCATGCTGAATTCTCTATCGAGTTGTTCTGGATAGCGTGCTGACTTCTGCGAATTCTCCATACTGTCGGTAGAACTCGATCAGGCTCACATACTCATTCCCATTTTCTTCAGTCAGTGACCAAGACTTGTGCCCTGTCATGCAAAGCATAACATCTTTAGGGTCCAGACCCTTGACATTGATCAAAAACTGCTGCTCTAACGGATCTCCAGGCTGACCGGCTTGGCTCAGGCAGTCCCATAATCTCTGAAAACCCATCCATCAGTAGTGTCATCTCACCCCACGAGAACCAGAATGTGAAAGTGCGCGAATTCCACCGCTCTGCCAGTGCATGGATCAGATTGCCATTAACTGTCAACTTCCCCACTGCAGATGCCAGTTCCAACCCACAATCGCTCAAGTGGTCCGGAAACATACGAGAAAAGTTTTTGAACCAAATGTAGTACCACCGGGGGAAGAAGGGTTCGATGCTGAAAGCTCGATGCTCAGAAAGACTTTGTCGCACCTTGTAGAAGATGTGACCCTCAGGAAAAACAGAATCGAGCTGACTGGATGCCATTGGACTGAAAGACAAGAAGATTGGAATTAGACTTTGGAAAAATACAAGAATTTTGAAAATTAAAGGCAAGATAAAATGAAAGCTGGAAATTCGAAGTCCAGAGGAACGAAAGAATGGAAAATCTCCTAGAGTTTTGAAGGAAAAGGTGGATAATTTATAAAAATCGTCCAGGGTTTTTGAGAAAAAGGAGATATTTCACAAAAGATGGAAAATAAGGTATTTTAAAAAAATTGTCCGATATTTTGGAAAAATTAGAAAAATATGAGAAAATAAGACGAAAATGAATACATTCAATCACAAACAATTATGCACATACAACAATCCCTAAGAAGCCAACTCTAAATGCATTGATTTTGAAAGAGCTTTAGGACCCTAATCCTGACTCTAGGCTCAGATCAACTGTGTCCACTCCAATTATGTCGATATACTCAAGCCGAGGCTCGATGTAAGTGGCATAAAAATTTATCTCCGGTTCTAAGATTATGTTTTCCCAACATCCTTGAGCGCCTGCCGATATACGTTGGACTATGGCCCTTGGTAAGTGGCAGGGGGCGTTAGCCCAAATAAGTGGCCCAGTTGTGAGGCTCTGTCCCGAACTATGGTTCTGGAAGAGAGCCTAGCAACGTGAATACCGGGTAGACATAGGTGGGGTGGTTTTTGAAATATGATCACATGCAGACAAACAGAGGGCTCTAAGTCCTAAAGAGATAGAATTTTGAAATTTTTTGAAGAAGCAAACATTGTTTTCATACAAGTCCTAGATTGAGGAGTGTTGTATTTCAGACCTAAGTCTATGTGAGCACGCATAATTCTCCTCAATATGGTCCTACCAAACTATGCCTAATCTATATGCAATCCATGTCAGCTGGGTTCAAGTCTAGGCTCCTAGGTTCACATGATATCAGAAATTAAAAGCTGACAGTTCATAGAGCACGATTTTGATAAATAAGCTAAGTTAAAGCACATAATTGATCAGGCGAAGACAGGTCCCATCTCGGTCGCCAAACCTGTTATCATCGCAAAATTTTCCCCTCTCCTGCGAGAGAGAAACGATTTTCGCGAGTCAAACTCTACCAAAGTTTTGAAAATGATTTTGAAAATTTACTCGCATCCGTTTTGAAAATTTGCGGGAAAATTTCGTGGAATGGGATCCGCCTGTTGGTACGAGGTTCAACCGTTCCTGGCGCCTTTACCAGGGGTAATTGAACCAAGGACCAATTACGTGCTTTAAATTGACTCAAATAGCTAAATTATGCTCTATTTTTTCTAGAATACACAAAGAATCAGGCTTGTGCTATGGAATTTTGAAAAATGCAAGTTTGAGAAAATATGATGTTTGCTTTGGAAAATATGCTTGAAAAATGATTGGAAAAGTGCTTGAAAATTGAATTCCTGGGAAAATCATTGAAATTCATTGGAAATTAAAAATTTGCATTGGAAAATGAACACTCAGGAAAACTTGTACTTTGGAAAATCGATTTTGAGATTTAGATTGCTTTTCTGAGGAAATGGATTTGAGAATTCTGAGAAACTCAAGAAATTCATTGGAAAAGGATTTCTGAAAAGGAAAATGAATTCTCAGGAAAACGGGAATTCTGAGAAGATGGATTTCAGAAAACTTGGGATTTTCAAATTTGAGAATTTTAAAGCATAGGAAAATCTTGATTTGAACTTGGGAAATGCTTTGAAATGTCATTTTAAAACTTAGGATTTTTAGAAAATCAGATCCTGAGAAAGACTTGGAAATTCTTGAGAAAACTGAATTTTTTGAAATTGAAATTGGAAAATGAATTTGAAAACAATGCAACTTGAATAATATGAATAAATGAATATGAATTTGAAAAGGGAACTTCATTGAGGAATTGGGAAATCCTTTTAAAACTTTGAGAAATGTAGTGCATTTTTGAAGTTAGCCTAAAAGTGTAGGCTGAATGTGGCTAATATGAAGATCATAAATCTTGGTTTTCTTCGTATTCTGACTATGGCCATAAATACGAATCCCACCGAGTTTATAAACTCCATAAGAGCTTGTGCATGTGCCATTCGTGTAAACCATAGTGAATTTGAAATAATGTGCATGAATCATACATCACATATTGAAATTTGCATAAATTAAACTATATGCAATGCAACCCTATTCTAAGCAGAAAAGTAACTCTTATTCCAAATATTACATTGATTTTTACATTGAACTGAAATAAAAGAAATAAAAGCTAAATTTTCTTTTTGAATGTTCCTGCAAAACTAGAAAACAAGGTTAGCACAAAAATGTAGGTTTTTCTGAATTTATCCGAAAATATAGGAAATTATCAGATATTATTCAGATATAAACCCAAATTCATACCCCCTTTGAAATAAACATGATAAATAATGAATAAATTTCAAAAATAAACTTGAAAATTCGAAATTGGGGTCAAAATGACCAAAATACCCCTGATGACCTTGAAATCTGGGTTTTATGAAAGAATTTTTGTAAATTTTGGAATTTTGAAAATCAAATGAAATAAATCAAACATAATATGATAAAATATGATGATATGCATGAAATTTTGAAGAATTAGAAATTGAAATTTCAGAATTTAGGTCAAAATGACCAAAATACCCCCGATAACAAGACTATGGCCTTGAAATGAGGGTTTTCTGAAATAAATTTTGCAAAAATGGAAAATGTGAAATGCAAATGACATTGAAATCAACCCTAATATGATTCTACATGATTATGTACATGATAAAAACCCTAAAATGACGAAAATATCATAAAAAATCAAATTTAACCTCATTTTTGCTTCTGAATTTAAAGATAAACTAACACATGGAGCAAATGAACTTGGAATTAAACCAAATTTGGTATGGATGCCTAAAATAACCCTAGAAACATAATGGAGCTCGAAAATTTATTTTGTTTGTATTTTTAAATATGGAAATTAAAAAAAAACCCTAAATTTTGTGATTTTTGCCTAAAATGTTGATTCTAAAAGAGATTTAGGATATCAAATTTCCATAAAAATTTCCCAAATTTTATGAAGTAACATAGGACAGTAAGGCAAGGATTTTTTCCTTTTACACTTTCTGGTTTTGACCTATGGTCGGAGCTGTGCCACTCCGGCAAGTCGGATCGGAATCCGGCGACTCTAGGATTTAGGGGAAACAGACAGGTTTCGGTAGAAAACATAGGAAAAATGGAAGACAGATGGGAAAAAAGCTGAAATTGTGGGAAAATGTCCCTGACAAACATAGGAAGATTGGATTTTTTGACACCATTTGGATTCAAAATATTGTTTGGAAAAGGCTATACTGTTATCAGAGACCTAGATCTCTGAGTTTTCTGGACATTGGATTCTTTTAGACAGAAAAGGAAAATCCGGGAAAAATAATGAAACAGATTCAAAAATTCCTAAATTTTGGGACATGACAGTAAATTATGTTAGAAACAACTTTCATGTTGAAAGTTTTTGCATACGGGCTACAGATTGGGCGTAATCGGTGCATTAGGGTCTGTCTATACCCTGACAAAAGAAAATCGAGATTTTCTTAAGGGTCTGAGAAATCCGATTTTTTACAGAGAGCAAAACTAACTTTAAAAACCTAAAAATATCCAGATAATTAGTAGATTCAATCATGAATCCACCGTAAGTTTTTTAAGAAAATCCGAATCCCCCACAAGGGTGGCGCCGGAGGTTCTTGTCTGCTAAAGCGCAAACTGAAAGTTCAAAAAGACAAAAAAATGGATTTAGGGTTTGATCGGTTTAGATGATTTTCGAAACCTGAATGAACCTGAGTTTTTTTACTGGGAATCACAAACACATAGACGCATCTACCAAAAAAATATTCAAGATTTATTGGCAAGAATTTAACCATGAAGTAATGAATGGACTAGACATACGACTGAAATTTATAAGATTGATAAAGAAATCTAAATAAACTAGCCTAAGTATGAATATGAAATCAACTACCATGCTCATAACATAAAACTTATTCAAAAAGGATAAAAATTTATCATAGGGTGGTAGAAAAACTGTTTAATGTATGCTATTAATGAGAGGGGATCCGATCCATAGATTGGACGGATCCTATTCTCTCATATAGCAAAAACATGGAATGTAAAGAAAAGTAAACAACCATATAACCATTTTTTTTTTGATAAGATGAAGAGATCTTACCTTGAGGGTTACTTGGAAGGGCCGATGGAGTGCTGAGGTAATGGGAGTGAAAGCGTTTGAAGGAATGCTGGAGGTAAGCTACAACTGGGCGTCACCAAGGAAGGGGTTGCACTTGTTGTGGCTGAAGGAGAGGAGCTTCACTTGCTGCACCGGCTGGAGCTTGAAGACTGCTTTGATATGGAGGTAGTAGCTGCAGCAAGGAGATGTGGCAGTGATGGTTGGATGTTGTCCAAGTGAAGGAGGCTGGAGGTGTTCCTTGGTGTCTGCCAAAATAATGGATGTTGTTGTGGCTGCAGCAGCCAAGGGGAGGGAAGGAGAGAGATAGGAAGAGATAGATGATGAGCCGTAGGTTTCTCCTTTTTTTCCAAAAAATCTAACTTAGCCCCTCATGTCCCTCCACTTAGGTCTTAATAGCTTAATGAAAAAAAGAAGCTCCCAACAGCCTACGTGAATGGGAAAGGGAAGTGTGTGAATGGCTCTCTTGGGCAGCCATAGGTTTCCTCTTTTTTTGTTTTTTGGACTTAGGGCTTAATAGCCATTCGCCCTAAGTTTTCTAGGTTTAATTTTTCTAGGAATGAGAGAGTGAAATCATCTTTTACGTGAATGGTTGGCAGCCATACGGCTGTGGAGGGAAATGACAAGGGAGCAAGGAAGAAAGGGGAAAGAAGGAAAGAAGAGGAAGAAGAAAAAGAAGAAAAGGAAAGAAAAGGAAAAAAGAAAGGAACGAAAGAAAAGGAGGGAAAAATGAAAAGGGAAAGAAAAAATGAGAAAAAATGGAAAGTGAGGCTGGAGGTTTGGGTGACCACCTTGTGGGTCCCACCTTTCTAAAATGAAATAAATAAATGAAAATCAATAAAAACAAAAACAAACAAATAAAAAGAATCTTTTTTTTTGTTTTTTTTAATAAAATAGAAATGTAAATGAATGGGTCATCTCAGAGTGCGTCCAAATTTCAATCTTGAAATTCATTTTGAAGATTAGAGGGGTAAAATAGTCTTTTCAAAAAGTTTCCAGACGAAACGAGCTATTTTTGGCAGTTTTTAAACGAGCTCGGATTTTGAAGTTCAATACCTCGTTACGAAGCAAATCTAGTGTAGAATTTGAAAATGTAATTTTGAAAGAAATCGAGATTGTTTTTCTTGAGAAAATGCTTCCAACAAAATGAGCTATTTTTGGCAGTTTTTGAAACGAGCTCGGATTTTGAAGTTCAATACCCCGTTGCGAAGCAAATCCAGTGTAGAATTTGAAAATGTAATTTTGAAATAAATCCAGATTGTTTTTCTCGAGAAAATGCTTCCAACAAAATGAGCTATTTTTGGCAGTTTTTGAAACGAGCTCGGATTTTGAAGTTCAATACCCCGTTGCGAAGCAAATCCAGTGTAGAGTTCAAAAATTTGAGTTTGAAATAAATCCAAAATATTTTTCTTGAGAAAATATTTCCAAATTTAGACTCCTAGGGGTAAAATGTTAATTTTGGAAACCCAGAGTTTGAAATTGATTTTTGAAAGCTTTTAAAACTCGATCTGGATTGAAATTTATAAAACTGGAGTTCTGGACTTCGAAAATGAAATGAAATGTGATGAAATGTTATGAAATGCTGAGAAATGATATGAAATGATGAGAAATGACATGAAATGCTATGCGAAATGCTAACCTTGAATAAAGAATTTTGGATGTCAGACCCCGATTGACTGAGGTCTGGGATGACCTAGGGGTAAAATGGTATTTTTCTTAATGAAAGTTGGTAAAATGGTGATTTTCTGAAACTGACTCGGGGTTTGACTCCTACACTGACCTAACAGGGTTGGCACTGCACGAGGAGGGTTGTTTGAGAATGGATGAGGAAAATTTGGGGTGTTTACATACCTGAAGCATTATCTCCAAACGAGATTAACTTCATAGAATCGAGATTTGGAATCCAAATTTCTTGCGATTGACCTTCTTCAAGGAAGCTATCAATTTTCTTGATATGAACAGGAAAGAGAATTTGATATTATGAAAGCAATTGATGAAATAATATTGATAATAGCATTTCACAAATTTAAAGAAGATTAAATATCCGCAAAAGGGATGTCTCAATTGTCGCCAAGATGAAGGCAAATTAAGCGAGTAGACCCTCGGGGCCAAAGAATATTTGAATCATCTCCAAGATGATGGAGTTTGTGACGGATCCTTCCAGAGAAAGTCCAAAGCACTGTCGAGATGAAGGCAGATGTGATGAACCTCCCGACAATCCCTCAAAGATGTTTAATTTCAGCTATCATCCAAAGATCTCTAAACCCATGAACCAACATCGTCCAAGAAGGATCAAAACATCTCCAAGTTGAAGGAGTTTGTAACGTACCCTTCCAAAATAGAGAAAGAGAGGAAAAAGAAAGAGAAAAAAAAAACAGAACATCTCCAAAATGAAGGAGAATGTAGCCAAAACCCAAGAGAGCCAAAAGAGTGCAGAAAGATTATCATGAGAGAAGCTCCCAGGATATCAAACTGCCAAATCTATCAAGAACACACTTCTTCACAAAATGGTATCAGTCTTGCTGCATAGTCTTCCAATAATAACCTGCTCCGACGATCTGTTTGACAAGGGTTTGGTAGCCGACGTGACCACCACAAATGCCTTCTTGTGCTTCTCGTACGACCTCTTTGGCTTCGTCTTCATCTAAACATCTAGAATATTTTGAACTGAATCCACGACGATAGAGGACATTGGTCAGAATGAAATATCGGGTAGACATACGTTGGATTGCTCGTTGCTCTTTCCTTGAGAGTTCTGGAGGAAATTCACCAGTTTTTATGAAATTCTTGATATTGTAATACCAAGGCTTCTTCTTTTGCTTAGCTTGATGTACTTGTTCTGTTGGAAGGAAAGCAGGTTGGTCAAGTCTGCCAATTTTGAAGGAGCGACAAGATTCTCCATTCTTGAATGCCATAATGGAGCCTAAGTTGGCTAGGCTATCAGCCACTTGATTGAAATCTCTTTTGATATGGAAGAGCTGAAATTCTTCGAACTTGCTAACAAGAGTTGAAACGATCTTCTGATAAGGAAATAGCTTCTGATCTTTGACTTGCCATTCGGCTCGGACTTGATTGACAACGAGTAACGAGTCGCCGTAAGCATGTACTCTCTTGACATTGAAGTCTAGTAGAATCTTTAGACCTTGAATCAGGGCTTCATACTCAGCCATATTATGGGTGCATTGAAAATCTAACTTGAGAGAAAATGGAATCATCTCCTTCTCAGGAGTGATTAATAAGATCCCAATGACTATTCCAGCCATATTCTTGGAACCATCGAAAAATAGATTCCATACTGGGTATTGTTGGATATTGCATATTTGCTCGTCCGGGAAATCATCTTCGGCTTTCACCTCTTCTGCCAAAGGAAAATCTGCCAATTGATCTGCGATCGCTTGACCTTTTATTGATTGTTGCGAGACATATTCTAGGTCATACTGCATCAGTAAGACTTGCTATTTGGTGACTCGTCCGCTGAAGAAGGGTTGCTCCAAGATGTATTTGAGAGGATTGAGTTTGGACAAAATTTTGACTTCAGATGCCAGCAGGTAGTGTCTTAGCTTCTGACACATCTATACCAGAGCTAGGCAAGTCTTCTCTATATGAGAGTATTTCTTTTCATAGTCTATGAAAGTCTTACTCACATAATAAATGGTGTGCTCTATCAAGCTGCCTTCTTTGTATTGCGCCAAGAATCCGCCGCATGCGACTTGATTGACTGAGATATATAACAAAAGGGGTTTCCCCAATTCTAGCGGCTTCAGGATAGGAGAATTGAGAAGATACTTCTTGATTCACGTGAACGACTGCTGACACTCTGGTCCCCATTCGAACTTCACTTCTTTTCTGTGCAAGTGATTGAAAGCTTCACATCTCATTGCCAAGTTAGAGATAAATCGTCGAATTGATTGCATGCGCCCTTGAAGGCTACACAATTCTTTGAGATTTTTCGGGGGTGGCATATCAATGATAGCCTTTGCTTTGGCTGGATCAACTTCAATTCCCTTTTTGCTGAACAGAAAACCCAACAGTTTGCCTGATTCGACTCCAAAAACACACTTTTGGGGATTAAGCCTTAACTTATAATGGATGAGCCGCTTAAACACTTGATCAAGAGCTTCGAGGTGATCTTCTTCCTCTTTGGATTTCATGAGGATATCATCAACATACACATCCATGATTTTGCGCATCTGATCGTGAAAGATGACAGCCATTGCCCGTTGATACGTTGCTTCTGCATTCTTGAGCCCAAAAGGCATAACTGTATAGCAAAAGGTGCCCCAAGGTGTAGTGAAGGAAGTCTTCGATTGGTCGCGGGCAGCCAACTTAATCTGATTGTAGCCGGAATATCCATCCATAAAAGAGAACATGGCATGCCCTGCCATGCTGTTGACTAGAAGATCGATGCTTGGAAGTGGATAGTCATCCTTTGGAGTCGCCTTATTGAGGTCTCTGAAATCTATGCAAATCCTCACTTTGCCGCTTTTCTTTGGAACAACAACAATATTGGCTAACCACTCTGGGTAGTCAATAGCTCGAATGAATCCTGCTTTGAGCAAATCTTCAAGTCCTTCCTTGACTTGTTGTTCTATTCTGGGATTCATTTTCCTCAACTTTTGCTTAACTGGCTGAGCATCTGGCTTCAAAACGAGACGGTGTTCGACCAATTTTGGGTCTAAACCTGGCATATCTTCATATGTTCATGCGAACACTTCTTTATGTTGTTAAAGGAAATTTGTAAGCCTTTCCTTCTCTTCCGGACTCAGACTGGTTCCGATCTGAAGAATTTTGGGATTGTCCTCTGAATCGATATTGACATCTTTAGTCGGATCTTGTACTAGAGCAGATGGTTCATCCTGTTTCTGGACTGAGGCGAACTCTAGTAATTTCTGAAGAGACTGATCATATTCCGCATAATCATCTGACTACTTTACAACCTTGTCATCTTCTGTGTTTTCTTTGACTCTGTGAATTGCTGTCGACTTCTGGAAAGCCTTTGGATTGAGAACGAGCTTCTTGATCGCTCGGGAAGACATTCTGAAATTTTGGATAAGAAATTTGATTTAGGTGAAATCATCTATCATAAGACAAACAATATTTGAAAAGAACCATGCATAATATGATATTGGAATTATAAAATGAGGAGATAGAAAGAAAGGAGATAGATGGCATCCAGATAGACAAAGAAACTTGAAATTTTATTGATTCTGAATAGATCGAAGACATTGATAAAATGAGACATTTATTTGGAAAAGAATAGAAATGAAATAACAAGTGGTTTTCAATGTGCTCCTTTGACAAAAACAGTCTTCTTCTGCTGGCTTTCACCGGAGAATCCTAGTCCTGTTCTGTGGGGTTGATGCTTTTGGATTACTGGCTCGATGCGGCCATCTTCATTCTTGCCCAGTCCTTTAAAGGGTTGATAACCATGCTTCAGGAGTAAATCAAATCCTTTTCTTGCTTTCATGAATTGTGGGAATAATGGATGATCTTTGATAGCACTATAGTTGATCCGACCTCCAATCTTGAAGAATTCAGGACCTCTCCATCGGGTCATGGCCACGGTGTGCAGAGATAATTCTGATGTTGTCTGGAGTATTTCTCGACTTTCTCCGAGATTGACTTCTTCACTTTCTCTGATGCTAGGGATATCTGCAGTGAATGACGGTCGAGGGATCATGGGCTGCGGGAGCCTTTTTTCTGGGTTTTCTCCCAGTACTGTTGTAATCATTCCACCTTTGGACCACTTTACGCATTGATGAAGAGTGGAAGGTACCGCATTTGCATTATGGATCCATGTCCTTCCGAGCAGCAGATTGTAGGTGGGTGGTACATTGACCACATGAAAGAGGACGGAGTGTACCGAGTAGTTGATGAATACCTCTAGAAATATCTTGACCTTGGTCGTCTGACCATGATTGTCAAACCCGTAGATTGTGATGGGATCTGGAATGTATTCTTCGTCCTTGATCCCTAATGCCTTTGTTGTCATCTCGGGACATATGCTGAGGCTACTGCCTCCATCAACTAGCACATGGGGTATTGTCATCCCTCTTACTCGGACGACGATGTACAAGGCATTATTATGAAATGAATGAGGATTTGGAAGGTCCTCATCCGAGAAGGTGATCGGTGCATTTGTCATGACTGAATTCACAATTTGTGTCATGTCTTCGGGTGTGGTACTGGGCTTAACTTTAATCTTTCTAAGCAACTCGTCCAGTACTTGCTGATGCTTGCGGGAATTCTTGGCCAAGTTAAGAATGGAAACATTAGACAGAGCAGTCAGAGGCTTCTGACTTGAATTTTCTGGCCTGGGTTTGATGATTTGATTGAGGAAATCAGGAATTCCCTTTGACTTGGGGGATGACTTTGCAGGTGCTTCAGAAAATTTCATCTTGCCGAATGCTGAGATTAGGTCTATTTTCTTAGAAGCTGGAGCTGCTTGTCGTAGCACTGACACCTGATGTTGAACTTGGAGATCTTGAACAGAACATGGCTTGATGTTCTCATGCAGTAGGAATGGCTATTCAAATACTACTGCTGTGGTGTGTGGAGGAAAGGGCTGATTTAAAATATCCATTTTCTCTTCTTCTTCTCCTTCCACCAATAGATTTTTATCAATAAGATCTTGCACGATGTTTTTGAGAACAAAGCAGTTCTCACTGTTGTGTCCCACTGTCCTGTGGAACTTACAAAACTGATCTTTCCATTTTCCCATGGGCACAGGGGGATCAGCCAATCTAGGCAACTTAACCATCTCTTTTGACAGCATATACTCGAGCACATCTTCGAGTGATTGGTCTAAAGGTGTGAACTATCGGTCATAGCTCCATCCTTCATGCTTAGCCTTTTCACGCTGCTTCATCCCTTGATCCTGCTGGGGAGGCTTGCCGTATTGAGGAGCATGCTTTCCTTTCTGATTATCTTTATTGTTAGAATTGCCTGCGTTGTAGTAGTAATCTTTCTTCTGCCCTTTGTGATGGTTTTAATTGCTGCTATTGTTGGCAGAATAGGTGAAATGAGTTTTCTTTTTTTGTTCACCTTGAGGGTTGTTTTTGGAAAAAGTGAAGCCTTCGTAGACTCCATTCTCCACACTCAGCTCAAGCCATTCGGCTCATTCAGTCAACTCAATAAAGGTATGGGATGGTGCAGTAGAGATTAACCCTCTTAATGGTTGCGAAAAGTTGTTGAGGATCAATGATAGGGCATGCCTCTCTGAAATAGGATCTCTCATTTTGTTATAGGCTAACCTCCATTTGTGAATAAAGTCCTGTGCCTTTTCATTTTCATTCTGCCTTAGATTACAAAGATGACTTAGTGTAGGAAGCGCCTCTGTGTTGAACAAGAAGCGTTCAATAAACAAGTTTACCACTTTGTCGAACTCCTTGAGCTCGATGGGGTTGATATGCTCAGCATACCACTTAGTTGCAACTCCTTCCAAGCTGCGGGGGATACATAGAAACAATGCTCTATTATCTCTCTTGAATTTGGAGCACTCAGCAAAGATTGTGGCGAAATGAGCTTTGGGATCACCAGAACCATCGAACTTGATGAATTTACGAGGAAGGTTTTCCAGGTCTTCATCACCTTCTAAACCATAATAAAAGTCCTCGCTAGTAAATACTTTCTTGCCCTTATCGCGGGCTTGCAAATCTTTGACTACTCTAGCCATTTCCCTCAATTAGGCTTGCAGTGGGTCTTCTGTGACCTGACTCTTTGATTTGCGGCTTTTCCTCTGCTCTTGGCCACGCTTCTGGAATGCAAAAGGCACCTCATATTCCTCATCGGTGTCTTTATCTGACTCTGATTTATCTGAAATTTCTTCTGGCTGGACTTGCTTCTTGGAATTTTTCTTATTCTTGTGCCCGTGGAGCTTTTCCTTGAACGTATTTCTTTCTGAGTTGGTCCCGAGCTGTTAATTCATCATCTTGTTTATCATCTTCTGGAACATGGCATACATCTGTGGATCTATGCCATCATCCTCTTGTTGCTGTTCTTGACTCCCGGGGGGATCCATTTCTCCTTCTGAGGCTGAGGAGTGCTGTGGTGATGCAGTTCTTCTTCCTGACCTTGTCCTAACCATCAAATGTTGTGGGTGCTTTCTGTAGGGCAAAGACCTGATTAGATTCTGAAGGAATCGGCTTTTGAAAGAAATATTTGTTGGAAATATGGTAGACAATTTGAAAAAGATATCTTATTACTAGGGATTGAGTCATCGCGGGAATCACGACAATTGTGTTGTCTTTCTTTGAAAAAGAAATAAACAAAGAAAAATATGCCTTGTTACCTAGGCGAGGTCGTCAAACCATAATAGAAAGAGAGAAAATCTTATTAGAATGAGGAAATTGAACTTTTATTGATCTTGACAAAGAGGTGGAGGACAAACAATTTGCCACCATTCATGATAGTCGGCAGACACTTTAGGACCAGGAAAGGTTTTGAGAGAAACAAAGGAATCCCAGTTGTAGCGGGCAGAATGATATGCCCCGGACCATTGTGCGGAAGTGAGATCAAATTTTGCCATGGCCTTTGATAATAGTCGGGCTTCAATGTACTACTGTCTCTGGGAAAGCTGCCGAGCACATCGCTCTGATTGGTAGTAAGTGCAGAAGAATGATCCTCACAACTTGAACTGCTTGCCATAAGCATATGTGTATCTGGGAGGGGACAATTGTCCATCAAAGTAGTCCCAGACTATGTCATCTTCTTGAATGTTGTCAAACATGGATCGGTATTGTGCCACTGGAAGAAGTTCTTGACCATTGTATCTGAAAGAGCTTGCTCGAGTTGGAACATGTTGGAAGAACCAGGATTGAAGCGCGTAGATGCAACCTTCAACTAAGATGGATTCTCCAAGTGAGAAACGAGTTAAACCCCGATATAGGAAAGCGAGCACTGCCATGGCTATGGAAAGACGATTGGTCTGCCGACTCCCCCATCTTCTCATAAGCTGGATTATTCTGATATCCGTGTAGTTTTGTCCATCTGGGAAAAGGGCTAATCCTATAGTGCATAAAACCATTACATTCTGAATCCTTTCTCTAGTTGTTCTTGATAGCGAGCTGACTTCGACGAAGGTCCCGTACTGGCGATACAACTCGAGCAGGTCGACATATTCATTTTCATCTATCTGAATTAGGGGCCAGGATCGGCGGCCTGTCATACGAGCTAATGAGTCTCGGGGATTCAAATCCTTGACATTAATCAGGAACTGATGTTCTAATGGATCTCCTGGCTGACCGACTGGTTCTGGTAATCCCATGATTTTTGAAAATTCATCCATTAAAACGGTCATCTCTCCCCATGGGAACCAGAATGTGCATGTTCGTGGATTCCATCGCTCTGCCATTGTGTGGATCAGGTTGCCATTAATGGTATGTTTTCCGACTGCTGACGCCACTTCTAATCCGCACTCGCTTAAATGGTCCGGGAACATTCGAAAAAAGATTTTGAGCCAGGAATAGTACCACCAAGGAATGAAAGTTCCGGTGCTAAGGGCTCGATGTTCAGGATGACCTTGTCGCACCTCATAGGAGATGTGACCTTCAGGGAAGAGAGGATCGACTTGACTGGATGCCATTGGACTGAAAACAGAGAAAGACTCAGAATGAGACTTAGGAAAATATAGGAAATTTTGGAAACTTTGCAGGCAGGATATATAAAATGCAGCTGAAAATTTGAGATCCAGTAGAACGTTAGAATGGAAAATCACCTGGAGTTTTGGAAGAAATGGAATATTTGAGAAAATCATCCAAGGCTTGAGAAAACATCTCGTGGGAAATGAGGATATTTTGAAAAAGGCCTAATATTTTGGAAAACATTGAGAAATATAAAGAATTGAGGAAATAACACATATACAATCACATCCTGCACAAACATTTATGCACATACAACACTCCCTAGAAGGCTGACTCTAGATGCCTCATTTTGAAAAATAGCTGTAGGACCCTAATCTTAACTCTAGGTTCAGATCATCTTTGTCCAATCCAGTTATGCCAATATACCCGAATCGAAATTCGAGGTACGTGGCATATAATTTCAACTTCAGTTCTAAGGTAAGGTTTTCCAACATCCTTGAGCGCCTACCGATATACTTTGGACTGTGGCCCGCGGTACATGGTAGGGGGGTGTTAACCCAAATAATTGGCCCAGTTGTGAGGCTCTGTCCCGAACTAGGGTTCTGGAAGAGAGCCCAACAACGTGAAGACCAGGTAAAGATAGGTAAGGGAGGTTTGAAAAAAAATGATCACATGCAAGAAATAGAGGGCTCTAAGTCCTAGAGAGAGAGATTTTTGAAAATCTTTGAAGAAGCATACATTGTTTGTATTCAGATCCTAAATTGAGGAGAGTTATATTTAGACCTAATTCTATGCGAGCATGAAAATATCTCCTCAATCTGGTCCTACCAAACCATGCCTAAGTTATATGCAGTCAATGTCAGCTAGGTCAGAATCTAGGCTCCTAGGTTCGCATGATATCAAAAGCAAAAGAGCTGACATTTTGTGAACACGGTTTCGATAATTAAACTAAGTCAAGCACAATTTTGATCAGACAAGGAGAGGTCCCATCACGGTCGCCAAACTTGTTATCGTCGCAAAATTTTTCTCATCTTTCCTTCCCTGCGGAAGAGAGAGGGAAATGTTTTCGCGATTCAAACTTGACCGAATTTTGGAAATTGTTTTGAAATACTCGCCTCCATTTTGAAAATTGCGGGAAAATCCATGGGATGGGGGATCGACCTATCAGTACGAGGTTCGACCGTTATTGCAGCCTTTAACAAGGGTAATCGAACCAAGGACCAAATTTGTGCTAGACTTAGTTAAATTATCGAAATTATATTTTATCCTAAACGCACAGAGAATTCAGGCATGTGCTATGGGATTTTGTAAAATGTAATTTGGAAAAATATGATGTATGCTTAGAAAACATTTGGAGTTGAAAAGCATTTCTCAGGAAAAAGACGGAAATCAAACTATCAGGAAACTCTGATGAAAAGATTTGAAATCTTGAGAAAATTTATGAAGCTTTGGGAAAATCATGAATGGTTGAAACTCCTGGGAGAATAGAAGTAATTCTTGAGAAAAGATGAGCATTTGAAAAGGAAAGTATTTATTAGGAAAACTCTGTCTTTAAAAATTTTCTTTAGAAAACAATCGAAATTCACTGGAAAACTCTTTGGAGAAGGAAAATCCAAACTTAGGAAATTGAAATCCTAAGAATATTGTCCTTGAAATATCTGAAAATCAATTTGGATTCTTGAGAAAGATGAGAAATTCCCTTTGAAAAGAATCTTAGGAAAATAACATTTTCAGAGAAAATCACGGGAAAACTTGACTTGAGAAATCCAACTTCAAACATCTTCACAGTTTCTTGAGGAATCAATTTCCATG
Organism: Nuphar pumila; assembly: GCF_984573655.1. Lineage (NCBI taxonomy): Eukaryota > Viridiplantae > Streptophyta > Magnoliopsida > Nymphaeales > Nymphaeaceae > Nuphar > Nuphar pumila. Next base: position 50,814,359 of record NC_143262.1, on the reverse strand, counting down.
GAATGAAATTTTCTTGAGAAAATCATGAGAAAAGCAGATGATGCCATGATGCAGATGATTTGAATGAATGAATGCACTTTGAGAAGATTTTCTGAGAGATTTTGTTGGAAAAATGTGTATTAAGCCAAAGTAAATCCTTCACATATTCTGGCTGTGGCCATGAATATGTTCAGAGTTTATTTGAGTTAATTCACAATATTTTGAAAATTTGGAAATATGATTTGCACTTTTAAGATAGCCTAAAAGTGTAGGCTCAATGTGACTGGTAGAGAGATGATAGATCTGGATCTCGTCCATATTCCGACTAGGGTCGTAAATATGGACACCTCCGAGTTCATCAACTCTCTAAGAGTTGGTGCACGTGCCATTCATGTACATCCATGATGATTTTGCAAAATGAGATATATGAATCATAGAATCGGGATATTACAAAATCAAACTACATGATATGCATCCTAACCTAAGCAGTAAAAGTAAATATTATTCCAAGTTTGATTATTACATCTTTGACATAAAAAATAAATAAATAAAACAAAGTACATAAGTGTAAAAGAATCAGCATCCTCCTGATTTTCCTGCAAATAAGACTTAGCACCAGGAATATAGTATACATGGAAGGGATGGTCTCACATTGATGGTCATGTGTTAGTGATTATACTTGAGTTGTGGTGGAAACATAAGAATTAATAAAAAGGTAATGTCTAGAATATGAACAGAATGCTTATGAGAATGTCGTGCTTAAGTGAAATGAGGAATATATACATATATGCCTAAATGATCGAAGTGGCAATGAATGGAGTATACATATGAAAGTATGTCTATTTGAGTGTATAATAATGTATCTACCTAAATGAAAGGATATATATATATATATATATATATATATATATATATATATATATATATATATATATATATATATATATATATATATATATATATATATATATATATATATATATATATATATATGTATTCAAATGTTTACATAGAACAACATACAGGAAAATACATATCTAAATGTAACCGATGGTGATGGACATATGGCAATGAAATGTATGCACAATAGAAGCAAATTTATTGGACCTACCGTGAGTGTGGAGGTTGACAAATGATATACAATATAACACAAATGTAAAAGAGGTAACGACCCTGGAGGATGAAGGCATGTAGTAGTGTTATTTGCCATACATGTATTTTGGTGTCCATGACACGCCAAGGGTGAGGCACCTGAGTATGATAGGCTACAACCGTGTAGCACACAGGAAGAGTTGTTAACTTATTAACATACTAATATAAGCTAAAAGAAAAGAAAAAAAAAATTGTGCTGGAAAGGAACGGATGGCTACAAGTAAAATGTACAGGGAATGTCTATTGTGAGTGAGCGTTTAACACAAGGCAACACGTCCTTATTTGTAGAATCAGTCATAGTACTAATGGGGATATATAGAATATTACACATGTAACTATGGTTATTTAAACATCAAAATTGAATCTAATGGCTTGGTGTCATTATGTATAACAAGAACAGGTAAGAGGGTAACTCATTTACAACCACCTAATTGATGAATTGTATGCAAAACAAATTAGACAGAGAAATGAGATGGAGTTGGGCCATTAAATGCAGAGGATATAACAAAGAAGTGAACTTCCATCAATACCGAAGCCATGCTTAAACAAATGTTAGACAAATGATGAAATGTGTGACTCCAGTAGAACACATAGGTGACAAAAAAAAATCACTCCAAGAGGCCGTCGGCTACAGGACATTCCCTGCAAACTGAGCTTTATACATCTTTCTCTGATAAAAAAAAACATACAGGCAATGTGGCAGCCATTATTGAGTCTAACCAAAGTATAACTTGAGTATCATCAAGTTCCTTGATCACCCTTGTGATCTCAAAAAAAAAAAAAAGAAGAAGAAAAACTTATCCTTTGGCTGAAGCAAATTAGATAGCAATAAAACCATACCCATCTGATGGGTTCGTTATCAACATAGAAAAAAAAACTTCAGTGACAAGAAAAATGCAGATGCAAGTAAGCAAAAGAAGTTGGAAAAAAAAAAACTAATGGTCAATTGAATGGTTTGCTGCAGGAATGATTTAAAGATTTGCAAGATGAGCAGTAGAGTGCAAACTGTAACATAGAGATCACGAAAATAAATATGCAGAAAACGTGGGAATGGCACAGATTACAGGACATCAAAAAAAAAATCTGTAGTAAAATACGCAAAGTGATAATCGTAGGTCCACAATCTTCGAATTAGAAAGGCACTAAAACAAAACTTGATGCAGGAAACTAACCATAAGTGAAATGAACTTAACTAACCATAAGAACACACATGATTAGCAAGACAAATCAAAGGTATTAATAAAAAAAACAAGATAAATAAGAAATGTGCAGAAATCAGAGGCATATGGTAAGTTACATGAAACAAGACATGGGTTCTTGAAACCAGAGAGATCTCGAAAGTCATAGAGTATCACAACATACAGATGATAATAATAACTACATCAATGAATAATGAAATATTATGACGAATTAAGATCAACATTTATGTCAATTTCAGATGTTGCACTCATGTCAAGAGTGCATTTTATGTACAATAAATCCATAAGGATATCGCTTGGGTCCATGAGATGCTGATGCTTCCTTTTCAAAACTATATGGGTAAAAAAAAATGGAAAAGTGACAGGGTTGTAAAACGACTAGAGTGAATGTGAGATCGTTCGGGATCCCATTCACTGGGTTTTGCATAGGCTGAAATATTAATAACTGGATATCCCCTGTAAAATGACCCTAAATGGTATGGATGAAATTAATGATACGCAGACACCCTTGTCAGATGTGTATGTGCTTATGGAGGTCCATAACCTGCAGAAAAAGTGGACTTAGTATCATGCGAAAATGGATGGGTTGTCGTCAATGACACAGAAAATTCTGTTCTCTGCGTTTTGCAGAAAGTGGGAACAACCTCAATGACGCAGGAATGCCCACCGTGAAATAACTTGAACATGAAACTGAAAACTATGAAGCCTTACTTCTCAATGCCATGATGCTAAAACAGATCTTATGAAATCTTTAGGGGAAGCAGCAATTGGGTCAGAAACCTGGTTACCCACATGAATCAACCACACCATTGCGAGGTGTAGCCGATTCTTAACATGCGAAAATGAACCCAGACGCAGCCGACATCATTACATGTGATGGATCTGCGATGCACCTGGTGTGAACGTGATACATGTTTTATCTATAGGTGAAAGGAAAGCTTTTTACCTTGATTTGGCAGAGGCTGAAGAAGCTGGCTGCTGGTGGGCTGAAGGAAAGGCAATCGGCTGGGTTAAAGAAGATGGTGGAGGGAGTAAGAGAGCTAGAATCTGCAGATGGCGTCGACCTCCTGCTAGCCGAGAGGGAAAGTGGTGAAAAAGGGGAGTCAAGAGATCTGGAATCGCCGATTGCTTCTCCTCCTTTTAATAGTCGGCCCTCGCTTTTTCCTTCAAATCCCCCTTTTTCCTCCTCTTTAGCCCACCTTGATAACCCTTAAAACAAACTTTTAAATTTTTTTTGAAATCTTTTGAAAAAGAGAACTCGCCATTTTGAGAGGGGGTGACTCCCTTTCTCCGGAGAAATTTTGAAACTTAGGTAAAGTAAAAGTTTTGGGTTTGAAAAGTGGTAATAAAAAAAAAATGAAACAAAAATGATGAACAAATTTGTTTTTTTTTCTTTTTTTTAAAGGTGGTGCCACCTCAACTGAATTTGAAAACTTTTTGAAGTATATATATATATAAATTGTTTTTCTTGGCAAAGAGTCTTAGTGGGGTGCCATCTACGTGGGTCCACTAAAGATAAAAAAAATTATAAATCGGTGCCACTCCTGAATGGGCACTGTTTTGAACATAAGAGAAATTTTTGAGAATTTGAGTGTGACACCACCTCGAGGTGGGTCCCATGTCACTTATTTGAAATAAAAGCCAAATGTGATATTTTGGAATTTTCACAATAATAGGCTAGTTTAGAAAACACGAAGTGAACTTTGGTTTGATTTCAAAACTTGGAGGAAAATGGTTTTTCAGGGCAAAATTTAGAAAGATGCGGAGAAATTCGGAGCCCTTTTTGTAAAAGTTTGAAATAATGTCTTATGAATTTGAAATTGTGTCCCCCTCTTTTCAACTGACGAAATCTTGAAAATCAATGTCCAAAACTATCCAGATCGTTTTCTTGAGAAAACTTGTGTAATTCGGAGCCCTGGGGGTAAAATGGGAAGAATTTGGCAATTTTAAAAACCCAGGAGTTTGAAATCAATTTTGAAATATTTAAAACTCGAATCTGGATCGATATTTTTGAAAATCAGGAGTTCTGGATCTCAAAATGACATGTTGTGCATTGAAATGATATGAAATGCTCATGCGATGATATGCAAAGACATGTTTCCTGACATGCCCCTCTGAGCCAGGGCTTGGAAATTCTTGCTTTTTGTCCCGCATAGGATTTTGAAAATTTGCATTTTGAAGATGTTTTTTATTCTAAATAGAGAAGTTTTGAGATTCGAGAATGGAATTTAGGACTTTCTACCAGGTTCAATCTCAAAAAATGACCATTTTGCCCTTCATTGATTTCAGAGAACCAGAATGTAACGATTGATGGAAATGTCAAGACGGTGAGTAAAAATTTGGGGTGTTTATAAAGGAAGAAAATAAAAGAGAGAAAAGAAATAAGAGAAGAGAGAGGAAATCTTCTGCAAAGGTCTCACTTGACCTTGATTTGAAAAATATTTAAGAAAATAACTCGCCTCCGTTTTGAAAATTCGCGGGAAAATGGAGAGACGGGATTCGCTCGTCGGTACGAGGTTCAACCATTCCTGGCGCCTTTACCAGAGGTAATCGAACCAATGATCGAATCTATGCCTTTTGCTTTTGCCTTAATATTATCTAAGAATTTATTCTAAGTCTAAATGCACAAAGAATCATGCTTGTGTAATGCAAGGATGTATGCTCTTTTTGGAAATTGATTTGGAAATCTCCAAGTGTTTCTGAGATGAATTTAATAATAGAGTGAAGAAATGGTTTCTAACTTAGAACTTGAGATTTAAAGTCCTAAGTTTTTGAAATAATCAGAGTTTGAGAATAAATCTTTGATTTTGAAGAGAATGTTTTGAAGCTGAGATAAAAGGAGAAGAAAATGGAAATTTCAAAGTCATAAAAGGACTTTGAATTAGAATTTTGAACCCGGATAAATGTTTGAAATGGAATTGAATTCTAGCCTTGAAGTTTTGAAATCAGAGTGAGATCTGAGAAATCCAAATGAAATTGAGAAACGAAATTAGTTTTTGGATTTTTTTTAGGAATCAAGATGAATTTGGGTTTCGAAATCTGAAAATGGAATTTGGATTTGGAAGTTGGAATTGAGAATAGAATTTGATTTAAAATCTGGAATTCAAGATGGAATTTGAATCCAAAGTCTGGATCCTAAATAGAGTTGAAATCTAAGATGAAATTGAATTCTGGATTTAGAATCCTAAATGGGAATTGAATCTGAAATCTGAGATCCAGTGATGAAGTTGATTTCTGGATTTTAAATGGAATTAGATCCAAGATCTAGAATCCAAGATGGAATTTGGATATGAAATCTTGAGATCCAAGATAGAATTGGATCTGAAATTTGGATCTGAAATCCAAGATGGAAATGGATTCTGGATCCTAAAATGAAATTTGGATCTGAAGTCTGAGATCCAAGATGGAGTTGGATTCTAGATCCTAAAATGGATTTTGGATCTAAAGTCTAAAATCCAAGATAAAGTTGGATTATGGATCCTAAAATGGATTTTGGATCTGAAGTCTGAGATCCAAAAGTGGAGATTGCACTTGGAAATCTGGATCCAAGTTGGGATTAGGATCTAACTTTGGATTTCGATTTTGAAAGTCCAAATGGGACTTTTAAAGATGGATCTGAAAAGTTAAATTGAACTTTGAAATTGAATTTTGAATTGAATTGGAGTTTTGAAGTTTGAATACAAGATGATTTTGAATATTTCAAAGTCAAATTGGACTTTGAAATTGAAATTTGGAAAACTGAAATGAAATAGAATTGAATTTGAATCCATAAATAAGATTTGATAAAGAAAAAGAATCACTTGGAATTTTGAAAAGGGAATTTTGAAAATATGACGCAATTCTATTCTAAATGATGAATGAATTTAAAATTGGATTTTGAAAATCATATTTCATTCTTTAGATGAATGTAAATGAGATTAATGATATAATACACTCTTGACTATGGTCATTGAATGTATTATATAATAATCATATCTAAATTCAAATGAAGAATAAAATATATTTTGGTGCTTTTATAGAGTTTAAAATGAAATTAATTCTCAATATATCCTGACTATGGCCATTGATATATGTATTGAATTAATTTTAAACTAAACTCTGATAAAAGAAGAAAGTATTTAAAAATATGATGCTTTTTGAAGAGAATCCAATGTCATCCCATAAAAGATGAAAATCCTAAGTTTTGTTCACACCTTGACTATGGTCATTGATGTAAATCGTCAACTTAGGATTTGATCACCTTTTATTAGAATGGTGCACGTGCCATTCGTGTTCCCATTTGTGAATCGCTGAAGTAAAAGAGGAAAATGATATGGCAACAAGCAATTTCTGAGATATGTATGCTCATACATTCTAATCTAATGCTTGAAAGGTAGAAATTCTCATTGTAGTCCAATTATTACATTATTTAGAGGAATTGGAGTTACATCAATCAAAGAAAGAAAAATGATACTCTTTACATATTTCCTGCAAAAACCAAGTGCTAGTATAAAGTAGAAAATATACATGGAGAAGAAATAACACTTTATATAAGATAATGAAATGAAGAATGCACATGAGATGTATATGGTTAAGTATATACATGAGAGAAGGTGTTTATGATAAGGCATATGAAGAAATGTACCTAAAAGCATATATATATATATATATATATACATATATGTTTTCATGAGAAAAGAAGAAAGGACTTTCACGGTTGTATGAGGTCAATGAGTTTTTGTAAAGATGTGGATAATGACAAACATGGTGCTATACACAGAAGGTTAGTGAACGGAGATGGAATAGCAGTGATGGATATTACAAATGACAATGGTGTGATGAAAAAAAAATGCTATTTTGATAGAGGTATGCAACAATGAAGAGTTTGAAAGGATGATGCTTCAAGTAATGATAGCAGAAAGGGACTGATGCACAAGTGATATGCAGCAGGATAATGGATGTGCTGGAGTAAGTGGCAAAGTAGAGTGCAGGATATGTTAGTGTTGGAGTAGTGAGTGGACCTAATGCTATAGGTTGCGATAGGGTAAGGGTGAAGTTTGTGATTTTGCAGTGAATGATATCACTATAGGCAACATAACAGATGGGGTGTTGTATGGCAAGGATGCAAAGTGCATGAGCTTGGTGATTAGCAATAATAACACATGAGTGGCATGTTAATCGCTATGCAAGGGAATGAGGGTGAATGGGAAGTATAAAAATAAAAGAAGGCGATATTAATCTAATATGCACAGATGCAGTTTCATATACCGGTGTGATCTGGAATATACAGAATGAAGGTGACATTAGCACTGATTGCACTAAACATAGCACAGTAAATGAATAATGATGACAAATAAAACACAATGCGAGCAACTTAATATGCAAATATGTCATTTCTGCATATATACGTGTATATATATATATAATTTGGAGAGCCAATGTTCATGTAAGGAAAACAATTCCTCAAGACTTCTGGATACTTCAAGAGTTCATTCCACCAAGCTGAAGGTAGCTGAATATTCAATTTAGCTAACTCCTTGATAGCTGAAAATATGATGTTCCATTAAGACTTATTGACATTGATAGCTCATCCTCTTTCTTGTCCCAACACTATTGGAGAAGACGACAGATACTACAGCTAAACATCGATGCTAAATGTATAAATAATAATAAAGTGCAACCTGCCATGGAGTGTTTCGGATGCAAAGGAGGCATTTCCCCGCAAAGTAAATATGCGGTAACTGTGATATTTAAAAAAAAAAAATCTCAAAGAAACTAGATATCCATGAAGTTGACAATCATATGGGGTTATGTACAGAGTTTAAGACTGCCATGAAATATTGGTAAACGATTCAAGCGAGCTGCCAACCAACAACCTGATTACTGCAGGTTGAACTCAGCAACAGTTGGGCCAACATATTGACAATAAATCTGCTGGCATCAAATTTTGAGAAATTCGAAGTTTTTGTTCCTACGGTTCTCTGATTATCTCTTATTCTGCTTCAGGAATCCACTGAAGAGAGCCACAAATTTGATTGTTCAGATACCCCGAATCTGAATTGAGCCCTTGAAGCCGCGTCTTGTATTGCTATAGAAGTAATCTATCTGATATTCTATCTCCCAATATTCCAGCAATTAGGTAGACTTGGTATCTTTTATTACCATAGTCAAGTGGCATGTTTCTGAACACGTCACTATCTAACTTGAGGATGGTTTTACCCCAAAACGACATGTAAATAATAAATCAAATGCAACATGGTTCACATGATAACATACATTTGGTCGACCTATTTCACCCAGTGATGGTGATATGCATGTGCTAAATGATGAAAACAAGACTTTAGAAAAAAAAATCAACAAAACGTTAGGATCAAGCTAGTATAACTTGGAACATATGGAATATTAACTATAGTAGGTATGAATATACATGTTGCTATGGAACATGAACTATTTAGATGCTAAATGAATCAAATGAAGGATTATGCACATCAGGGAATGTTGACGAAGGAGATGGCGCAGATGAGATTAAGTTAAAACAGAAGATTAAGTAGGTAAATGAAATGGACGATGCTTAAACAGAAATGCAATAAAAGAAGATGTTGATGATGGTGTCATAGAATGCAAAACAGGAGAAGTAAATCACCAACCAAAACTGAATCTGTATGAACAATGGGAAATAAATCAAAACATATGACATGTTGTTGTAGATGAGATTGAGTGTTTGTATGTGATGAATAAGGTGGTGCATAGTTTATTTCAACACAGAACAATGTAAAAATAATGCCTACAAGTGCTTCATAGTGAATCAGATCTCCAATTCATTTTAACAGAAGCAGTAGATTCTGAAAATGCTGCAATCAGGAACAACTGTGTAAATGCAGATTATGATGATGGAAGGACCAATGCAATGCGCAGATGTTGTATACAAGTAATATGAAAGATTCAATGCGACAGTGATCTAAACACTCCAATAAAAGCATTTTGGGTAGTAAATGTGATGATCTGAATGATCGGACCTGCAAAATATTCAAACGAAATACCTAGGTGACGAATCAACATGATGGAAATAAAAAAAAAATGCAGACAAAATGGGCACCGATAACAGATTATGGGGACTCAAACGAATCCAATGTAATTTGCAATATAAAGTCACGAAACCAACATACGGATGATAACACACCCAAACAAATCATGAAGAAGGAAATGGAGATCAAGAATTGGAAATAAAATAAAAGAAGAAAAGAAAAGAAAGAAAGACATGAGGCAGAGATAACCATGATATCATCAAAATAACATATATGAACTTATGAATTGGAAAGATTAGACTCAGTATAAAGGCACAAAGAGTAAAAATTGATAGCCTATTGCAATAGGGAATTAGACCTAAACACTCAATGCATGAATTGAACAAAATAATGCTCGTGAAAGCATAATTCATATTAGAGGCAACGATGCTACGATAAATTAGAAACATATGAGTGCAGAAAAATAGATACAAATGCCCGTATGGCGTAGGTGATATGAACTGAGAAGTTCATATATTAACAAAATGATAACACAAAATTTTAAAAAAAAAAAAAAAACATTGATGATACGGTGTAAACACCCCAAATTTTTACCCTCATCTAGTGTTTATACATTTCATGTCACTGCATATCATTGCATGTATTCGGCATACCGTTTCATGTCATTGCATCTCATTATCGAGATCTAGAACTCCTTTTTTCAAAATATTTAATCCAGATTCGAGTTTTAAAACTTTTCTTTCAAAATCAATTTCAAAACCTGGGTTTTTAATCAGCATTATGTCATTTGCCAACCACCAGGATCTTATATTTTGAAATGTTTTCTCAGAAAACAATCTGGATTCGTCTTAAACTCAATTTTCAACTGATTTCAATTCTCAGATGAGACTCATTTAGGTGGTGTCGCTTCTGGATTCCTTCATTTATCAAAAATCTTAAAAATTTTAGAGTCCTAGTTGGATCAGGACTCTGTATTCTCATCTTTTTGAACCTTTTTAAAACTCTATTTTGATTTTAAACCAATTTTAGTCACATCCCTTGTCTGTTTCCTCCATTTTGGCCAAAATCTTAGAGTCCTAGTTGGATCAGGACTCTTTTTCCAGAGTCTCAGTCGGATCAAAACTCTACTTTTTACCACCTTTTCTACCTGTTTTGGAGAAAACCTTTCAAAATCTTCTGTTTTGGCCAAAATCTTAGAGTCCTAGTTGGATTAGGACTCTTCTTCAAGAATCCCAACCGGATTAGGACTCTTCTTCAGAGTTCCAGTCGGACTAGGATTCTGTCTTTTGTCACTATTTTTACCTATTTTCAACTAAATCTTTCAAAATGAGTAAAAACTCAGAGTTTCAGTCAGAACAGGACTCTGTTTAGAGAGTCCTAGTTGGATCAGGACTTTGATCCTGATTTCAATTTTGAGAAAATCTTTCAAAAATCTTTTCATCTATCAAAATTGTTACACTTTTATAGAAGAATTTCAAAATTCTAGGATTTTATCCTAGAGTCCTCATAGAATCAGGACTCTATCCCAGAGTCCTGATTGAATCAGGACTCTATCCAAAATTTGTTTTCTCACTCCATTTTCACTGGTTTTCAAAAGCTTTGCCTAAATTTCACCATTTACTTAACAGAAAACCAAAATTTTTTAGAGTTCTAGTCGAATTAGGACTCTTCTTCAGAGTCCTAATCAGATTAGGACTCTGAACTAAAACTCCAATTTTACCCTGTTTTCAACTGTTTTTCAAAATTCATTCATTTGTTTTCTTAGAAAATCCAAAATCTGAGAGTCCTAGTACAATTAGGACTCTGTCCTCAGAGTCTCAGTTGAATCAGAACTCTGTTTTATTTCAATATTTGTTGTTGTTTTCATTGTTTTCACAAGTTATTTTATCTATTTTTCAGAAAATACCAAAAAAATCTAGAGTTTTAGTCCGATCAGAACTCTGTCCCAGAGTCCTAATCTAGTCAAGAGTCTGTTCTGAAGTCTGTTTTTACTTCCATTTTTATTATTTTCTATTTGTTTTCAAAAATTAGGTCATTTTACAGAGTCCAGTTATCTCAGGACTCTATTTCAGAGTTCTGATTGAGTTATGAGTCTAACCCTGACTGTATTTTCTGACTCGTTTCACCATTTTTGATAAAATCTTTTCAAAAATTCCTTTATTTGGTCTTTAAAACCCAAAATCTCAGAGTCCTAAAAATTTACGACTCTAGCCCAGAGTTCCAGTTCGACTATGACTCTATTTTCAAACCTCTGAATTTCAATTATTGATTTTAACTCATTTTCAAAGCTATTTTCAGTCTTTATTTCAAATTTTCAAAACCTCGATGTGGGGCCCACTCAATTGGCGTTATATCCGGAGGAGTTCTGACCCAGTTGAAACTCTGTGCCATTTCAAAACTTTTAATTCCAAGTTTACTTTTGAATATCTTTTAAAAATTCTCTCAATTTCAAGTTTTAAAATCGTTTTTGAAAATTCAAGTGGGGCCCACTCTAGGTGGCGCCACATTTGCAAAAGTCAGGGTTAGACTAGGGTTAGTCATAGTTCTAGTTAGTTTAGAGGTTATGAATCTATAAGAGTCCAAACTTGATTTTAAAAATCATATTTTTTTACTTTAGATTTTAACCTTAATTTTAAAGTTTTAAATTAGGGTTTTTGAAAAATGCCAAGTGGCGCCACATTTGGGAAGTTCCCTAAAACATTTATAAGTTTAATTGGGGTTAGTTAGGGTCCATTTAGGGTTAGGAAACCACAAAAAATCATCCTCCCTTGGTGGTTTTAGATAGAGTTTGAAAAAGTCAAAGTTAGGTATTAATTAGTCCTAATTACATGGGTTTTGAAAAAACTATAAAAAGGGGTCTTTAGAGGGGTTAAAGGAGGCTCTTTTTTCTCTCAAATTTTCGTGGCTTCTCTCTCCTCTCCAGCACCTCCACCTTCCTCCATTGCAGTTGCAACCTCAAGATGTGTTATTTCTCTCATCCAATATCCGATTCGAGATCCGTAAAGTGCAGTGGCTTCATGTTAATGTGAACTATTAACTGTAAAATTTTGATAATTTTTTGCCTCTGTTTGATATTTTTCCTCTGTCAGAGAATCAGATTTAAAGTTTAAAACTCGTTAGGGTTTACCAAAACCCTAATCAGACTTGTGTTGCCCATAGATCCCAAACCACAGATCCGATTCATGATCTGTAAAAAAGGAGTTTCATTATTTTTTTGTCTACTATTCACTGCTGATATTTCATAAATTTTTGATTAAGTTTGCTATTTATTTCTGTATTTTCAACCAGAAGTATCTGTTTTAACCAATGTTAGATTCGTTATATTTTAGTCCGGATTGCCGAAAAGGTTTCTCCCTAACCGGAGATTATTTTTCCAATCTGTAAAATGGAAAACTTTTTTTTATGTGTCTAGTTTGCCTCTGAGAAATTTCAGAAATTTTCATGGTGTATTGACCCCTGATTTGGGTCTAACACCGAAACTGGTCTGTGACCTAGGTTAAAAATAGATTATTTTAGGGTTTTGATGCAATTTTCGAATTAAAATAATATCAAAAATAGGTTTTTATGATTCCAATCTGATTTTAGGGTTGAAAAAAGTGCAGGTACCAATTTTTATGAATTTTGAAATCCGTTTGATGCTTGAATTAATCAAATTGTAAAAAGAGGATACCCGCAGGATCCCAAAACACTGCCAAAATCATGATATTTGTGATATTTCTTGATTTTCGTGTATAAGTACATGTTTTTAGGGTTTGTTCATGTTTATAATCATTATAGGATGTTTCATGTTTTATTTTATACTTATTTTAAGCATAAATCTCAAGTTTTTACCAAAATCTATTTCAGAAAACCCTGATTTCAAGGCCATAGTCTTGCTATCAGGGGCGTTTTGGTCATTTGACCTAAATTTCGAAATTCTAAATCCTAATTTTCATATTTTTAATCATGTCATGTCATATTTAGTTTAATTTATTTTTATTTGAATTCCAAAACTCGCATTTTACAAAACAACTTTCTGAAAACCATGATTTCAAGGCCATAGTCTTGCTATCAGGGGTATTTTGGTTATTTTGACCCCAATTTCGAATTTTCAAAATCTTTTTCTATATTTTTTCAATTTTATTTCATATTTAATTATGTTTATATCAGAGAATCATGGAAAAAGGCTTATATCTGGTAAAATCCAGTAATTTCTAGATATTACTGGATAAATCTAGAAAAGCCGACATTTCTTCACTATCAAGTTTTCTAGTTTTGCAGGAACATTCAAGAAGAAGATTTTCTTTATTTTTCTTTATTCAATTCAATGTAATATCAAAGTTGTAATATTTGGAATAAAATTTACAATTTCTGCTTAGATTAGGATTTGCATTGTATATAGTTTAATTCTACAAATTTTAATATCTGATGAATGTATCATTCATGCATATTTTTATAAATTCACCATGGTCTACACAAATGGCACGTGCACAAGCTCTTAGGGAGTTGACAAACTTGGTGGAATTCATATTTATGGCCATAGTCAGAATACGAATGAGACCCAGATTTGTGATCTTCGTATTAGCCACATTCAGCCTACACTCTTAGGCTAACTTCAAAATGCACTACATTTTTCAAGAATATAAAAGGATTTTCTCAATTCCTCAAAATCAAATCTTTCAAATCCATATTCATTCATTTCATTCATTTGCAAGTTCCAATTCCAATTCAGAGAAATCAATTTTCTCAAAATTTCTAAGTCTTACTCAGAAATTGATTTTCTCAAAACTTTAAGCTTTCAAGTGGTATTTCAAGTATTTCTAAACTTCAAATCATGATTTTCCAAGTCTTAACATTTTCAATTTCCAAGTTTGAATTCAGAAAAATCAAGTTTTTCCAAAGTTACTTGAAATTCCTCAGAAATCCATTTTCACAAAACACTTGGATTCTTCAGAAATCGATTTTCATTTTCCTCAGAAGTATTCTCTCACCATGATTCACGATTTTCCAAGTGATATCTTTTCCAAGAATTTCAAATCTCAGAAGCAAACATCATGTTTATCAATATGCATTTTCAGAAATCCATGGCACAGGTCTGATTCTTTGTGCATTTAGGAAATAGAACACGATTTAGACAAGTTGAGCAAAGCTAAGCACATAATTGATCATTGGTTCAATTACCCCTAGTAAAGGCGCCAGGAACGGTTGAATCTCGTACCGACAGGTGAGTCCCATTCTTCGGAATTATCCCGCATTTTAAAACGGAGGCGAGTTATTTTCAAAATCTTTTTTCAAAGGTCAGTTTGACTTGCAAAAGTAAAATTTTGTGATGATAACATGTTTGGCGACCGAGATGGGACCTGTCTTCGCCTGATCAATTATGTGCTTTAATTAGTTTAAATTGTCAAAATCGTGTTCCATGAAATGTCAGCTTTTATTTCATGATATTATGTGAACCTAGGAGCATAGACTTGAACCCAGCTGACATGGATTACATATAGACTAGGCATGGTTTGGTAGGACTATATTGAGGAGAATTATTCATGCTCACATAGACCTAGGTCTAATACAACACTCCTCAATTTAGGATTTGAATGCAAACAATGTATGCTTCTTCAAAAAATTTTAAAATCTCTATCTCTTTAGGTCTTAGAGCCCTCTGTTTGCTTGCATATACTCATGTTTTCAAAAACCACCCCACCTATATCTACCCGGTCTTCACGTTGCTGGGCTCTCTTCCAGAACCATAGTTCGGGACAGAGCCTCACAACTGGGCCACTTATTTGGGCTAATGCCCCCCTGCCACGTACCAAGGGCCATAGTCCAAAGTATATCGGCAGGTGCTCAAGGATGTTGGAAAACTTGAACCTAGAACCAGAGAAATTGATTTTATGCCACGTACATCAGGGCCTTGGTTCGAGTATATAGGCATAACATAATTGGACAAAGATGATCTGAGCCTAGAGTCAGGATTAGGGTCCTATAAGCTCTTTCAAAACTGATGCATTTAGAGTCAGCTTCTTAGGGATTGCTGTATGTGCATAATTGTTGGTGCAGAATGTGATATATTCATTTTCCATCTTATTTTGTCGCACGTTTCCCCAATTTTTTTTCAAAATATTGAACGATTTTTCAAATACCTCATTTTCCAATTTATGAAGCACTTCTTTGTATTTTCTCAAACCCTGGACGATTTTCCAAATTCTCCTATATTTCCTTTAAAACTCCAGGTGAATTTTCATCCTTTCATTCTTCTGGATCTTGAATTTTTCAGCTTCATTTTTATCTTGCCTGCAATTTTTCAAAATTCCTATATTTTTCTAAGTCTTATTCCAATTCTCCATATTTTCCAGTCTGATGGCATCCAGTCAACTTGATTCAGTCTTTTCCGAGAATCACATCTCCTATGAGGTGCGAAAAGGTCTTCCTGAGCATCGGATCCTTCATTCCCCGGTGGTATTATTCATGGCTCAAGAACTTCTCTCGTATGTTTCCAGACCATTTGGACGATTGTGGATTGGAACTTGCATCCGCGGTGGGAAAACAGACAGTCAACGACAATTTGATCCACGCACTGACAGAGCGGTGGAACCCGAGTACTAGTACCTTTTGGTTCCCATGGGAAGAAATGACTTTGTTGATGGATGAGTTTTCAGAAATCATGGGACTGCCCGAGCCAGCTGGTCAGCCTGGAGATCCACTGGAGAAACAATTCTTAATCAATGTCAAGGGTCTGGATCCCCGAGACGCTTTAGTTTGCATGACAGAACACAAGTCTTGGCCCTTGATCGAGGAGGATGGAAATGAGTACGTGAACCTGCTCGAAATCTACAGACAACATGGGGCATTTGTAGAAGTCAGTTCTTTATCTCGAACAGCTCGAGAGAGAATCCAACATGCGATGGTCTTATACACTGTGAGATTAACTCTCTTTTCAGATGGACGGAATTACATGGATATCAGGATAGTTCAACTTCTGCGAAGGTGGGGAAGTCGACAGACCAACCGCCTCTCTATAGCCATGGCCGCACTCGCTTTTCTATACCGAGGGTTGACCCGTTTCACACTCGAAGAATCAATTCTAGTCGAAGGGTGCACCTATGCATTGCAATCTTGGTTCCTCCGGCATGTGCCAGCCCGAGCCAGTTCATTCAGATACAATGGTGAAAAGCTTCTTCCAGTTGCGCGATACCGATTCTTGATCGATAACCTTCAGGAGGAAGACAACATATGGGACTACTTTGATCGTCAGGAATCACCTCCCAGATATACTTATGCATATGGAAAGAGGTTCAGGCTACTTGGCCCATTCTTCTGCGCATACTATCATCCAGAGCGGTGTGTCAGGCAGTTCTCTCAAAGACATAAGCGCGTAAAAATTCGTCTACTATCAGGGATCTTGCCAGAATTCAATCTCACATCAGATCAGTGGTCCGGAGCATACCATTCTACCAGACATAGCTGGGATTCTTTTGTTACTCTCACTATTTTTCCTGGTCCTCGAGTGTCCTCTGATTATCAGGAGTGGTAGAAAATTGTCTGTCTCCCTCCCCTTTGTCAAGTGTATTATTAATAAAATCATGTTTTTCCTTCAATACAATTCCTTTAATTTTCATCATGGTTTGACGACCTCTCCTAAGTAATAAGGCATATTTTTAGTTGTTTGTTCTTTTGCAAAGGAATAACAACGCAATTGTCGTAATTCCAGCGACGACTCAATCCCTAGTAATGGAATACTCCTTCATATTGTCTACCAAAATTCTCAACAAATATCTTCCTTCAATCAAATCTCTTTCAAAAACCTAACCATCAATTTTGTTCTGTAGAGAGCGTTCGTGATATTTAATGGTTCAGACGAGGTCAGGAAAGAAAACTGCACCAGTCGAAGGCATTGCATATTCAACAGCTTTAGAAGAAGAAATGTATTCCCCGCGTTCAGGCAGAAATCAAGGGCAGCAGGTTGAGGATGACATTGATCCTCAAATGTATGCCATATTCAAAACGATGATGACCAAGATGTTGGCAGAGCAAGCGGAATCCAGTGCAGGGAAAAATGAAGTCAAGCAAAAGGCAAAAGGCCGAGCAGTCAAGAAGGCCTCGAAGGTAGCCAAGAAGTCTATTCAGAATTCTTATACAACTGATAAAGAAGAATCAGTGGAAGACACAGATGAAGAAATTGAAACTTAGCAGGTACTCCGCAGAGCTAATTTTTTTGGTTTTTGCGTTATTTTTTCATTTTTTTTGCATTTTTAGAATAAAATCCTAAAGTTTTATGAGAAGACAAAAATTAAAACTAATTTTTCTGTGTTTTTGCAAAATATTTACAAAAGGGAAATTTTCTGAGAATTAAAAGCTATTTTGAGAAAATTTCTTCAGAAAATGGGTTCATATCCAGATTTTGAGAAAATATTCATGGTTTAAAGCCTCGAATCGAGAAATACAGAGTTGGGGATCCAACAGAGTGCCGGATGAACTGCCCGAGCCATTCAGAACCATTTTTGGTATTTTTGTAATTTTTAATTTGGAAATCGGACAACGAGGCTCAGGTTTTGGATTTAAAACACTGGATTCGGATTTGGAATTGAATTTGAATATATCAGTATGGAATTTAATCTAGAAAATCTGAAGAATAACTGAATTTTAGTTTTGATTTTCTCAGAAGATGGAGCCAGGGGCAAAAAGGTTATTTTTACAAAACTTTGAAATTTTTGGGGTGTTCCCAGATACCCCTCTTTGCTACTAAGCCGGTTGAAAGCCGAGCTTAGTGGAAAAGATAACAATCCAAATTTTGAAAATGCCCCAGTCAGCAGGTCTGAACTGGGTATGGAAGAATTATTTTGAAAATATGGCTTCTCAGGCTTAGAACCTTATCCTGAATGGTTTTGGGGGGGATGAAATCCTCGAGAATGATATGATTGAGTAGAAGATGAGGAAATCGTGATGGGACTTTGGATGAAAATCTCAAAATGGTGGAATAAGAATTTTGATCGAGTCTCATGGGTGAGACAAGATACGCTTTTTGAAATTATTCAGGTTTAGCCCTTAACCTAGATGGGACGAAGATATATCAAAAATGTATTGAATGAGGAAAGGAATACATGAAGACCTTGATGGGACATTTTTGGAAAATGCTTCGTGAAATGCAGCTCAAGTAGGATCCTATCCTGGATGGATATACAAAGCATGGGTTCCTTGATGGGAAGAACCATGTTAGGACTGGAAGAAAACATCTTGTTAAAAAACGAGGAATCTCGTTGGAACAAGACTCAGGTTTAACCCAAACCTGGAGAAAGGAAGATACGAATCTATGTTCAGGGTTAACTCTTAATCTGAATGGGAAATCTACCATACAGATTTCTCAAATGAAGAAATCATGATGGGACCTTCAGAGTTTGGACGAACAAAATTCGAAAGGGGTTTTGCGAAAGGAGGAAAATAGGGTTCCCTAAAGCTTTGAAAAGAGGAAGAAATGGGACGTCTCATTGCTAAAACTGAAATAGCTTTTGAAATCAATAACCTCTCGCAGAAAATTTAGGTTTGATCTTTAACCTGAGTAGGAAATCTACCATACAGATTTCTCAAATGGAGAAACCATAATGGGACCTTCGGAATTTGGACGAACAAATCCGAAAGGGGTTTTTGCAAAAGGAGGAAAATAGGGTTCCCTAAAGCTTTGAAAAGGGGAAGAAATGGGGCGTCTTATTGCTGAGGCTGAAATAGCTTTTAAAATTAGTGATTTTACGCAGAAAATTCAGGTTTTGAACATTAACCTGAGTAAAAACTACCATATGGAATTTCTCAAATGGAGAAAACATGATGGGAGAGGAAAAGATACTTCAACTGAATGAGGCAACTCTTCCTGAAAGATAAACAACGCTAGGTTGCATCAAAATGGATATTGAATTTTTATTTCATTCTTGGAATAGCTAGAAAATTTTGCCAAATAAGATAAAATTATAGTTGATTCAAATGCTTGAAAATGTGCACGTATGTGCAAAAGATATTCCCTCTTTTACCTAGAGTATTTCCTTCATCGAGGTTAACTCCTCGGTTCTAAGAGTCAAATTCAAAATTTTAGCGCTGATGACTTTCTTCAAGGAAGCTATCCATTTCCTTGGTATGAGAAGAGAAGAAATATTCTTAATTTCATAAAAGCAAGTAATGAAAAGATATTGATGAAAGAATTTCGCATGAGAAAATATGACTTCTGGCAATTTTGGCAGCTTGATATTTGGGTGTTTTCCCATAATGATCTTTTTGCGCTCCTTTTTGAATCATTGAACTTTCTCGGGTTTTTACATCATCCTTCATTTGGATGTCCTGCCTTTTCTCTCTTTTTCAGGGAAGGGTATGTCACAAACTCCTTCATCTTGGAGATGTTCTGATCCTTCATTTTATCTCAGGAATTCTATTGATGACTTTGGCTCAAAAAGGTCTTTAGATGATAGTAGAAATCAAATATCTTTTAGGGTTTGTTGGTAGGTTCATCGCACTCGCCTTCATCTCGACGGTGATCTGAACTTTTCGTGGAAGGATCCTTCTCAAACTCCTTCATCTCGGAGATGATCCAAATCTTCTTTGGCCACGGGGGTCTAACTCGCATATTCGTCTTCATCTTGACAATAATTGAGAGATCCCTTTTACGGATACTTGATTGCAACTTTAAATGAATGAGAACACATGGATTGGGCGGATTCTTTTATAGCTCGAAATATTTTCATTGCCTGATTGCCAGATAGCCATAGTTAAACATGCGCCATAGCCATGATCAATATCAATTCGCTTCTGACTTTTCAACATCATTGAAGATTTCTTTTACTGATCATATTGAGGATATTTTTCACATCCTTTTGGTTGATCAACAGGAAAAGATTTAAATTTTACCTCTTTTTCGCAAAAAGTTTCACCTTTTTGGAAAGAAATATTAGAGGTAATCTGAGGAAATTCTTTTGTGTAGTAAGAATATTTGGAATCAACAAATGTTTTTAGCAAATTGGCAAAGTTTTCATGAATTCCTTGTGAAATACTCACTCAATATAGATTTTGATGAGACCTTTAGTTGTATCTTTGATTTTGGAAATACATGACCAGCAAAAGCTGGAACCTTTGAAATATATGACCAGCGAAAGCTGGAACCTTTGAAATACATGACCAGCAGAAGCTGGAACCTTTTGAAATGCGTGACCAGCGAAAGTTGAAACCTTTGAAATGCATGACCAGCAAAAGCTAGAACCTTTGAAATACATGACCAACGGGTGTTGGATCTTTTGGAAATACCTGACCAGCAAAAGCTGGAACATTTAAAATACATGACCAGCAAAAAGCTGGAATGTTTGAAATACATGACCAGCAAAAGCTGGAACGTTTGAAATACATGACCAACGAGTGTTGATCTTTTGGAAATACCTGACCAACAAAAGCTGGAACGTTTGAAATACTTGACCAGCAAAAAGCTGGAACGTTTGAAATACATGACCAACGAGTGTTGGATTTTTTGAAATACCTGACCAGCAAAAGCTAGAACGTTTGAAATACCTGACCAGCAAAAGCTGAAACGTTTAAAATACCTGACCAGCAAAAGCTAGAACGTTTGAAATACCTGACCAGCAAAAAGCTGGAACGTTTGAAATACATGACCAGCAAAAAGCTGGAACGTTTGAAATACCTGACCAACGAGTGTTGATCTTTTTAAAATACCTGACCAGCAAAAGCTGGAACGTTTGAAATACATGACCAATGAGTGTTGATCTTTTACAAATACCTGACCAGCAAAAGCTGGAACGTTTGAAATACCTGACCAGCAAAAAGCTGATACATTTGGAATACATGACCAACGAGTGTTGGTCTTTTGGAAATACCCGACCAGCAAAAGTTGGTACGTTTGGAATACATGACCAACGAGTGTTGGTCTTTTCGAAATACCCGACCAGCAAAAGCTAGAACGTTTGAAATACCTGACCAGCAAAAAGCTGAAACATTTGAAATACATGACCAACGAATGTTGGATCTTTTGAAATACGTGACCAACAAAAGCTGGAACGTTTGAAATACCTGACCAGCAAAAAGCTGGAATGTTTGAAATACATGACCAGCAAAAAGCTGGAACGTTTGGAATACATAACGAATGAGTGTTAATCTTTTGGAAATGCCTGACGAGCAAAAGCTGGAATGTTTGAAATACCTGACCAACGAAAGTTGGAATGTTTGGAATACATGACCAACGAGTGTTGATCTTTTGGAAATACCTGACTAGCAAAAGCTGGAACGTTTGAAATACCTGACTAGCAAAAAGCTGGTACGTTTGGAATACATGACCAACGAGTGTTGGTCTTTTGGAAATACCAGACCAGTTACGAAAAACTGGGTTTTAATCTAAAAAGGTTTTGAAGGTTTTGAGAATGATCGAAATTGAGAGATTATAACTCGAGGGTTGAGAAAATAATGAAAATTTGAAGACATTGTATCCAGAGGTTGGAGAATTGATAGAATTGAGAGATTTAGAGATCTGAAGGTTTGAAAATGATAGATTTGAGAGATTGAAACTCGAAGGTTTGGGAAATGAGAGAATGGAGAAATCGCACCCTAAAGGTTTGATTTATGGAATAGGTTGATTTGGAAGCTCGACACTTGTGAGCTGGGACTTTTTGAAGTACATGGCCAGCGAGATGCTGGATCCTTTTGGAATACATGACCAGCGGGAGCTGGGTCTTTTGGAAGACATGACCAACGAGTGTTGGATCCTTTTGGAAATACATGGCCAGCGAGATGCCAGATCTTTTAGAAATAACAAATCTTGGGAAGTTCAAGTCAGAACTTGAATTTTGCAAAAGAAAGGTATTTGATCAGAAGACTGACGTTAGAAATCTACCAGTGTGAGAACCGGATTTTCCGAATGAGCTTGATATATGATTGAAAAGTTTGAGAGATAACCAGTGCAAGGACCGGGTTTTGAAGATGAACTAGATTTGCAAAACGAATTTAGAAGGTAAAGATTCTTGGTGAGAATTAAGGGACCATCATAGCTTAATTGCATGTGATCGGATTTCAGGATTTATCCCCTTTTCCTGAACAGGGGAAAATAATAAGAAAAATACCTCATTGAAAGGAGGCATCAGGTTTATCCCTTATCCTGAAAGGGTATTTTAAAAGAAAATTTATTAAACTTGACAAATTAGCAATAGTTTGATGAAAATTTGATTAAATTGAGAAATGAACCAAATGAAATGAAATTATTAAAGATTACAAGATCAATTAAGAATTAATAAAATTTGAGAAAAAGATCTTTTGTCTAATCCTGCATGCATATGATGAAGAAAGATGATTATAGATCAAAATAAAATGCCTCAGCATTATGGAGGAGAATATAAGAATTGATAGAAGATCGTTGTTTTATTGAAACGGCTCTTTGAATAGTACAAAAGACTTTAGAATGAACATTTCAGGTATAAAACTTCTTCAAATGCAGAGCATTGTGTTATCATCGCAAAATATTTACCTTTTGCGAGTCAAACTGACCTTTGAAAAAGATTTTGAAAATAACTCGCCTCCGTTTTAAAATGCGGGATAATTCTGAAGAATGGGACTCGCCTGTCGGTACGAGGTTCAACCATTCCTGGCGCCTTTATCAGGGGTAATTGAACCAAGGATCAATTATGTGCTTAGCTTTGCTCAACTTGTCTAAATCATGTTCTATTTCCTAAATGCACAAAGAATCAGGCATGTGCTATGACTTTCAGAAAATGCAGGTTTGAAACATGATGTTTGCTTCAAAGATTGGAAAATATTTGGAGATTCTTGGAAAATATAACACTTGGAAAATCTTGAACCATGGTGAGAGAATATTTCTGAGGAAAACGAAAATCGATTTCTGAAGAATCCCGAGGTTTTTGTGAAAATCGATTTCTGAGGAATTTAGAGATTTTGTGAAAATCGATTTCTGAGAAAACCCCAATAACTTTGGAAAATTTGATTTTTCTGAATTAGAACTTGGAAATAAAGGATATAACTTGGAAAATCATGATTTTGAACTTTGAAAAATACTTGAAATATCATTTGAAAACTTAGAGTTTTGAGAAAATCGATTTTAGAATAAGACTTAAAACTTTTGAGAAAATTGATTTCTTTGAATTGAAATTGAAATTTGCAAATGAATGAAATGAATGAATATGGACCTGAAAGACTTGATTTTGAGGAATTGAGAAAATCCTTTTGTATTGTTGAGAAATGCAGTGCATTTTGAAGTTAGCCTAAGAGTGTACTGAATGTGGCTAATACGAAGATTACAAATCTAGGTATCATTCGTATTCTGACTATGGCCATAAATACAAATTCCACCGAGTTTGTCAACTCCATAAGAGCTAGTGCACGTGCCATTCGTGTAAACCATAGTGAATTGGTAAAAAAATATGCATGAATTGGCATACATAGCAGTTATATATCAAAGTTTAAAACTATATGCAATGCAAATCCTAATCTATGCAGGAATTGAAGTTCTTATTCCAAAATTAATTACAATTTACGTCACTAATCAAATTTAAATACATAAAATAAAGGAAAATAAAGTCTTCAATGTTTCTGCAAAACTAGAAAACTTATTAGTGAAGATATGTTGGCTTTTCTAGATTTATCCAGTAATATCTAGAAATTACTGGATTTTGCTAGACATAAGTCATTTTCCTTGATTTCCTGATATAAACTTAATAAAATAAGAAATAAAACTAAATGAATAATAAATATGAGATTTAAAAATTCGAAATTGGGGTCAAAATGACAAAAATACCCCTGATAGCAAGACTATGGCCTTGAAATCAGGGTTTTCAGAAAGATATTTTGTAAAAATGCAAGTTTTGAAATACAAATAATGATAAATTAACTCAAATATGATATGACATGATTAAAATGAGAAAATTAGGATTTAGAATTTCGAAATTGAGGTCAAATGACCAAATTACCCCTAATAGCAAGACTATGGTTTTGAAATCAAGGTTTTCTGAAATAGATTTTGGTAAAAACTTGGGATTTATAATAGAAATAAACACAAAATCAAACATGAAACACCCTAATATGATTCTAGACATGAGTAAACCCTAAAAATATGAAATTACACACGAAAATCAAGAAATATCCCAAATATCAGGATTTTGGTAGTGTTTTTGGATCTTTCAGATACCCTGTTTTGCAATTTGATCTATTCAGGCATCAAAAGGATTTTAAATTTCATGAGAATTATCACCTGCACTTGTTATGTCTCTGAAGTCAGATTGAAATCATAAAAATAATTTTTTGACATTATTTTAATCCGAAAATTGCATTAAAACCCTAAAATAAGCTATTTTTAACCTAGGTCACAAACCAGTTTCAGAATTAGACCCGAATTAGGGGTCAATCCTCTATGAAAACTTCTGAATTTTTACAGAGATAAACTAGGAAAAACAATAGAGATTTCCCAATTTACAGATCGAAAAAAGCATCTCCGGTTAGGGAGAAACGTTTCCGGCAGTCTGAACTAAAATCTAACAAATCTAATAGGGGTTAAAACAGTTACTTCAGATTGAAAATACATAAATAAGTAGAAAATCTAATCAAAATTTTCTGAAATTTTAACAGTGAATATTAGACAGAAAAATAATAATACTCACTTTTTACAGATTATGAATCGGATCTGTGGTTTGGGATCTATAAATAACACAAGTCTGAATAGGGTTTTGGTAAACCCTAACGAGTTTTAAATTTAAAATCAGATTCTCTGACAGAGAAAAAATACTAAATATAAATAAAAAATTCCCAAAATTTCACAGTAAATATATCTTCTCAATATAATTTCATGGCATTTTACAGATCTTGAATCGAACATCGGATGAGAAAACCCCCACAAGTGCAAGTTACCCTTCTGATTTTAACAACGATTTTAAAGTTTTAAAAACCCGATTTGCTGTTTGATTTTTCTGACAGAGTTCCCGAATTCCAAAACCTCAGATTTTTTTACAGTAGTTCAATTACACATTCATGTATCACATATAAAAAAATCAGCAATTTACAGTGAGTATTTCAATATGAAATAACATGCTCTTTACTGTTCTAAACTAAAAACACACAGAAATCTAATAAACTTAAGAAATCATGCTTTATCTAATGAAAACAATAAAAGCAATACTAAAATAGTAAAATAAAAAATTTTCTATGCTGAAAAACGTATAATAAACATAAAAAAACACATAAATAAATAAAACTTAGGGAATCAATGGCTGAAATTTGATGTTACCTTTAAAAGCATGGATTTAACCCATTAAAAGGGTAAATCACATGGTTTATTGGTTAATAATGCAAAAGACAATGCTAAAATCAATTCTAATGGATTAGAATCCCTGTAAAAACAATAAAACCATGTTAGATCATTTTCTTTGACCGTTCTTGATGGTTCTTGAGGTTGAATCATGATTGAATCCATGAAATAGATGGTACCAATGGCTAAACTAGCATTAAATCATGAAAAATATTAAATAAACCTAAAGAAATTAATGAAATGTCTTACCTTGGAGTTGCAGCAATGGAGGAAGGGCTGGAGTGGAGAGAGATTCTCTAAGAAACCAATAGGAGAGAGCTCTCTAAAATCATCCCCCATAGGGCTTTTTTATAATATAAAAAATAGGTTTAAGAAAATAAAAATTTTTGAAATTTTTGGACTCTAAAGGGGGGGAGATTTTTGGGTGGAGTTACTATACTACCCCTAGCCTAAATTATCCTAAATAATGCCTAATTAACCCCTAGTCTATCCTAGAAAATCCTCAAATGTGATGCCAGTTGGCATTTTCTACATTTGGGTTTTTAAAGTTCTTTAAAAACCTTTAAAAACGCTAGTTTTAAAATCCAAACTTCAAAATGATTTTTTTTTAAATAGCTTTTGACTCTTCTAAACCTCTAACACTAACCAAGACACTGAATAACCCTAGTCTAGCCCTGACTTACTCAAATATGGCGCCACCCCGAGTGGGCCCTACTTGAGTTTTTCAAAAGGTGATTTTAAAACTTGAAATTGAGAAAGTTTTCAAAAGATTTTCAAAAGTAAACTTTGAAATTTAAAATTTTTGAAATGGCATAGGGTCCTAACTGGGTCAGGACCCCTCTGGATATGGTGCCAACTGAGTGGGCTCACATCGAGTTTTGAAATCTTTGAAATAAACACTGAAAATGACTTTGAAAAGGGGTTAAAATTAATAATTGAAATTCAAGATTTTTGAAAATAGAGTCTCAAGCGAACTGTAACTCCGGGTTAGAGTCCTGAACTCTTAGAACTTTGAGATTTTGGATTTTCAAAGCCAAATGAAAGAGTTTTTGAAAGAATTTATCAGAAATTGGTAAAACAAGTTGAAAAATACAGTCAGGGTTAGACTCCTAACTCAACCGAAACTCTGAAATAGAGTTCTGAACTAACTGGACTCTGTAAAATGACCTAAATTTTGAAAGAATGGAAAAAGACTAAAAATGGAAGTAAAATAGACTCTAAAACAGACTTCTGACTAGACTAGGACTCTGGGACAGAGTCCTGATCGGACTGAAACTTTCAGAATTTTGAGAAATGTGATGAATAGAGAAATCCCGAAGCGACACCACATAGATGGATCTCATCTGAGAATTGAAATCAATTGAAATTTTAATTTAAGATGAATCCAGATTGCTTTCTGAGAAAATATTTTGAAATATAAGATCCTGGGGGTTGGGAAAATGATAGAATATTGAATAAAAACCCAAGTTTTAAAAATTGATTCTGAAAGAAAAACTTTAAAATAGAATCTGGATTAAATGTTTTGAAAACAGGAGTACTGGATCTCGATAATGATATGTGATGACATGCAATGCTATGCAATGCGATGAAATGATGTGTCGAATGCATGCAGTGATATGCAACAGCACATGAAATGCATGAACACTGGACGAGGGTGAAAATTTGGGGTGTTTACAGATGCCCCTCTTTGCTACTAAGCCGGTATAGGGCCGAGCTTAGTGGCAAAGAAAACACACCAAATTTGGACTATAAAACTGCCCCAGTTAGAAAATTTTGGCCTGGGTATGAAAGAATTAACTCTGACGGTGATCATGATAGGTGTGAAATGGAGAGTAAAGAAGATTTACTTCAAAAGAAGTGAGATTCAGGTTTTGCCCTTAACCTGAATGGGACAGAAAATACCTCGTGTAGAAACGAAGCTCAGGTTTAACCTTTAACCTGATCGGGAAATGAAATACCTCATCAAAGGAGGCTCAGGTTTGTACCCTTAACCTGATTGAGAAATGAAATACCTCATCAAAGCAGGCTCAGGTTTGTACCCTTATCCTAATTGGGAAATGAAATATCTCATCAAAGGAGGCTCAGGTTTGTACCCTTATCCTGATTGGGAAATGAAAATGAAATACCTCATCAAATGAGGCTCAGGTTTGTACCCTTAACCTGATCGGGCAGAAAATGAACAGAATCCTCGAAAAAAGAGACCGTGATGGAACCTTCGGATTTTGCACAATAAATCCGACAGGGGTTTTGCAAAAGGATGAAATTGGGGGCCCTAAAGCTTGAAAAGGGGTTTGATTTTGGATGCCTCATTGCTGAGACTAAATAACTTTTGAAATTGGTGGCCTTTTGCGAGAAAATGATTGGTGGCTTAACCTCAAGCAAAAATGGGACTGTCTATGGTAGGACAGTGGGGACACAAGGAAGTGTGCGAATCTGAGAGCCCATGCGCTCAAATTATACCAAAGAAGGGAAGGAATCTTGAAAACTCCCGTTATCAAGTCCTAAAAGGGATGGTGTCAAGATGCGCCAAAGATGAACCTCAAGCTCTCGCTTCACGCCAGGATAGCTAGAAAATATTGTCAAAATGTTGAAAATTGTTGTTGATTCAAAATGATTGAAAATGATGCACATTGTTTTGAAGATATTTCCTCTTTTCTACCTAAAGTACTACCTCTGACTGGGCTTAACTCCGTAGAATCAGGATTCGAATTCAAATTGCTTGCAATTGGATTTCTTCCAAGGAAGTTATCAATTTCCTTGATATGAATAGAAAAGAAAGCATTCTTGATATTACGAAAATCATTGGTGAAAGAATATTGATAATAGAATTTCACAAAATTAAAGAAGATTCTTGGTAGATTCGGCAGTCTGATATCCTGGGATTCTTTTCTCATGATGATCTTTCTGCCCACTTTTTCTTTTCTTTTTATTGGCAGAATTAGAGTTCTTTTGGGTTTTTGGGGATTACATCATCCTTCATTTTGGAGATGTCCTAGTTTTTTCTCTCTTTTTAGAAGGGTACATCACAAACTCCTTCATCTTGGAGATGTTCTGATACTTCTATGCCTCAGGGATTATATTGACGATTATTGGCTCATGGGTTGGAAATCTCTTGGTGATAGCAGAAATTAAATATCTTTTAGGGTTTGTCGAGAGGCTTATCGTAGTCGCCTTCATCTTGACGGTGCTCTGAACTTTCCCTGGAAGGATCCGTCACAAACTCCGTCATCTTGGAGATGATTCAAATCTTCTTTGGCCCCAGGGGTCTACTCGCCTAATTCGCCTTCATCTTGCCGACAGTTGAGAGATCCCTTTTGCAGATATTTAATTGCAGCTTAGGTGATTGAGGAGATATGGAGATTGTATGGATTTTTCTGTGTCACCCAGGATATTTTGACTGCTTTATTTTTCAAGAATGATCTTTAAAAGTGTGCCATTGACTGCGATCAATATCAATCACTTATGGCTTCGTGACAACATTGAATTTCCTTTGCTGGCCATATCGAGGATTTATTCTGCATCCTTTTGGTTGGCCAATAGAAAGATTTTGAATTTTGAATAGTTTTTCGCAAAAGCTTTGTCCTTTTGGAAGTAATACTGAAGGTATTCTGAGGTAATGTTTCTGTGCAATAAAGATTTTGAAATCAACAAATATTTAATGACAAATTGGTAAAATTTTCTTGAAATCCTTTGTGAAAACGAGCATTTGAAGCACAACGCAACTCATCCATGACAGAAATTTTCTTCTCCTTTCCTCAAAGGAGAAGATTCAGAAATTTGGAAGTAGGAATTACTCTTCTCTTCCCTGAAGAGGAGGTGTTTGCAAAATGAACTTTCGAAGAGAAATTAAGCTTTCGTCAAAACTTCCTAACACTAGGCTTCTCTTATGGAAAGGGGGCCGGTATTGGTGAGGTCAGTGAATTGGTCATGAAGGAACGAGTCCATCATACTCCCCCCGACAAGAGGGTCCTTCATGATGAAATGGCCTAGTCTCAAATTATGGTTACAAGGAAAGCGAACTTTCGTCGAAGCTCTCCCTGAACTAAGGGTTCCTCGTATGAAATTGGAATTTTGTTTTGTAAACGGTTCACAAAGACACGAGTCTCTTCAAACTCTCCCTGAAAAGGGGCTAAGTGAACGAATTGGATAGCATGCGAAAAGAACGACCTCCCTCAAACTCTCCCTATAAAAAGGGTCTCTCGCAAGAGAAAATGATTGAAATTGGATATTGGGAGACCCAAAAAGGGTCAAATTTGGAAATTAGAAATTTGATTTTTGGATTCTGAAATTTGGTATTTGAAATTAGAAGTTGGAAATCTGGAAATTGGAAATTTGAAAGTTTGAAGTTTGAAATTTGAAATTGGAAATTGGAAATTGATTGACCTAAAGGTCGAAATTGGAAATTTAAAATTTAAAATTTAAAATTTGAGGTTTGAAATTTGAAATTGGAAATTGGAAATTGGAAATTGAAAATTTAGAAATTTGGAAATTTGGAAATTTGAAATTTGGTAATTGGGAATTTAAAAATTGGAAATTGATTGACTCAAAAGGTCGACATTTGAAATTGGATGACCTGGAGGTCAAAATTGTGAATTGGTTTACTGGGAACGATATGGGTTCTGTAGGGATTCAGCCTAAGAAGGACATTGGTTCGATTGAGAACGACATTGGTTCGATTGAGAACGACATTGGTTCACTGGGAACAACATGGGTTCAATAGGGATTCAGCCTAAGAACGACATTGGTTCAATTGAGAACGACATTGGTTCACTGGGAACGACATGGGTTCAATAGGGATTCAGCCAAAGAACGACATTGGTTCGATTGAGAACGGCATTGGTTCACTGGGAACAATATGGGTTCAATAGGGATTCAGCCTAAGAACGACATTGGTTCAATTGAGAACGGCATTGGTTCACTGGGAACGACATGGGTTCAATAGGGATTCAGCCT
Organism: Nuphar pumila; assembly: GCF_984573655.1. Lineage (NCBI taxonomy): Eukaryota > Viridiplantae > Streptophyta > Magnoliopsida > Nymphaeales > Nymphaeaceae > Nuphar > Nuphar pumila. The sequence continues at coordinate 50,783,811 of NC_143262.1, read as the reverse complement.
AAGAACAACATTGGTTCGATTGAGAACGACATTGGTTTGATTGAGAACGACATTGGTTCACTGAGAACGACATGGGTTCAATAGGGATTCAGCCTAAGAACGACATTGGTTCATTGGGAACGACATTGGTTCACTGGGAATGACATGGGTTCAATAAGGATTCAGCCTAAGAATGACATTGGTTCAATTGAGAACGGCATTGGTTCACTTGGAACGACATGGGTTCAATAGGGATTCAGCCTAAGAACGGCATTGGTTCTTTGGGAACATCATTGGTTCACTAGGAATGACATGGGTTCAATAGGGATTCAGCCTAAGAACGTGGATCAGGAGGACTTCAACTTACAAATCACATATTTGAAAAATACCAATCCAAAAGGAGTTCGGCCTAAGGACTGTAAAGAATATTGGATCAGGAGAACTTCAACCTACAGATCAATTTTTTGGCAATGGGATTAGTTTCGAAGGAGTTCAACCTAAGAATCGGGGATTAGTAGGACTTCAACCTATAGATCGAAATTTTGAGAACGAGATTGGTTCGAAAGGGGTTCAGCCTAAGAACCACTGGGTTGAGAAGGACTTTTGGTTCACAAAGGGGTTCAACCTATGAGCCGTATTGGTTTGACAGACGTTCAACCTACAAATCACATTGACTCCGCAGGGGTTCAACCTATGAACTATCAATTCCATGGGGATTTAACCTAGGGATCACATCGGTTTTGCAGGGGTTTGACCTACAAACTATCAATTTCATAGGAATTTAACCTAAGATCACATTGATTCTGCAGGGGTTCGACCTACGAACTATTAATTTCATAGAGATTTAACCTAAGGATCACATCGGTTTCGCACGGGTTCGACCTACGAACTATCAATTCCATAAGGATTTAACCTAAGATCACATTGGTTTTGCAGGGGTTTGACCTACGAACTATCAATTCCATAGGGATTTAACCTAAGATCACATTGGTTCTGCAGGGGTTTGACCTATGAACTATCAATTCCATAGGGATTTAACCTAGGGATCACAGTTTAAGAAAGAAGGTTTCAACTTTGTGGGCTTTGAATGGACCAGGTGCTAAACTGAGTTTTGAAGAAAGATTCAAATCGAAATTCAAATCTTCAAGGAAAAACTAAATGAATTGGGTTTTGAAAGAAAATTTGAGTCAGAACTTGGATCTTCTAGACCAATTTAGAAGGAAAAGAAAACTCGATATTTAATAAAAACCCAGGTTTTAAAAATTGATTCTGAAAGAAAAGCTTTAAAATAGAATCTGGATTAAATGTTTTGAAAACAGGAGTACTGGATCTCGATAATGATATGTGATGACATGCAATGCTATGCAATGCGATGAAATGATGTGCCGAATGCATGCAGTGATATGCAACAACACATGAAATGCATGAGCACTGGATGAGGGTGAAAATTTGGGGTGTTTACACATTGACAGGATCTGGCATTTCCACCCCATCTGCGTTGATCAGACGATATGAGTTGCGAGGGAGTGCTTCTTAACCACTTAAGGGCCTTCCCAATTGGGTGACCACTTGCCCCGTGGTCGATGCTTGAGATGAGTCGTTAATCTAAGCACCAAATCGTTAACTCAAAATCTCCTTTCAATGACGGACTTGGCATAGTGTCGAGCTATCCTCTGTCGATAAGTTTGAGCGTGCTCTGCTGCCTTGAGCCTTTTCTCATCAAGTAGATCCAGTTGCACCAATCTCTACTGCTGATACTGATCAAGTGACAATTCTATAAGGGAGGCAAGTTTGAGAGCGGACTTTTGGACATGGAGAGGCAACACTACTTCAGTTCCGTAAACAAGTTCTGAAGGCGTGGAATTGGTCGGAGTCCGAATGGTGGTTCGGTATGCCCAAAGCGCATCATGAATTTTCTCATGCCAGTCTCGACCTGTTTTCACAATCTTTTCCAGAATACGGATCAGAATTTTATTGGTGGCCTCTGCTTGGCCATTCCCTTGAGGATAGTAGGGAGTTGAGAAATGATGGCAAATTCTGAATTTAGAACAAAATGTTTTCATCTTCTCATTTTTTAAATGGCTTCCATTGTCTGAGACAATATCATGCGGTATGCCAAAGCGACAAAGAATGTTTTTGTGAATGAAAGAAACCACATGGCGACCTTCTACTGTGCGTAGAGTAATGGCTTCAACCCATTTGGTGAAATACTCTGTAGCGGCCAGAAAGTACTTGTGGCCGTTGGAAGCAGAAGGGGTAATTGGACCTACGACGTCGAAAGCCCACATAGAAAATGGCCAAGGAGAAACAATTGATTGCAGATATGTGGTCGGTGCATGAATAGAAGGTGCGTGCATCTGGCATTTGACGCACTTCCTCACAAAGAAATGACAGTCTTGCTGCATGGTATTCTAGTAGTAACCTGCTCGGACGATCTGCTTGATGAGAGTTTGATAGCCAACATGTCCACCACAAATCCCTTCATGTGTCTCTTGGATAACTTCCATAGCTTCTTCTTTGTCTAAGCATCTCGAATACTCAAAACTGAACCCACGACGGTAGAGGACATTGGCAAGAATGAAATAACGGGTAGACATGCACTGAATTGCATGTTGCTCCCTTTTTGGCATTTCTGGTGGAAACTCACTAGTCTCAATGAAATCTTTGATGTTTTGATACCAAGGTTTTTCCTTCTGATTAACCTGGTTTACTTGCATGGTTGAAATGAAGGCAGGTTGCTCGAGTCTGCCAACTTCGAAAAAACGACATGATTCACTGCCTTTGAAGAATAAAATGGAGCACAAGCTGGCTAGGCCATCGGCTATCTGATTGTGCTCTCTTCTGATGTGATTGAGCTGAAATTCTTTGAAGCTATCCACAGGAGCTAAGACAATCTTCTGATATGGAATCAATTTGGAATCTTTCACTTGCCATTCAGTGTTAACTTGACTGACAACAAGTAGTGAATCGCCGAAGGCGTGCACTCTCTTGACATCGAAACTTTGCAGAATTTTGAGGCCTTGTATTAGAGCTTCATACTCGGCCATATTATGAGTGCATTGGAAACCAAGCTTGAGAGAATAAGGGATCATTTCTTTTTCTGGAGTGATTATCAAGACTTTAATCCCTATGCCAGACATGTTTTTAGAGCCATCAAAGAATAGATTCCAAACTGGAGGCTGTTGGATAATGCAGATGTGCTCATCAGGAAAGTCATCCTCTGCTTTAATTTCTTCTGTCAAAGGAAAATCTGCCAACTGATCTGCAATCGCTTGACCTTTAATTGACTTTTGAAAAACATACTCTAAGTCATATTGTATTAGAAGGACTTGCCACTTCTCAATTCGTTCGGTGAGAAATGGTTGCTCTAGAATGTATCTGAGAGGATTAAGCTTTGAGAGGAATTTGATTTCAGATGCCAACAGATAATGTCTCAACTTCTAGCACATCCAAACCAGAGCTAGACAAGTTTTCTCCATCTGAGAGTACTTCTTTTCATAATCAATGAAAGTTTTGCTCACGTAGTAGATGGTGTGTGTAACGCCCCGGATTTCCAAAACAAAGCTAAGTTAAAATTTTCATGAATTTTTTTTTTTTTTTCTTTGCAGCGGAACTTAGAAAAGCTTTTAGCAGCGGAATCAGACGATAATGAGTCGTCAGTTTTAGAAAACTCCGAGCACGTTGCAGGTATGTGGCCAAACAACTCATTGACCACCAAAGTGTTCCATTTTATCGAAAACATATGTTTATTACAACATTACTGCTTAGGAGAGCAGTGTAGGTTCAATAAAAAGGAAGCAGTACAACTCTGTCTAGAGAAACCCTGGAACTCGATGCCGCCTTGCTCCGCATATCGCCACGCAGGTACAACACCTGAAATCCCCATGAAACGGGGTCAGAACCACTGATGGTCTGGTAAGCATGCAGTCATACATCCATTCAACTCAAATACAATAATGACCACTCAGGGTCGCAATGCGCAATAACGACGCTCAAGCCTCCAAGACTTAGCGTATATCGCAGGAGCCTCCTCAGGGCTATGAGTTGAACATCCGCTCAAGTCTTCATGACTTAGAGCAAGCCTTTTCAGGGTTGTGATTTGAATAGCCGCTTAAGTCTCCACGACTTAGCCATGACCTCTTCCGGGTCTCAAAGTGATGTCTAGCTCAAGTCTTCATACTTGGCACATCCGTATCCCACGCATCTAAGGACAACTCCTCGAGCTTCGCTTAGTCGTGCGGATACAACGCGGGTCTTTGCCCAGTCGGTCCAGTAGTATACCAAACATGACACCTTCACAAAGGTTATGCAGGACTGACTCAACACGTCATCCACTCATACATTCAAAGCATCGCTGTACCTAGAACTAATGCATTGTTTGATAATTAACCGCTCCCGCCTTTGGTACGCAGGTAGAGCTATTGTCCGGGCATCAACGCGACATTCTGGGGGTTGATTATTCTATGTATTTTAGATACCTCAGAGGCCTGTTGACCCTATCCATAGTAGGGCAGTGTGTTTCAACTGGGAGAATCCTACTAGGCCCATATTCGGATGCATCCTCTACTTGCAGTAGTTGGGTTCAATCCTTAGATCTTAAGGATAACCACGACCCCAAAACCCATGAGTGAATGAGGCCATCATGGACTCTATCAGGTCCAAAGTAAAATACATGTCACTCAAGGCTGTACCATCACTGTCATTCCACAGTGAGCATAATTCCTGAAGGGGTCTGCCAGTCTTACAATTACTTGGACAGAATCTGCATGCCATTTAGGCAGCCCGTGCTTTCAGCACTACGGGAGTATGTACCCGACCCCATTCAGTCTTCCCCAACACAGTCATTACTGAGGGGGTACCCCTAACACGATCTTCAACCGCGGGGTATGTGCGACCTTAAGTCTTATTCATATGCATGCAGAACACCGCTCTTTGGCACTTCGGCCACCACGAGCATCACACCTCTTTGGGTGGAAACAACACACTCTAGCTCTTCGGCCCTTACGAGTCTGGTTGTGTAACCGTTCTCAATGAGCATGCATATGACTCGATCTAAATAGATCGGCTACTCAGCGTATTTTTACGCAACGAGTCCAAACCTAGCCAAGGCGCAACCTCTACTCCGGCTCAGCGGCCCTTATGAGCAAGGTGCCCTTGCAGGCACAAGGATACGAGCCGATCTGGCATCATTCCATCAACGGACATCATTATGCCGTTCCATTGGTTCCGGCAGCTCTTCTGCCAACCATTTCGTCAGCACCTCCCCTGCTCTACCGGCAGTGGTGCGACGAACCCTTCTACGTTGTAGAGGGCAAACCATGAACTGGGTAGCACTCTGCTATATGTCAGAGTATCCTGCTACATTCTTTCTGAGCTATTCTTAGCTTCTTCAGAAATTTTAGCAGCACTTCCTCTCTTTTACGGAGAAAGCGTGCGTTTCTTTTATCCATTTCAGCGGCATCTCCCCTCTTTGGTAGGAAATCGCCACGCTTAATTCGGGAAATGGATGCGCACCGTTGTGCGTACTTTGCATCCATCAAGGTTGCAGAAACCCTTGGCCATAGCCAGGCCATACGAAATTGACTTAGTCATTACGTAAAGAGCATTTTGCCAAAAACCGAAGCCTTTCCAATAGGGGCTTCATTCGTCAAGCAGAATCTTGAACGAGGAGCGGTCAAGGAATCGCATGGGCGATTTGGAGTTGATCTCCATTTGAACGCTCATTTATGCGCTATATATGTAGTATAAGCAGAAGCCTATGCTTTATACAGCGGCGGCGTAAAGAAATGCATATACTATTGTTCAGGGTGTGTAACTGAACGAAATATTCTACATATATAACAAAGCAGAAGCCTTGGCATCGTTCGACGCGACGGCGTAAGTAAATACATTGCAGAAAGCAGGAGCCTTGGCATCGTTCGACGCGACGGCGTAAGTAAATGCATAATCGGAAGTGCAGTAATCGGAAGTGTAGAAAACAGGGAGCCTTGGCATCATACGACGCGACGGCAAAGGTAAATTACATAGCCTGTGCGATATAAGACGCGTCGGCAGAATCAGCAGATATACACCTAGATCTGTATCCAACGATAGTTACGAGGCGAGCGAGTGAACACCGAAGTGTCTTAGAGGGCTCAACCAAGAACTAGGGTGAGATACTATTTTTGAAGAACGCATATACTGCGCATTCGAACATATATATCTGACGATAGTTACGAGGCGAGCGCGTGAACACCGAAGCGTCCTAGAGGGCTCAACCAAGAACTAAAGCAAGATACTACTTCAGAAAGTATATTCTATATACAAACAATCAAATACTTGAGAGAGATGGATCAACGAAGCGAACTTACTTCAAATCGTGAAAGAAATGGCTCTGGGTTGCTTCTTTGGCTTCGAGCCTTCCTTCGAGAGGTCAGACTAAGTCAGATGAAGCTGACTTAGTTGAGAAAGAGGTAGAGTAGGTCAAGCTACTCAACCTAAGTGGTTTGAACCAAACAGGGTTCGATCCAAGTCAACTGGGTTCAGCAGGTTCGAACTCAGCTCAAGTAGGCTAAGTCTGGGTTCAGAAATCCAAACCGAAATCTGGACCAAAAAGGACTTTGACTTTGACTTTAAACCCAACTAGGTTCAAGTCAAGTCAACTGGGTTTGGACCAGGTCAAGTGGGTTCAGACCCAGGTCAGGTGGGTTAGGACCAGGTCAGGCAGGCTCAGGCTAAGTCAGGCAGGCTCAGACCAGGTCAGGTGGGCTCAGGTGGGCTAGGCTAGGTAGGGGAGGTTTAGGAGAGAGAGAGAAGGCAAGAGAGAGAGGGGGGGTCGAAATTATGAGAAGAGAGAGAGTGGGGAGGGCTATTTATAGCCCAAGCCCACCTCCTCTTGGGTTTTTCCATGCCCCTTCTACCCCCTTGGCTTCTTTTTAATTCCAAGAGGTTCCTTGGTGTGGGGCCCACTTGGATATTCCATGGGATATTTTTGTGGGTCCCACCAGATATTTTCTGAGGGTCCTACCAATATTTCCATGGGTCCCGCAAGAATTTTGGGTTTCCGGCGATTTTTTCCGAAAAATTCTGAGTACGCCATTTTCTTCGTATTGACGTAACTAAGAAAGTTGGCTCGCAGGAATCCTTTGATTTCATTCAGGTAGGAAGTTATGGCTTTCAGAGTGTTTGAGCATATATTCGCGATTCGACGAATATCCTAAGTATAACTGGCTCGCAGGAATTGATTCGTTTTGCATTCTGAGAAGAAATGCTATTTTTACCGGTAAATGCCTCATGAATTTTATTCAGATATTTTCTGAAAAATTGCGGGTCTTACATCATTACCCCCTTAAAGGAATTTCGTTCGCGAAATTCAGCTAAGAGTTCAAGGTGAAGAGTTCAGGATATTTATCCCGCATATCCGATTCGGGCTCCCAAGTGCAATCATCGATTCCATGATGCTGCCACCTCACTTTAACAAGTGGAATGACCTTCGTTCTTAGCACTTGCTCCTGTCGGTCCATGATCTCCACTGGCCTTTCTTCTACCGTCATATCTTCTCGGATGTCAATGTCTTCATGTTGAATGACGTGAGAAGGATCATGAACGTACTTTCTAAGCATTGATACGTGAAATACATCATGTATTTGCGCGTATTGTGGTGGCAATGCTACTCGGTAGGCAGTCTCTCCGATCCGGCTCAAAACTTCGAAGGGACCAACGAATCTGGGGCTGAGCTTCCCCTTCTTTCCAAAACGAAACACACTCTTGGTTGGAGAGACCTTGATAAAAACCTTATCTTCAACCGCAAAAGTGAGTTCCCTACGCCGCTGATCGGCGTAGCTCTTCTGTCGACTCTGAGCAGTCAGTAGCTTCTTTCTGATCATGTGGACTTGCTCAGTATAATGCTACAACACAATGGGCGAGTCCAAGGTTCGCTCACCCACTTCACCCCAATGGATTGGTGATCTACAGGGTCGTCCATACAAGGCTTCATACGGTGCCATCCCAATGCTAGCGTGGTGGCTATTATTATAAGCAAATTCAGCCAACGCTAGGTGGGAATCCCAATCACCTTTCCATTCCAGCATACAGGCTCTTAGCATATCTTCAAGAGTCTGTATGGTTCGTTCTGATTGCCCATCTGTTTGGGGATGGAATGCTGTACTGAACTTGAGTTTCGTCCCCAGGGCTTTCTGAAGCTGCTCCCAAAAGTGAGAGGTGAACTTCGGGTCACGATCAGATATGATCGAAATCGGCACTCCATGGAGTCTAACGATTTCCCGAATGTAGATCTCCGCCAATCGTTCAGTTGAGTATCGAGTGTTGATTGGCAGAAAATGAGCAGACTTGGTGAGTCTGTCCACGATCACCCATATTGAGTCATGTTGTCTCTTGGATCGAGGCAATCCAACGATGAAATCCATCGTAATGCCTTCCCATTTCCATTATGGAATCTCGATCCGTTGCATCTTTCCACCAGGTCGCTGATGTTCGATCTTAACTTGCTGGCAGATCAAACACTTCGAGACAAACGTAGCCACATCACGTTTCATACCCCTCCACCAGTACTTTCTCTGTAAATCTCGGAACATCTTCGTACCTCCAGGGTGAATGGTGTACTTGCTATTATGAGCCTCCTGGAGTACTTCCTGTCTTAGCTCAGGGTTATTTGGAACCCAAATTCTTTCTTCCATCCATATTCCTCCATCTTCTTTCAAATGGAAGAAAGTGTTATCTTTTTCAGCACGAGCTTTCAATTCCAAGTACTGGGGATCCTTGAACTGTTCGGCTACGATGCGATCGAGGAACTCAATGTGGATCGTCAAACATGACATTTGGATTCTGCCAGAATCAGCCAAAAATGGCTTCCACTTGACGAAATCCTCCATCAACTTCCATTGTCCGGTTAGGCTGGCCAGAGTGCCAACAGTCTTGCGACTAAGGGCATCTGCTACAACATTCGCCTTTCCAGGGTGATAGGAAAGCGTGAATTCATAGTCTTTGAGGAATTCCAGCCATCGCCGTTGCCGCATATTGAGTTCTTTTTGAGAAAAAGAGGTATTTTAGGCTTTTATGGTCCGACATGACCTCAAATTTCTCTCCATAAAGGTAGTGTCGCCAAATTTTAAGTGCGAAGACTACCGCGGCAAGCTCAAGATCGTGGGTTGGATAACTTTTCTCATGGACTCTCAACTGTCGTGACGCATAGGCGATTACTTTGCCATGCTGCATCAACACACAACCCAGACCTGTTCCTGAGGCATCGGTATATGCCACGAAGCCTCCCTGACCAGAAGGTAAGGTAAGGACAGGGGCAGTGGTAAGCCTCTGTTTGAGAACCTCAAAGCACTCCTTACACTGGTCAGTCCATTCAAACTTGACTCCCTTTTTCAGCAATTTCGTCATCGGTACGGCGATTCGGGAGAAGTCTTGTATGAACTTCCGATAATATTCGGCAAGTCCAAGGAAGCTACGGACCTCAGTGATATTTTCTGGCTGCTTCCAGTCCATCACAGCTTCCACCTTCGCAGGATCCACTGCGATTCCATCTTTTGAGATCACATGACCAAGGAACATCACTTTGTCTAGACAGAATTCACATTTTGAAAACTTAGCATAGAGTTGGTTATCTTGAATGGTTTTCAAGACGATTTTCAAGTGCTCCACGTGTTGTTCCTTGTTCTCAGAATATACGAGAATGTCATCAATAAAGACGATGACAAAGCTATCCAAATATGGTCTGAATATCCGGTTCATTAGATCCATAAAGGCAGCAGGCGCATTAGTGAGTCCGAAGGGCATTACTACGAACTCATAATGGCCGTATCTCGTTCTGAAGGCTGTCTTGGGTATATCCTCTTCCTTTACTCTGAGTTGATGGTACCCAGACCTGAGGTCGATCTTGGAGAACACCCTCGCTGTTCTGAGTTGATCGAATAAGTCCTCAATCCGAGGCAACGGGTACTTATTTTTAACAGTTGCCTGGTTAAGCATCCGATAATCGATGCATAACCGAAGGGATCCATCCTTCTTCTTTACAAACAGCACTGGGGCTCCCCACGGTGACACACTAGGACGGATGAACCCTTGTTCCATCAGTTTTTCCAACTGACACTTCAACTCACTGAGTTCAGCTGGCGCCATTCGATACGGGGCTTTGGATATCGGCGCTGTTCCAGGTAAGGATTGAATTCCAAATTCAACCTCACGAAGTGGCGGAAGTCCTGGCAATTCCTCAGGAAACACATCGGGAAACTCCCGCACCACTTCCAAACTCTCAAGGGGTTGGTCATTGGATTTTTCCACCGAGAGACTCAACAGGAAGGCCACACAACCCTTCCTAAGGTCTTTTTGTACCTTAAGTGCGGATATGAGCCTTTTCTATGGAACTGGTTTGGATAACCGGTACTCCATCTTAGGCAATCCGGGTCGAGATAGAATCACTCTGCCCTCGCGGCACAGAATCTTGGCATTATTCTGAGCCAACCAATTCATTCCCAAAATGACATCGTACTGTACCATATCGATCAGGATGGCGTCAGTAGGCAAGTGTTGCCCTGCTATCTCAATATCCAAATTTTTCACACACCGGATACATTTGGTGCGTGAACCCAACGGGTTATATACTTCGATCATTTTATCAATCGGTTGCACCGAAGCGTGGAGTTGTTCGGTGAAATCGTCAGAGATAAACGTATGAGTAGCACCACAATCAAACAAGACGTAAGCTGTATGTCCATTAACAGGTACGGTGCCTTCACTCAGGTCACCATTTTCGACTTGTTCAGTCGTTACAGCATATACACGACCTGCAGCAGGCCTTTGTTCTACTCTAGGTGGAGGTCGTTGAAACTGAGAACGTTGTGGTGCTGGTCGAGAGGGTCCGGCAGATCCGGCACTACTCCTCTGTTCATCTGCAGCCTTCTTTGCGCAATCCCTTATAAAGTGGCCCATCTTGCCACAATACAAGCACCCACCAATGTCACGAGGACATGGCTTTCCGGGGTGGTTCATACGACACCTTGGGCAGCTGAAGTTGGACGACTGACCATTCAGAGTTGTGTTCTGTCTTGGCCTCACGACTTGCTGAGTGTTGTTCCCTCCTTGGAACTTCTTCTTTTGAAAGGGTTGTCGTGAACCCTGGCCACTTGGGAATGTCCTTTTACGATTCCCACCATTCACTATGGGCTTCTTTGCTATGATCACTTTAGATCGCGCCCAATCCTCTTGGATTTTTGAAGCTGCTGCTACCGCAGCCTGAAAAGTCGAAGGCATGCTTGTTATCACTCGAGATCGCAGCCCTTCGCGCAGACCATTCACATATTTGTCGGCCCTTTCTTGGTCTGTTTCGAACAATCGAGAGCAGTAGCGCTCTAGATTCTGAAATTTGGTGGTATAGTCCATTAGACTCATACCGCCCTGTTCCAACTCCAGAAACTCTATCTTTTTCTTGTTTCTGGAATGCAACGGGAAGTAGTTATCCATAAAAGTCCTCCGAAAGTCAGTCCAAGGAATGACTTCGACTTGTGAGAACTGGATAAGTTTAGTGGTATCCCACCACTTCCGTGCATTATCTTTTAATCGATACATGCCAAAGTTGGTCTTCTTCTCTTCTGGTACTCCCAGTACTGAGAAGGCACGTTCTGTCTCTTCGATCCAACTCTCCGCGAGCTCAGGATCGGCTCTGCCAATGAAAACTGGCGGGTCAAGCTTGAGGAACTTCTCATAAGTCACTCCTCCCAGGTGCTCGTTTCGTGGTGCGACTGGTTCTGGCCTCGTTTCACGGATGGCGGTAACCAGGTTGTTGAGTGTCTCCAACAGGAATCCTTGCGTATGGGACTCCTCGCTTGGTATGGTTCTCCTCGTCGTAGGAGCCATTTATCTATGCACACACGAGCACTTGTTTTTAGTTTCTCAATGTATATATGGAAGTAAAAGCTTTATTTACTTAATATACATCATATTTACACAAACATCGCCTTAAACAAAAATGTCATGCCGCACTGGCAGACTTTAGGCGTTGAGAAACTATATACATGAGTCTACTGACTCCAAAGCATCACCAGTCTCTTTAAGACTTGGATTTCTTTGATGATGACGAACTCCAAAAGGTCCATCTATTGCCACATGACCTTGGAGCAGGCACTACTAGCTTTGGCTTGGGCGGCACTTCCGCACTAGCAAGCGAATATTGGGGATATATGAGGAACTCCAGTCCACTTTCCCAGTCAGCAAGATCAAGACTCTGGGAGTCTGGAATAATGATTGGCGAACAGAAAGAATCCCCTCTTTTGTTCCTGCCATTTAAGCTCGGCATATGTGATGCCGGATGGTAGCTTGGCGAGTGATAGACCTCCGCAGGGAAGTTCAAATCAAAATCTCTCAGCCTTGGTAATTCATCAAAAGATGTTGGGGTATGGTTGCTCCCAACACTAGAGTGATGCGGTCCACTGACACGCGAAGTCTTATCCCTGAGACCCTTTGAAGCCCGCCGACCCATATCGGCGGTATATTTCCTTTGGCATTCGTTGGCGGAATGCTCATCTTCGCCACAATATTGGCAGTCTTGGACTTCATACGGGCATATCCACTCATTGTGCATGACCTTGCAGCGATAGCAGTATCCACGCGAGTCATGAGTTGCCATCTATACAAAGATGCACCCAGATCAGAACCAAAGTATAAAAACATATACTTACAGTGCGATATCGGGACTATGACGGATCTTGAACCAGGTTTCTCAGACTCATGCTTTGATACCAATTCTGTAACGCCCCGGATTTCCAAAACAAAGCTAAGTTAAAATTTTCATGAATTTCTTTTTTTTTTTCTTTGCAGCGGAACTTAGAAAAGCTTTTAGCAGCGGAATCAGACGATAATGAGTCGTCAGTTTTAGAAAACTCTGAGCACGTTGCAGGTATGTGGCCAAGCAACTCATTGACCACCAAAGTGTTCCATTTTATCGAAAACATATGTTTATTACAACACTACTGCTTAGGAGAGCAGTGTAGGTTCAATAAAAAGGAAGCAGTACAACTCTGTCTAGAGAAACCCTGGAACTCGATGCCGCCTTGCTCCGCATATCGCCACGCAGGTACAACACCTGAAATCCCCATGAAACAGGGTCAGAACCACTGATGGTCTGGTAAGCATGCAGTCATACATCCATTCAACTCAAATACAATAATGACCACTCAGGGTCGCAATGCGCAATAACGACGCTCAAGCCTCCAAGACTTAGCGTATATCGCAGGAGCCTCCTCAGGGCTATGAGTTGAACATCCGCTCAAGTCTTCATGACTTAGAGCAAGCCTTTTCAGGGCTGTGATTTGAATAGCCGCTTAAGTCTCCACGACTTAGCCATGACCTCTTCCGGGTCTCAAAGTGATGTCTAGCTCAAGTCTTCATACTTGGCACATCCGTATCCCACGCATCTAAGGACAACTCCTCGAGCTTCGCTTAGTCGTGCGGATACAACGCGGGTCTTTGCCCAGTCGGTCCAGTAGTATACCGAACATGACACCTTCACAAAGGTTATGCAGGACTGACTCAACACATCATCCACTCACACATTCAAAGCATCGCTGTACCTAGAACTAATGCATTGTTTGATAATTAACCGCTCCCGCCTTTGGTACGCAGGTAGAGCTATTGTCCGGACATCAACGCGACGTTCTGGGGGTTGATTATTCTATGTATTTTAGATACCCCAGAGGCCTGTTGACCCTATCCATAGTAGGGCAGTGTGTTTCAACTGGGAGAATCCTACTAGGCCCATATTCGGATGCATCCTCTACTTGCAGTAGTTGGGTTCAATCCTTAGATCTTAAGGATAACCACGACCCCAAAACCCATGAGTGACTGAGGCCATCGTGGACTCTATCAGGTCCAAAGTAAAATACATGTCACTCAAGGCTGTACCATCACTGTCATTCCACAGTGAGCATAATTCCTGAAGGGGTCTGCCAGTCTTACAATTACTTGGACAGAATCTGCATGCCATTTAGGCAGCCCGTGCTTTCAGCACTACGGGAGTATGTACCCGACCCCATTCAGTCTTCCCCAACACAGTCATTACTGAGGGGGTACCCCTAACACGATCTTCAACCGCGGGGTATGTGCGACCTTAAGTCTTATTCGTATGCATGCAGAACACCGCTCTTTGGCACTTCGGCCACCACGAGCATCACACCTCTTTGGGTGGAAACAACACACTCTGGCTCTTCGACCCTTACGAGTCTGGTTGTGTAACCGTTCTCAATGAGCATGCATATGACTCGATCTAAATAGATCGGCTACTCGGCGTATTTTTACGCAACGAGTCCAAACCTAGCCAAGGCGCAACCTCTAATCCGGCTCAGCGGCCCTTACGAGCAAGGTGCCCTTGCAGGCACAAGGATACGAGCCGATCTGGCATCGTTCCATCAACGGACATCATTATGCCGTTCCATTGGTTCCGGCAGCTCTTCTGCCAACCATTTCGTCAGCACCTCCCCTGCTCTACCGGCAGTGGTGCGACGAACCCTTCTACGTTGTAGAGGGCAAACCATGAACTGGGTAGCACTCTGCTATATGTCAGAGTATCCTGCTACATTCTTTCTGAGCTATTCTTAGCTTCTTCAGAAATTTTAGCAGCACTTCCTCTCTTTTACGGAGAAAGCGTGCGTTTCTTTTATCCATTTCAGCGGCATCTCCCCTCTTTGGTAGGAAATCACCACGCTTAATTCGGGAAATGGATGCGCACCGTTGTGCGTACTTTGCATCCATCAAGGTTGCAGAAACCCTTGGCCATAGCCAGCCTATACGAAATTGACTTAGTCATTACGTAAAGAGCATTTTGCCAAAAACCGAAGCCTTTCCAATAGGGGCTTCATTCGTCAAGCAGAATCTTGAACGAGGAGCGGTCAAGGAATCGCATGGGCGATTTGGAGTTGATCTCCATTTGAACGCTCATTTATGCGCTATATATGTAGTATAAGCAGAAGCCTGTGCTTTATACAGCGGCGGCGTAAAGAAATGCATATACTATTGTTCAGGGTGTTTAACTGAACGAAATATTCTACATATATAACAAAGCAGAAGCCTTGGCATCGTTCGACGCGACGGCGTAAGTAAATACATTGCAGAAAGCAGGAGCCTTGGCATCGTTCGACGCGACGGCGTAAGTAAATGCATAATCGGAAGTGCAGTAATCGAAAGTGCAGAAAACAGGGAGCCTTGGCATCATACGACGCGACGGCAAAGGTAAATTACATAGCCTGTGCGATATAAGACGCGTCGGCAGAATCAGTAGATATACACCTAGATCTATATCCAACGATAGTTACGAGGCGAGCGAGTGAACACCGAAGTGTCCTAGAGGGCTCAACCAAGAACTAGGGTGAGATACTATTTTTGAAGAACGCATATACTGCGCATTCGAACATATATATCTGACGATAGTTACGAGGCGAGCGCGTGAACACCGAAGCGTCCTAGAGGGCTCAACCAAGAACTAAAGCAAGATACTACTTCAGAAAGTATATTCTATATACAAACAATCAAATACTTGAGAGAGATGGATCAATGAAGCGAACTTACTTCAAATCGTGGAAGAAATGGCTCCGGGTTGCTTCTTTGGCTTCGAGCCTTCCCTCGAGAGGTCAGACTAAGTCAGATGAAGCTGACTTAGTTGAGAAAGAGGTAGAGTAGGTCAAGCTACTCAACCTAAGTGGTTTGAACCAAACAGGGTTCGATCCAAGTCAACTGGGTTCAGCAGGTTCGAACTCAGCTCAAGTAGGCTAAGTCTGGGTTCAGAAATCCAAACCGAAATCTGGACCAAAAAGGACTTTGACTTTGACTTTAAACCCAACTAGGTTCAAGTCAAGTCAACTGGGTTTGGACCAGGTCAAGTGGGTTCAGACCCAGGTCAGGTGGGTTAGGACCAGGTCAGGCAGGCTCAAGCTAAGTCAGGCAGGCTCAGACCAGGTCAGGTGGGCTCAGGTGGGCTAGGCTAGGTAGGGGAGGTTAAGGAGAGAGAGAAGGCAAGAGAGAGAGGGGGGGTCGAAATTATGAGAAGAGAGAGAGTGGGGAGGGCTATTTATAGCCCAAGCCCACCTCCTCTTGGGTTTTTCCATGCCCCTTCTACCCCCTTGGCTTCTTTTTAATTCCAAGAGGTTCCTTGGTGTGGGGCCCACTTGGATATTCCATGGGATATTTTTGTGGGTCCCACCAGATATTTTCTGAGGAATATTTCTGTGGGTCCCACCAATATTTCCGTGGGTCCCGCAAGAATTTCGGGTTTCCGGCGATTTTTTTCCGAAAAATTCTGAGTACGCCATTTTCTTCGTATTGACGTAACTAAGAAAGTTGGCTCGCAGGAATCCTTTGATTTCATTCAGGTAGGAAGTTATGGCTTCCAGAGTGTTTGAGCATATATTCGCGATTCGACGAATATCCTAAGTATAACTGGCTCGCAGGAATTGATTCGTTTTGCATTCTGAGAAGAAATGCTATTTTTACCGGTAAATGCCTCATGAATTTTATTCAGATATTTTCTGAAAAATTGCGGGTCTTACAGTGTGCTCTATTAAGTTGCCCTCTTCATACTGTGCGAGGAATCCACCACAGGCATTTTGATTGACGGAAATATATAATAAGAGAGGCTTCCCCAATTTTGGTGGCCTCAAAACTGGTGGATTAAGGAGATAATGTTTGATGCGCTCAAACGAGAGTTGGCATTCCAATCCCCATTCAAATTTTACTCATTTTCTTAGCAAATGATTGAAAGGTTTGCATCTCATAGCCAAATTCGAGATGAACCTGCGAATAGACTGAATGTGCCCTTGAAGGCTTCGCAGCTCCCTGAGATTAGTTGGAGGTGGCATATCAATAATGGTTTTTGCTTTGGCTGGGTCCACCTCTATTCCCTTCTTGCTGATTATGAAGCCGAGCAATTTGCCGAACTCTACTCTAAAAACACATTTCTAAGGATTAAGTCTCAACTTGTAGAGGATAAGTCTTTCAAAGACTTGACCAAGAGCATCGAGGTGATCCTCTTCTTTTTTAGATTTGACCAGAATGTCATCCACATATGCATCGATATTCTTATGCATCTGATCGTGGAAAATAATGGCTATTGCCCTTTGATAAGTAGCCCCAGCATTTTTTAGCCCAAATGGCATGATTGTATAGCAGAAGGTTCCCCATGGTGTAGTAAATGAAGTTTTTGATTGATCTCGAATGGCCAGCTTGATCTGATTATAGCCTGAATATTCATCCATAAAAGAAAACATGGCATGACCTGCCGTGCTATCGATTAAGAGGTCAATGTTGGGAAGTGGATAATCATCCTTTGGGGTAGCCTTATTGATGTCCCTGAAATCAATGCAGATCCGAACTTTTCAGTTCTTTTTAGGAACTGCCATGATATTTGCCAACCAATCGGGGTAATCAATGGCCCGGATGAAGCCTGCTTTCAGCAAATCTTCAAGTCCTTTTTTGACTTGCTGCTCAACTTGAGGGTCTAATTTCCTCAGTTTCTGCTTGATTGGTCTGGAATCTGGTTTCAACTTGAGTCGATGCTCAACCAGCTTGGGATCTAATCCTGGCATATCTTCGTAAGTCCAGGCAAATATTTCCTGATGCTTCTTAAGGAATTGGATGAGTCTTGCTTTTTCAACCTTGCTGAGACCTGACCCGATTTTGAGAATTTTCGGATCATCTTCCGACCCAATGTTGATATCCTCAGTTGGATCTTGAACTAAAGATGAGGGTTCATCCTGCTTCTGAATGTGAGCAAATTCTGGCAATTCCTGAATAGTGGAATTAAATTCGATTGGCTCTTCGGTCTGCTCTGCTGCCTAGCTGCCTTGTCTTTCATCTCTGAAAACCTTGCCAATTTTAGATATTTGGGATTGATACTGAATTTCTTCATCGATTCAAGAGTTAATGGTCCTGAAAATGCCAAGAAGAGGTTTTTTTAAGGGAAAGTACAAGCCAAAACAAATTTTTGTACAAAGTAAAGAACAACGACATAGACAAAATATAAGAAAGAATGATAGATGCCCGAATATGAAGAAAAAGATTGATCTTTAATTGATTAAAGTATAATATTTAAAAGATATCAACAAAAGATGGGACTGTGTTGTCCCTACAAGATTAACAAAAGATAGAAAAAGCAGGAAAACTAAGGCATCATCTTTTCATTGGCTTCCTCTGACAAAAACTGTTTTCTTGGTGGGATCCTGGCCAGTGAACCCCAACCCTGAACTGTCTGCATGCTGAACGGAAATGATAGGCTCTATTATGTCGTCTTCATTTTTTCCTATGCCCCGGAATGGCTGATATCCATGCTTTATCAGAAGATCGAATCCCTTTTTGGCTTTGGAGAACTGAGGAAATAAGGGATGATCTTTGGAGGAGGTGTAATTGATGTGTCCTCCTATCTTGAAAAAACAAGGTCCCTGCCTTTGGACCGTGGCTGCAACATGCTCTTCTTCCATGACATCTTTCAGCTTCAGCATCTCTAAGCTTTCACTGAGATTGATTTCATCCGCTTCTCGGATGCTTGGAATATCTGTCGTAAATGTTGGGCGGGGAATCATAGGCTGTGGCAGCCTCTCTTCAGGATCTTCCCCCAGAATGGTGGTAATCATGAAATTCCACTAGAGGGGGGGTGAATAGTGAAATACGATGCAAGTTGATATAATAAAAATAAAGCAATAAGGCACAACACAATAAACACAGGATTTATACTGGTTCGGTCAAAACCCTGACCTACATCCAGTCCCCAAGCAAACCACTTGAGCTTTCCACTATAACATCCGAGTCACCGGATAAATAGTACAACACCCTCTTCCTCAGAGGTCTTCTTCTCTCAACAGAGAAAGGGCACACCCTCTTCCACAGAGGTCTTCTTCTCTCAACAAAGAAGGGCAACACCCTCTTACACAGAGGTCTTCTTCTCTCAACAAAGAAGGGCAACACCCTCTTTCTTAAAGGTCTACTTCTTTCAATAAGAAAGGAATACAGTGAATAACAGAAAGTTACAATACTTCCTATAGAACCTTCAGGATGATATGAATGCACGAATGAAGGATTCTCAGAATGTTCTGTTTGTCACTCAGAAGATACTCTTTGTCAAAGAGTTATTTTTGACTTTTTCTCTTTCTTTTTCTAGGCTCTCTTCAAATATCGAATAGGTATTTTTCTCGTTGTAAGCTCACTTGTCTATTTCATTCCCTTCTGTTTTGAATAGTTCATTTGAGTGTGTTTTTATAGCTTAAAAAAATAGTCGTTGGCTTTTTGAAATTATAGCCTTTTTGAGATGTGAAATGTCATGTCATTTCAAAAAACATCTTTAGAGAAATTCGAGAAAGTCTTCTTTCCATAAAAGTAAAATATAGGGTACACTAGTCGTTGTAATATTTTAGGTAATACATATTTTATGTAAAAAGTCTATTTCTTACAATAGTACATTGAACGTTGGATTGTAAGCTATTATGTAGTTTTGTCTTTATTCTAATTAATGATTTGAGGTACATAAGTACTTTTTTACTTTAAATGAGTGTAAGTACAATAAATGCTTTGAGATATTTATTTGTACATAGTCATGTCAAAAGTTTTCTTTATGTTGTGTTTTTCAAAGTCTACAAAGAGAATGAAGACTACAAGTAAGTCGACATTGTTGAGAAGGATATTAACAAGGATTTCTTACAGGAGGTATTTAATGCTATACAAGGAGAATGATGACTTCAAGTAAGTCGACATTTGTGATCATCGCAAAATTTTTCCTCTCTTATTGGTTTCTCTCTCTCCCTTCTCTTTTCCCTTTTCTAACCTCTATTCTCCTCCTTTTTGAAGGGAGAAGAATAAAAGAAAGAGAGAAGAGAAAAGAAGAGAAAGAAAGAGAAGAGGAACTCTTTTGCGCGGTTTTCACTTGACCTTTATTTGAAAACATTTAGAAAATTACTCGCCTCCGTTTTTGAAAATATTGCGGGAAAATGGAGAGACGGGATTCGCTCGTCGGTACGAGGTTCGACCGTTTCTGGCGCCTTTACCAGGGGTAATCGAACCAAGGATTGAATCTATGCCTTTTGCTTTGCCTAAATATAATCTAAGAATTTATTCTAACTCTAAATGCACAAAGAATCATACTTGTGCAATGCAAGGATGTATGCTCTTTTGAAAATTGATTTAGAAATTTCCAAGTATTCTGAGATGAACTTGGTAAAGGAGTGAAGAAATGATTTAATCTAACTTTGAATTTGAGATAGATCAGAGAAGTTCTAAGTCTTTGAAGTAATTTAGAGTTTGGAAGAATAGATCTTGGCTTTGAGAAAGAATGATTTGAAGCTTTTTTGAAATGAAGGAAAGTGAAGTCTCAAAGTCAAAATTGAACTTTGAATTTGAACCTGAATTTAGGAAAAGAAATGAACACTTGAGATGGAATTGAATTTAGATTTCTGATATTGGAAATTTGGAATGGATCTGAGAAATCCGGATGGTATTTAAAAATAGAAATGGATTTAAGAGATTCAGATTAGATCCGAAAATGGAATTGAAATCTAGAATTGGAATTGAATTCCGGATGCTAAACAGAATGGGATCCGAGATTTGGAATCCAAGATGGACTTGGGTTCTGGATCCTAAAATGGAGTGGATCTGAAGTCTAAGATCCAAATGTAGAATTGGGTTCTGGATCCTAAAAATGGATTTGGATCGGAAGTCTAAGATCCAATGTAGAGTTAGGTTCTGGATCCTAGAATGGATTTGGATCTAAAGTCTAAGATCCTAAAGTGAAATTGGTGCTGGATCCTATAAGAAAATTGGATCTGAAGTCTGAGATCCAAAAGTGGAATTTGGAGTTTTGATTCCTAAAGAGGAATTGGATCTGAAGTCTAAGATCCAAAGTGAAATTTGGGGTCTGGATCCTAAAGAGGGATTGGATCTGAAGTCTGAGATCCATTTTGAGTGTTGAATCCTGGATCCTAAAAGTGGATTTTGGATTTAAATTCAGAAGATTAAATTGAACTTGAAATTTAGAATTTGAATATACAAACGAATTTCAAAGTCAAATTAGACCTTGAATTTTTGGAATTTGGAATTTAAAAGATGAATCAAAAGTCTCAAAGTTGAAATTGAACTTTGATTTTGATTTAGAGTTTTGAATATAAAATGAATTTGGAATTTCAAAGTCGAATTGAACTTTGAAATCTGATTTGAATTTGAACTTTGAGATTTGAAAATGAGTTTGAATTTGAAAATGAAATGATGAATTGGATTTTATAAGAATAGATTGAGAAAGATATTTACATCACTTGGAGTTTTTGAAAAGGAATTTTGAAAAATATGATGCGATTCTATCGTATATGATGAATGAATTTAAATTTTTGAAATTGGATTTTGAAAAGCTATTCCATTCTTTAAATGAATTAAAATGAGATTGAAGATATAATACATCCTTGACTATGGTCATTGGATGTATTATATAATAATCTATATTTAAATTCAGGTGAAGAATGAAATACATTTAGTGCTTTTATAGGATTTAAAATGAAATTAACTCTCAATATACCCTGACTATGGCCATTGGTATATATTTTGAGTCAATTTTAAGTTAAATTCTAATAAAAGGAGAAAAATATTTAAGGAAATATGATGAATTTTGAAAATTGATCCAATGTGGATCCAGTGTTATTTCGTAAAAGATAAAAATCCTAAGTCTTATTTACATCCCGGCTATGGCCGTTGATGTAAATCATCAACTTAGGATTAATTTACCTCTTTCTAAATGGTGCACGTGCCATTCGTGTTTCACCAATGTGAGGTTTTGAGAAATAAAGGAAAAAAAATATATGGAAAATAAGCAATTTATGACATTCACAATGCTCATTCATTCTATCTAAGACAGGAAATGTAAATTCTCATTAAAATCTAAATTGTTACAATATCAAATTGAATTGAATCTAAGAAATGTCAAGTCTTCAAAGAAGGAATCCTGCAAAAACAAGAGTTAGCTTAAACAAGAGATAATATATAAGAGATGTCATAATGGAAATTTAAGACAACATACATATACATGTTATTTAGTATAATACAGTCACACCCATTGAACTGATGCATAAGAGAAAGGTGATATTATGCATATACAGCAGGTGGTTTTGTATGGGAAATGCAAATTACTATGATATATCAGGAAATGCATGGGGCTGTTGGATGGAGACTAAGTGAAATAGTAGGGCCGGAAAGGTAACTAACTACAACAAGGTTCAACTAAACGGTAGGTGGCTGTGTTGGAAGATGCAAAGTGGTAATATGGGTATATGCAGGGCAAGTGCATAGCCGTGTAAAGGTGGAGGAAATTTAAAATATACTGTAGAAATACTTCAAAATTCTTGGGGATGACTAAATGTGAAACCACAATAGTGCGTTGGCACTACTGTAGACCTATTTTAGAAGCTACAGCAGTGCCCAACACTGTTGTAGGTGAAAGTGTTTACAAATGTGCTGGTGTGTATGATAATTGAGAATAGTGAAGCATGATATCGTAACAAGGGTTATGCAAAAAAAATATGAGTTGAAGACCATAGCAGGAGAAGATGAATTGCTGGGTGATGACAGGTGGTATGTCAAATGGTATGAATGAAGGGATATGAATTACAGCTGATAAAACAAGATATGCTGTGAGGGGTACCTATCGCAAAACTAGATGAGCCTGAAATGGCTGTGAATGACAGTGAGTGCTTCGAAAGAACGCAAGGTGATGAAGTTGATGGTGAATAGTGTATATAGCAGATGGAAAGGAGAACTATATATATATATATATATATATATATATATATATATATATTATGTAATGGTGGTGTTAGTGACTTGCATTCAGAAAAGCAAGTAAAAGAAATCAGCATTGAAAGTTTGCACAAACTTATATTGCTAATACACTAGGCACGGGTAAAAACATGCAATATAAGAATAGAGTAAACACATTACAGCAACCTGAAAATGTTGTGATTCATGCAGTATAAGAATATATACATGCACCAATGACAATATTGGTGCTACAGATTTTTAGACAATCCTATAGTACCGTATGTCAAAAATCAACCAAATGCTGTGAGTACTATAAGATACGATGAAAGGATGACCCATTTGAGAGGAAATTTTTGGTTTGATAATGATACATGGAAGCCTGACAGTTCCTTACAGGTTCTTGTCCCTGTTAGAGTACCAAAATTCTTCTATTAATTCTAAAACAACCATTGTGGTTATATGACACAACGAAGACTTTCAGGACTTCTTGCACATAAAAGCAGAATTGTACAAACCAATGGGATAAATCCACCAAACAAGCTAAGAAGAGAGGAAGAATCCAAAACCTGGTAATCAATGTTCACAATGTAAGATACTGTAAGCAAGTGAGATATTAGTGCAAGATATGGATGATTTGGCATATAAATAATGCATCTAAAAAAAAGGGAAGCATCTAGGAAGTAAATGGAGATGCATAACCTGAATATCAACTAACCAAAAGCTCAATAATTTTAACATACCTGTGGCGAATGCATTGTAAGTGATCAAATGACAAAATATTTTAGTGCAAGGCCCTCGAACTGCAAAGTGCAAACCGAATTTGTTGCAGAAAAGATTTGCTCCAATCGCTGTATAAAATCTGACTTCTTGGCGCCAATAAGAGACCCAACAGCTCACTGGAGACACCCTGTCCTTCTGTTTTCAGTCCCTCTTCATAGAGGGTTCGACCATGAGATTCCCCCTCTGTGGACTTCTAGACATATTAGAAATGCCTACATGACTTGCTTCAGCCTTCTCTACATAAATCTCTAATTTTGGAGGGGTCATACTTCATAATTGCAGGATACCATGGAGGACATCCTGATTCAGGGAGCAAGAGCATTTTATAAGATGAATTTATATTTTGAATTCCTGTTCATAAAAGAGTCAAGTGACAAGATAGTGGAACCGATGTAAGCCTTTGTAGGAGCAACCGAAGTTTGATCTATAGTTCATTCACATCCTGAAACGCAACCAACTGAGGAAAAACAAAACTTTCTGCATGAAAGTCAGCAGCAGACAATATTGAACCAGCACTACTGCTCTGACACAGATCTCATAATCTATGTTCCAGCGAGTCAACTGTCGAAAACATTTTATAGGAATCCTTTGACCCATTAGTCAAATGCTGAATAAGTTTGGATTGACTGAGAACCCGCAGGTCGAAGACTTATTATCGAACTTATATGATAGTATGGTATCCCTTAACTTTAAACCTTAGATTGATGAAGATTAAATGGCACAACTGACTGCCATGGATGCCAAACAAATGAAACTTTTAGATCAGACCCAGAATGACTGATGGGATAGGTTTAAGAGCAACTTACCTTCAGATTATCTTCTGTTGGTGATTCCGTTGAGCAACACTCAGAATTCTGTTATCATGAATTGGGGAGAATCTATTCCTGAGCATGACTTTGCTGACATGTCTTCACATGGCATCTTGGTTAGCTAACTCCTTTGCAGTGTATCTGCCATCCCATATTAGTGATACTGTAATGATGTATGCAACCTTACCTGATGTCCATCAAGGGATGGACGTGGGTCACCATGTGTCGTGAGCAAGAGTGTAACAGATGAGTGTTACACTGAAGAAGGTAGGTGAAGGTAGATGATCATATGCAACCACAATCTAGCAGATGATGAGATATTTCAATAAGTGACAACATTCGTACAAGTTAAATATAATGCATACTAAGGGTCGACCAATATACAAAACAAAAGGAAAAATATCACACAGTGTATAAGCAGTAAAAAAAAAAATGGATGAATGACTCACTTGATCACTGTTGTCTGTTTAATAGACTGACCCTTGCAAAAGGATTACCCAGATTTGATAGATCGTGATGAGCTGATTCTACAAATCGGTTAGTGAGAGAAAATTTCTTTTTTGCAGAGTGACACATATGGCTGATCACCCAACGTTAGCTGGACCCTGTCAATCCAGTATCGACAGACCCAGCCATCTAATGATGACCGTGTTATCACAATGTATATCATGTGAACTTACTTGCTCCTCAACTGCCTAAGACCATGGGATTTCTTTAATCGACCGACGACTTGCCTTGTCGGAGGCCAAATGCTAATTTTTGTTTCTAGTTTTATCAAATCAAAACAGGATGGCAAAAGGAAAATTCGTTGCAATATAACCTAGCTATTGTATCAATTATTTCCAGAGAAATGGCATTTCTTCTGAGCTTGATATGCCCTTTTAATGTAGGACAGGATCTAAAAAGAAAAATAAGTGGAAATGAAGAGAGATGTACCCCAGAGACGATATACAAGTGAAGACGAAAGTATGGTGATGTGTTTATGCTCCTGTGCTGCAAGGTGCTGATCCTTGAAGCTGAAAGGATATAATCTCCCTCCAAATTCCTCCATGACTGACTGCCATAGTTTCCTTTTTTTTTTTAGGACCTGCATAAGTCTCAAACTATGGAATGCATACGTTATGGACAATGATGAACCACATAAAAAAAATTATAACTACAATGAGAGACCAAAATGGATTTATCATTTCCTCCTTGGTCATTTGTGTCACGATTTATATCAAAGTGCCCAGATCTGTATACATCTGAACAATGGATGCTTAGTGATACACTCATGATGCAGATGATGGTAATGGCTACATTGGGGCTAATGCTGCAAAAAGGGTAACATGTTAGAGTGATGGTGGTGGCCTATAAAAGCATGACAACGACATCCCTAAGAGCCACACGAGTCATACAAGATACAGAAAATAAATTAAGAAAACAAATTTCTCTACTGGGCCGGAGACTTCGAATATTCTAAAGCATTGGATGAACATATTGCTTCAATCATTGAATGGACTGAACCATGATTGGAACTGAGATAGCTTCAACGATTTCCTCAAATTGTGATTTGTGGATCCATCAAATTAAGTTACAGACATTCATTTTGATCTAGACAATGTAGGGGGCTCTTGATCAATCTCCAAAATAAGGGATTTTAAACCTGCAAAATTTCTGAATCGGACGTGTTATATCCAAATCGGACCAACATAACTTGAATTGGCCTACAGAAACTATCATCAGACATTAGCAGCAATGATCGATTACAGGTTTTTAAGGGGTTCAGATCATCCCTGCCTTATCAACCATATATAATGACATTTAAGAAATTTAAAATAGCGTAAATCTCGTGGGGTGATTCCAGCAGAAATACAGAGGCGACATCAAACAATGAAGGTAGACATCCAGAAACCTAAGGACATACACAGAATGCGGGAACTTGAGATAGAGATGACATCTGAGAATACAAAAGAAAAAAGGGGGGAAGAAAGAGAAAAGGAAACAAAAGAATTTGTTGGAATGTAAAATTCCATTTAATATAGCATACGGATCTGTTGGGGTTGCTACTGGCAACCCAACATTCATCCGGGGTGCGGCGATGGGGGAAAAAAAAGGGAAAGAAATCAGAAAATCAAGAATTTAAAACAGTGAAAGTAAAGGAGGACAAACAAAATAAATGTAGGGGTAAACCCAAAATCCAGGTGAATAGGCGATGCCATTGCTAGGCATCGTCGATCACCGATGTATAAGGAAGGATATTCAATGAAATCTAAAATCAACAGAAGTAAACACTGGAAATCAGAAGGCCGATAAAAAAAAAATCACAACAGACAATGAAATGAAAACCGAAGAAAAAAAAAAAAACTCTAAATATTTGTTAAAATTATATGAAAAACTCGGAAGTAAAGTGAGAATTTTTTTACCTGGCTTTTCTGGAATTCTGAAGGAGGAGAAAAATGGGATCATGAAGAAGCGGAGATTAATGAAGAAATAGATGATGCGGGGGTGAGAAGCGGTATAGCTGAAGAAGGGAAATGGGGAGGTGATAACGGATTGGGGAGAATGAAGAAGGATGCTATGTACAGGAAAAGGGAGGGGTGAAAACGATCGTGAAGGAGAAGAGGGGTGCTGGGGTGATAACGGGTGGTTTGGGGTTTCTTCCTTTCCTGATTTTAAAGAGGAGGGTCGAAGAATCGGGAAAAAGGTTGGTTAGAGATCGGTGGAGGAAGAAAAAGGGGTTGTGCGATGGAGGGTTTTGCCAGGGAGGAGAGAGAGAGGCGGCTGAGAGAGGAAAAGGAAGGGAGAAGGCGAGAGTTAGGGTTTTCAAAACCCTAACTCGACTTTTAAATGAAAATACCGTTTTTCCATAGAAGGGCCTCTTTAAAAAGTTTTCTCAAAAACAGGTTTCTAAAAACCATTTTGCGATTTTCTTCCTTTATTTTTGAATTTTTTTTTATTTTTTTCTGAGTATTTTTATTTTTTTGTATTTTTAGAATGAAGATCTGAGAAAACAAAGACTAAAACCCTAAATTTGTTTTTTGTATTTTTCTAAAAGGAATATTTATAAAAGTATTTTCCTAAAAATTTCAGACCATTTCGGGGAAATTTCTTCAAAAAAGGGGGTTTGGACCTAGATTTTAAGAAAATGTTCGAGTTTTGACACTCGAATCGAGAAATACAACATGATAGATCCAAACGGATGTCGGATGGACTGTCCGAGCTATTTTAAAACCATTTTTGATATTTTCTATAAAAAAAAAAATTGGACAATGAGACTCAAATTTGGATCTGGATGATGGATTCAGATCCGAAATCAATTTAAACATATAAAATGAATTTAATTTCAGTAAAACTTGAGAAATGAACTGGAATTTAGATTTAAAAATGACTCATTTGCTCAAAAAATGAATTTAGGGGCAAAAAGGAAATATTTAAAGATTTTGAAAAATTTGGGGTGTTCACAGATGCCCCTCTTTGCTACTAAGCCGGTTGAAAGCCGAGCTTAGTGGCAAAGAAAACACTCCAAATTTTGAAAAATGCCCCAGTCAACAGATCTGAACTGGGTGTGGAAGAATTTATTTGAAAGACATGGTTTCAGGCTTAATACCTTATCCTGAATGGCTTGGGGGAGCGAAATCCTCGACCATGATATGACTGAATGATAGAGATGAGGAAATCGTGATGGGACTTTGGGTGAAGATCCCGAAATGATGAAATGGTTTTGATCAAGTCTCATAAATGAGGCGAGATCAGCTTTTTGGAATGACTCAGGTTTAGCCCTTAACCTGGATGGGACAGAGATATATCTCAACATAACCTGAATGGGGAAAGGAATAAGTGAGGACCTTGATGGGACATTTTTGGAAAATGCCTTATGAGATGAAGCTCAAGTAGGATTTTATTCTGGATGGATATACAAAGCATGAATTCCTCGATGGGAAGAACCATGATGGGACTAGAGGAAGACACCTCGTCGAAACGAGGGAAACTCGTTGGAATGAGACTCAGGTTTAACCAAAACCTGAAGAAGGAAGATACCTCGAGGTACGAGGTTCAGGCTTAACCCTTAACCTGAAAGGGGACGACCATATGGAATCTTCGAGTGAAGAGACCATGATGGGACCTTCGGAATTTGGATAAACAAATCCGAAGGGGTTTGCGAAAGGAGGAAGGAAATGAGGTTCCCTAAAGCTTGAAAAGGGGATGCACTTGGGCATCTCATTGCTGAGACTAAATCGGCTTTTTAAATTTAATGACCTCTCGCAGGGAGTACAGGTTTTGACCCTTAACCTGAGTGGGAACAACCATACGGATTTCTTGAAACCGTGATGGGACAGGAGAGATACTTCAACTGAATGGGGTAACTCTTCTGGAAAAACAATGTTAGGTTGCACCAAAATGGATATTGAATATTTATTTCATTCTTAGAATATCTAGAAAATTTTGCCAATAAGATAAATTTATAGTTGACTTCAACGCTTGAAAATGTGTACATGTGTGCAAAGATATTCCCTCTTTTACCTAGAGTATTTCCTCCAACGAGGTTAACTCCTCGGTTTTAAGAGTCAAATTCAAAATTTTAGCACTGATGATTTTCTTCAAGGAAGCTATCCATTTCCCTGATATGAGAAAAAAAGAAATATTCTTAATTTCATAAAAGGCGGTAGTGAAAAGATATTGATAAAAGAATTTTGCATAAGAGAAGACGACTTCTGGCAATTTATGCAGTTTGATATCTGAGTATTTTTCCCATGATGATCTTTTTGCACTCCTTTTGAGTCATTGGGCTTTTTCGGGTTTTTTACATCATCCTTCATTTGGATGTGTCTTGACTTTTCTCTCTTTTTCAGGGAAGGGTACGTCACAAACTCCTTCATCTCGGAGATGTTCTGATCCTTCTTTTTCTCAGGGATTATATATGATGCTGGCTCAAAAGGTCTTTAGGTGATAGCAGAAATCAAATATCATTTAGGGTTTGTCGGTAGGTCCATCACATCTGCCTTCATCTCGACGGTGATCCGAACTTTCCCTGGAAGGATCCGTCACAAACTCCGTCATCTTGGAGATGTTTCAAATCTTCTTTGGCCCCGGGGGTCTACTCGCTTAATTCGCCTTCATCTTGACGACAATTGAGAGATCCCTTTTGCAGATATTTGATTGCAACTTTAGAAATGAGAAGATATGGATTAAGTGGGTTCTTTTATCGCTCAGGATATTTCCACTGCCTAATTGCCAGAAAGTCATTTTAAAACATGCGTCATAACTATGATCAATATCAATTCGCTTCCAGCTTTTCAATGTCATTGAATATTTATTTCGCTAATCATACCGAGGATATTTCTTTCATCCTTTTGGTTGATCAACAGGAAAAAGATTTGAATTTTACCTCTTTTTCGCAAAAGTTTCACCTTTTGGAAAGAATACTAGAGGTAATTTGAGGTAATTCTTTTGTCCAGTAAGAATATTTGGAATCAACAAATACTTTTAGCAAATTGACAAAGTTTTCATGATTTCTACGTGAAATATTTACTCAATATAGATTTTGATGCGACCTTAAGTTGAAACTTGGGAAGGAATATTTAGATTTTTTTGTTTTGACCGACCAGCTCGAAAGCAGGATTTTTGGAAGTACCAGCTCGAAAGCAGGATTTTGATTGCCCGACCAGCTCGAAAGCAGGATTTTGATTGCTCGACCAGCTCGAAAGCAGGATTTGATTGTCCGACCAGCTCGAAAGCAGGATTTGTTTGCCCGACCAGCTCGAAAGCAGGATTCGTTTGACCGACCAGCTCGAAAGCAGGATTTGTTTGCCCGACCAGCTCAAAAGCAGGATTTGATTGGAAGTACCAGCTCGAAAGCAGGATTTGATGGACCGACCAGCTCGAAAGCAGGATTTGATGGACCGACCAGCTCGAAAGCAGGATTTGATTGACCGACCAGCTCGAAAGCAGGATTTTTTTTGAAGTACCAGCTCGAAAGCAGGATTTGTTTGCCCGACCAGCTCGAAAGCAGGATTTCTTGGAAGTACCAGCTCGAAAGCAGGATTTTGGTTGCCCGACCAGCTCAAAAGCAGGATTTGATTGCCCGACCAGCTCGAAAGCAGGATTTGATTGCCCGACCAGCTTGAAAGCAGGATTTGTTTGCCCGACCAGCTCGAAAGCAGGATTTGATTGACCGACCAGCTCGAAAGCAGGATTTTGATTGACCGACCAGCTCGAAAGCAGGATTTGATTGCCCGACCAGCTCGAAAGCAGGATTTGTTTGACCGACCAGCTCGAAAGCAGGATTTTATTGGTAAAATGATTGGTATTGATAGAGTTGTGACCCGAAGGTTTGAAAATGACAGATATTTGATGAGATTGTGACCCAAAGGCTTGAACTTTGATATACTTTGATGAATTTGCAACCCGAAGGCTTGAAAAAGGATATACGTGGATGAATTTGTAACCCGAAGGCTTGACAGTGATATACATTGATGAAATCGCAACCCGAAGGCCTGAAAAGGATATACATTGATGAAATTGAAACCCGAAGGCTTTGAAAAGGATATACATTTGATGAAATTGTAACCCGAAGGCTTGATAATAAAAGACATTTGATGAAATTGATAGACATTTGATGAGAATTTAGGATATAATAGACAATGATTCAGGTTTATCCCTTAACCTGAAAGGGAAAGAGATTTTCGAGGATATATTTGAGACTTGAATTTAAAAGAGATATGATAAGATTTATGATTTAGGATTTAGGATTTAGATGGACCAGCACATTCGGCTGTATGGGGTCCAATCTTCAGGATTAACCCCTTGTCCTGAATAAAATTTAAACAGACAGAAGGAAAATAAAATTTGATGAAATATTGATAAAGAATGGAGAAAATTTTGAGGGAATTTATTTGCTTTGTAAAAGAATTCTCACAAGCAGCATT
The DNA here is from genome assembly GCF_984573655.1 of Nuphar pumila. Classification (NCBI taxonomy): domain Eukaryota; kingdom Viridiplantae; phylum Streptophyta; class Magnoliopsida; order Nymphaeales; family Nymphaeaceae; genus Nuphar; species Nuphar pumila. The sequence goes on along the minus strand of NC_143262.1, from coordinate 50,752,562 downwards.
TGTTGCTCCTATGAGCGATCTCAGGATTATCCCTTGTCCTGAGAAAGAATACCTCGAATGTCGAGGTTCAGGTTTATCCCTTAACCTGAAAGGGGAAAGAATAGAATTTAAGAAAAGAAATTTAGAAAATCAATTTGATGAGACTTGTATTTGCAAAAAAGAATTCTCATAGGTAACATCATTGCCCCTACAAGAGGTCTCAGGATCATCCCTTATCCTGAGTGGAAAAAAGAATAAAATTTAAGAAAATTTAATAAAGAAAAATTGATATAAATCTACAAAGAATCAATAAAGATTGGCAAAACGTGTATTTACAAAAGAATTCTCATAGGTAGCGTTATTGCTCCTACGATGGGTTTCAGGATTTTCCCTTATCCTGAATGGGAAAAAGAAATAGAATTTAAGAAGGTGAAGAGAAATTGATATAAATTTAGAAAATCAATAAAGGTTGACAAAACTTGTATTTACAAAAGAATTCTCGTAGGTAGCATTATTGCTCCTACGAGGGGTTTCAGGATTTTCCCTTATCCTGAATGGGAATAGAACAGATTTTAAGAAAATTTAGCGAAGGCAAATTGATATAAATCTAGAAAATCAATAAAGATTAACAAAACTTGTATTTACAAAAGAATCCTCATAGGTAGCGTTGTTGCTCCTACAAGGGATCTCAGGATTTTCCCTTATCCTGAATGGGAGCACCTCGGACAACGAGGGTCAGGTTTATCCCTTAACCTGAGCGAGAATATAAGAATAAAGGAAATACCTCATGGGAAAGAGGCATCAGGTTTATCCCTTAACCTGAAAGGGTACTAAAATTGATAAAATTAAAAAATATTGATAAACTTGATAAAACTTTGATAAAATTGATATAAACTTGAATAAAATGAATGAAACTGATAAAAATATCAAATTTAACTGAAAATTTATAAGATTTAAGAGAAAAAGAAGTTTTTCTGATCCTGCCTGCATATGGGATCTTGAAAAAGAATGTTTATTTAAAAGATAAGTGAGAAATCATTTTTGGGAAGAAAATTCATTTGTAAGAAGAACGGTCAGTGCGAGATCTGACCCTTTTAAAAAGGAGAATCATCATGAGAGATCATCATGAGGTTTGATTTCGAAGATAATGATTTAAAAACCAATTTTGAAAGAGAAAACAAACATGAGATGATGATTTTGAAGACAAATGGTTCTCGAAACCTAATTTGAAAAAGGAAAAAATCAACATGTTGGTTTATTTAAAAGGGATTTAGATCAAAATATTTAAAATTTTGAAGAATTTTGCAGAAATTTTATGATTTTGAAAATCCTCACAGGTAATATCATTTCTCTCATGATGGAGAAAAACAAATTTTTGAAAATAGACGACAAGGATTAAAAAAAATTTGAAAACTAGCAGGCAGGATCAAAAAGATTTTGAAGAAATTAGAAAGAAAAAGGTAATACACCTGTTGTTTTAAAAGAGGAAATTTTGAATAATATATACCCAGGGTTTTGGAAAATATAAGGAAAGTATATACATGTATAATATTATTCAATCATAGATATACAAGCAAAAAGATGTACAAACAACACTCCCTAAAGCTGACTCTATATGCAATATTTGAAATGGCTGATAGGACCTTAATCCTAACTCTAAGATTTATATCATCTGATTCCAATCAAGGTACGCCGATATACTCAAGCCGAAGCTCGAAGTACGTGACATATAAAGATATCTCTTCGGTTCTAAGGTAAAGGCTTCCCAACATCCTTGAGCACCTACCGATATACCTCGGACTATGGCCCTTAGGTACGTAGTAGGGGGGCGCGAACCCAAATAAGTGGTCCAGTTGTGAGGCTCTCTCCCGAACTATGGTTCAGTGAGACAGCCCAGCAACGTGAAGACCGGGACAATATAGGTAGGGTTGTTTTCAAAATATGATTAACATGCAATAAAAATCAGAAGGCTCTAATGCAAGTCCTAAAGAGATAGATTTAAATAAAAAGAAGCATACAATTGCATACATTGTTTTGCATTCAATCCCTAAAAATTGAGGAGAGTTGTATTTAAAACCTAAATCTAATGTGAACATGGAATAATCTCCTCAATATGGTCCTACCAAACCATACTTAGATCCTATATGCAATGATGTCAGCTTTAGGACAAAATCTAGGCTTCCTAAGGTTTGCATGGAAAATGTAGCTGACATATGTTAGAATAAAGACTTAGATTATATAAAAGCAAAGCAAAGGCTCAAATTCGACCGGACGAAGACGAGTCCCATCTCGGTCGCCAAAACTGTGATCATCGCAAAATTTTTCCTCTTTTATTGGTTTCTCTCTCTCCCTTCTCTTTTCCCATTTCTAACCTCTATTCTCCTCCTTTTTGAAGGGAGAAGAATAAAAGAAAGAAAAAGAAAGAGAGAAGAGAAAAGAAGAGAAAGAAAGAGAAGAGGAACTCTTTTGCGCGGTTTTCACTTGACCTTTATTTGAAAACATTTAGAAAATTACTCGCCTCCGTTTTTGAAAATATTGCGGGAAAATGGAGAGACGGGATTCGCTTGTCGGTACGAGGTTCGACCGTTCCTGGCACCTTTACCAGGGGTAATCGAACCAAGGATCGAATCTATGCCTTTTGCTTTGCCTAAATATAATCTAAGAATTTATTCTAACTCTAAATGCACAAAGAATCATACTTGTGCAATGCAAGGATGTATGCTCTTTTGAAAATTGATTTAGAAATTTCCAAGTATTCTGAGATGAACTTGGTAAAGGAGTGAAGAAATGATTTAATCTAACTTTGAATTTGAGATAGATCAGAGAAGTTCTAAGTCTTTGAAGTAATTTAGAGTTTGGAAGAATAGATCTTGGCTTTGAGAAAGAATGATTTGAAGCTTTTTTGAAATGAAGGAAAGTGAAGTCTCAAAGTCAAAATTGAACTTTGAATTTGAACCTGAATTTAGGAAAAGAAATGAACACTTGAGATGGAATTGAATTTAGATTTCTGAAGTTGGAAATTTGGAATGGATCTGAGAAATTCGGATGGTATTTAAGAATAGAAATGGATTTAAGAGATTCAGATTAGATCCGAAAATGGAATTGAAATCTAGAATTGGAATTGGATTCCAGATGCTAAACAGAATGGGATCCGAGATTTGGAATCCAAGATGGACTTGGGTTCTGGATCCTAAAATGGAGTGGATCTGAAGTCTAAGATCCAAATGTAGAATTGGGTTCTGGATCCTAAAAATGGATTTGGATCTGAAGTCTAAGATCCAATGTAGAGTTAGGTTCTGGATCCTAGAATGGATTTGGATCTAAAGTCTAAGATCCTAAAGTGAAATTGATGCTGGATCCTATAAGAAAATTGGATCTGAAGTCTGAGATCCAAAAGTGGAATTTGGAGTTTTGATTCCTAAAGAGGAATTGGATCTGAAGTCTAAGATCCAAAGTGAAATTTGGGGTCTGGATCCTAAAGAGGGATTGGATCTGAAGTCTGAGATCCATTTTGAGTGTTGAATCCTGGATCCTAAAAGTGGATTTTGGATTTAAATTCAGAAGATTAAATTGAACTTGAAATTTAGAATTTGAATATACAAGCGAATTTCAAAGTCAAATTAGACCTTGAATTTTTGGAATTTGGAATTTAAAAGATGAATCAAGAGTCTCAAAGTTGAAATTGAACTTTGATTTTGATTTAGAGTTTTGAATATAAAATGAATTTGGAATTTCAAAGTCGAATTGAACTTTGAAATCTGATTTGAATTTGAACTTTGAGATTTGAAAATGAGTTTGAATTTGAAAATGAAATGATGAATTGGATTTTATAAGAATAGATTGTGGAAGATATTTACATCACTTGGAGTTTTTGAAAAGGAATTTTGAAAAAATATGATGCGAGTTTTTGAAAAGGAGTTTTGAGAAATAAAGGAAAAAAAATGTATGGAAAATAAGCAATTTATGACATTCACAATGCTCATTCATTCTATCTAAGACAGGAAATGTAAATTCTCATTAAAATCTAAATTGTTACAATATCAAATTGAATTGAATCTAAGAAATGTCAAGTCTTCAAAGAAGGAATCCTGCAAAAACAAGAGTTAGCTTAAACAAGAGATAATATATAAGAGATGTCATAATGGAAATTTAAGACAACATACATATACATGTTATTTAGTATAATACAGTCACACCCATTGAACTGATGTATAAGAGAAAGGTGATATTATGCATATACAGCAGGTGGTTTTGTATGGGAAATGCAAATGACTATGATATATCAGGAAATGCATGGGGCTGTTGGATGGAGACTAAGTGAAATAGTAGGGCCGGAAAGGTAACTAACTACAACAAGGTTCAACTAAACGGTAGGTGGCTGTGTTGGAAGATGCAAAGTGGTAATATGGGTATATGCAGGGCAAGTGCATAGCCGTGTAAAGGTGGAGGAAATTTAAAATATACTGTAGAAATACTTCAAAATTCTTGGGGATGCCTAAATGTGAAACCACAATAGTGCGTTGGCACTACTGTAGACCTATTTTAGAAGCTACAGTAGTGCCCAACACTGTTGTAGGTGAAAGTGTTTACAAATGTGCTGGTGTGTATGATAATTGAGAATAGTGAAGCATGATATCGTAACAAGGGTTATGCAAAAAAAATATGAGTTGAAGACCATAGCAGGAGAAGATGAATTGCTGGGTGATGACAGGTGGTATGTCAAATGGTATGAATGAAGGGATATGAATTACAGCTGATAAAACAAGATATGCTGTGAGGGGTACCTATCGCAAAACTAGATGAGCCTGAAATGGCTGTGAATGACAGTGAGTGCTGCGAAAGAACGCAAGGTGATGAAGTTGATGGTGAATAGTGTATATAGCAGATGGAAAGGAGAACTATATATATATATATATATATATATATATATATATATATATATATATATTATGTAATGGTGGTGTTAGTGACTTGCATTCAGAAAAGCAAGTAAAAGAAATCAGCATTGAAAGTTTGCACAAACTTATATTGCTAATACACTAGGCACGGGTATAAACATGCAATATAAGAATAGAGTAAACACATTACAGCAACCTGAAAATGTTGTGATTCATGCAGTATAAGAATATATACATGCACCAATGACAATATTGGTGCTACAGATTTTTAGACAATCCTATAGTACCGTATGTCAAAAATCAACCAAATGCTGTGAGTACTATAAGATACGATGAAAGGATAACCCATTTCAGAGGAAATTTTTGGTTTGATAATGATACATGGAAGCCTGACAGTTCCTTACAGGTTATTGTCCCTGTTAGAGTACCAAAATTCTTCTATTAATTCTAAAACAACCATTGTGGTTATATGACACAACGAAGACTTTCAGGACTTCTTGCACATAAAAGCAGATTTGTACAAACCAATGGGATAAATCCACCAAACAAGCTAAGAAGAGAGGAAGAATCCAAAACCTGGTAATCAATGTTCACAATGTAAGATACTGTAAGCAAGTGAGATATTAGTGCAAGATATGGATGATTTGGCATATAAATAATGCATCTAAAAAATAGGGAAGCATCTAGGAAGTAAATGGAGATGCATAACCTGAATATCAACTAACCAAAAGCTCAATAATTTTAACATACCTGTGGCGAATGCATTGTAAGTGATCAAATGACAAAATATTTTAGTGCAAGGCCCTCGAACTGCAAAGTGCAAACCGAATTTGTTGCAGAAAAGATTTGCTCCAATCGCTGTATAAAATCTGACTTCTTGGCGCCAATAAGAGACCCAACAGCTCACTGGAGACACCCTGTCCTTCTGTTTTCAGTCCCTCTTCATAGAGGGTTCGACCATGAGATTCCCCCTCTGTGGACTTCTAGACATATTAGAAATGTCTACATGACTTGCTTCAGCCTTCTCTACATAAATCTCTAATTTTGGAGGGGTCATACTTCATAATTGCAGGATACCATGGAGGACATCCTGATTCAGGGAGCAAGAGCATTTTATAAGATGAATTTATATTTTGAATTCCTGTTCATAAAAGAGTCAAGTGACAAGATAGTGGAACCGATGTAAGCCTTTGTAGGAGCAACCGAAGTTTGATCTATAGTTCATTCACATCCTGAAACGCAACCAACTGAGGAAAAACAAAACTTTCTGCATGAAAGTCAGCAGCAGACAATATTGAACCAGCACTACTGCTCTGACACAGATCTCATAATCTATGTTCCAGCGAGTCAACTGTCGAAAACATTTTATAGGAATCCTTTGACCCATTAGTCAAATGCTGAATAAGTTTGGATTGACTGAGAACCCGCAGGTCGAAGACTTATTATCGAACTTATATGATAGTATGGTATCCCTTAACTTTAAACCTTAGATTGATGAAGATTAAATGGCACAACTGACTGCCATGGATGCCAAACAAATGAAACTTTTAGATCAGACCCAGAATGACTGATGGGATAGGTTTAAGAGCAACTTACCTTCAGATTATCTTCTGTTGGTGATTCCGTTGAGCAACACTCAGAATTCTGTTATCATGAATTGGGGAGAATCTATTCCTGAGCATGACTTTGCTGACATGTCTTCACATGGCATCTTGGTTAGCTAACTCCTTTGCAGTGTATCTGCCATCCCATATTAGTGATACTGTAATGATGTATGCAACCTTACCTGATGTCCATCAAGGGATGGACGTGGGTCACCATGTGTCGTGAGCAAGAGTGTAACAGATGAGTGTTACACTGAAGAAGGTAGGTGAAGGTAGATGATCATATGCAACCACAATCTAGCAGATGATGAGATATTTCAATAAGTGACAACATTCGTACAAGTTAAATATAATGCATACTAAGGGTCGACCAATATACAAAACAAAAGGAAAAATATCACACAGTGTATAAGCAGTAAAAAAAAAAATGGATGAATGACTCACTTGATCACTGTTGTCTGTTTAATAGACTGACCCTTGCAAAAGGATTACCCAGATTTGATAGATCGTGATGAGCTGATTCTACAAATCGATTAGAGAGAGAAAATTTCTTTTTGCAGAGTGACACATATGGCTGATCAGCCAACGTTAGCTGGACCCTGTCAATCCAGTATCGACAGACCCAGCCATCTAATGATGACCGTGTTATCAAAATGTATATCATGTGAACTTACTTGCTCCTCAACTGCCTAAGACCATGGGATTTCCTTAATCGACCGACGACTTGCCTTGTCGGAGGCCAAATGCTAATTTTTGTTTCTAGTTTTATCAAATCAAAACAGGATGGCAAAAGGAAAATTCGTTGCAATATAACCTAGCTATTGTATCAATTACTTCCAGAGAAATGGCATTTCTTCTGAGCTTGATATGCCCTTTTAATGTAGGACAGGATCTAAGAAGAAAAATAAGTGGAAATGAAGAGAGATGTACCCCAGAGACGATATACAAGTGAAGACGAAAGTATGGTGATGTGTCTATGCTCCTGTGCTGCAAGGTGCTGATCCTTGAAGCTGAAAGGATATAATCTCCCTCCAAATTCCTCCATGACTGACTGCCATAGTTTCCTTTTTTTTTTTTTTTTAGGACCTGCATAAGTCTCAAACTATGGAATGCATACGTTATGGACAATGATGAACCACATAAAAAAAATTATAACTACAATGAGAGACCAAAATGGATTTATCATTTCCTCCTTGGTCATTTGTGTCACGATTTATATCAAAGTGCCCAGATCTGTATACATCTGAACAATGGATGCTTAGTGATACACTCACGATGCAGATGATGGTAATGGCTACATTGGGGCTAATGCTGCAAAAAGGGTAACATGTTAGAGTGATGGTGGTGGCCTATAAAAGCATGACAACGACATCCCTAAGAGCCACACGAGTCATACAAGATACAGAAAATAAATTAAGAAAACAAATTTCTCTACTGGGCCGGAGACTTCGAATATTCTAAAGCATTGGATGAACATATTGCTTCAATCATTGAATGGACTGAACCATGATTGGAACTGAGATAGCTTCAACGATTTCCTCAAATTGTGATTTGTGGATCCATCAAATTAAGTTACAGACATTCATTTTGATCTAGACAATGTAGGGGGCTCTTGATCAATCTCCAAAATAAGGGATTTTAAACCTGCAAAATTTCTGAATCGGACGTGTTATATCCAAATCGGACCAACATAACTTGAATTGGCCTACAGAAACTATCATCAGACATTAGCAGCAATGATCGATTACAGGTTTTTAAGGGGTTCAGATCATCCCTGCCTTATCAACCATATATAATGACATTTAAGAAATTTAAAATAGCGTAAATCTCGTGGGGTGATTCCAGCAGAAATACAGAGGCGACATCAAACAATGAAGGTAGACATCCAGAAACCTAAGGACATACACAGAATGCGGAAACTTGAGATAGAGATGACATCTGAGAATATAAAAGAAAAAGGGGGGAAGAAAGAGAAAAGGAAACAAAAGAATTTGTTGGAATGTAAAATTCCATTTAATATAGCATACGGATCTGTTGGGGTTGCTACTGGCAACCCAACATTCATCCGGGGTGCGGCGATGGGGGAAAAAAAAGGGAAAGAAATCAGAAAATCAAGAATTTAAAACAGTGAAAGTAAAGGAGGACAAACAAAATAAATGTAGGGGTAAACCCAAAATCCAGGTGAATAGGCGATGCCATTGCTAGGCATCGTCGATCACCGATGTATAAGGAAGGATATTCAATGAAATCTAAAATCAACAGAAGTAAACACTGGAAATCAGAAGGCCGATAAAAAAAAAATCACAACAGACAATGAAATGAAAACCGAAGAAAAAAAAAAAAAACTCTAAATATTTGTTAAAATTATATGAAAAACTCGGAAGTAAAGTGAGAATTTTTTTACCTGGCTTTTCTGGAATTCTGAAGGAGGAGAAAAATGGGATCATGAAGAAGCGGAGATTAATGAAGAAATAGATGATGCGGGGGTGAGAAGCGGTATAGCTGAAGAAGGGAAATGGGGAGGTGATAACGGATTGGGGAGAATGAAGAAGGATGCTATGTACAGGAAAAGGGAGGGGTGAAAACGATCGTGAAGGAGAAGAGGGGTGCTGGGGTGATAACGGGTGGTTTGGGGTTTCTTCCTTTCCTGATTTTAAAGAGGAGGGTCGAAGAATCGGGAAAAAGGTTGGTTAGAGATCGGTGGATGAAGAAAAAGGGGTTGTGCGATGGAGGGTTTTGCCAGGGAGGAGAGAGAGAGGCGGCTGAGAGGGGAAAAGGAAGGGAGAAGGCGAGAGTTAGGGTTTTCAAAACCCTAACTCGACCTTTAAATGAAAATACCGTTTTTCCATAGAAGGGCCTCTTTAAAAAGTTTTCTCAAAAACAGGTTTCTAAAAACCATTTTGCGATTTTCTTCCTTTATTTTTTATTTTTTTTTTATTTTTTTCTGAGTATTTTTATTTTTTTGTATTTTTAGAATGAAGATCTGAGAAAACAAAGACTAAAACCCTAAATTTTTTTTTTGTATTTTTCTAAAAGGAATATTTACAAAAGTATTTTCCTAAAAATTTCAGACCATTTCGGGGAAATTTCTTCAAAAAAGGGGGTTTGGACCCAGATTTTAAGAAAATGTTCGAGTTTTGACACTCGAATCGAGAAATACAACATGATAGATCCAAACGGATGTCGGATGGACTGTCCGAGCTATTTTAAAACCATTTTTGATATTTTCTATAAAAAAAAAAAATTGGACAATGAGACTCAAATTTGGATCTGGATGATGGATTCAGATCCAAAATCAATTTAAACATATAAAATGAATTTAATTTTAGTAAAACTTGAGAAATGAACTGGAATTTAGATTTAAAAATGACTCATTTGCTCAAAAAATGAATTTAGGGGCAAAAAGAGAATATTTAAAGATTTTGAAAAATTTGGGGTGTTCACAACATTCTATGGGTTTGTAAAAAGGTAACTAGAGTCTTTTCAAAACCAATATTATATTTGTTTTCTTTGTGTAGCCGATTTCATGTTTTGTCTTTTTCCTATATTTGAAATAATTTCTTTAAAGAAGGTAACTAGAGTCTTTTCAAAACATATTATATTTTTTTTCTTTGTGTAGCCGATTTCATGTTTTGTCTTTTTCCTATATTTGAAATCATTTCTTTAAAGAAGGTAACTAGAGTCTTTTCAAAACATATTATATTTGTTTTCTTTGTGTAGCCGATTTCATGTTTTGTCTTTTTCCTACTTTTAAAATCATTACTTTTCAAGTTGTCTTGTATATGATTGTGATCATCGCAAAATTTTTCCTCTCTTTTGTTGGTTTCTCTCTCTTCCTTCTCTTTTCCTTTTCTAACCTCTATTTTCCTCCTTTTTGAAGGGAGGAAAAATAAAAGAAAGAAAAGAGAAAGAGAAAAGAAAAGAAAGAAAGAGAGAAGAGGAACTATTTTTGCGCGGTTTCACTTGACCTTGATTTGAAAAGTATTTAGAAAATTACTTGCCTTGGTTTTGAAAATATTGCGGGAAAAATGAAGAGACGGGATTCGCTCGTCGGTACGAGGTTCGACCGTTCCTGGCGCCTTTACCAGGGGTAATCAAACCAAGGATTGAATCTATGCCTTTTGATTTGACTAAATATAATCTAAGAATTTATTCTAGTTCTAAATGCACAAAGAATCATGCTTGTGCAATGCAAGGATGTATGCTCTTTTTTTGAAACGATGTTTTGAAAATTTCTAAGTCTTTTGAGATGAACTTGATAAGGGAGTGAAGAAATGTTTGAATCTAAACTTGGAATTTTGAGATAGATCAGAGAAGTTCTAAGTCTTTGAAGTAAATCAGAGTTGGAAGAATAAATGAGAAAGAATGACTTGAAGCTTTGAAATGAAAGGAAATGAAGTTTTAAAGTCAGAAATGGACTTTGAATTTGAATTTGAATTTTAAGAAAAGAAAAGAAATAAATACTTGAGATGGAATTGAATTTAGATTTTGAAATTGGAAATCTTAAATTTAGAATGGATCTGAGAAATCTAAATGGTGTAGAAATAAAGTTAAGAAATCCATATATGATCTGTAAGTGGATTTAGATTTGGAATTTGGAATTGGGAACGGAATTGGATCTAAAGATGGATTTAAAATCTGAAATCTGAAATCTGAGATCCGATATAAAATTCGATTCTGGATCCTAAGCGGGATTTGGATCTGAAGTCTGAGATGCAAATGTAGAATTGGTTCTGGATCCTAAGATGGATTTGGATCTGAAGTCTGAGATCCAATGTAGAATTTGGATTCTGGACACTAACACAGATTTGGATTTGAAGTCTGAGATCCAAATTTAGAATTGGTTCTGGATCCTAAGATGGATTTGGAGTTAAATTCAGAGGATGAATCAAGAACTTCCAAATTTAATTTGAACTTGGAAAATGAATTTTTTAGAAATTGAATATTTAAATATACAAATGAATTTCAAAGTCAAATTAGACCTTGGATTTGAAATTTAGAAGATGAATCAAGAATCTCAAAGTTAAATTGAATTTGGAGATTGGATTGGAGTTTTGAATGAATTTTGGAATGTCAAAGTCAAATTTGATTTTTGAAATCTGATTTGAATCTGAATATGAAATCTCAAAGTTAAATTGAACTTTGAGATTAAAAATAGAATTTTGAAAAAAATGAAAGGATGAATCGGATTTGATAAGGATTGAAGATAGGAAAATATTTATATCACTTGGAGTTTTGAAAAAGGAATTTTGAAAATATGATGCAATTCTATCTTGTATGATGAATGAATTTAAAGAATCTTTGAAATTGGATTTTGAAAAGCTATTTCATTCTTCAAATGAATTAAAACAAGATTGAAGATATAACACATCCTTGACTATGGTCATTGAATGTATTATATAATAATCTATATTTAAACTCGGGTGAAGAATGAAACACATTTGGTGCTTTTATAGAATTTAAAATGAAATTAACTCTCAATATACCCTGACTATGGCCATTGGTATATATTTTGAGTCAATTTTAAGTTAAATTCTAATAAAAGGAGAAAATATTTAAGGAAATATGATGAATTTTGAAAATGGATCCAGTGTGGATCCAGTGTTATTTCGTAAAAAATAAAAATCCTAAGTTTTGTCCACACCCTGACTATGGCCATTGATGTAAATCATCAACTTAAGATTAATTACCTCTTATGAAATGGTGCACGTGCCATTCGTGTTTCATCATTTGTGAGAATTTGAGAAATAAAGGAAAAGATGTATGAAAACGGGCAATTTGGGAATTTATAATGCTCATTCACTCTATCTAAAAGCTGGAAATATAAAATTCTTACTAATGTTAATTTACTACAATCTTTGCACTGGTACCTCTAATCTAGGAAGGAATATTTACATTTCTCTGCAAAACTGAATGGATTAGCATGAAGTAACATATCATCATGGAAGAAATTTAACAATTTTACCTCTCTTGTGAAAAAGATGGATCATTACCTGATATATGGGAAATCATTTAATCTTGGGATACTTATGCCTACTAATGAAAAATGTAACATGAATAATGTACTGAAATGATGTTTATGAAGTAATAAAGGGTGAGATCATTGATGTAAAATGGAAGAGGCTGCAGATGGCTATATGGTCAGAAATTTTAATGGTTAAAATATTCCAGCTTACCTTTGACAGTCAAAGCGAATAACCATGACTTACCTTCAGCCATTACGTGGTTCTCGATGGATCAGTATAATGGCAGACCCCTGGCGCTGTCCGATAAACAAATTTATGAATTGGCTCCAGCCAATTGATCTCATAACATAGGTACAACAGGACTTCTTCAGTATGAACAATGTCTTCCATACATTATTCGCACTCCTCAGTGTATTGCCTGGATAGAGCATGATTTCCTTAAGTCCGCAGATGACTTACAACCATTCAAATTCTCAGACTCATCAGTTTTCACTTTAGGCACAGTTAATGTTGCAATTTCTGCTAAAAATGGCTGATTAATCAATAAGAGTACATGTTAAATCAAAATCAGAAAACAATGAACTGCTACTTTACCGGATCATGAATCCTGGACAAAGGCACTAAACTTCTCTAAGACATGGGCTTAGCATCTAAAAATTCTATTTCAAGTCTTATTGTCTGGTAATAAAATCTTTCTATGACTTCAAGCTCCTCGCCTGTAAATGAAACACTGAGTTTGTCAAGCGACTCCCCTGTTTGTTGAACTGATGCCCCTTCAAATCCATAACTTCCATCAATCAGAAGCAATGCAACATCAACAAACTTTACAACTTCAATCATGCCATTAATGTCATTTGGGCACTCCACAACTTGCAACTGCCCTTGTTTACCTGCTGGTTTGTGGCAATATCAAGAGAAAAACTCACCTGCCCCTTTGATTACTGCCATGTCAGGATGCATTATCTGATGAAACCTCTGAATCCACTGTCCCTTATGAAACACTAAGAAAAAAAGGAGATGAAGGTGGGCTGTGGACAGTGATCATGCTATAGATGCAGGATGGGTAGTAGGGGTGAGAATGATGATGCGGTGTTATGACTATATAGGGAACCCCAACATAATTTTGTGAATGCACATGAGGATGTGTTAGAATCGCAGCAGCTGATGGACTGCTGGGCATACCTACGAAACTGTGTTATGGGTGCCTCACGAGGCCATAGTAATACAACAGTTTGATCAATGTAACTAATACATTCATCATTCAGAAATGCAACAAATTACTAGAAAGAAGATCTCATATTTACCTGTATTTCGAGCTACACAGGGTTGTAGAAAGTGGAACAAGTTCACCATCGACCATATTATTGTGAAACAGGGGTCTGCCACATTCTCCTGGATCCTTAATATTTCCTTTCCAGAGTAAGCAACACAGAAACAATTTCAATTTTATCTTTCAATATTGTAATGAAGAAAATAAAGTAAAGGAAGATGCTCCTGACAAAATTACAGAACCTCAACAATGGTAAAAGAAGATACTCTAGATAGGATTACTTCTAGAATGGGAGTACAGTCACCAATTGTTATAACGTATATGACAACCAGAATTCTACCCTTTTCTCTATTTCAATTTTTTTTTTTTGTTTCATAAATCAATAAGATGTAGGAGAAAATGTGCTTACGATTTTCAATCCTGTCCCACCTCCTATTCCTATCAAATAGGAGTCAGAGGTTGCATTTCATCATTCGTATCACAAGGATCGTAGCCTAAAAGGGTCTTAATTGTCTGTCATATCAAGAGTTCTGTAAATACTCATCCTGAGCTATGGGTAACAACAAATAGCCATGTTCTGCAAACTAACACCCTTGAGTAGTAATGTGGCTTTCCTGCAGAGAGCAAAAAAAAAAAAAAAGAATATCTGGCTTCTAAACACCACTAAAACAGAATTCCACAGAAAATTAGTTTTAGGATTCACGCCAGTGCAGGAATGAGATCATACCTGAGTGGTCACCAGCACATAGATTCTGCGATTTATCCCAGCTCTTGCATATTGGAATTATAACCCAAAGGTAAATTTGCGTGCAAATGATAGAATGTATCGTTAGTCCCTGTAGTTGGGAATACAACTCCATTCTTTTTTAGGGAAAGATGTACGGAGCTGTTGAAGCCGACCATACTGACTCCCTCGTCCCTTTTAGCATATATGTTATCCATGATTTCACAGTAGGCAGACTAAATGCATTTTAATCCAAATGCCTTTACTAACCATTGATTCCCAAGATTTAAGGGAGACACAAATGGTTCACTGGAGGATGATTTACCATATATGATGAACAGAGGATACCAAACATAAATGAGGTTCTATTCCTGAATTGACGCAGATGGAGTGCCAAATGAAAATTGATCTAGATGAATTATAACATAGAGAATGAACATATAAGGCGAGTGGTGAAATCAAATGCAAGATGGAGTTTGTTCAGAGAAAGGAAACATGCTATACAAGGTCAACTAGCTTCATTATACTGGTGGATAATGCAGTCATCAAAATAAATAAATAAATAAATAATAAACGGGGATGCAACACCATGTTCTATATCTCGATATTTCAGCTTACCTGGTTTGTCCTCAAAACCAGTAGACATGACTAGCCGTCTCCTAAGCTTAGTGATAACACCTGGATCAGCCACCCATCTTGTACATATTGAACTTCAACAAGCAAGGTGCAGAGTGCGTTGTTTTGAGAAAACCCAAAGCACGAAAATAATAAGCAAGGTAAATCTAGCATGATTTCGGTTAAAATACGAAGTTAATTGAAGATCTCTTCACAGAGTAAGCCCGATTTGATACTGGATCAGATCGGACATTGCTGTGAAGGTTAATCTCAGATGCCGGATGAAGATGAACAAAAGGGAAATTCACATGGATGAAAGAAGACAGAGAATAGCATAATAGAATATGAAGCATAAAAATAAAATAAAATGACGCAATGAACTGTAAAGGGATATCAGATCTAAATAACGTAAAGAGAGATTAACATTTACATAAACTCCAAAAATTTAACAAAATAAGTTGTAAAGCAAATGTTGGAATCGAAACGTTCCGTTGATGTCGCACTCTATAAACCGATGTTGCGATCTGCAAACCAGATTTACAAGGGGTGCACTAATAAGGCCTGAAGCGAGCAAACAAAAGGGGAAAATCAGAAAACAAAACAAGAAAAAACACCTACCGTAGCTTGCTGGAGGGAGGGGGAACTTGAAAGGAAGGGGATTCTGAGGAAGGGTGAAGGCGATCTTCAGACGGATCAAGCTCCTTTATAACTGCTTTTGTCGTTGGGGCTGAAGATTTGATCGATCAGAGGAGGAGAAGATGGTGGTGAGGTAGAAGCTGGATCAGAAGCAAATGGAGGGGTAGAAGACGATCATAGAGAGGGCAATGAGAAGAGCATATGGGGAGGCAGAAGACGGATCCTTTGAAGAGGCATATGTGACCCCTTCTTAAAGAAGAAGAAGCTGAACCCGGAGGGGTCGAGCTGTTGGAGATCAAGGGTTGATGGGGGGTTCGGTGCAGATGGACGAAGGAGAGAGAGGTGATGAGTGGATGGAAGCCATGGAGGCTTCGAGAAGGGGGAGAAGGAGAATGAGAGGCGAGAGAAAAGCCTCAGCTCGAGAAACCCTAATTTGGTTAAAAGGGAATTTTCTCAAAATTTCCAAAAAAGGTCTTTTGAAACAAATTTTTCTAAAAAACGGGTCTTTAAAGTTTTTTTTTCATTATTCTGATTTTTTTATTCTTTTCTCGGCCCTTTTCCTGATTTTTTTGTTTATTTTTTTCGAGAGTAAAATTCTAACACCTGAGCAGTACGAGCGATAAAACTATTTTTTTGTATTTTTCTGAGAAAATATTTACAAAAGTATTTTTCTGAGAATTTCCGACCATTTCGGGGAAATTTCTTCAGAAGAATGGGTTTGGACCCAGGTTTTGAGAGAATGTTCGAGTTTTTGACACTCGAATCGAGAAATTCAATGTGATGGATCCAAACGGATGTCGAATGGACTATCCGAGCTATTTAAAGGCTATTTTTGGTATTTTCTATAATTTTGATTTAAAATTTGAACAATGAGACTCATATTTGGATCTGGAAAATGGATTCAGATCCGAAATCAATTTAAACATATGAAATGAATTTAATTTCAATAAAACTAGAGAAATGAACTGGAATTTAGATTTGAAATGACCCATTTGCTCAGAAAATGATATTAGGGGCAAAAAGGGAATATTTAAAAGATTTTGAAAATTTTGGGGTGTTCACAGATGCCCCTCTTTGCTACTAAGCCGGTTGAAAGTCGAGCTTAGTGGCAAAGAAAACACTCCAAATTTTGAAAAATGCCCCAGTCAGCAGATCTGAACTGGGTGTGGAAGAATTTGCTTTAAAAGACATGTTTTCAAATTTAAAATTTTATCCTTGAATGGTTTGGGGAAGACAAAATCCTCGAAAATGATATGATTGAGGAGAAAATGAGGAAATCGTGATGGGGCTTTGGGTGAAGATCCCGAAATGATGAAAGATAAGAATTTTGATCAAGTCTCATGGGTGAGACAAAATCAGATTTTTGAATGACTCAGGTTTAGCCCTTAACCTGGATGGGACGAAGATATATCAGGATAAGCTGAATGGGGGAAGGAACATATGATGACCTTGATGGAACATTTTTGAGAAAACGCCTCATGAGATGAAGTTTAAGTAGGACTTTATTCCGGATGGATATACAAAGCATGGATTCCTCGATGGGAAGAACCATGATGGGACTGAAGGAAAACACCTCATCGAAACGAGGGAAACTCGTTGGAACGAGATTCAGGTTTAACCACAACCTGAAGGGGACGACCATATGGAATCTCTAGTGAAGAAACCATGATGGGACCTTCAGAGTTTGGACGAAACAAATCCGACAGGGGTTTGCGAAAGGAGGAAGGAAATGGGGTTCCCTAAAGCTTGAAAAAGGGATGAACTTGGGCGTCTCATTGCTGAGACTAAATCAGCTTTTGAATTTAATGACCTCTCGTAGGGAGTACAGGTTTTGACCCTTAACCTGAGTGGGAACAACCATATGGATTTCTTGAAAACTGTGATGGGACAGGAGAGATGAGACAACTTTTATGGGAAATGTAAGAGATGAAAATAAGGATATGTGAGACAAATCGATGAATAAGGTGACAGGAGATGAATCTTTCAATGGAATGAAAGATGAATAAGGCGAACCCTTTATCAAGGAGACAAATCTCTTGACAAGACAAAAGATGGAAGAGGGCAAGTCCTTTGGACAGGAGAAAGTAAAAGCGAAATATGAAGATGGCGATGAAGATGGCGATCCTTTTAGCAAGGAGAAGATAAAATATGAAGATATGGAGATGGCAATAGTAAGGAGAAGGTGAAATATGAAGAAGGCAATGCTTTTAACAAGGAGAATGCAAGATGTAAAATATGAAGAAGGCAATCCTTTTGGCAAAGGAGAAGGCAAAATGTAAGATATGAAGAAGGCAATCCTTTTGGTAAGGAGAAGGCAAATCTTTTGATCAAGGTAAAAAGATGAATAAGGCAATCCTTTAATCAAGGAGAAGGCAAAATGTAGGATATGAAGAAGACAATCTTTTTAACAAGGAGAAGGCAAGTCTCTCGACAAAGCGAAAGACGAGGAAGGCAATCATTTAATCAAGGAGAAAGGCAAATCTTTTGACAACGCGAAAAGACGAGGAAGGCAATCCTTTCATCAAGGAGAAGGCGAGTCTCTCGACAAAGCGAAGACGAGGAAGGCAATCCTTTTATCAAGGAGAAGGCGAGTCTCTCGACAGAGCGAAAGACGGAGAAGGCAATCCTTTTAGAAAGGAGAAGGCGAGTCTTTCGACAAAGCGAAAAGACGGGGAAGGCAATCCTTTCATCAAGGAGAAGGCGAGTCTCTCGACAAAGCGAAAAGACGGGGAAGGCAATCCTTTCATCAAGGAGAAGGCGAGTCTTTCGACAAAGCGAAAGACGAAGAAGGCAATCTGTTTTCGTCGCGAAATTTTTCACCCGCCTTCCCTTCCTTGCGGAAGAGAAAAAGAGAGAAACGCTTTCGCGATTCAAACTTTGACCGGATTTTGGAAATTGTTTTGAAATACTCGCCTCCGTTTTTGAAAATTGCGGGAAAATCCATGGGATGGGGCTCGACCTGTCGGTACGAGGTTCGACCGTTCCTGCCGCCTTTAACAGGGGTAATCGAACCAAGGACCAAAACTATGCTTGACTTAGCAAAATTATCAAAGTTATGTTCTATCCTAAATGCATAGAGAATTCAGGCATGTGCTATGAGATTTTGGAAAATGCCAGTTGGAAAACATGATGTATGCTTAGAAAATATTTGGAGTTGAAAAGATTCTCTCAGGAAAAAGCTGAAAGTCAATTTCTCAGGAAACTCATATGAAAAAGATTTGAAATCTCAGGAAAGTTCATAAAGACTTGGGAAAATTATGAATGGTTGAAAATCCTGGGAAAATGGAAGTGATTCTTGAGAAAAGATGAACCTTTTGAAAAGGGAAACACTTCTTAGGAAAACTTGGACTTTGAGAGTTTTCTTAGGAAAATGATGGAAGATTTATAGGAAAGCTCATTGGAGAAGGAAATTCAAAACTTGGGGAATCGAAATCCTGGGAATTTTACCTTTTGAAATACTTGGAAATCGATTTTGGATCTTGGAGAAAGATTGGAAAACTCTTTTGAATCTCTTAAGAAAATATCATTTTCCAGGGAAAACTGTGAAAAAACTTGTCTTTGGAAAACCGATTTTAAAAAATCCTTAGAGTTTCTTGAGAAATCGATTTCTTGAGAATGAAGTTTTCTTGAGAAAATCTTGAGAAAATCAATGATTTCATGATGCAAATGACATGAGTGAATGAATGCACTTTGAAAAGATTTTCTAAGAGATTTGTTGGAAAAATATGCATTGTCAAGATAAATCCTTCACATATTCTGACTGTGGCCATGAATATGTTTAGAATTTAGTTGATTTGATGCACATGATTTTGAAAACTTTGGAAATATGATGTGCATTTTAAGATAGCCTAAGAGTGTAGGCTCAATGTGACTAGTAGAAAGATGATGGATCTGGGTCTCGTCCATATTCCGACTAGGGCCGTAAATATGGATCCCACCGAGTCCATCAACTCCCTAAGAGTTGGTGCACGTGCCATTCGTGAACATCCATAGTGCTTTTGAAATAAAATGCATGAATCATAGAAACAGGATGTTGCATAAAATCAAACTATATGATATGCATCCTAGTCTAAGCAGGAAATTAAATCTCTTATTCCAAAATTTATTACATCACTAAATAAAGGAAATAAAAGAAATTTGCAGACTTCAGCTCCTTCTTTTGATTGTTCCTGCCAAACTTGAAATTGGGTTAGCTCAAATATGTGGGTTTTTCCAAGATTTTCCAATAATATTATGAAATTATTGGATTTAATTGGATATAAACCCTATTCTCGTGCTTCCTTGATATTTTGAAATGATGAAAATGCTAGAAATTCAGTGAAAAACAATTTGAAATTCGGAATTGAGGTTAAAATGACCAAAATACCCCTAAAATTAAAGTTACATCTTTAAAATCAGGGTTTTTTGAAGGAAAACTTGGTAAAATTGAGATTTTGAAATTCAAATTGAATCAAATGATGATGAAATGCAGTAAGAGATATGATGACATGCTGCTAGACACATTAAGACAGTAAAATCAGAATTTGGTATTTTGCAATTTATCAAAAATAACGAATTTCGCTTGTTTTTCACTTGGATCCGGGTCCTGCGGGATCCTGTTTTGGTATTGTGGATAATCCGAACCTCAAATGGATTCCAAATTGCACCAAATTCGGTATGAAGTATCTACTTACTCTGATAAACAGTCTAGAATGCTAAAAATCATGAAATGATATGATTTAAATATCAAAATTCAAAGAAAGTCCTAAAATGGTGGATTTTGCCTATGGATCCGAACCAAATGCAATGCCTAATATGATAATGCAAGATTTACACCATGGAAACTTCTGATATTTTGCAGACTGCTAAAAGACCCGAAATGGAACATTTTTGGTTTTTATAGTCTCGGGATTTGAGCCATGGTGAGTTCAATAACAGGGATTTAGTTCAGACAGAGGTAAAAATCACACTATTCTGATGTAAAATGCTAAACAAATACAAAACGGCCATGGAAATTTATGAAATTAATCTTAGCTATGAACGACACCTACATGAACAACTTTCATGTTTATGACTTCGGCATTTGATCAACATAAACACCGATAAAAATATAACTATTCCTGCCTAAACTAACAGAACAGACAAATGTAGCAAAACAGGGGGCTGACAAGAAAAATCCGAAGAAGGGGTCAACACTGTTCTAAAAATTATAGGCTTTCAGATTCAAATAGAGGACATCTCGGAAACCATTTTCACTTTTTACAGTTTCGGATTTGGAGCAACACACAAAGAGAAACCATAGCCCTAAGTCGATCCCAGATCTCAGAGGCCCAAATTAGGCTCTGACACGTGTACCGACATCTCGGATTTTTGTCAGACATTAAAAAAAATCAGAAAAATCTGATAAAATCATATTAAAAACTAGACATTTTCCTGAGTTCAAAACATCTTTCGGATCGAAAATCGGATCTCCCATGAGGGATATCTCGATTTTACAAGTCGGAAAATGATTTTCAAAAGGTATCCCGGGTAACAAAACCCGACTTGCCATTTTGAATGTTTACCACAGTAAACAAATTCAAATACCTCCGAATTTTTGGCAAAATTTCAGGGGCACCTAAGGGCGCATTCCGTGATTTTTTTGGGATTTTCAATAAAAAACAAATGCATGAAATGACGTGTGGACTGACTGACAAAAACAGAGACCTACTGAAAATAAGCAGAATTGAAATAAAGGCTAAATTAATCCTAATTAATTCATGAAATGTACTAAATGAATGAAATAAAATGCAAATTAAACCTAGCTAACTATATGAATGTTAAAAATCATCAAGGAAGCATAATGAAACATTTTTATGTATGTCGTTTTATGAGAATAGCTCAATCCATCCCTCGGATGAGCTCTTTCTTCAAACGACTCCCGATTCGAATTATGGAATCCAATCAATGGGAAAAGAAGTGCACCTTGTTTCGTTACGCAGCGTAGGAGCTCTTGAAATGGGCAGCTATCACGAGCTTCCTTCGTTCTTCGCTCCGGGCTTCAGATGGTTCACAAAAATCGACCTCTGTTGGAATTGAATTGGCCACAGCACGAGCTCTACTCCACCTTCTTCAATGCGCCAAAGGGGGCACGATTTCCACAGTTCAAAATCTGATTCTAGGAAGGCTAGGTCGGATTTTCCAAGTTCACCAGAGCTAAAAAAAAAAAATCCCCCCTGCTGGACATGGAGCCTTGTTTTTATAGATTTTCTGAAAATTTTTTGAAATTCAAACAGGCTGGATCTGAGCCCTCCATGTGGCGCCATCTCAGGGGGTGCTTGACATGTGTCAGAGGGATAGGAGTGGAGGAAGCAGATTGTGCCACCTCAGAAGAATTCAAATTCTACTTTTCTGCAAGAAAGAAGAGGCTGACATGTGGCATTTCCTCAGAGTGACTCCTACGATGCCATGTGGCAAGAGGGAGGAAAAGGAGGGAAAGGGACACGTGGCACCATCTCAGACAAAATAGAAAAGGTGAAGTTCAGGATTTGCGCCACCTTAGTCTGGAGTTTGAATATTTGAATTCTAGCTTTCTCTAAAGTAGGCAGAAAGTGACATGTGTCACTTGCTTTTTCTGAAGAAAGCAGAGAATGACACGTGTCCCTTGCTTTTTATGAGAAGAGCAGAGGGTGACATGTGTCACTTGCTTTTTCTGAGAAAAGCAGGGAGTGACATGTGTCTTCTACTTTTTCTAAAGGAAGCTGGAGATGACATGTGTCATCTACTTTTCTGAAAGAAGTAGGGAGAAGACATGTGTCCTCTACTTTTTCTGAAGGAGGTAGAAGGGGACATGTGTCACCTGCTTTTTCTAAAAGAAGCAGAGAATGACACGTGGCAGAGGGGAGAGAAGGAGGGCCAAGCCATGTGGCGCCATCTCAGACAACATGGAAAAGGTAGAAGTTCAGGATCTGCGCCACCTATGAGGAGATTTGAATATTTGAATTCTAGTTTTTCTGAAGAGGGCAGGAGATGACACATGGCACTTGCTTTTTTTTGAGGAAATGAGAGCTTGACATGTGTCCCCTGCAGGAGACACACCCCAAATGGCGCCACCTCAGAGGAGACAAGCCTACCTTTTTTGTAGGAATTTAGGAGTGACACATGTTTCCTACTTTTCTGAAAAAAATAGGGAGAGGACATGTGTCAGGCTACTTTTCTAGAAGGAAGGAGGGGTTGACACGTGTCCCCTGCAGGAGACACACTTCAAGTGGCGCCACCTCAGAGGAGACAAACTCCACTTTTTCTAGACAGGACAACCTATGACACTTGGCATCTTCTGGTAGTCTTTGAAATGACACATGGCGCAGGATGGATACTGACACATGGCAGACATGTGGCGGCTTCTTAAGGTAGCCCCACACTGACACTTGGCAGAAGAGGGAGGGTGACATGTGGCACCGACTCTAGGTGAACCCTATGCTGACACATGGCATGTAAATGGGAGGAGAGAGAAAAGACAAGTGGCACCAATCCAGGGGACAAGGCTCCTATATTTTTGGGTTTTTCAAAATTCAAATTTTCAAAAGGAAAGCTTGTGTGACACCACCTCAGTGTGGGTCCCACATTGCTTCTTTATTGAAATAAGGAAAAACCACAACTTCTTTTTGGAATTTTCATAAAATCTGGACTAATGGGCAAAACAGGAATTTTGGAAAGAGTTGGCCCTTGTAGGGCGATTTTGTAAAAGAAAGATATTTGAAATTGTCAAAAAGGGCAAAATCTGAGGTGAAGTGACTCAAATCCATATTGAAAACTATCCAGATGGTTTTCCTGAGGAAATATTTTGAAATTCAGAGTCTTGGGGGTAAAATGGGAAAAATTGATAATTTTGAAGACCCAGGGTTTTGAAATCAATTTTGAAAAGAGTTAAAATTCTAATCTGGATTGAAGATTTTGAAATCAAGAGTTCTGGACCTCGAAATGACATGCTGTGCAGTGCAGTGATTTGAAATGCTCATGCAATGATATGCAATGACATGTCTTATGCAATATAATCTTGAACCAAGACTTGGAGATGTCTGTCTCCTGTCAGGAGTAAAATCTTGAACATCTGAGATAAAAATAGAGAAAATTTGAGAGTTTCAGATGAAATTTGGACTTTTGCAAGGTCCGGGCTCAGAAAATGACCATTTTGCCCTCCAGCGATTTCAGAGGCTGGATGTTGATGCTTGGTGGAAATGTTGGGGAGGTGAGTGAAAATTTGGGGTGTTTACAGATGCCCCTCTTTGCTACTAAGCCGGCTCATGGCTGAGCTTAGTGGCAAAGAAAACACACCAAATTTGGGCTATACGAAAAAAATGCCCCAGTTAGAAGGATCTGACTGGGTGTGAAGAAATTAGCCCGAGGAAGATGGTAGATATGAAGCGAAGAATGGAGAGAAAAGATTCACTCTATGAGAGTGAAGTTCAGGTTTATGGCCTTAACCTGGATGGGACAGAAATACCTCGCATGGAACGAAGCTCAGGTTTGACCCTTAACATGATGGGACAGAAATACCTCGCATGGAACAAAGCTCAGGTTTTGACCCTTGACCTGATTGGGGAATGGAATATCTCATCGAATGAGACTTAAGTTTGTACCCTTAACCTGATCGGGCGAAAGATGAAATACCTCTTTGATTGAGGCTCAGGTTTGTACCCTTATCCTGATCGGGCGGAAAATAGAATACCTCTTTGATCGAGGCTCAGGTTTGTACCCTTATCCTGATCGGGCGGAAAATGAAATACCTCTTTGATTGAGGCTCAGGTTTGTACCCTTATCCTGATCGGGCGGAAAATGAAATATCTCTTTGAGTGAGGCTCAGGTTTGTACCCTTATCCTGATCGGGCGGAAAATGGAATACCTCTTTGATTGAGGCTCAGGTTTGTACCCTTATCCTGATCGGGCGGAAAATGAAATACCTCTTTGAGTGAGGCTCAGGTTTGTACCCTTATCCTGATCGGGCGGAAAATGGAATACCTCTTTGATTGAGGCTCAGGTTTGTACCCTTATCCTGATCGGGTGGAAAATGAAATACCTCTTTGATTGAGGCTCAGGTTTGTACCCTTATCCTGATCGGGCGGAAAATGGAATACCTCTTT
The DNA here is from genome assembly GCF_984573655.1 of Nuphar pumila. Taxonomy (NCBI): domain Eukaryota; kingdom Viridiplantae; phylum Streptophyta; class Magnoliopsida; order Nymphaeales; family Nymphaeaceae; genus Nuphar; species Nuphar pumila. Next base: position 50,727,772 of record NC_143262.1, on the reverse strand, counting down.
GAGTGAGGCTCAGGTTTGTACCCTTATCCTGATCGGGCGGAAAATGGAATACCTCTTTGATCGAGGCTCAGGTTTGTACCCTTATCCTGATCGGGCGGAAAATGAAATACCTCTTTGATTGAGGCTCAGGTTTGTACCCTTATCCTGATCGGGCGGAAAATGAAATGGAATCCTCGAAGGAAGAGACCATGATGGAACCTTTGGATTTTGCCCAATAAATCCAATAGGGTTTTTGCAAAAGGAAGGAAAATGGGGTCCCTAAAGCTTGAAAAGGGATTGGTTTTGGGCGTCTCATTGCTGAGACTAAAATTAGCTTTTGAAATTGCCTTTTGCGGGAAATGATTGGTGGTTCGACCTCGAACCGAAATGGGACTGTCTATGGTGGGACAGTGGGGACACAGGGAAGTGTGCAAATTTGAGAGTTCATGCTCTCAAAGAAGGGAAGGAATCAAGTCCTTAGGAGGGATTTAAATTGGTGTCAGGATGCATCGAAAACGGACATCAAGCTCTCACTTCATGTCAGGATAGCTAGAAAATATTGCCAAAATGTTGAAAATTTTGTTGTTGATTCAAAATACTTGAAAATGTTGCACATTGTTGCAAAGATATTCTTTCTTTTCTACCCAAAGCATTACCTCCAAACAAGGTTCACTTCGTGGAATCGAGATTGGAAATCCAAATTGCTTGTGATTGACCTTCTTCAAGGAAGTTATCAATTTCCTTGATATGAGCAGGAAAGAGAATTTGATATTATGAAAGCAATTGATGAAAGAATATTGATAATAGAATTTTACAAAGTTAAAGAGGATTCTTGATAAATCTGGCAGCTTGATATCCTGAGAGCTTCTCTCTTGATAATCTTTCTGCACTCTTTTGGCTCTCTGGGTTTTTGCTACACTCTCCTTCATTTTGGAGATATTTTGACTTTTTTTTTCTCTCTTTCTTTTTCCTCTCTTGCTCTCTTTTGGAAGGGTACGTCACAAACTCCTTCATCTTGGAGATGTTTCGATCCTTCTTGGACGATGGGTTTGGAGATCTTTGGATGATAGCTGAAATTAAATATCTTTTAGGGATTGTCGAGAGGTTCATCGCATCTGCCTTCATCTCGACAGTGCTTTGGACTTTCCCTGGAAGGACCCGTCACAAACTCCGTCATCTTGAAGATGTTTCGAATCTTCTTTGGCCCCGGGGGTCTACTCGCCTAATTCGCCTTCATCTTGACGACAGGTGAGAGATCCCTTTTGCGGATATTTAATTGTAGCTTAGGTGATTCTGAGGAGACAGGGTTTGGGTGAATTCTCTCTTTTCTAGCACTCAGGATATTTTCACTGTCTCGTCCTTACAAGAATAGCCTTTAACGATGCGCCATTGACTGCGATCAATATCGATCATCTACGGCTTTTCAATAACCTTGAATCTTCTTTTCTGGCCATATCGAGGATTTATCCTTCATCCTTTTGGTTGGCCAATAGAAAGAATTTGAATTTTGAATCCCTTTTTGCAAAAGCTTCGCTCTTTTGGAAGTGATGCTGAGGGTAAACTGACTAGTGCAATAAAGATTCTGAAATCAGCAAATAATTTGACAAATTGACAAAATTTTCTTGAAATCCTTAGTGAAAGTGAGTATTTGAAATCCGGCTCAACGCATCCGTGACGAAAATTCTCCTCTCTTTTTCCCCAAAAAGAGAGACTCAGGCTTAGCCCTTACCTGAATGGGAAATGAGAAATACTCCTCTCTTCCCTAAAGAGGAGGTGTTTGCAAAACGAACTTTCGAAGAGAAATTGAGCTTTCGTCAAAGCTCCCTAATATTAGGCTTCTCTTATGGAAAGGGGGCCGATAATAGTGAGGTCTGAAAATTGGGTCATGAAAGGAACAAGTCCATCACACTCTCCCTACAAAGAGGGTCTTTTCATGACGAAAAATGGCCTAGTATGAAATTGGGGGGGGGGGGGGGTCACAAGGAAACGAGTCTCCGTCGAGTCTCTCCCTTAAAAAGGGTTTCTTGTGTGAAATTGGAAATTGTTTCGCAAACGGTTCACAAAGACGCGAGTCCCTTCAAACTCTCCCTGAAAAGGGGCTAAGTGAACGAATTGGATAGCATGCGAAAAGAACGAGCTCCCTCGAACTCTCCCTAAAAGGGTCTCTCGCAAGAGAAAATGATTGAAATTGGATATTGAGATTGATTGACCCAAAGGTCGAAATGGAAAATTGGAAAATTGGTTGCTGGAAATTGAATGACCCGAAGGTCGAAATTGGATGACCTGATGGTCGGAATTGAGAATTGATTTGACCACAAAGGTCGAAATTGAGAATTGGTTGACCGAAAGGTCGAAATTGTGTGACCTGAAGGTCGAAATTGAGAATTGAGTGACCTAAAGGTCGAAATTGTGTGACCCGAAGGTCGAAATTGAGAATCGATTTGACCAGAGGTCGAAATTTGGAAATTGATTGACCCGAAGGTCGAAAATTGGAAATTGGTTGACCCGTAGGTCGAGAATTGGAAATTGGTAATTGAAATTGGAAATCAGAGGTCTAAATTGGAGAATTGCCTGATTTGAGGATTTAAATTGAAATTTAAAGAGCAAAATATCAAATTTGAGCAATTGACAGACCCTGATGATTGAAATGACTTGGATCAATAAAAGAGAATGATGAGTTCGAGTCAGAGCTCGAATAAAATATAGAGATCACGAGTCGGAACCCGAATCAACAGAGGAAAATGGAAGGCTCGAATCAGAGCTCAAATAAGATAATGAGATCACGAGTCGGAACCCGGATCAACAAAGGAAAATGAAGGACTCGAATTAGAGCTTGGATAAGATAAAGAGATCTCGAGTCGGAACCCGGATCAACAAAAGAAAATGAAGAACTCGATTCAGGGTTCGAGTAAGGTAATGAGATCACGAGTCGGAACCCGGATCAACAAAAGAGAATGACAAGCTCGAAAAGATCTCGAGTCGGAACCCGGATCAACAAAGGAAAATGATTTGTTCGAGTCAAGGCTCGAGTAAAGTAGAGAAATCACGAGTCGGAACCCGGATCAACAAAGGAAAATGAAGAGTTCGAGTCAAGGCTCGAGTAAAGTAGAGAGATCACGAGTCGGAACCCGGATCAACAAAGGAAAATGAAGAAATCGAGTCAAGGCTCGAGTAAAGTAGAGAGATCACGAGTCGGAACCCGGATCAACAAAGGAAAATGAAGAAATCGAGTCAAGGCTCGAATAAAGTAGAGAGATCACGAGTCGGAACCCGGATCAACAAAGGAAAATGAAGAGTTCGAGTCAAGGCTCGAGTAAAGTAGAGAGATCGCGAGTCGGAACCCGGATCAACAAAGGAAAATGGAGAGTTCGAGTCAAGGCTCGAATAAGGTAGAGAGATCACGAGTCGGAACCCGGATCAACAAAGGAAGATGAAGAGTTCGAGTCAAGGCTCGAATAAAGTAGAGAGATCACGAGTCGGAACCCGGATCAACAAAGGAAAATGAAGAAATCGAGTCAAGGCTCGAATAAAGTAGAGAGATCACGAGTCGGAACCCGGATCAACAAAGGAAAATGATTTGAATAAAAACCCGAGTCGGAACTCGGTTTTTCTAAAAGTTGAAAATGTGCCAGCTTGAATACTGGATTTTGAAATAATACCAGTTCAAGCGCTGGGTTTTGGTTCAGTATTGGCGATGATCTTTGAATCATTAGGAATTGTGATGGGACTGTTTGTTGAAATCCCAATACTGACCGGATTGTTATTAATGCAATTGAATGCAAATGAATATGGTTTGATGCATATGAATGCACATGTGCATGAAATGAGGAATTTGTTTATCCTGCCTGCATATAGAACAAAATTTTAAAATGCCCCAGTGTAACTGGGAAAGAAAGTTGGATCATTATTTGAAGGAAACAGGAAGGATTACAAGAGGAGAATAAATGTTTCAAGTATAAAACTTTTTCAAGTGTCGAGCATTGATAGGATCTGGCAATTCTACTCCATCGGCATTGATGAGCCGATATGAGTTGCGGGGTAATGCTTCTTTGACAACATAGGGACCTTCCCAATTTGGCGACCATTTGCCGCCAGGACGATGCTTGAGATAAGCTGTGGATCGAAGTACTAAATCATTGACTTTGAATCTTCTTTCGATGATAGACTTCGCATATTGCCTGGCTACTCTCTGGCGATAGGATTGAGCATGCTCTGCTGCTTTTAGTCTTCTCTCGTCGAGTAAGTCTAGCTGCACTAGTCGCTGCTGCTGGTATTGATCAAGAGGTAATTGCAGAAGTGAAGCAAATTTCAGAGCGGGCTTCTGAACATGTAGCGGCAATACTACCTCTGTTCCATAAACCAGTTCTGATGGGGTAGCATTCGTTGGTGTACGAATGGTGGTCCGATAGGCCCACAGTGCATCGTGGATCTTCTCATGCCAGTCACGACCTGTTTCCACAGTTCGCTCCAAGATACGAATTAAAATTTTGTTGGTGGCCTCTGCCTGACCATTCCCTTGAGGATAATATGGAGCGGAAAAATGGTGATAGATCTTGAATTTTGAGCAGAATGTCTTCATCTTTTCATTCTTGAAATGACTGCCGTTGTCCGATACAATGTCATGCGGGATGCCGAAACGGCAAAGGATGTTCTTGTGAATAAAAGAGACCACGTGTCGGCCTTCTACTGTGCGGAGACTGATGGCTTCTACCCACTTGGTGAAGTATTCTGTTGCGGCAAGGAAATATTTGTGGCCATTTGAAGCTGAAGGAGTGATGGGACCTACAACATCGAAGGCCCACATGGAGAACGGCCATGGAGAGACAACAGACTGTAAATAAGTTGCCGGAGCATGGATAGAAGGTGCATGTATTTGACATTGCACACACTTCTTCACATAATGATAACAGTCTTGTTGCATAGTCTTCCAGTAGTAACCTGCTCTGATGATTTGCTTGACAAGGGTTTGGTAGCCAACGTGACCACCACAGATGCCTTCATGTGCTTCTCGCACGACTTCTTTGGCTTCGTCTTCATCTAAACATCTGGAATACTCTGAACTGAATCCACGACGATAGAGGACATTGGCCAAAATGAAGTATCGAGTAGACATACGCTGGATTGCTCGTTGCTCTTTCTTTGAGAGTTTTGGAGAAAATTCGCCAGTTTCTATGAAAGTTTTGATGTTGTAATACCAGGGCTTTTTCCTTTGCTCAGCCTGGTTTACCTGTTCCGCTGGAATGAAGGCAGGTTGGTCAAGTCTGCCAATTTCAAAAGAGCGACAAGATTCTTCATTCTTGAATGCCATAATGGAGCCTAAGCTGGCTAGGCTATCAGCCACTTGATTGAAATCTCTCTTGATATGGAAGAGCTGGAATTCTTCGAACTTGCTGATAAGAGCTGAAACAATTTTCTGATAGGGAAATAACTTCTGATCTTTGACTTGCCATTCGGCTCGAACTTGATTGACAACAAGTAATGAGTCGCCATAGGCATGCACTCTCTTAACATTGAAGTCTAGTAGAATCTTTAAATCTTGAGTCAGGGCTTCATATTCAGCCATATTGTGAGTGCATTGAAAGTCTAGCTTGAGAGAAAATGGAATCATCTCCTTTTCTGGAGTGATTAATAGGATCCCGATGCCTATTCCCGCTATATTCTTAGAACCATCGAAAAATAAATTCCAGACTGGAAATTGCTGGGTATTGCAAATTTGCTCATCAGGGAAGTCATCTTCGGCTTTCACTTCTTCGGCCAGGGGAAAATCCGCCAATTGATCTGCAATTGCTTGGCCTTTGATTGATTGCTGCGAGACATATTCTAGGTCATACTGCATCAGTAAGACTTGCCATTTTGCGACTCGTCCGCTGAGGAAAGGTTGCTCTAAGATATACTTGAGAGGATTGAGTTTAGACAAGATTTTGACTTCTGATGCTAGCAGGTAGTGTCTTAGCTTCTGACACATCCATACCAGAGCTAGGCAGGTCTTCTCTATTTGAGAGTAAATCTTTTCATAATCTATGAAAGTCTTGCTCACGTAATAAATGGCGTGCTCTATCAGGCTGCCTTCTTTGTATTGTGCCAAGAATCCGCCGCATGCGACTTGATTGACTGAGATGTATAACAGAAGGGGTTTTCCCAATTCTGGCGGCTTCAGGATGGGAGGATTAAGAAGATACTTCTTGATCCGATCGAACGATTGCTGACACTCTGGTCCCCATTCGAACTTCACTCCTTTTCTGAGCAAATGGTTGAAAGGCTCGCATCTCATTGCCAAATTGGAAATGAATCGCCGGATTGACTGCATACGTCCTTGAAGGCTACGCAGTTCTTTGAGATTCTTCGGGGGAGGCATATCAATGATAGCCTTTGCTTTGGCTGGGTCAACTTCAATTCCCCTTTTGCTGACCAGAAAACCCAACAGTTTACCTGATTCGACTCCAAAGACACACTTTTGCGGGTTAAGCCTTAACTTGTAAAGAATAAGTCTTTTAAAGACTTGATCAAATGCTTCGAGGTGATCTTCTCCCTCTTTAGATTTCACGAGAATATCATCAACATACGCATCCATGATTTTGCGCATTTGATCGTGAAAGATAACAGCCATTGCCCGTTGATATGTTGCTCCAGCATTCTTGAGCCCAAAAGGCATAACCGTGTAGCAGAAAGTGCCCCAAGGCGTAGTAAAGGAAGTTTTTGATTGGTCGCGGGCGGCCAACTTAATCTGATTGTAGCCGGAATATCCGTCCATGAAAGAAAACATGGCGTGTCCTGCCGTGCTATCGACTAGAAGATCGATGCTTGGAAGTGGATAGTCATCCTTCGGAGTTGCTTTGTTGAGGTCTCTGAAGTCTATGCAGATCCTCACTTTGCCACTTTTCTTTGGGACAACGACGATATTGGCTAACCAATCCGGGTAGTCAATAGCTCGGATAAATCCTGCTTTGAACAGATCTTCAAGTCCTTCTTTGACTTGTTGTTCTATTCTGGGATCCATTTTTCTCAGCTTCTGCTTGACTGGCTTAGCATCCGGCTTTAAGACAAGACGGTGCTCGACCAATTTGGGGTCTAAGCCCGGCATGTCTTCATACGTCCATGCGAACACTTCTTCATGCCGCTTGAGAAAATCTATAAGCCTTTTCTTTTCTTCTGGACTTAGACTGGTTCCGATCTGGAGAATTTTTGGATCTTCCTCTGAACCGATATTGACGCCTTCAGTTGGATCTTGTACTAGAGGAGATGGTTCGTCCTGCTTCTGAACTGCGGCGAACTCCGGTAATTCCTGAAGAGACTGATCATATTCTGCACAATCATCAGACTGCTTTGCACTCTTGTCCTTTCCGGTGCTTGTTTTGATTCTGTGAATTGCTGTCGGCTTCTGAGAGGCCTTGGGATTGAGAACGAGCTTCTTGATTGTCCGAGAAGTCATTCTGAAATTTTGGAGAAGAAATCTGGTTCAGACAAATTGGCCTATAGTAAGACAAGCAATCATTTGAAGAGAACCATACATAAAATGGCATTGAATTATAAAATGATGAGACAGACAAAAAGGGAGTAGATGGTATCCGGATAGACAAAGAAGCTTGGAATTTTATTGATTGAATGGATCAATGAGATTGGTAAAATGAGACATTTATTTGGAAAAGAATAGAAAGGAAATAACAAATGGTCTTCATTGTGCCCCTTTGACAAAAACAGTCTTCCTTGATGAGCTTCCTCCGGAGAACCCCAGTCCTGCTCTGTGGGGACGATGTTTCTGAATCATTGGCTCGATGCGGCCATCTTCATTCTTGCCGAGTCCCTTGAAGGGTTGATAGCCATGCTTCAGGAGTAAATCAAATCCCTTTCTTGACTTCATGAATTGAGGAAACAAGGGATGATCCTTAATGGTGCTGTAGTCGATTCGACCTCCAACCTTGAAGAATTGAGGACCTTTCCACTGTGTCGTGGCTACTGTGTGCAGAGATGGCTCTGATGGTGCCTGAAGTATTTCTCGATTCTCCCCGAGATTGATCTCTTCACTTTCCCTAATGCTGGGAATGTCTGCATTGAATGATGGCCGGGGAATCATGGGCTGCGGGAGCCTTTCTTCTGGGTCTTCTCCCAGTATTGTGGTTATCATTCCACCCTTTGACCACTTCACACATTGATGGAGGGTGGAAGGCACTGCATTAGCATTGTGAATCCACGTCCTACCGAGCAGCAAGTTGTAGGTTGGTGGTACATTAACCACATGGAAAAGGACGGAGTGCACCGAATAGTTGATAAACACCTCCAAGAATATCTTGCCCTTGGCCGTTTGACCATGATTGTCAAACCCATAGATAGTGATGGGATCGGGAATATATTCTTCATCCTTGATCCCTAATGCCTTTGCGGTCATTTCAGGACATATGTTGAGGCTACTGCCTCCATCGACCAGCACATGGGGAACCGTCATTCCTCTGACTCGAACGACAATATACAAGGCATTATTATGAAAGGAATGAGGCTTTGGAAGGTCCTCATCTGAAAAGGTGATTGGCGCATTGGTCATGGCAGAGTTCACAATCTGTGCCATGTCTTCAGGAGTGGTAGTGGGCTTAACTTTGGTTTTCCTGAGTAAATCATCCAGTACTTGCTGGTGCTTGCTAGAATTCTTGGCCAAGTCAAGGATGGAGACATTGGATAAAGCAGTCAGAGGCTTCTGACTTGACTTCTCTGGCCTTGGTCTAACGATTTGCTTGAAGAAGTCAGGAGTTCCTTTTGGTTTGGGAATTGACTTCACAGGTGCTTCCGTAACTTTCATTTTACCGAATGCTGAAATTAAGTCCATCTTCTTAGAGTCTGGAGCTGCTTGTCGTAGCACCGTCACCTGATGTTGAACTTGGAGATCTTGCGCAGAACATGGCTTGATATGTTCATGCGGTAGAAATGGTTGTGCAGACACTACTGTTGTGGTGTGCGAAGGGAAGGGGCGGTTGAGAATGTCCATTTTCTCTTCTTCTTCTCCTTCTACCAATAGATTCTTTTCAATGAGATCTTGCATGATGTTTTTGAGAACAAAGCAGTTCTCGGTGTTGTGTCCCACTGTCCTGTGGAACTTGCAGAACTGATCTTTCCATTTCTCCATGGGCACAGGGGGATCGGCCAATCTGGGCAATTTGACCATCTCTTTCGATAGCATGTACTCGAGTACATCCTCGAGTGATTGGTCAAGAGGAGTAAACTTTCTGTCGTAACTCCATCCTTCATGTTTGGCTTTCTCGCGCAGCTTCGGTCCTTGATCCTGCTGAGGAGGCTTGTTGTACTGAGGAGCAGGCTTTGCTTTCTGGTCCTTGTTGTTCGAACTGCCTGAGCTGTAGCAGTAATCTTTCTGCTGCCCTTTGTGCTGATTACGGCCTTTGTTGTTGTTGTTAGCAGAATAAGTGAAGTGAGCTTTCTTCTTCTGTTCACCATGGGAGTTGTTCTTGGAAAAGGTGAAGCCTTCATAGACTCCATTTTTCACACTTAGTTCGAGCCATTCGGCTCGTTCAATCAGCTCAATGAAGGTCCTGGACGGCGCTGTGGAAATTAATCCTCTTAACGGCTGCGAGAAATTGTTGAGGATTAAGGACAATGCATGCCTTTCCGAGATAGGATCTCTCATCTTATTACAGGCTGATCTCCACCTGTGAATGAAGTCCCGTGCTTTTTCATTCTCGTTCTGTCTCAAATTGCAGAGATGACTTAATGTAGGCAGCGCTTCTGTGTTGAACAAGAAGCGTTCAATAAAGAGATTTACAACTTTATCGAACTCCTTGAGCTCGATGGGGTTGATATGCTCAGCATACCATTTGGCGGCAACTCCTTCCAAGCTGCGGGGGAAGCATAGAAACAATGCTCGGTTATCCCTTCTGAACCTCGAGCATTCAGCAAAGAAAGTGGCGAGATGAGCTTTTGGGTCGCCAGAACCATCGAATTTGATGAATTTTCGGGGGAGATTCTCCAGATCATCATCCCCTTCTAAGCCGTCATAGAAGTCCTCACTGGTGAAGACTTTCTTGCCCTTGTCGCGGACTTGCAGATCTTTGACAATTCGGGCCATTTCTTTAAATTGCGCTTGTAAAGGCTCTTCTTTATCTCTGCTCTTTGATTTGCGGCTTTTACTTTGGCCACGCTTCTGAAATGCCGGAGGCACCTCATATTCTTCATCTGTGTTTTCAGTGGAATCTGATTCATCTGAAATCTCTTCAAGCTGGATCTGCTTCTTGGGAGCCTTCTTACTCCTACGACCATGAAACTTTTCTCTGAATGGATTCCTTTCTGAGCTGGTCCCGGGCTGCTCATTCATCATCTTATTCATCATTTTTCTGAACATGGCATACATTTGAGGGTCTATGCCATCGTCTTCTTGCTGCTGTTCTTGACTTTTCTCGGATCGAGGGGAACCCATTTCTTCTTCCGAGGCTGATGAGTACTGGGATGCCGTGGTTCTTTTGCCTGACCTTGTCTCAACCATCAAATGGTATGGATGCTCTCTGCAGGGCAAAGACCTGATTAGATTTTGAGGGAATTAGCTTTTGGAGGAAATATTTGCTGAAAATATGGTAGACAATTTGGAAAAGATGTCCCATTACTAGGGACTGAGTCGTCGTGGGAATCACGACAATTGTGTTGTCATTCCTTCTGCAAAAGAAATAAGCAACGAAAATGTGCCTTGTTACCTAGGCGAGGTCATCAAACCACAATAGGAAGAAAGAGAATTTTATTAAAATGAGAAGAATAAGATTTTATTGATCTTGACAAAGAGGTGGGGGACAAACAATTTGCCACCATTCACGATAGTCGGCAGACACTCTAGGACCTGGAAAGATTTTGAGAGAGACAAAGGAATCCCAGCCGTAGCGGGCAGAATGATATGCCCCGGACCATTGTGCGGAAGTGAGATCAAACTCTACCATAGTTCCTGATAACAAGCGGGCTTCGACGTACTGCTGCCTTTGAGAGAATTGCCGAACACATCTCTCTGGTTGATAATAAGTGCAGAAGAATGGTCCTAACAACTTGAACCGCTTGCCATAAGCGTAGGTATATCTGGGAGGAGATATCTGCCGATCAAAATAGTCCCAAACAACGTCATCCTCTTGAATGTTGTTGATCATAGACCGGTACTGCGCCACTGGAAGGAGTTCTTGACCATTGTATCTGAAAGAGCTTGCTCGGGCTGGAACGTGCTGGAAAAACCAGGACTGAAGTGCGTAGATGCATCCTTCAACTAAAATGGACTCTCCGAGTGAGAATCGAGTCAGACCTCGATAAAGGAAGGCGAGCGCTGCCATGGCTATAGAGAGGCGATTGGTTTGCCGACTTCCCCATCTTCTCATAAGCTGGATTATCCTGATGTCCATGTAGTTCTGTCTATCTGGGAAAAGGGACAGTCCTACAGTGCATAGAACCATTGCATTCTGAATCTTTTCTTTGGCTGTTCTTGAAAGCGAGCTGACTTCGACGAAGGTCCCGTACTGACGGTACAACTCAAGTAGGTCAACATATTCATCTCCTTCTAACTGGATCAGGGGCCAAGATCGGCGGCCTGTCATACGAGCTAAGGAGTCTCGGGGGTCCAAACCCTTGACATTGATAAGGAATTGATGCTCTAATGGGTCGCTTGGTCGACCAGCTGGTTCTGGCAACCCCATGATTTTTGAAAATTCATCCATTAAGACGGTCATTTCTCCCCACGGGAACCAGAAGGTACACGTTCGAGGATTCCATCGCTCCGCCATTGCATGGATCAGGTTGCCATTGATGGTCTGCCTTCCGACTGCTGATGCCAGCTCCAATCCGCACTCGCTCAAATGGTCCGGGAACATTCGAGAAAAGCTCTTTAGCCAGGAATAATACCACCGGGGAATGAAAGTTCCGGTGCTAAGGGCTCGATGTTCAGGACGACCTTGTCGCACCTCGAAGGAGATGTGACCTTCAGGAAAGATAGGATCGACTTGACTGGATGCCATCGAACTGAAAACAGAGAAAGACTCAGAATGAGATTTAGGAAAATATGAGAAATTTTGAAAAATTTTGCAGGCAGGATGAAAATGCAGCTAGAAATTCGAGATCCAGTAGAATGGTAGAATGTAAAATCGCCTGGAGTTTTGAAAGAAATTGGATATTTGAGAAAATCCTCCAGGGTTTGAGAAAAACATCTTGTGGAAAATAAGGATGTTTTGGAAAAGGCCTAATAAGTTGGAAAATATTGGGAAATGTAAAAATTTGAGGAAATCATACACATACAATCACATCCTGCACAAACATTTATGCACATTCAGCACTCCCTAAAAGGCTGACTCTAGATGCATCAATTTGAAAACAGTTGTAGGACCCTAATCCTAACTCTAGGTTCAGATCATCTTTGTCCAATCCAGTTATGCCGATATACCCGAATCGAAATCCGAGGTACGTGGCATAGAATTTCAACTCCGGTTCTAAGGTAAGGTTTTCCAACATCCTTGAGCGCCTACCGATATACTTCGGACTGTGGCCCGCGGTACGTGGTAGGGGGGTGTTAACCCAAATAGTTGGCCCAGTTGTGAGGCTCTGTCCCGAACTATGGTTCTGGAAGAGAGCCCAGCAACGTGAAGACCGGGTAATGATAGGTAATGGAGATTTGAAAAAATGATCACATGCAAGAAATAGAGGGCTCTAAGTCCTAGAGAGATAGATTTTGAAAATCTTTGAAGAAGCATACATTGTTTGCATTCAGATCCTAAATTGAGGAGGGTTGTATTTAGACCTAAGTCTATGTGAGCATGAAAATATCTCCTCAATATGGTCCTACCAAACCATGCCTACGCTACATGCATTCAATGTCAGCTGGGTCAGAATCTAGGCTCCTAGGCTCACATGATATCAAAAGTAAAGAGCTGACATTTTGTGAACACAATTTTGATAATTGAACTAAGTCAAGCATAATTTAGGTCAGACAAGGACAGGTCCCATCACGGTCGCCAAACCTGTTTTCGTCGCGAAATTTTTCCCCCGCCTTCCCTTCCTTGCGGAAGAGAAAAAGAGAGAAACGCTTTCGCGATTCAAACTTTGACTGGATTTTGGAAATTGTTTTGAAATACTCGCCTCCGTTTTTGAAAATTGCGGGAAAATCCATGGGATGGGGCTCGACCTGTCGGTATGAGGTTCGACCGTTCCTGCCGCCTTTAACAGGGGTAATCGAACCAAGGACCAAAACTATGCTTGACTTAGCGAAATTATCAAAGTTATGTTCTATCCTAAATGCATAGAGAATTCAGGCATGTGCTATGAGATTTTGGAAAATGCCAGTTGGAAAACATGATGTATGCTTAGAAAATATTTGGAGTTGAAAAGATTCTCTCAGGAAAAAGCTGAAAGTCAATTTCTCAGGAAACTCAGATGAAAAAGATTTGAAATCTCAGGAAAGTTCATAAAGACTTGGGAAAATTATGAATGGTTGAAAATCCTGGGAAAATGGAAGTGATTCTTGAGAAAAGATGAACCTTTTGAAAAGGGAAACACTTCTTAGGAAAACTTGGACTTTGAGAGTTTTCTTAGGAAAATGATGGAAGATTTATAGGAAAGCTCATTGGAGAAGGAAATTCAAAACTTGGGGAATCGAAATCCTGGGAATTTTACCTTTTGAAATACTTGGAAATCGATTTTGGATCTTGGAGAAAGATTGGAAAACTCTTTTGAATCTCTTAAGAAAATATCATTTTCCAGGGAAAACTGTGAAAAAACTTGTCTTTGGAAAACCGATTTTAAAAAATCCTTAGAGTTTCTTGAGAAATCGATTTCTTGAGAATGAAGTTTTCTTGAGAAAATCTTGAGAAAATCAATGATTTCATGATGCAAATGACATGAGTGAATGAATGCACTTTGAAAAGATTTTCTAAGAGATTTGTTGGAAAAATATGCATTGTCAAGATAAATCCTTCACATATTCTGACTGTGGCCATGAATATGTTTAGAATTTAGTTGATTTGATGCACATGATTTTGAAAACTTTGGAAATATGATGTGCATTTTAAGATAGCCTAAGAGTGTAGGCTCAATGTGACTAGTAGAAAGATGATGGATCTGGGTCTCGTCCATATTCCGACTAGGGCCGTAAATATGGATCCCACCGAGTCCATCAACTCCCTAAGAGTTGGTGCACGTGCCATTCGTGAACATCCATAGTGCTTTTGAAATAAAATGCATGAATCATAGAAACAGGATGTTGCATAAAATCAAACTATATGATATGCATCCTAGTCTAAGCAGGAAATTAAATCTCTTATTCCAAAATTTATTACATCACTAAATAAAGGAAATAAAAGAAATTTGCAGACTTCAGCTCCTTCTTTTGATTGTTCCTGCCAAACTTGAAATTGGGTTAGCTCAAATATGTGGGTTTTTCCAAGATTTTCCAATAATATTATGAAATTATTGGATTTAATTGGATATAAACCCTATTCTCGTGCTTCCTTGATATTTTGAAATGATGAAAATGCTAGAAATTCAGTGAAAAACAATTTGAAATTCGGAATTGAGGTTAAAATGACCAAAATACCCCTAAAATTAAAGTTACATCTTTAAAATCAGGGTTTTTTGAAGGAAAACTTGGTAAAATTGAGATTTTGAAATTCAAATTGAATCAAATGATGATGAAATGCAGTAAGAGATATGATGACATGCTGCTAGACACATTAAGACAGTAAAATCAGAATTTGGTATTTTGCAATTTATCAAAAATAACGAATTTCGCTTGTTTTTCACTTGGATCCGGGTCCTGCGGGATCCTGTTTTGGTATTGTGGATAATCCGAACCTCAAATGGATTCCAAATTGCACCAAATTCGGTATGAAGTATCTACTTACTCTGATAAACAGTCTAGAATGCTAAAAATCATGAAATGATATGATTTAAATATCAAAATTCAAAGAAAGTCCTAAAATGGTGGATTTTGCCTATGGATCCGAACCAAATGCAATGCCTAATATGATAATGCAAGATTTACACCATGGAAACTTCTGATATTTTGCAGACTGCTAAAAGACCCGAAATGGAACATTTTTGGTTTTTATAGTCTCGGGATTTGAGCCATGGTGAGTTCAATAACAGGGATTTAGTTCAGACAGAGGTAAAAATCACACTATTCTGATGTAAAATGCTAAAAAAATACAAAACGGCCATGGAAATTTATGAAATTAATCTTAGCTATGAACGACACCTACATGAACAACTTTCATGTTTATGACTTCGGCATTTGATCAACATAAACACCGATAAAAATATAACTATTCCTGCCTAAACTAACAGAACAGACAAATGTAGCAAAACAGGGGGCTGACAAGAAAAATCCGAAGAAGGGGTCAACACTGTTCTAAAAATTATAGGCTTTCAGATTCAAATAGAGGACATCTCGGAAACCATTTTCACTTTTTACAGTTTCGGATTTGGAGCAACACACAAAGAGAAACCATAGCCCTAAGTCGATCCCAGATCTCAGAGGCCCAAATTAGGCTCTGACACGTGTACCGACATCTCGGATTTTTGTCAGACATTAAAAAAAATCAGAAAAATCTGATAAAATCATATTAAAAACTAGACATTTTCCTGAGTTCAAAACATCTTTCGGATCGAAAATCGGATCTCCCATGAGGGATATCTCGATTTTACAAGTCGGAAAATGATTTTCAAAAGGTATCCCGGGTAACAAAACCCGACTTGCCATTTTGAATGTTTACCACAGTAAACAAATTCAAATACCTCCGAATTTTTGGCAAAATTTCAGGGGCACCTAAGGGCGCATTCCGTGATTTTTTTGGGATTTTCAATAAAAAACAAATGCATGAAATGACGTGTGGACTGACTGACAAAAACAGAGACCTACTGAAAATAAGCAGAATTGAAATAAAGGCTAAATTAATCCTAATTAATTCATGAAATGTACTAAATGAATGAAATAAAATGCAAATTAAACCTAGCTAACTATATGAATGTTAAAAATCATCAAGGAAGCATAATGAAACATTTTTATGTATGTCGTTTTATGAGAATAGCTCAATCCATCCCTCGGATGAGCTCTTTCTTCAAACGACTCCCGATTCGAATTATGGAATCCAATCAATGGGAAAAGAAGTGCACCTTGTTTCGTTACGCAGCGTAGGAGCTCTTGAAATGGGCAGCTATCACGAGCTTCCTTCGTTCTTCGCTCCGGGCTTCAGATGGTTCACAAAAATCGACCTCTGTTGGAATTGAATTGGCCACAGCACGAGCTCTACTCCACCTTCTTCAATGCGCCAAAGGGGGCACGATTTCCACAGTTCAAAATCTGATTCTAGGAAGGCTAGGTCGGATTTTCCAAGTTCACCAGAGCTAAAAAAAAAAAATCCCCCCTGCTGGACATGGAGCCTTGTTTTTATAGATTTTCTGAAAATTTTTTGAAATTCAAACAGGCTGGATCTGAGCCCTCCATGTGGCGCCATCTCAGGGGGTGCTTGACATGTGTCAGAGGGATAGGAGTGGAGGAAGCAGATTGTGCCACCTCAGAAGAATTCAAATTCTACTTTTCTGCAAGAAAGAAGAGGCTGACATGTGGCATTTCCTCAGAGTGACTCCTACGATGCCATGTGGCAAGAGGGAGGAAAAGGAGGGAAAGGGACACGTGGCACCATCTCAGACAAAATAGAAAAGGTGAAGTTCAGGATTTGCGCCACCTTAGTCTGGAGTTTGAATATTTGAATTCTAGCTTTCTCTAAAGTAGGCAGAAAGTGACATGTGTCACTTGCTTTTTCTGAAGAAAGCAGAGAATGACACGTGTCCCTTGCTTTTTATGAGAAGAGCAGAGGGTGACATGTGTCACTTGCTTTTTCTGAGAAAAGCAGGGAGTGACATGTGTCTTCTACTTTTTCTAAAGGAAGCTGGAGATGACATGTGTCATCTACTTTTCTGAAAGAAGTAGGGAGAAGACATGTGTCCTCTACTTTTTCTGAAGGAGGTAGAAGGGGACATGTGTCACCTGCTTTTTCTAAAAGAAGCAGAGAATGACACGTGGCAGAGGGGAGAGAAGGAGGGCCAAGCCATGTGGCGCCATCTCAGACAACATGGAAAAGGTAGAAGTTCAGGATCTGCGCCACCTATGAGGAGATTTGAATATTTGAATTCTAGTTTTTCTGAAGAGGGCAGGAGATGACACATGGCACTTGCTTTTTTTTGAGGAAATGAGAGCTTGACATGTGTCCCCTGCAGGAGACACACCCCAAATGGCGCCACCTCAGAGGAGACAAGCCTACCTTTTTTGTAGGAATTTAGGAGTGACACATGTTTCCTACTTTTCTGAAAAAAATAGGGAGAGGACATGTGTCAGGCTACTTTTCTAGAAGGAAGGAGGGGTTGACACGTGTCCCCTGCAGGAGACACACTTCAAGTGGCGCCACCTCAGAGGAGACAAACTCCACTTTTTCTAGACAGGACAACCTATGACACTTGGCATCTTCTGGTAGTCTTTGAAATGACACATGGCGCAGGATGGATACTGACACATGGCAGACATGTGGCGGCTTCTTAAGGTAGCCCCACACTGACACTTGGCAGAAGAGGGAGGGTGACATGTGGCACCGACTCTAGGTGAACCCTATGCTGACACATGGCATGTAAATGGGAGGAGAGAGAAAAGACAAGTGGCACCAATCCAGGGGACAAGGCTCCTATATTTTTGGGTTTTTCAAAATTCAAATTTTCAAAAGGAAAGCTTGTGTGACACCACCTCAGTGTGGGTCCCACATTGCTTCTTTATTGAAATAAGGATAAAACCACAACTTCTTTTTGGAATTTTCATAAAATCTGGACTAATGGGCAAAACAGGAATTTTGGAAAGAGTTGGCCCTTGTAGGGCGATTTTGTAAAAGAAAGATATTTGAAATTGTCAAAAAGGGCAAAATCTGAGGTGAAGTGACTCAAATCCATATTGAAAACTATCCAGATGGTTTTCCTGAGGAAATATTTTGAAATTCAGAGTCCTGGGGGTAAAATGGGAAAAATTGATAATTTTGAAGACCCAGGGTTTTGAAATCAATTTTGAAAAGAGTTAAAATTCTAATCTGGATTGAAGATTTTGAAATCAAGAGTTCTGGACCTCGAAATGACATGCTGTGCAGTGCAGTGATTTGAAATGCTCATGCAATGATATGCAATGACATGTCTTATGCAATATAATCTTGAACCAAGACTTGGAGATGTTTGTCTCCTGTCAGGAGTAAAATCTTGAACATCTGAGATAAAAATAGAGAAAATTTGAGAGTTTCAGATGAAATTTGGACTTTTGCAAGGTCCGGGCTCAGAAAATGACCATTTTGCCCTCCAGCGATTTCAGAGGCTGGATGTTGATGCTTGGTGGAAATGTTGGGGAGGTGAGTGAAAATTTGGGGTGTTTACACAATCCTTTTTAGAAAAGGAGAAGGCGAGTCTCTCGACAAAGCGAAAGACGAAGAAGGCAATCCTTTTTAGAAAAAGAGAAGGCGAGTCTCTCGACAAAGCGAAAGACGGGGAAGGCAATCCTTTTATCAAGGAGAAGGCAAGTCTCTCGACAAAGCGAAAGACGAGGAAGGCAATCATTTAATCAAGGAGAAAGGCAAATCTTTTGACAACGCAAAAAGACGGGAAAGGCAATCCTTTCATCAAGGAGAAGGCGAGTCTCTCGACAAAGCGAAAAGACGGGGGAGGCAATCCTTTCATCAAGGAGAAGGTGAGTCTTTCGACAAAGCGAAAGATGGAGAAGGCAATCCTTTTTAGAAAAGGAGAAGGCGAGTCTCTCGACAAAGCGAAAGATGAAGAAGGCAATCCTTTTTAGAAAAGGAGAAGGCGAGTCTCTTGACAAAGCGAAAAGACGGGGAAGGCAATCCTTTCATCAAGGAGAAGGCGAGTCTTTCGACAAAGCGAAAGACGGAGAAGGCAATCCTTTTTAGAAAAGGAGAAGGCGAGTCTCTCGACAAAGCGAAAGATGAAGAAGGCAATCCTTTTTAGAAAAGGAGAAGGCGAGTCTCTCGACAAAGCGAAAGACGGGGAAGGCAATCCTTTTATCAAGGAGAAGGCAAGTCTCTCGACAAAGCGAAAGACGAGGAAGGCAATCATTTAATCAAGGAGAAAGGAAAATCTTTTGACAACGCAAAAAGACGGGAAAGGCAATCCTTTCATCAAGGAGAAGGCGAGTCTCTCGACAAAGCGAAAAGACGAGGAAGGCTATCCTTTCATCAAGGAGAAGGCGAGTCTTTCGACAAAGCGAAAGACGGAGAAGGCAATCCTTTTTAGAAAAGGAGAAGGCGAGTCTCTCGACAAAGCGAAAGATGAAGAAGGCAATCCTTTTTAGAAAAGGAGAAGGCGAGTCTCTCGACAAAGCGAAAGACGGGGAAGGCAATCCTTTTATCAAGGAGAAGGCAAGTCTCTCGACAAAGCGAAAGACGAGGAAGGCAATCATTTAATCAAGGAGAAAGGCAAATCTTTTGACAACGCAAAAAGACGGGGAAGGCAATCCTTTCATCAAGGAGAAGGCGAGTCTCTCAACAAAGCGAAAGATGAGGAAGGCAATCCTTTTTTTAGAAAGGAGAAGGCAAGTCTCTCGACAAAGCGAAAGACGAGGAAGGCAATCCTTTTATCAAGGAGAAGGCGAGTCTCTCGACAGAGCGAAAGACGAAGAAGGCAATTATTTAATCAAGGAGAAAGGCAAATCTTTTGACAACGCAAAAATACGGAGAAGGCGATCCTTTTATCAAGGAGAAGGCGAGTCTCTCGACAAAGTGAAAGACGGGGAAGGCAATCCTTTTTTTAGAAAGGAGAAGGCAAGTCTCTCGACAAAGCGAAAGACGAGGAAGGCAATCCTTTTATCAAGGAGAAGGCAAGTCTCTCGACAAAGCGAAAGACGGGGAAGGCAATCCTTTTTAGAAAGGAGAAGGCAAGTCTCTCGACAAAACGAAAGACGGAGAATGTAAACAACTCTAGGTTGCATCCAAATGGATGTTGAATATTTATTTCATAGAATATCTAGAAAATTTTGCCAATAAGATAAATTTATAGTTGGCTTCAATGCTTGAAAATGTGCATATGTGTGCAAAAGATATTCCCTCTTTTACCTAGAGTATTTCCTCCATCGAGGTTAACTCTTTGGTTTTTAAGAGTCAAATTCAGAATTTTAGCGCTGATGATTTTCTTCAAGGAGGTTATCCATTTCCCTGATATGAGAGGAGAAGAAACATTCTTAATTTTCATAAAAACAACTAGTGAAAGGATATTGATAAAAGAATTTCGCATAAGAAAAGATGACTTCTGGTAATTTCAGCAGTTTGATATCTGAGTGTTTTCTCATGATAATCTTTCTTACACTCCTTTTGAGTCATTGAACTTTTTCGGGCTTTTACATCATCCTTCATTTTGGATGTTCCTAACTTTTTTATCTTTTTCAGGGGAGGCTACGTCACAAACTCCTTCATCTCGGAGATGCTCCGATCCTTCATTTTCTCAGGGATTATATATGATGGTATAGGCTCGAAGGTCTTTAGATGATAGCTAAAATCAAATATCATTTAGGGTTTGTCGGTAGGCTCATCACACTCGCCTTCATCTTGACGGTGATCTGAACTTTCCCTGGAAGGATCCTTCACAAACTCCTTCATCTTGGTAGATGATCCAAATCTTCTTTGGCCCTGGGGGTCTACTCGCTTAATTCGCCTTCATCTTGACGACAATTGAGAGATCCCTTTTGCAGATATTTGATTACAGCTTTAGAAATGAGAAGATATGGATTAGGTGGATTCTTTTATAGCTCAGGATATTTCCATTGTCTAATTGCCAGAAAATCATCTTTAAACATGCGTCATAGCTATGATCAATATCAATTCGCTTCCGGCTTTTCAATGTCATCGAATATTTATTTCACTAATCATACCAAGGATATTTCTTTCATCCTTTTGGTTGATCAACAGGAAAAAGATTTGAATTTTACCTCTTTTTCGCAAAGTGTTTCACCTTTTATGAAGAAAATACTAGAGGTAATCTGAGGTAATTCTTTTGTGCATTTAAGAATATTGGAATCAACAAATATTTTTAGCAAATTGGCAAAATTTTTCATAACTTCTATGTGAAATATTTATTCAATATAGATTTTGATGCGACCTTTAGTTGCAATTTATGATTTTGGACATTCTGACCAGTAAAACTGGGACCTTTCATTTAATGACCAGCGAAGTAGCTGGGACCTTTCATTTAATGACTAGTAAAAACTGAGACCTTTTATTTAATGACCAGTAAAAACTGGGACCTTTTATTTAACGACCAGCGAAGTAGCTGGGACCTTTCATTTAACGACCAGCGAAGTAGCTGGGACATTTCATTTAACGACCATCAAAGTAGCTGGGACATTTCATTTAATGACCAATAAAGTAGCTGGAACCTTTCATTTAGCGACCAGCGAAGGAACTTGAACATTTCATTTAACGACCAGCGAAGTAGCTGGGACATTTCATTTAATCATTTAATGACCAGCGAAGTAGCTGGGACATTTTATTTAACGACCAGCGAAGTAGCTGGGACATTTCATTTAACGACCAACGAAGGAGTTGGGACATTTCATTTAACGACCAACTAAGGAGTTGAGACATTTCATTTAATGACCAACGAAGGAGTTGGGACATTTCATTTAACGACCAACTAAGGAGTTGGGATATTTCATTTAATGACTAACGAAGGAGTTGGAACATTTCATTTAATCATTTAACGACCAGCGAAGTAGCTGGGACATTTCATTTAACGACCAACGAAGGAGTTGGGACATTTCATTTAACGACCAACTAAGGAGTTGGGACATTTCATTTAATGACCAACAAAGGAGTTGGGAGATTTCATTTAACGACCAACTAAGGAGTTGGGACATTTCATTTAACGACCAACTAAGGAGTTGGGACATTTCATTTAATGACCAACGAAGGAGTTGGAACATTTCATTTAATCATTTAACGACCAGCGAAGTAGTTGGGACATTTCATTTAATCATTTAACGACCAACGAAGTAGCTGGGACATTTTATTTAAACATTTAGCGACCAACGAAGTAGCTGGGACATTTCATTTAATCATTTAACGACCAGCAAAGTAGCTGGGACATTTCATTTAATCATTTGACGACCAGCGAAGTAGCTGGGACATTTCATTTAATGACCTGATTTAAGATTGAGACTTTTGAAAGACAACCAGTACGAGGACTGAACTTGATCTTTAGATTTAAAAAACTTTAGCAAAATAACCAGTGCGAGCACTAGGTTTTCCAACTAAGAGTCGGGAAGGAGATCGGCCTATTTAAGATATTTAGATATTGAAGCAAGAAGAATGGTCGGGGTTCCAGGATTATCCCTTATCCTAAAGGGGAAATAGAATAGACATTTTTGAAGAGAATTTTAAAAAGAGAATGATTCAGGTTTATCCCTTAACCTAAAGGGGAAATGAAATAGACATTTGATGAGAATTTAGGAAAAGAATGATTCAGGTTTATCCCTTAACCTGAAGGGGAAAATAGAAGATTTATGAAGAGATAACCTGAGATTTGAATTTAGAAGGGATATGACGAGATTTAGAATTTATGATCTATGATTTAGATGGACCAGGCATATGACGGGATATAAAAAGAATACACTTTGAGAAGACAAAAGGATATAGAGCATGGTTGGCCCTATGAGTGATCTCAAGATTATCCCTTATCCTGAATGGAGAAAAGAATAGAATTTAAAGGGATTTAATGAAGGGAAATTGATATAAATCTAGAAAATCAACAAAGATTAACAAAACTCGTATTTATAAAAGAATCCTCATAGGTAGCGTTGTTGCTCCTGCAAGGGGTTTCAGGATTTTCCCTTATCCTGAATGGGAACACCTCGGACAACGAGGGTCAGGTTTATCCTTTAACCTGAGCGGGAACACCTCGGACAACGAGGGTCAGGTTTATCCCTTAACCTGAAAGGGGCAATAGAAGATTTGATAAAATTTAATAGAATTGAGGGAAATATTGATAAACTTGATAAAACTTGATAAAATTGATATAAACTTGATAAAATATGAATAAAATGAATGAAATTGATGAAGATATCAAAATTAACTGAAAATTTACAAGATTTGAGAAAAAGGAGTTTTTCTGATCCTGCCTGCATATGGGATCTTGAAAGGAAAATATTTATTTAAAAGATAAGTGAGAAATCATTTTGGGAGGAAAATTCATTTGTAAGAAGAACGACCAGCGCGAGATCTGATCCTTTAAAAAGGAGAATCATCATGAGAGATCATCATGAGGTTTGATTTCGAGGATAGTGGTTTAAAAACCAGTTTTGAAGGAGAAAACAAAACATGAGGTGATGAAAATGGTTTTTCAAAACCTAATTTGAAAAAGGAAAATCAGCATGTTAGTTTATTTAAAAAGGGATTTAGATCAATTTTTTTTTTAAATTTTTGAAGAATTTTGCAGAAATTTTATGATTTTGAAAAATCCTCATAGATAATATCATTTCTCTCATGATGGAGGAAAACAAGTTTTGAAAAATAAATGACAAGGATTTAAAAATTTTGAAAAATAGCAGGCAGGATCAAAAAGATTTTGAAGGAATCAGAAAGAAAAGGCAATACACATGGGGTTTTAAAAGAGGAAATTTTGAATAATATATACCCAGGGTTTTGGAAAATATAAGGAAGATACATATACATATACATATACATATATAATATCATTCAATCACAGACATACAAGCGAGGATGCATAAATAGCACTCCCTAAAGCTGACTCTATATGCAATATTTGAAATGGCTTGTAGGACCTTAATCCTAACTCTAAGATTTATATCATCTGATTCCAATCAAGATACGCCGATATACTCAAGCCGAAGCTCGAAGTACGTGACATATAAGATATCTCTTCGGTTCTAAGGTAATGGCTTCCCAACATCCTTGAGCACCTACCGATATACCTCAGACTATGGCCCTTAGGTACGTGGTAGGGGGGTGCGAACCCAAATAAGTGGTCCAGTTGTGAGGCTTTCTCCCGAACTATGGTTCAGTGAGACATCCCAGCAACGTGAAGACCGGGACAATATAGGTAGGGATGTTTTCAAAGTATGATCAACATGCAATAAAATCAGAAGGCTCTAATGCAAGTCCTAAAGAGATAGATTTAAATAAAAAGAAGCATACAATTGCATACATTGTTTTGCATTCAATCCCTAAAAATTGAGGAGAGTTGTATTTAAAACCTAAGTCTAATGTGAACATGGAATAATCTCCTCAATATGGTCCTACCAAACCATACTTAGATCCTATATGCAATGATGTCAGCTTAGGACAGAGTCTAGGCTCCTAAGGTTTGCATGGAAATGTAGCTGACATATGTTAGAATAAAGACTTCGCTTATATAAAGGCAAAGCAAAGGCATAGATCCAACCGGACGAAGACGAGTCCCATCACGGTCGCCAAAACTGTGATCATCGCAAAATTTTTCCTCTCTTTTGTTGGTTTCTCTCTCTTCCTTCTCTTTTCCTTTTCTAACCTCTATTTTCCTCCTTTTTGAAGAGAGGAAAAATAAAAGAAAGAAAGGAGAAAGAGAAAAGAAAAGAAAGAAAGAGAGAAGAGGAACTATTTTTGCGCGGTTTCACTTGACCTTGATTTGAAAAGTATTTAGAAAATTACTCGCCTCCGTTTTGAAAATATTGCGGGAAAAATGAAGAGACGGGATTCGCACGTCGGTACGAGGTTCGACCGTTCCTGGCGCCTTTACCAGGGGTAATCGAACCAAGGATCGAATCTATGCCTTTTGCTTTGCCTAAATATAATCTAAGAATTTATTCTAGTTCTAAATGCACAAAGAATCATGCTTGTGCAATGCAAGGATGTATGCTCTTTTTTTGAAAAGATGTTTTGAAAATTTCCAAGTCTTCTGAGATGAACTTGATAAGGGAGTGAAGAAATGTTTGAATCTAAACTTGGAATTTTGAGATAGATCAGAGAAGTTCTAAGTCTTTGAAGTAAATCAGAGTTGGAAGAATAAATGAGAAAGAATGACTTGAAGCTTTGAAATGAAAGGAAATGAAGTTTTAAAGTCAGAAATGGACTTTGAATTTGAATTTGAATTTTAAGAAAAGAAAAGAAATGAATACTTGAGATGGAATTGAATTTAGATTTTGAAATTGGAAATCTTAAATTTAGAATGGATCTGAGAAATCTAAATGGTGTAGAAATAGTTAAGAAATCCATATATGATCTGTAAGTGGATTTAGATTTGGAATCTGGAATTGGGAACGGAATTGGATCTAAAGATGGATTTAAAATCTGAAATCTGAAATCTGAGATCCGATATAAAATTGGATTCTGGATCCTAAGAGGGATTTGGATCAGAAGTCTGAGATCCAAATGTAGAATTGGTTCTGGATCCTAAGATGGATTTGGATCTGAAGTCTGAGATCCAATGTAGAATTTGGATTCTGGACCCTAACATGGATTTGGATTTCAAGTCTGAGATCCAAATGTAGAATTGGTTCTGGATCCTAAGATGGATTTGGAGTTAAATTCAGAGGATGAATCAAGAACTTCCAAATTTAATTTGAACTTGGAAAATGATTTTTTTAGAAATTGAATATTTGAATATACAAATGAATTTCAAAGTCAAATTAGACCTTAGATTTGAAATTTAGAAGATGAATCAAGAATCTCAAAGTTAAATTGAATTTGGAGATTGGATTGGAGTTTTGAATGAATTTTGGAATGTCAAAGTCAAATTTGATTTTTGAAATCTGATTTGAATCTGAATATGAAATCTCAAAGTTAAATTGAACTTTGAGATTAAAAATAGAATTTTGAAAAAAATGAAAGGATGAATCGGATTTGATAAGGATTGAAGATAGGAAAATATTTATATCACTTGGAGTTTTGAAAAAGGAATTTTGAAAATATGATGCAATTCTATCTTGTATGATGAATGAATTTAAAGAATCTTTGAAATTGGATTTTGAAAAGCTATTTCATTCTTCAAATGAATTAAAACAAGATTGAAGATATAACACATCCTTGACTATGGTCATTGAATGTATTATATAATAATCTATATTTAAACTCGGGTGAAGAATGAAACACATTTGGTGCTTTTATAGAATTTAAAATGAAATTAACTCTCAATATACCCTGACTATGGCCATTGGTATATATTTTGAGTCAATTTTAAGTTAAATTCTAATAAAAGGAGAAAATATTTAAGGAAATATGATGAATTTTGAAAATGGATCCAGTGTGGATCCAGTGTTATTTCGTAAAAGATAAAAATCCTAAGTTTTGTCCACACCCTGACTATGGCCATTGATGTAAATCATCAACTTAGGATTAATTACCTCTTATGAAATGGTGCACGTGCCATTCGTGTTTCATCATTTGTGAGAATTTGAGAAATAAAGGAAAAGATGCATGAAAACAGGCAATTTGTGAATTTATAATGCTCATTCACTCTATCTAAAAGCTGGAAATATAAAATTCTTACTAATGTTAATTTACTACAATCTTTGCACTGGGACCTCTAATCTAGGAAGGAATATTTACATTTCTCTGCAAAACTGAATGGATTAGCATGAAGTAACATATCATCATGGAAGAAATTTAACAATTTTACCTCTCCTATGAAAAAGATGGATCATTACCTGATATATGGGAAATCATTTAATCTTGGGATACTTATGCCTACTAATGAAAAATGTAACATGAATAATGTACTGAAATGATGTTTATGAAGTAATAAAGAGTGAGATCATTGATGTAAAATGGAAGAGGCTGCAGATGGCTATATGGTCAGAAAGTTTAATGGTTAAAATATTCCAGCTTACCTTTGACAGTCAAACTGAATAACCATGACTTACCTTCAGCCATTACGTGGTTCTCGATGGATCAGTATAATGGCAGACCCCTGGCGTTGTCCGATAAACAAATTTATGAATTGGCTCCAGCCAATTGATCTCATAACATAGGTACAATAGGACTTCTTCAGTATGAACAATGTCTTCCATACATTATTCGCACTCCTCAGTGTATTGCCTGGATAGAGCATGATTTCCTTAAGTCCGCAGATGACTTACAACCATTCAAATTCTCAGACTCATTAGTTTTCACTTTAGGCACAGTTAATGTTGCAATTTCTGCTAAAAATGGTTGATTAATCAATAAGAGTACATGTTAAATCAAAATCAGAAAACAATGAACTGCTACTTTACCGGATCATGAATCCTGGACAAAGGCACTAAACTTCTCTAAGACATGGGCTTAGCATCTAAAAATTCTATTTCAAGTCTTATTGCCTGGTAATAAAATCTTTCTATGACTTCAAGCTCCTCGCCTGTAAATGAAACACTGAGTTTGTCAAGCGACTCCCCTGTTTGCTGAACTGATGCCCCTTCAAATCCATAACTTCCATCAATCAGAAGCAATGCAACATCAACAAACTTTACAACATCAATCATGCCATTAATGTCATTTGGGCACTCCACAACTTGCAACTGCCCTTGTTTACCTGCTGGTTTGTGGCAATATCAAAAGAAAAACTCACCTGCCCCTTTGATTACTGCCATGTCAGGATGCATTATCTGATGAAACCTCTGAATCCACTGTCCCTTATGAAACACTAAGAAAAAAAGTAGATGAAGGTGGGCTGTGGACAGTGATCATGCTATAGATGCAAGATGGGTAGTAGGGGTGAGAATGATGATGCGGTGTTATGACTATATAGGGAACCCCAACATAATTTTGTGAATGCACATGAGGATGTGTTAGAATCGCAGCAGCTGATGGACTGCTGGGCATACCTACGAAACTGTGTTATGGGTGCCTCACGAGGCCATAGTAATACAACAGTTTGATCAATGTAACTAATACATTCATCATTCAGAAATGCAGCAAATTACTAGAAAGAAGATCTCATATTTACCTGTATTTCGAGCTACACAGGGTTGTAGAAAGTGGAACAAGTTCACCATCGACCATATTATTGTGAAACAGGGGTCTGCCACATTCTCCTGGATCCTTAATATTTCCTTTCCAGAGTAAGCAACACAGAAACAATTTCAATTTTATCTTTCAATATTGTAATGAAGAAAATAAAGTAAAGGAAGATGCTCCTGACAAAATTACAGAACCTCAACAATGGTAAAAGAAGATACTCTAGCTAGGATTACTTCTAGAATGGGAGTACAGTCACCAATTGTTATAACGTATATGACAACCAGAATTCTACCCTTTTCCCTATTTCAATTTTTTTTTTTTTTTGTTTCATAAATCAATAAGATGTAGGAGAAAATGTGCTTGCGATTTTCAATCCTGTCCCACCTCCTATTCCTATCAAATAGGAGTCAGAGGTTGCATTTCATCATTCGTATCACAAGGATCGTAGCCTAAAAGGGTCTTAATTGTCTGGCATATCAAGAGTTCTGTAAATACTCATCCTGAGCTATGGGTAACAACGAATAGCCATGTTCTGCAAACTAACACCCTTGAGTAGTAATGTGGCTTTCTTGCAGAGAACAAAAAAAAAAAAAAGAATATCTGGCTTCTAAACACCACTAATACAGAATTCCACAGAAAATTAGTTTTAGGATTCACGCCAGTGCAGGAATGAGATCATACCTGAGTGGTCACCAACACATAGATTCTGCGATTTATCCCAGCTCTTGCATATTGGAATTATAACCCAAAGGTAAATTTGCGTGCAAATGATAGAATGTATCGTTAGTCCCTGTAGTTGGGAATACAACTCCATTCTTTTTTAGGGAAAGATGTACGGAGCTGTTGAAGCCGACCATACTGACTCCCTCGTCCCTTTTAGCATATATGTTATCCATGATTTCACAGTAGGCAGACTAAATGCATTTTAATCCAAATGCCTTTACTAACCATTGATTCCCAAGATTTAAGGGAGACACAAATGGTTCACTGGAGGATGATTTACCATATATGATGAACAGAGGATACCAAACATAAATGAGGTTCTATTCCTGAATTGACGCAGATGGAGTGCCAAATGAAAATTGATCTAGATGAATTATAACATAGAGAATGAACATATAAGGCGAGTGGTGAAATCAAATGCAAGATGGAGTTTGTTCAGAGAAAGGAAACATGCTATACAAGGTCAACTAGCTTCATTATACTGGTGGATAATGCAGTCATCAAAATAAATAAATAAATAAATAATAAACGGGGATGCAACACCATGTTCTATATCTCGATATTTCAGCTTACCTGGTTTGTCCTCAAAACCAGTAGACATGACTAGCCATCTCCTAAGCTTAGTGATAACACCTGGATCAGCCACCCATCTTGTACATATTGAACTTCAACAAGCAAGGTGCAGAGTGCGTTGTTTTGAGAAAACCCAAAGCACGAAAATAATAAGCAAGGTAAATCTAGCATGATTTCGGGTAAAATACGAAGTTAATTGAAGATCTCTTCACAGAGTAAGCCCGATCTGATACTGGATCAGATCGGACATTGCTGTGAAGGTTAATCTCAGATGCCGGATGAAGATGAACAAAAGGGAAATTCACATGGATGAAAGAAGACAGAGAATAGCATAATAAAATATGAAGCATAAAAATAAAATAAAATGACGCAATGAACTGTAAAGGGATATCAGATCTAAATAACGTAAAGAGAGATTAACATTTACATAAACTCCAAAAATTTAACAAAATAAGTTATAAAGCAAATGTTGGAATCGAAACGTTCCGTTGATGTCGCACTCTGTAAACCGATGTTGCGATCTGCAAACCGAATTTATAAGGGGTGCACTAATAGGGCCTGAAGTGAGCAAACAAAAGGGGAAAATCAGAAAACAAAACAAGAAAGAACACCTACCGTAGCTTGCTGGAGGGAGGGGGAACTTGAAAGGAAGGGGATTCTGAGGAAGGGTGAAGGCGATCTTCAGACGGATCAAGCTCCTTTATAACTGCTTTTGTCGTTGGGGCTGAAGATTTGATCGATCAGAGGAGGAGAAGATGGTGGTGAGGTAGAAGCTGGATCAGAAGCAAATGGAGGGGTAGAAGACGATCATAGAGAGGGCAATGAGAAGAGAATATGGGGAGGCAGAAGACGGATCCTTTGAAGAGGCATATGTGACCCCTTCTTAAAGAAGAAGAAGCTGAACCCGGAGGGGTCGAGCTATTGGAGATAAAGGGTTGATGGGGGGTTCGGTGCAGATGGACGAAGGAGAGAGAGGTGATGAGCGGATGGAAGCCATGGAGGCTTCGAGAAGGGGGAGAAGGAGAATGAGAGGTGTGAGAAAAGCCTCAGCTCGAGAAACCCTAATTTGGTTAAAAGGGAATTTTCTCAAAATTTCCAAAAAAGGTCTTTTGAAACAAAGTTTTCTAAAAAACGGGTCTTTAAAGTTATTTTTTTCATTATTCTGATTTTTTTATTCTTTTCTCGGCCCTCTTCCTGATTTTTTTGTTTATTTTTTTCGAGAGTAAAATTCTAACACCTGAGCAGTACGAGAGATAAAACTATTTTTTTGTATTTTTCTGAGAAAATATTTACAAAAGTATTTTTCTGAGAATTTCCGACCATTTCGGGGAAATTTCTTCAGAAGAATGGGTTTGGACCCAGGTTTTGAGAGAATGTTCGAGTTTTTGACACTCGAATCGAGAAATTCAATATGATGGATCCAAATGGATGTCGAATGGACTATCCGAGCTATTTAAAGGCTATTTTTGGTATTTTCTATAATTTTGATTTAAAATTTGAACAATGAGACTCGGATTTGGATCTGGACAATGGATCCAGATCCGAAATCAATTTAAACATATGAAATGAATTTAATTTCAATAAAACTAGAGAAATGAACTGGAATTTAGATTTGAAATGACCCATTTGCTCAGAAAATGATATTAGGGGCAAAAAGGGAATATTTAAAAGATTTTGAAAAATTTGGGGTGTTCACAATGATATAATGTACAATTATTACATTTTGAAATCATGTCAAAATACCTTTTTCATAAAGGGTTGTAAGAAGGTACAATTATTGGTTTTCAAAAAGGAGCTTTTTGAAACTATCATATACTTTTATGAAATAGCTTTTATGAGTGAGTATGTAATATGCAATATGCATGCTTCTGAAGGTTCTGTTACATATGACTCTAAAGAAGAAAAAATCTTCAACTTGAGGTAGCCGATCTCTTTAGATGGTCTTTAGGAATGCATGGCTCATCAAGCTTTTTCTTCAAAAAGTATGATTGCACCATAGTTGTACTTGAACAAGAGGTCTCCATCCTTTTTGAGTGAGATATCCTTGCATCAAATACTCGTTAGATATATGGCAAAACATATCCAGTCATTATATAACATTTTTCAAGAAGACATATTATCATATCATATGAAATCAAATAAGACAATGTATCATATTATGTGACATCAAAACAGAGTTTCTCAACATTCTCCCCCTTTTTGATGATGACAAAATATGCTCCCCCTGTCAAAAAGACATTATGCATAGAAAGAATACTTATCATAAAAATATTGAAAAATATTAAATACGAGTATTTTTCTCCAATAATGGAGACAGGTTTTCTCCCCCTTTGTCATAGACAAAAAGGAAGGGATCAGAGTAAGAGAGTTATTACAGACCAAAATTAATTAAAGTTATTACAGTCCAAAAAAAAACAAATGAGTTTATTTCGAAGGTGGAGAGGATTGAAGTGAACGGTTGGCTTGATCCGGCTGAAGGGTCTGTAGAGTTTGCTGCAACGAGGCTTGACGGCGAAGTATGCGATCCTGAGAACGCTGGACATCCATCAGTGCATAGAAGTAATCAAAGTTGGATGTTGGAGCTTCTTCATCAGAGCCGGGAAGGTGCAGGGACCTTAGATTGAAGGAAGTAGCATTGAGGACCTAAGAGGGATAGAGGATAGCTTCATTTTGAAGGGGTACTTTAAAGTATTTTAAAATGGGAGTTATAAAACACCCGAAAAGAAGAGGCTGAAATTTTTGATAGCGAATAAAAAGGTCGAAAGGAATGTTGGACCAGTTTATCTCAGTAGAAGAAAAAATTGCATAGAGAAGGAGAGAGATTTTTCTTGGTACTAATCCCTTGCGTGGAGGCTTGGGATAGATATTGTGGAGAACAATCTGGGCAAGCAGTTGAGCATGAGGTTGGAGATTCCTCATGTGCTAGGGAAGTTGTAAGCAGTTGGTGCAGAGAAGAAGTTTTCGAAGTACCGACCGGTCGAGTGGTACTATGTTGTCTAGGTCTATGCCTGTGGAAGGAAGGTTTAGAATTTTGCCTAATGAGGAAGCATTAAAGAACATCAGGGATCCGCGTACTTTGGTGGTGATGGTAGTTTGCTCATGATCGGAGGAAAAATTTATGTAGAAGAGTCAGACGAGTTCGGGATAGTAGGCAGCTTGGGATGAAGATCCTAGTAAGTGTTTAAGTTCGGGGAGAGATCTTTCTAGGTCAAATAATACGAAGTCGTCGTAGTGAACCAATTTACCTTCATGAATTGGTCGAGAGCAAAGGGAGTTGTAGTAGTGAAATAGATCGAGATACCTTAGGTCGGTGGAAGTGATTGCAGTGTTTGAGGAGGAAGCCATGGCAAGAGCTTAGAAAGAACAAGCAAGAGAAAAAAAAGTCTTGGAAGGAGTAAGAGTTTGTAAGAGAATAGAGAAATTCGTGGGGAAAGAGATATGAATCAATCTAATAAATAGAAGAAGAAAAATAATAGTGATAAGAAATGAATGACATTGGAAGTGAAGGATTTTTAGATTTTAGTGGAAAGAGGAAATGCGTGAGTTGTAAAAGAAGAAGCTTGTGAATGACAAATCAAATCAATTTTGGAAGATAGTGTATTATATTAGTATAGATATTAAGAAAGACATAGTTTCGAAATAATTTTTCTATATATGTAACAAATTTA
Source organism: Nuphar pumila (assembly GCF_984573655.1). Taxonomy (NCBI): domain Eukaryota; kingdom Viridiplantae; phylum Streptophyta; class Magnoliopsida; order Nymphaeales; family Nymphaeaceae; genus Nuphar; species Nuphar pumila. The sequence goes on along the minus strand of NC_143262.1, from coordinate 50,694,858 downwards.
CTATGGGCAATCTTGTTGGATAGTGAGAAGAGTCATGAATTGAGTATGGAGTGTCATATTAAACGTAAGAGAAAGAATGATTCAAGAGTTTTTAAAGATTTTCGTGAAGATCATGAAGAATAGATAGAGAGTGAATAATGGCCTAATAAGAACAAACAACTTTTTCAAGAATTTACTTTATGTGAAAGCATTCCAAAATCGTGAAGAGGGAGTTTGGAATAGGACAAACATGAGAGTATGAGGAAATGCAATAATTTCTTATTTAAGAAGTGTATATTTTGATATACGTGAAAGGAGTGTGAATAGATATAAAGGAGGGTGATATGGATATGTAGAGAAATGAGAGTGGTCATAAAGGACACCAATCACTTGATGTTGGATAGGAGATGTATGACATAAAGTGGAGTTAAGGACAAGGTTTTAATGAATCTCGATTGGAGAGAGATATAAAATATATGAGAGAGTCATGGTCACGGATGGAAAGGTACTTCGTATAATGTAGAGAGAGAGAGATAAAAAGGTGATACAAATCGTACTTGTGAGTGGAGTACAAGTTTTTGAAAAGAGAATTTTACAATACTTTTTCGTAAAAGATGTAAAGCATGAAGAGATGATAATAGATTGTTCTTAAGCTATGATATAATAGATGATATAGTAAAAATTTACGTGAAATATAACAACTTAAAAGGTAGTACGAGAGGATAATCATTTGAATTTTTCATGAAGGGCATTAATATTTTAGTGAAGTGTCTCGATAGGAGGAAAGGAAGACATGATAGAAATAGAGTGTACGTAATATATGATATAACAAATGATATAGTAAAAATTATACGTAAAACATAGCAACTAGATCTTTAGAAGAAGGTAAAAAGAACCAAAAAAAAATAATCATTCGATTTTGACTAAAATTTGAAAAGCAAGATTTCTCATAAAATAATATGTTATCATGTTGAAGGTGAACCAACTTATCGTAAGAGAAGTTTTTCACAAAAGGATAAAAATAATAAAGGAGTTATGAGATGAGTGATGTGAACAATGTCATGATAGCTTTTACTTTAATATAATTAGTTCTTATGGATATGAGTGAAAGGAAATAGGACAAGGAGTCATTATGGATGTGTACTTGAAAGATGACAAGTTGAAAGACATAAAGAATGTGTCTTATAAGAGTTTAGAGTATATGTGAATATGGAAACCTAGTTTGACTAAAAAAAATTGATAAGAAGAAAAACCTTTTAAAATAAGATTTTAACATAACTTATAAGAAGTATTAATTATAATAAGTGTGATTAATTTATAAGTCACTTAGTTTGCATATTCCTAGTTCTCTTCTAATTCATGTAAAGTCTTCATGTTTCAATGGTTTAGTGAATATGTCTGCTAACTGTTGATTAGTGGGTATGAATTCAAGTTTAATTATGTTGTTTAAGACTTGTTCTCTTAAGAAGTGGTGTCTTATTTGAATGTGCTTAGTTCGTGAGTGTAAAATAGGATTCTTAGATAAGTTTACAGCACTAGTATTATCACAGAAAGTAGTTGTATTTTTAAAATTTAAACCAAAATCTTTTAAGGTTTGTTTCATCCAGATAACTTGTGTACAAGCTAGACTAGCAGCAATGTATTCGGCTTCAGTAGTTGATAAGGATAAACAGTTTCGTTTCTTACTGAACCATGATACTAGTGAGTGCCCTAGCATATGACATGTTCCACTTGTGCTTTTTCTGTCAGATTTACTTCCAGCAAAGTCAGCATCGCTGTATGAGATTAGATCAAATGTAGAGGATTTTGAATAGAATAATCCAAAATCAACTATATCTTTTAAATATCTCATTATTCTTTTTACAGCTTTAAGATGTGATTCTTTTGGATTTGACTAAAATCTAGCACACAAGCAAACACTGAACATAATATCTGGACGGGTAGCAGTTAAATATAGTAGTGATCCTATCATACCTCGGTATACCTTTGTATCCACAGACTTACCATCTTTATCTTTGTCCAAAATAGTAGTAGTGCTCATAGGAGTGGTTTTTGAAGTAGATGAGTTCATGTTGAACCTCTTCAGAAGTTCACGAGCATACTTAGATTGATTGATGAAAACTTCATCCTTGGTTTGCTTGATATGCAGTCCAAGAAAGTAGTTGAGTTCTCCCATTATACTCATTTCGAATTTCTTCTGCATGGACTTAGAAAATTCTTCACAGAGAGTGCTGTTAGTAGATCCAAAGATGATATCGTCTACATATATTTGAACAATTAGGGTATGATTATTCACTATTTTCACAAATAATGTCGAGTCTGCTTTGCCTACAGAAAAATCAGTTTTTAATAGAAAGGTTTTGAGTCTGTCATACCAAGCACGAGGAGCTTGTTTTAAGCCATATAAAGCACGTTTTAGTTTGAAAACATGATCTGGATATTGTTCATTTTCAAATCCTGGAGGTTGTTTTACATAAACTTCTTCATTTATAAAACCATTTAAAAAGGCACTTTTAACATCCATTTGATATAATTTGAAATCCATATAGCTTGCATATGCTAAAAACATTCTAATAGATTCAAGTCTAGCAACATGAGCAAATGTTTCATCAAAATCAATACCTTCCTCCTGGTTGTACCCTTGAGCTACTAGTCTGGCCTTGTTTCTTATAACATTACCTGTTTCATCTAGCTTGTTTCTGAAGATCCATCTTGTCCCCATGATCGGATGATCCTTTGGTCTTGGTACAAGATCCCAAACTTCATTCCTTTGGAATTGATTCAGTTCTTCAGTCATGGCTAACATCCAGAACTCATCGATGATGGCTTCATCAATCTTCTTTGGTTCAAGTTGAGAAATGAATGCCATATTTGCAATCCGTTCTAGCTGAGATCTAGTCTGAACCCCCTTTGTCAGGTCTCCCAAAATCTGCTTTTGAGGATGATCTTTGATATCAACAAATGTTCTTTGATGATCATCTTCATTAGACTTAGCTGTGTTATCTAAAAATAAATCTGTACTTTCAACATCATCATCGTTAGTTTGCTTATGAACAGATTGATCAATAGATTCACAGAAACTAACATGCATAGATTCTTCAATAGAATTAGAACTCTTATTGAAAACCCTGTATGCTTTACTATGACTTGAATATCCTAAAAATATGCCTTCAATAGATTTAGCATCAAATTTATCTAGGCTATCTTTTGTGTTTAGGATAAAGCATTTACATCCAAAGACTTTGAAATAGTCTATTCTTGGAGTCCTGTCATAGAATAATTCATAGGGAGTTTTATTTAATAAGGGTCTAATGAGAACTCTATTTGTTATGTAGCATGCAGTATTAACAACTTCTGCCCAAAAAGATTTAGCAAGATTATTGTGTTGGAGCATAGTTCTAGCAGATTCCTGAAGGGTTTTATTCTTTCTTTCTACTACACCATTTTGAGGTGCAGCTCTAGGAAAGGCAAAGTTATGAGAAATACCATGCAAGTTACAAAAATTTACAAAAAGTTCATTTTCAAATTCTCCTCCATGGTCACTACGGATTTTAACAATAGAACAAGATTTTTCATTTTATAATTTTTTACATAAAATTTCAAATTGACAAAACGTATCACTTTTGTTTTTCAAAAATATTACCCAAGTAAATCTTGAGTAGTCATCTACAATGACAAAAACGTATTTATTGTGATTATGACTAGCTACTCTAGAAGGACCAAAGAGATCCAGGTGGAGAAGCTCTAGAGGTCTTTTGCTTGAAATGATATTTTTTGATTTAAAAGATGATTTAGACAGTTTTCCTAATTGACATGCATCACAAAAATAATCCTTTTTAAAAGATATTTTGGGTAACCCACGTACTAACTTATCTTTAGCTAATTTAGACATGTACTTAGAATTGTCATGACCCATTCTCATGTGCCATAAATGTTGAGAGTCATTATTAGCTATGAGGCAATGTTCTGTGATGTTTTCTAGGTATAGTTCATATATAATATTTTTTCTTATACCTTTTAAGATAATATTTTCGTTGGTGTCTACTATAAGACAAGCATTATGATTAAAGCTAACATTATAACCTGTATCACACATTTGACTAATACTTAGAAGGTTATGTTTTAAGCCTTTAACCATAAGAACGTCTTTGATAAGAGGTTTATCTATATTTCCAATATTACCAATACCTATTATCAAACCTTTGTTGTTATCTCCAAAGGTGACGATTCCTCCTTTTTTATGAAGAACAACAAAGAGGTCTGAATGTCCAGTCATGTGTTTTGAACATCCGCTGTCTAGTAACCATCTGTTCTTCTTGTTTGGAGCCTGCAAATCATTAAGTAAAATTTCTTTTTGGTACCCAGTCGGGTCCCTTTTTGTTAGACTTTGGAACCCATATCCATTTAGATTTGGGTTTGTCTACAACCTTAGAGGAGTTCAAGAAGTTAAAATTATAATACTCCTTTTTAGGTTCAGAAGAATTTTTCACAAACGTGGTCTTTTGATTCATACAAGAAGGCTTGTTAAAATGAGAGTAGCCAATATCATTCTTGTAAAAAGACACTTTTTGAGAGGATAGGAGTTTATCCAAGTTCTCTTTTCCTTTAGTAAACTTGAAAATCGTTTTCATAAGGTTCTCAGTTTTACTTTTTAATTCTGAAATTTCTACTTGCAGATTTTTAGTCTTGGAGCTGGTAGAAGAGATTTCAGAAGTAATAAGAAGATTTTTCTTTTGTAACTCAGAATTTTCAATACTGAGTTTTTCATTTTTCAAAATGAGCTCTAGATTCTCATATTTCAACTGTTTATTTTTTAGAATCGTTTTCCTTGATTCTTCAAAAAGTTCCTGAAAAGCATTTTGAAGTTCTTCAAAGGAGAAATCAAGAGATTCACTTACAGAGCTTTCTGCCATGAAGCACATGTTGGCGGTTTCTGCGTCATCATCATTTGACTCTTCACTGGTGAATGGTTCTAAATCATTCCATTGAGCATGCAGAGCCTTTTTCTTGAAGAACCTTTTCTTTGGTTCCTCAGTCTTGAATTTTCTTTTGAGAAGAGGACAGTCACGTCTCATGTGACCTGGCTTATTACACTGGTAGCACATAGAATCTTCTTTTGGGTCTTTTCTTTCTTTGTGCTTATTTGGAAGCCGGTTCCTTCTCATAAAGTGCTAGAATTTTCTGGTGAGTAGCGCAATCTCAGTTTCTTTTTCTGAGTCTTCATCCTCAGAAAGGGATTGGAAGGCTAGAGTTTTCTTCAAAGGTTGTTCTTCTTCCCTTCTTTCCTTCATATGGACTTCATAGGCCATAAGATTGCCTATTAAATCGTCCAGGGTAAGTTTGGACAAATCTTGAGCTTCTTCAATAGCAGTAGTCTTTTTCTCCCAATCAGTTGTGAGAGATCTCAAGATTTTCTTCACCTTTTCTATCTGAGAGTGAGTTACACCCAGAGATTTCAGATCGTTGGTGATGTTGGTGAATCTGGTGAACATCTCTGTGATGGGTTCATCTTTGTTCATTTTGAACAACTCATATTTTCTGACAAGAGATGAGATTTTGGCTTCTTTCACTTTGCTGGTTCCTTCATGAATAACCTCCAAAGAATTCCAAATATCATATGCAGATTCACATATAGATATTCTATTGAATTCATTCTGATCGATGGCACAATATAAGGCATTCATAGCCTTTGCATTTAGGTTTGCCATTTTCTTTTCTTCATCAGACCATAAGTTATAGTCTGCGGAAGGAGATGTGTATGGATGCTTAACAATTTTCCATACAGCAAAATCTTTGGATTTGATAAATATAGTCATTCTGCACTTCCAGTATCCATAGTTGGAGCCGTTGAAGAAAGGAGGACGAGATGCGTGTTGACCTTCAATATCACGAGCATAATAGGTAGATGCCATATATGCTGGAAGACTTGTTATGTCGAAACCAACAAACCTGCTCTGATACCAAATGAAATTCTACTAGAGAGGGGGTGAATAGTGAAATACGATGCAAGTTGATATAATAAAAATAAAACAATAAGGCACAACACAATAAACACAGGATTTATACTGGTTCGGTCAAAACCCTGACCTACATCCAGTCCCCAAGCAAACCACTTGAGCTTTCCACTATAACATCCGAGTCACCGGATAAATAGTACAACACCCTCTTCCTCAGAGGTCTTCTTCTCTCAACAGAGAAGGGGCACACCCTCTTCCACAAAGGTCTTCTTCTCTCAATAAAGAAGGACAACACCCTCTTACACAGAGGTCTTCTTCTCTCAACAGAGAAGGGCAACACCCTCTTTCTCAGAGGTCTACTTCTTTCAATAAAGAAGGAATACAGTGAATAACAGAAAGTTACAATACTTCCTATAGAACCTTCAGGATGATATGAATGCACGAATGAAGGATTCTCAGAATGTTCTGTTTGTCACTCAGAAGATACTCTTTGTCAAAGAGTTATTTTTGACTTTTTCTCTTTCTTTTCTCTTTCTTTTTCTAGGCTCTCTTTCAAATATCGAATAGGTATTTTTCTCATTGTAAGCTCACTTGTCTATTCCATTCCCTTCTGTTTTGAATAGTTCATTTGAGTGTGTTTTTATAGCTTAAAAAAATAGTTGTTGGCTTTTTGAAATCGTAGCCTTTTTGAGATGTGAAATGTCATGTCATTTCAAAAAACATCTTTAGAGAAATTCGAGAAAGTCTTCTTTCCATAAAAGTAAAATATAGGGTACACTAGTCGTTGTAATATTTTAGGTAATACATATTTTATGTAAAAAGTCTATTTCTTACAATAGTACATTGAACGTTGGATTGTAAGCTATTATGTAGTTTTGTCTTTATTCTAATTAATGATTTGAGGTACATAAGTATTTTTTTACTTTAAATGAGTGTAAGTACAATAAATGCTTTAAGATATTTATTTGTACATAGTCATGTCAAAAGTTTTTCTTTATGTTGTGTTTTTCAATGTCTACAGAGAGAATGAAGACTACAAGTAAGTCGACATTCTTGAGAAGGATATTAACAAGGATTTCTTACAGGAGGTATTTAATGCTATACAAGGAGAATGATGACTTCAAGTAAGTCGACATTCTATGGGTTTGTAAAAAGGTAACTAGAGTCTTTTCAAAACCAATATTATATTTGTTTTCTTTGTGTAGCCGATTTCATGTTTTGTCTTTTTCCTATATTTGAAATCATTTCTTTAAAGAAGGTAACTAGAGTCTTTTCAAAACGTATTATATTTGTTTTCTTTGTGTAGCCGATTTCATGTTTTGTCTTTTTCCTATATTTGAAATCATTTCTTTAAAGAAGGTAACTAGAGTCTTTTCAAAACATATTATATTTGTTTTCTTTGTGTAGCCGATTTCATGTTTTGTCTTTTTCCTACTTTTCAAATCATTACTTTTCAAGTTGTCTTGTATATGATATAAGGTACAATTATTACATTTTGAAATCATGTCAAAATACCTTTTTCATAAAGGGTTGTAAGAAGGTACAATTATTGGTTTTCAAAAAGGAGCTTTTTGAAACTATCATATACTTTTATGAAATAGCTTTTATGAGTGAGTATGTAATATGCAATATGCATGCTTGTGAAGGTTCGGTTATATATGACTCTAAAGAAGAAAAAATCTTCAACTTGAGGTAGCCGATCTCTTTAGATGGTCTTTAGGAATGCATGGCTCATCAAGCTTTTTCTTCAAGTATGATTGCACCATAGTTGTACTTGAACAAGAGGTCTCCATCCTTTTTGAGTGAGATATCCTTGCATCAAATACTCGTTAGATATATGGCAAAACATATCCAGTCATTATATAACATTTTTCAAGAAGACATATTATCATATCATATGAAATCAAATAAGACAGTGTATCATATTATGTGACATCAAAACAGAGTTTCTCAACAAATCATTCCTCCCTTGGACCACTTTATGCATTGATGGAGGGTTGATGGAACGACATTGGCATTATGGATCCATGTTCGTCCCAACAAGAGATTATAAGTTGGCAGCATGTTGACGACATGGAATAGGATGGTGTGCACTGAATAATTGATGAAAATTTCCAAGAAAATTTAGCCTTTAGCAGTCTGCCCGTGATTGTCGAAGCCATAGATGGTAATGGGATTAGGGACGTATTCTTCTTCTTTCAATCCCAATGACTTCGCTGTTATTTCTGGGCAAATATTGAGGTTGTTGCCTCCATCGACAAGTACATGCGGGACAGTCATGCCCCTGGTCCTTACCACGATGTATAATGCATTGTTGTGGAAAGAATGAGGCTTTGGCAAATCCTCATCTGAAAAAGTGATAGGCGCGTTAGTCATTGCTTGATTCACTATTTGCGCCATATCTTCGGGCGTAGTGCCCGACTTCACTTTGATCTTTCTCAGTAAATCATCTAATTTTTCCCGATGCTGGGGAGAATCATGAGTTAACTCAAAAATAGAAATGTTAGAGAGTGCTGTAATAGGCTTCTGGAGACTTTTGGCCCGCTCTTCTGCTACCTTAGAGGTTTCTGTTTCCTCTATGCAGGCTTCTTTCTTAAGAAATCTTTTTGGAAAAACGTGAGTTTTTCCATTCTCAACTGACATATTTCTCAGATTCAAAAATAAGAAGAGGTTCATCCTCTGTGACACAGGTTGATCTTGATATAGAACCATCACCTGATGCTGAAGACTTATATCTTCGTTGGAGCATGGACGTATATGACTTTGTGGAAGAAATAAATATTCTGAAATGGTTGATGCTGAATGTTTTGGGAACAAGGCGGACAGGATATCCATTTTGCCTTCATCTTCATCTTCAATGAGGATGCTCTTATTGATGCAGTCATGGATCAAATGCTTCAGGATGAAGCAATATTCTATATCATGCCCCATCGCCCTATAGAACTTGCAGTACTGTTCCTTGAATCTTCCCATGATCACTGGCGGATTTGAAACTTTGGGAAGCTTCACCATTCCATGGGATAGTAAATATTCTAGAACTTTTTCCAAAGGCTGGTCAAGGGGAGTGAATTTTCGATCCCTGCTCCAGTTTATGTGCTTAGGTTTCTCTTGAAGGTCCCCTTTTTTTTGAGGACCGGTCGGGAGAGGCTTGTCATTATTCTTGAAGAACTTTCCCTTTTTACCTCTGTTCTGTTCAGGCTTCGTGCCACTGTCGCCGCCATGCTTGCTGCTACTGCCCTGACTATACTCGGGAGTGTCAGCTGAGTAAGTGAAATGTGTCTTTTTCTTCAGATCCTGAACATTTTTTGCCAGAGTGACACCTTTATACATTCTGTTCTCTACCCCCATCTCGAGCCATTCTGCTCGTTCTGTCAGTTCGATGAACGACTTGGATGGATATGGGAAAAGTAGGCTTTTCAAGGGCTGACAGAAGTTGTTAAGGATGACTTGAAGGGCATGCTCTTCATAAATGGGATTTCTTATCTTGTTACAAACACTCCTCCATTTATGGATGAAGTCCCTGGCCTTTTCATGGGGTTCTTGTTTGAGGTTGCTGTGATCATCGCAAAATTTTTCCTATTCTCTTGTTTCTCTCTCTTTCTTCTCTTTTCCTTTTCCAACCTCTATTTTCCTCATTTTCGAAGGGAGAAGAATAAAAGAAAGAAAAGAGAAAGAGAAGAGAAAAGAAAAGAAAGAAAAAGAGAAGAGGAACTCTTTTGCGGGTTTTCACTTGACCTTGATTTAAAAAATATTTAGAAAATAACTCGCCTCCGTTTTAAAAATATTGCGGGAAAAATGGAGAGACGGAATTCGCTCGTCGGTACGAGGTTCGACCGTTCCTGGCGCCTTTACCAGGGGTAATTGAACCAAGGATCAAATCTATGCCTTTTGCTTTGCCTAAATATAATCTAAAAATTTATTCTAACTCTAAATGCACAAAGAATCATGCTTGTGCAATGCAACAATGTATGCTCCTTTTGAAAAGAATGTTTTGAAAATTTCCAAGTATTCTGAGATGAACTTGGTAAAGAAATGAAGAAATGTTTGAATTTAACTTAGAACTTGAGATAGATCAGAGAAGTTCTAAGTTTTCAGAGTTGGGAAATAAATATTGATTTTGAAGAGAAAGATTTGAAGCTTTGAAATGAAAGAAAATGGAAAATGGATTTTGATTTTAATCATGGATTTAGGAGAAGGAGATGAAATCTGAAAATGTAATCTTAAGATTTGAAATCAGGACAGGCTTTGAGAGATCCAAATGATATATAGAAAGTAGGAATGGATTCAGATGAGATCTGAAACGGGGATTGGATTTGAAATCTAGAAATGGAATTGGATTTTAAAATGGATTTAAAATTTGAAATCTGAGATCCGGTGTAAATTTGGGTTCTGGATCCTAAGAGGGATTTGGATCTGAAGTCTGAGATCCAAATGTAGAATTGTGTTCTGGATCCTAAGATGGATTTGGATCTGAAGTCTAAGATCCAAAGTGAAATTAGGTTCTGGATCCTAAAAGAAATTTTGGATCTGAAGTCTGAGATCCAAGGTGAAATTTGGATTCTGGATCCTAGAATGGATTTTGGATTTTTGAAAAGTCCAAATGAGACTTTTAAAAATGGATCTGGGTTTTGAAAATCCAGATTAGATTTAAAATTCAGGAATTGAATCTTGAATAAATGGATTTCAAAATTCGATTTAGACCTTGAATTTGAAGTTTTGAATTTTTGAAATGTAAAAGGGGAAGAGAATCTCAAAGTTAAATTGAACTTTGGATTTGATTTGGAGTATTTGAATATAAATGAATTTCGGAATTTCAAAGTCAAATCTGAACTTTGAAATCAGATTTGAATGAAAATGAATCTGAAATCTCAGATTTAGATTGAATTTTGAGATTTAACAATGAAATTGAATCTTGAAAATTGAAAGAATGAATCGGATTTGATAAGGATTGAAGATAGATTTGAAGAAGGATATTTACTTGGAGTTTTTGAAAAAAGGAAATTTCGAAAATATGATGCAATTCTATCTTAAATGATGAATGAATTTAAATTTTTGAAATTGGATTTTGAAAAAAAGCTATTTCATTCTTTAAATGAATTAAAATAAGATTGAAGATATAATACATCCTCGACTATGGTCATTGAATGTATTATATAATAATCTATATTTAAACTCAGGTGAAGAATGAAACACATTTGGTGCTTTTAAAGAATTTAAAATGAAATTAACTCTCAATATACCCTGACTATGGCCATTGGTATATATTTTGAATTAATTTTAAGTTAAATTCTGATAAAAGGAGAAAATGTTTAAGGAAATATGATGAATTTCGAAAATGGATCCAGTGTGGATCCAATGTTATTTCGTAAAAGATAAAGATTCTAAGTTTTGTCCACACCCTGACTATGGCCATTGATGTGGATCATCGACTTAGGATCAATTACCTTTTACAAAAATGGTGCACGTGCCATTCGTGTTTCACCATTGTGAGAATTTGAAAAATAAAGGTAAAAAGCATGAAAATGAACAATTTTATGATATTTACAATGCTCATTCATTCTAATCTAGAGCAGAAAATGTAAATTCTCATTAAGATCTAACTTATTACAAAATTTGAATCCAAATAACGACGTTTTCCATGTATTCCCTGCAAAATTCAAATTAGCACGAGACAAAGGAGGCACATGGAAAGAAAGATGTAAATGATGAAATGTATGTTAGATGTGTATAAGGATTGGCAAAATGCTTTTATAAATGTTATGAATGTAAAGGCTTCTACAGGGATAACCTAGGGGTATACTTTAGTGGAATCACAACAGCCTCAAAGATGCTGTGAGGGGAGATGATGTTAGAATGAAAGGTTTTACACAAAGGAAGGTAGTTGTATGTAAGGGCTATAGCAAACCATAGACTGCTATGGAAGGCAGAAGCCACTGGAAAATATGGAGGTATTATATGTTGATGAAGTGTCGATGCCAAATATGATGACAGATGCAGGTGTTTGGCAGCTGGTAGGTGTTGCTGTGGTGTATTAAACAGGTTAAGAGAGTGAATATAGGTGGTGATGATACTGGAAGTGGTTGATAATTAACAGGTGCCTAATGCTACCCAGTTAGAGAGCGGTTAAGTTATGACGACAGTCTAATATGACCAAGTATTCACAAGGCAAAGTAAAACATATGCTATATACAGATGAGTAGCGTCTTGGGGAAACAGATGATCAGCACGTGTGCTGTCATCATAAAAAAAAAAACTTATTGAACCCCTCAGACAGCATAAGTGAAATTTACAAACAACTATTCCTGATTGATGTAAATGGGGGTGTATCAGTAATGACAGTGAGACATTAAAGAAATCTATGAGATGAATTACCGTATGTGCAGAAGATGTTATCCCACGCGCATACTGAAACAACATGTAACTAGACACAAAAACTTTCATGATTTTGAAATTGGGTTGGGGGAAATGTCATTCAGCTCAAAAGTCGAATTCTGCCTGACATAGCAATTGACACAATAGTCAGCAAAGTGACTACTGGTTGACCCTGAGAAAAACCTTCAGTAGCCACAACAGAGCATCCTACTCCTTCCAGATTGACCTTCCATAGAACCTGACCACTCAAAGTATTTGACACAGATGAAGATATGCGAGTAAGCACCAATGGCCAAGTACACACTCCCTTGTGCTGAGATAGCTAGTGGTGATGCACCAACACATGATTTCGGGTTTACTTTCCGCAAGATTCGCATCTTCCCTTTATCATGGGTTTTTGCTAACAAGGATGTTTCAGTGATAGTATTCTGCCCGAACTCCCTGAGAAACATAAGCTCTATTATAACAGCTGAATGGAACTGCTGACGCTAAATGGATATTGGAAATCCAAACATTATCGTCCATTAAAGACTCTCCTTCCATATTCCCACCTGAACTAGAGCCCCCGGATCCAACGATTTGTAAATGGTAGCAGATCTGGCTTTAACTAGTTTGATCTTATCTTCACCAATTTAGCTCTAAGTTATGCACTTCTCCTTTGTAAGCCATGTGGCTTAGTTCTGGAAGAACATCGTGATCAAGGAGACAGTGTTGTGCAGGAAATAAGATGCCTAGACATGTAGTAAAATGATGGAGACAGGCATGCAGTGTATAGTTGATGGCAAATGAAAGCTTGAACAGTGTGTATAATATATGATGCAGTTATAGCGAATTGATTAGCCAATCAGTTTCTGCAACCCGATTATACATATAAATCAACCTTAAAACAGCCTACAGCCTCCTCGGACTTTAGTGCAAAAAAAAAAAAAGAAAAAAAGAAAAATTTAATTCTAAAGACTTACAATGATAGCCCAGTGGTTCCCTCTGATATCTGAAACAGAAAGCAATGGAGATAAAACTGCAGACCTGCTAAAAATTAATCCCTGAATGGCATGGAAAATCATTAGTGATAAAGAAATGACATTGACCTTGGCCCATAGATGAAGTATTAAGCAACAACACTTCAGTTGATGGACTTTCTCTACCAGAGATCATTCAAATATGATGGCCTTGCATCAGTAGCTTAAAACTCAAGCCATTTGCCTTTAATTCTAATGCAGAGAATGCAATCAAGAACCGATTGATATGGCGTTCAAACAAAGGTATCAATACTTATTGGAATGATTCCCGACTCATTCTGAGGGTATTCGTATTAATGAGACAAGGGCTCATGTCACAACCGATACACCTTCACAACATAGCAGGTAATTTAATGAGTATGGAGAGTGAAACTGAACAAGGGATGAACATATTGCATGATAATTAAAAAAAAAAACAAAACAGGATGAGATGCAGAAAATGTCACATCCAAAAAAAAAAAAAATACAAAACACTCAATTATGATAAATATTCTAAACACGCAAATGAGAGAACTCTGGAAAAGAAAGAAAAATGTGATGGTCTAAATCAAAGATGATGAATATGAGGGATCAGACACACAAAGCATCTGAACGAAAACACCTAAATGAGGATGGAATTTGAAATGCAGATGAAAGAAAATTGTGAACGAGATATACACTGATGAATATTATGTACAGAACTGATGCTGCACATACAAGTGTAAGGACTGATCAAAATGACATATACAAGTGGATGAGCAATCAAAATATATGTTGGATTGCGACTTATCAGAATTACCGTAAGTCTAGAGGAGGTTTTGATCGATTCATTCTCATTAGTTAGCATATCAACACCTGCTGGGTTAATATAGATAAGGCAACAGATCAAATCCTGCCATCCCAGCCTTAGTTCAGAGATGATGAATCTGGTTAGGTAATCTAGAAGATTATCAAATGATGAAACCAGAAAGCAACTTCATGGGATGAAAATGCAATCTAAACTAAAATGCGGATTTGAACAGAGCTGCACAAAGCGTATACCAAATGAACAGAGTAAGTTACGATATCTCAAACAGATGCTTATTATAAGAGCTAAGGATTCGTCTATAACGAAAACACATAAAAAAAAATCATAAGCAAATAAACGATAGAAAGATATGTAACCCATAAGTGGGTCTGAATTCTATTGCAAAATGTGTATCGATACTGCCATAAGCAGTCCGATATCACATATATTGCTTGGATTAATGATAACAAAAAGGAATCACAAGAAATTCTGAAAGGGAGGTAGGGGGAAGGTAAATTCACAGAAAGGAATAGAAGAGAAGAAGGTTAAATAGCAGATGACGTAGGGAAATCGCATCGAGATTCAGATAAACCAGAGAGATTCATTGAATCTAACATTTTAAACATAAGTAAATTGCAGAAAAGAAAAGAAAAAAAAAATAGCGATAAAAATGTTGGAATTAAGACATTCCGTTTATTATTGCACAGGAGGGGGAATCGATGATGCTAACATCAACCCCACTCCCGAAGGTGCGTCAATAGGGCCAAACCAGAGCAATATGAAGAAACAAGGGGATGGAACAGGAAAAGGGGAAACAGGACACAACAATGTAAAGAAGTATCGGCAGAAAACAGGAGATGAGAGAGAAGTTCTTACCGGCTTCTTGCGGGAGAGATGCTTTCGAGGGGGGATTGTTCTTCAGCGGCTTGCAGAGGAGAAAACTCAGGAAGGAAAGGGGAAGAAGGAGGTTGGAGCCACGATGGAAAAAAACTCGATGCCCTCATCTTTGCCCATGGTCTCTCTCTTTATAGGGAGAGACCGTTGGAAAATTTTCGAATCGAGTCCATAGGGTTCGGGAAGGTGGTCAGTTGGCGATCAAGGGTTGCGATGAAGGTTGTTAGTGAGAATCAGCCAATCCGAGGGTCGAGGATATAGGGAGTTATTCCCAAAGGGGAGAAGAAGATGATCGAAGCTTCTGAAAAAAAAAAAGGGGGGGGCGCGAGCCAAGGTGGAGCGCGTGATTTGGTTGTTGATGATGAACGAAGGAGCGGGGAGGACTGAGGCGATCAGAGGGTTGATGATGGAAGAGGAACGCACATGGGGGTGGTCGGCCATGGAGGGAGAGAGAAGCGAGAGCGGGTTGTTTCCTCTTTCTCCAATTTCCAAAAGAAGGATTCCTTCTTCTTCTTTTTTTTCTTTTTGTTAAAACGACTCAAAATGAGGTTTTTGGCAAAAATTCCATTTTCGAGTTTTAAAAACTATTTGCTCTCTTCTCAATTTTTTGATTTTCATATTGATTTCCATTTTTATTTTTTTTGTAAGAGAAAACTAAGATTTTAAAAAGAAAACAAAGTTTCAAACACTAAATTTTTGTATTTTTCTGAGAAATATTTATAAAAGTATCCTTCTGAGAATTTTAATCCCCTTCGAGAAAATTTCTTCAGA
Source organism: Nuphar pumila (assembly GCF_984573655.1). Lineage (NCBI taxonomy): Eukaryota > Viridiplantae > Streptophyta > Magnoliopsida > Nymphaeales > Nymphaeaceae > Nuphar > Nuphar pumila. Next base: position 50,679,100 of record NC_143262.1, on the reverse strand, counting down.
AAAAGGGGTTTTTGACCCAAGTTTTGAGAAAATGTTCGAGTCTTGACACTCGAATCGAGAAATACAATGTGTGGATCCAAACGGATGTCGAATGGACCGTCCGAGCTATTTAATGACTATTTTTGGTATTTTCTACAATTTTAATCTAAGATTTGAACAAGGAGGCTCAAATTTGGATCTGGACAATGGATCCAGATCCAAATCAATTTAATCATATGAAATGAATTTAATTTCAATAAAACTAGAGAAATGAACTGGAATTTAGATGTGAAATGACCCATTTTCTCAGAAAATGATATTAGGGACAGAAGGGGAATATTTAAAAGATTTTGAAAAATTTGGGGTGTTCACAGTTGCACAAATGGTTTAGGGTGGGCAGAGCTTCTGTGTTGAACAGAAAGCGCTCGACAAACATGTTGACCACTTTGTCGAAATCCCTCAATTCAATGGGATTGACGTGCTTGGCATACCATTTGGCAGCTATCCCCTCCAAACTGCAAGGGAAGCAGAGAAATAGGGCACGATTATCTTCACTGAACCAGGCGCATTCTGCGAAGAATATGGCGAGATGGGCCTTAGGATCGCCGGATCCATCAAACTTAATGAATTTTCTGGGGAGGTTTTCCAGATTGATGTCCCCTTCCAAGCCGAGGTAGAATTCCTGCCTGGTGTACGACCTTTTTCCTTTGTCCCGGATTTGCAGGTCCTTGACTATTTTGGTTAATGCTTGGATCGAATCTTCTGCAGGGGCCCCGTACTTGGGTTTGTTTACTGATAATGGCTCTTCCACTGGCTTATTGGATTGTCGCAGATGTTTCAGAATGTAAATTAACTGCACTTCTTCCTTAGAGTTCTCTTCTGCTGATTCTGAATCCTTAGAAGTGCTGTCACGCTGGACCTTCTGCTTGCTGATCTTGACAGGCCTTTTCATAGGTTTCTTCTTGATCTTGCTCTTAGCAACTGTTTTCTTCGGACCAGCTTTAGCCTGCTCTGCCATCATTTTGGACATCATCTTCTGAAAGACTCTATACATGGCAGGATCGACATCACTCTCCTCCCCTGAGTTGTGCTTCTTGGATAATCTGGGAGAGTTCATCTCTTCTTGTTCGTTGTCACTGTGCCGCTGAACAGTCTGCTTGCCAACTCTTGTCTGAACCATTTTTCGGGATGCCAAAGTTTTTCTGTAGAATATGAGAATGGTTAGAGTACGGAGAAGCTTTTTGAAAACCATAATTTTTTGAGAAAAAAGAATGAAAGATTTTGGTACACAATTCCAAGAGATTATCCCATTACCCGGGATTGGGTCATCACAAACTTGTGACAATTGTGTTACCATTTTGATGATAACAAAGAAATGTGCCTTGTTACCTAGGCGAGGTCGTCAACCATGATAAAATATATTGAAGAAATGTAGGAGGAATGTCTCATTTACCCGGGATAAGGTCGTCACAAAAATTGTGACTATATTGTGCTATAAAATAATGTAAGAAATAAAATTTGGCCCAAAAAGTAATTTTTATTAATAGTAATATTCAAAGACAAAGAGAGGGTGGGCAGACAGTTTGCCACCACTCTTGATATTCAGAAGATACATTTGGCCCAGGAAATACAGATAGAGAAGCAAAGGAGTCCCAGGTATATTTAGTGGCATGGTATGCCCCAGACCACTGATCTGACTGCAGGTTGAATTCTGGCATGTTGCCTGTCGGAAAACGGGTATTGGCACGAACCTGCCACTGCGAAAACTGTCTAAGACATCATTCTGGCTGATAATCAACATAAAAGAAAGGGCCAAGAAATCTGTAGCGCTTGCTACGAGCATAGGTGTAGCGATAAATTGTCTCTTTCCTGTCAAAGAAGTCCCAAACAATCTCCTCTTGATGCAGTTTCTCGATCAAGGCTCGATACTGGATGGTAGATTTGGGCTGCTTGGTGCTAAATTTGAAAGAACTGGCCTTCGATGGAACATGTCGCAGGAACCACGACTATAGAGCATAAGTGCATCCTTCGACCAGAATGGTCTCTCCAAGAGCGAAACGAGCCAAGCCTCTGTAAAGAAAGGCTAAAGCGGCCATAGAGACTGAAAGTTGATGGGTCTGCTTGCTTCCCCATCTTCGAAAGAGATGAGCAACTCTGACATCTATGAAATTCTGGCCATCTTGGAAGAAAGCTAAACCCACTGTGCATAGGATCATAGCATGATGAATTCTGTCTTTTGCTGCTCGAGACAAGGTGTCAACCTCTTCGTAAGCTCTGTACTTGCGATAGAGTCTGAACAGGTCAATGAACTGATTCCCATTGATCTCTGTGAGAGGCCAAGATCTGCTCCCGGTTGCTCTGGCCAAAGCTTCTCAAACATTTACCCCTTTGATGTTGATTAGGAATTGTTGCTCGAGAGGATCATTTGGTTGACCTGCTAGTTCAGGCAATCCCATAATGTCATTGAACTCATCCATCAGTAAAGTCATCTCTCCCCATGGAAACCAGAATGTGCAGGTACGTGGATTCCACCGTTCTGCCATAGTCTGAATCAGAGCTCTATTGATGGTTCGCTTGCCTACTGCCGATGCCATCTCCAACCCACAGCATCCAAGTGGTCTAGGAACATACGCGAGAAGGTGGCAAACCAAGAATAAGACCACCGAGGAAAGAAAGGACGAGACTGGATGACTCGAAGATCTGGGGATCCATCCTGTATCTGATAGAAGACATGATCTCTAGGAAAGACAACATCGAGAAAATTAGACGCCATCGAAATGATACTGGGGCAAAGAAGAAATAAGGAGAATTAGATAGAATGCAGGACTTACGGATAGACATTTGAAGAATCAAACCTGGAAGTTTTTTTTGAAAGATTAAGGAAATTTAAAAGGAATTTTTTAGGGTTTTGAAGAAAATTTGAAAAAAAAAGAGAGAAGAAATGTAGGTAGAGAAAAATATACATCTGCGGTTTTTTAAAGTTAGCGGAAATTTTTAAATAAGATACCCAGGGTTTTGAAAGAGTTTGATACATATATATAAGAGAATAAGAGAAATATCACACAACCAAAGTTGCACAAACAAGGATGCGCATACAGCACTTCCTAAAGGTTGACTCTAAATGCAATATTTGAAATGGTTAGTAGGACCTTAATCCTAACTCTAGGGTTCAGATCATCTGATTCCAATCGAGATACACCGATATACCCAAGCCGAAGCTCGAAGTACGTGTCATAGAAATATTTCTCCGGTTCTAAGGTAATGGCTTCCCAACATCCTTGAACACCAACCGATATACCTCGGACTATGGCCCTTAGGTACGTGGTAGGGGGCGCGAACCCAAATAAGTGGTCCAGTTGTGAGGCTCTCTCCCGAACTATGGTTTAGTGAGACAGCCCAGCAACGTGAAGACCGGGACAATATAGGTAGGGAGGTTTTCAAAAACATGTTCAACATGCAAAAAAAATCAGAAGGCTCTAATGCAAGTCCTAAAGAGATAGATTAAAATGAGGAGAAGCATACACTTGCATATATTGTTTGCATTCAATCCCTAGATTTGAGGAGAGTTGTATTTCAAACCTAAATCTAATGTGAGCATGGGATAATCTTCTCAATATGGTCCTACCAAACCATACTTAAATCCTATATGGAATGATGTCAGCTTAGGACATAGTCTAGGATCCTAAGGTTTGCATGGAAATGTAGCTGACATTTGTAAAATAAAGACTTAGATAATATAAAAGCAAAGAAGAAAAAGGCATAATTCGACCGAACAGAGACGTGTCCCATCACGGTCGTCAAAACTGTGATCATCGCAAAAAAATTTCCTCTCTTGGTATTTCTCTCTCTTCTTTCTCTTTTCCTCTTCTATCCTTTATTTCCTCCTTTTTGAAGGGAGAAAATAAAAGGCAGAAAAGAAGAGAGAAGAGAAGAGAAAAGAAAAGAAGAGAAGAAGAACTCTTTTGCGAGGTCTCACTTGACCTTAATTTTGAAGATATTTAGAAAATTAACTCGCCTCCGTTTTGAAATATTTGTGGGAAAACTAGGAGACGGGATTCGCTCGTCTGTATGAGGTTCGACCGTTCCTGGCGCCTTTACCAGGGGTAATCGAAACAAGGGTTAAATTCATGCCTTTTGCTTTGACTTAATATTACCTAAGAATTTATCCTAAGTCTAAATGCACAAAGAATCATACTTGTGCAAATGCAAGGATGTATGCTCTTTCAAAAAATGATTTTGGAAATCTCCAAGTATTTCTGAGATGAATCTGATAATAGAGTGAAGAAATGGTTTCCAACTTAGAACTTGAGATTTAAAGTTCTAAGTTTTTGGAATAATCAGAGTTTGGGAAAATAAATCTGGACTTTGAAAGGAATGATTTTGAAATTGAGAAAAGGGAGAAGAAAGGAAAATTCAAAGTCATAAATGGACTTTGAATTAGAGTTTTGAAATTGAATTCTGGCTTTTGAAGTTTGAAATCAGGAAGAGATTTGGGAAATCTAAATAGAATTGAGAGATGGGCTTGATTTGAACATTGGAATTCAAAATGAATTTGAATCCAAAGTCTGGATTCTAAATTGAGATCAAAATTGAATTCTGGATTTAGAATCCGAAAATGAGAATTGAATTTGAAATCTTGGGATGAAATTTTATTTAAAAATTGGATTTGAGAATAGAAGTTGATTTGAAATCTGGAATTCAAAATGGAATTTGAATCCAAAGTCTAGGTTCTAAATAGAATTGAGATTCAAAATTAAATTCTATGTTTAGAATCCTAAATGGGAATAGGATCTGAGTTTTTGGAATGGAGTTCGGATCTGAAGTCTGAGATCCGTGGTGAAAATGAATTCTGGATCCTAAATGGAATTTGGATCTGAAGTCGAAGATCCAATGATGAAGTTGAATTCTGGATTTTAAATGGAATTGGATCCAAGATCTGGAATCCAAGATGGAATTTGGATCTGAAGTCTGAGATCCAAGATGGAATTGGATTCTGGATCCTAGAATGGATTTTGGATATGAAATTTGAGATCCAAAGTGGAGTTGGATTCTGGATCCTAAAATGGAATTGGATCTGAAGTTTGAGATCCAAAGTGGAATTGGGTTCTGGATCCTAAATAGAATTAGATCCAAGTTGGGATTAGGATCTAACTTTGAATTTGGATTCTGAAAAGTCCAAATAGGACTTTTAAAGATGGATCTGGGTTTTGAAAACCCAAATTGAATTTAAAATTTAAGAAGGGTCAGATTTTGAGATTCAAAATCAATTTCAAACTTTGGTTTTGAATTTGAAGATGAGGAAAAATAAACTTTATTTTGAAACAGAAGATAACTTCAAAGTTAAATTGAACTTTGAAGTTCGGATTTTGATTTGGAAATTGAAATTCGAATATAAAATGATTTTGAAGTTTCAAAGTCAAATTGGACTTTGAAATTGAATTTTTGAAATGAGATAGAATTGAATTTGAATTTATAAATAAGATTTGATCTAAGAAATGAAAAAAAAGAACCACTTGGAATTTTTGAAAAGGTAAATTTGAAAATATGATGCAATTCTATCCTAAATGATGAATGAATTTAAGGAATTTGAAATTGACTTTGAAAATCATATTTCATTCTTTAAGTGAATTAAAATAAGATTGAAAATATAATACATCCTTGACTATGGTCATTGAATGTATTATATAATAATCGTATTTAAATTCAAATGAAGAATAAAATATATTTTGGTGCTTTTATAGAGTTTAAAATAAAATTAACTTTCAATATATCCTGACTATGACCATTGATATATATTTTGAGTTAATTTTAAGTTAAACTCTGATAAAAGAAGAAAATATTAGAAATATGATGATTTTTAGAAAGAGATCCAGTGTGGATCCAGTGTTATTCCATAAAAGATGAAAGTCCTAAGTTTTGTTCACATCCTCACTATGGCCATTGATGCAAATCGTCAACTTAGGATTTAATTTACCTCTTATGAAATGGTGTACGTGCCATTCATGTTTCCATTTGTGAGATTTTGGAGAATAAAGGCAAAAAGCATGAAAACAAGCAATCTATGATATTTACAATGCTCATTCATTCTATCTAAAAGCTGGAAATATAAATTCTCATTAAGACCTATCTTATTACAATGTATAAAATTTGAATTTACAACTCCAAGTAATGATGTTTTCCACATATTCCCTTGCAAAACACTTGATTAGTGTGAAAAGAGAAGAAAATTTGCACCTATTATATAGATGTTAATGGTAAAAGAATGCTGACATGCCAAGGTATTTAAGATTTAACAATGTGAAAAAAAATGATATATATTTGTGTACATATATACATGCATACATATGTATATATGTATACTTATATACATAGATATGTACATGAATGTATATATATATATAGGTGGAATGATATACAGTAGATGGGCTGAAGGTAGTTGTTTTATATAGGATTCAGCTTATGATCAGAACTCTGGTTGCTGTTTTGCAAGCATTACATTCAAGTTGTTCTTGAATGATCACATGGAAATGGTTCTCAGCTGAAAAGAGTTGTTTATTGCAGGAAATTTAACCATTTCGTTTTAACAGATTATGGGTAGGGGTATGGCTGAAATGGTAGAACATGCAGAGGGAATGACATGCAGCAGGTATGAAACAGATAAAAGGGGTGTATGAGGGAATGGTAGCTGGGATTAACCTATTACAATGGGTGAAATGATAGGGAGAATGAAACAGTGGCCACACTATGGTGTGATGCAACAAGAGATTGTAACATGGAAAATGCTAGAGATGGTGGTAATGCAGGTGGAATGAGTGTGATGCAACAAGTGAAGCTGCCGTGGTTGAAGTTGTAATATGGTGTACAGGTGGAATGAGTGTTGGACATTGTCGAGTTGGTGCTGATGTCATCCTTAAGGATGTTCATCAGCATGTCCATTGTTACGTCATATTTTCTATCACCTGCTGCAAGACAGAGAACAACACATCGAGTCACTGGACAGAGAGCCTGTTTTGCAAGACCACCAGACTGAGGAGAAGGTTCAGCACTTGAAATAAGAGAATCCAACAATGTATCAAAGTTGTATTTTCTGAACATACTAATGCTTCAAAAAAAAAAAACTGCAAAGCCTGAAGAGCTTGACCCTGCAACAAAGAGCTTCTCACTAGGATGAGAGCTTGAGGAAGAACTTTTGTTCTAACAGTGAAACCCACATTTTGGTTGGATTTCCTATTAGCCATCATTGTGCAGCAAAGATCCAAGGCTAAATCCAAGGATGCCTGCCTCAAAGCTCGATTAGCCTTGCGAAGGATTGCAGTTAGCTTTGCAAAAACATGCTCCAAAACACATAACAGGTCAATCTTAAGCGGTGAGCATGCAATAACACATTACTCTTGTTTTTCTTTTGTACCTTTGTCCAATTTCTGTTACATTGCATGAATGTATTCATTCGTCATACTCTCTTTCATTTCCTGTTTTCAGCATATGTATCATCTCTTATTCTGGCATTTGCATCAATTTAGGCATGTCTCATGTGGATATTTCCTGTAGCATCCCATAAATCATCCTCTCATACATGTTGCATTTACAACATCTCCACAACACAACCATCTTCCATTTTACTCCACTGCATTTTCTCACAACATCTTCACGTTCACCTTTCGTTTTCCACCCTTACATTAAGGCTCTCTCTGGTCCTGTATTGGCTACTGTGAGCGAGCGATACCATAAGGTCACTGCTGAGGCACCAAGAGTATATGGAAAACTTGTTCATGTTATTTGTCCAAATTTTGAAATATGTACATTTGATTTTAGGCCATATGTTCATTCGATCTATGGTGCCATTTTAGGGCGTCTGGCAAACCAAGACCAGGACTAGGAGGTTAAAGAATGTGCTATTTCTTGCATGGGTCTGGTTGTTTCAACTTTTGGTGATAACCTTCAAACAAAGCTACCAATTTGCCTTCCAGTCCTTCTAGATTGTAGGAGATGCACCACCTTTGGGTAGGGTTGTTATGATGCTGGTGTTGTGCTAAAAAAAAACAATGAAAAAAAGGATGTGTTGGAGAATAAAAACTAACTATATCATGAATGTGGCTAATAAACAGGGGATGCAGGGATATGATGACTAAAGATAATGCTACGATGCAAATGCAGTTAAGTAGATGCTACACCAAAATAAACATTCAACATGTTGAGAATTTTGCTGGTTTGTAAAAGTAAAGTGGATACAAGTGATATATCTCGACGCACATGCAGTGAAAGAGATAGAATGAATAATGTGAACAGTGTTGTTGATCCAGCTTCTCAATAATGAGGCCTAAGAGTTTCTCAATACCCAATCATACACATGTTTTTCGAGAATTACCAGACAAAAAAAAAAAAAAAACAAATCTTAATCTCAAACATTAATGTTACTGATAAAACATGATCTATAGGTATTACTGTAAACATATAAACACAAAATCCTATCAAAACGAGTCTCCATCCCTCACCTGAGATGACAACTTCTTCTAAGTCCTTATTAGTCTTCTCTGAACTGTCCCATCACGAATGGACTGTGAAACCTTTGTGACAACCTTGGATTCATTGGGGCTGAGGCTATAATATCTACGTTGTTTCACAAGGATGTCTCACTGCTATACATGAACCGACTTTACAGAGTACTTTGAGGTACTTCACAACAGATTAAGCAAATCAAAAGTGGTTTTTCTTCTGGTTGGTGGGTTCAAACCTCTAACGCCTGGGTAATCTTGGTTCAAGATATATGACGAACAAGTGGTTACATACCAACATAAGGTTGTGGGCCAATGACCTGCTCTCAATGACAACAAGTTGATCATGCAATGGGTTGGTTACCCACGATAAATAGATTTCCTGAACGCCTGAATTTGCCAGCCAACTCTAGACAGCTTCAAATGATGCTGCGGCAAGATTTTTTTGAGACCTCATTGGAATTCTGGTATAGATTTTGTGATAAATGTTGGGTTTAGACCTATGCTTCCTGGGTTTGTCATGTCCCTTCACCTAAGATATTTAGGTAGATCCTACCACTTGGGGGTAGAGGACAACTACAATGCTATATTCTATTGAAACTCTCAAAAATACCTCTGATGGTGTAACTGGACATCTGTCTAAGATATCCGATTAATAGATGATACTATATATTGATCCAGGACACACAAGTATGAAGATTGGGGATCAAAATTGCGAGCAAATGATCGAACATAAACACCAAAATAAGAAAATGAATAAGATATGAACATATTACAGTTTCAGAAAAAAACAGAAACAAATATATAAAAACTGAATGGTCTATAGAACACAAATCACAAGTCTAATATTCCTAAAAATATAAATCAGCCCATCATTTGAAATACAAATCCTAACAAAGGAAAGAAAATTGAAGTGCAAAAGAAGAAGGAAGATGATAACAGATCTCTTGCTTGCAGAACGCAAGCTAAAACAGAAGGTCAAAACATAGATAAAAAAAAAAATGAAATGTTGTATTATGATGAGGCAGACGTGCCAGAGCAAAAGAAATGAAGAAGAACGAAAATAACAAACAGAAAAGAAGAAGAATAAGGAGAGATGATGCTATGAATTTGGGAAAAGGGATTAGGTCTACAAATATCTGTATCTACACAAACTAAATAAATCTGATAAAATGAATCGTAAAACTGAAGACAAAATGTCAGAACCACTTATTCTATTGATATTGCACAAAAAGGAGGGTTGATATTGTTATAGACAACATCAACCCCTCCATGGTGCGTTGAGGAGGTTTTAAAAAAGAAGAAGAAGAGAGAAATCAAGATTCATCAATGTATGGGTGAAATTCTCAAATGGGGTTAAAATATGAAATATGAATCATCCAGAATTATTAAAATAACAGTAATACACAACATAATAGAAACAAATGATAAAAAAAAAATTTACAGAGGTAAACCTAAAATACAATTAGTAGAGGAAGAAAAGAACGAAAGAGAAAAAGGGGGAAAACCTAGAAATCACGTAAATAAATGAAATCCTAGTGAATCGGTGATGCCATTGCGAGGCATCACCGGTTACCGTAGGCAAGAAAAATGTATTAAATGAAACAACAAATCCACAGTGAATTCAAAAAAAAAAAAAGGCTAAGCACAAAAAATCAAAATACCGATGAGGAATCCATACATAAGCGACCAGTGAAGGCGAAAAATAGATGAATTCAAATTATAAACCTCTATAATACCCACAGAAATTAACAGACAAATGGCATGGAATTAAAAGGAAATAATTGTAAGAACAACAGAAAATCACGGTGCCAATGTGGTGGAATATGACCTCGACACCGATCTGAAGCCAGAGGGCTTACATATCCGGTGTTTAGTCAATCAATAGCAATAGACGTAGAAAATGCAAAGAAGAATAGTGGAAAACGCAACCACAATTAAACAAAAGGAAAGTAAGAATGGGGGACCAACGTTATAAAAATTTTAAAGAAAGAAAAGGACAGAGATTCCTACCTTAGCTTCGTAGCCTGCTGCTGATTTGACCATGCTCCTTGATCAATCGGGGAAAATAAAGATCAAGGAGGGAAAGAGGGGTACTCACTGTGGTTCTGCTACCAGGATGATCGGCTTCCTTTGGCCAGATGGGAGAAAACCAGAGAAAGAAGAAGAGGAGGAAAGGGGGAGAAGAAAACTTAAAGGGAAGAAGAAGTGTCGATGGTGGGGTGAAGAAGCGGTCGATTGAGAGAAGAAGGTAATGGAGGGGTGATCACGGGTCTGGAATGGAGTCCCTTGCGTGCTTCTCTTAAAGGGGGAGAAGGAAGGTTCAAGAGAGAGGGGTTCGGTTGGAGATCGAAGGTGGAGAGGAGGGCAGAGGCAGATGGGCGAAGCAGAGAGAGGGAGAGAGTGCCATGGAGGAGGGTTTCCGAGGGAGAGAATACGAGAGAAATCAGGAGAGAGAAAGAACCACCCATTTTAGGGTTTTTCTCTCTTTTTCAAGTACACCCTTTGATTTTATCGAAATTTCTAAAATGAGGTTTTTTCAAAAGGCTGATTTTTCAAAAAGGTGGTTTTTAAGAGCTTTATTTTTTCCTTTTTGATTTTCCTATTTTTTTGTTCTTTTCTTGAGATCTTCTACATTTTTTGTGTTTTCGAAAATAAAACTCTAGGACTAGGGAAAATGAGAGATTAAAAACTATTTTTGAATTTTCTTTGAGAAATATTTACAAAAGAGGGGTTTTGAGAGAAACGAGACCCGACTGAGGTTTTTGAAGTATTTATAAAAAAATTTGCTTTTAGAACTTTAAGACTTTTCTAAAATGAGGTTTTTATGAAAATGCAGGATTTATTGTAGAACATGCACCTCAAAATGGATTTGGACCCTAGATTGGGTTTGAATCTTAAATTATGATCTGATCTAGATAAAAACATCTGATAAAATTCAAGAAATGAATTTTTTGAATAATAAGAGATCCGGGACAAGAATTGGATCCAGATATCTGATTTGGATCAGAATTTGGGTCAGAAAGAAAATTGAGTCTGGATTCCAGCGAATCCGAGAAATGAAGAGAATTTTAAAAATTGACCCAATTATTCAAAAGACGGAGGTTAAGGGCAAATAAGGAATTTTTGGATTTTTTTTTGGAAAATTTGGGGTGTTCACAGTGAGATAGTGGGACCCACTTTCCTCAAAGTACTTGGTAGCCCAAGACTCACCTTGGGCAGTGCATTTTTTTAAATATTTATTGAGCGAAAATCTTGAAATCAAACCAATAAAGAATAAAACAAGTGAAAACCGTTTAAAATGATTTTGACATGTTGCACGAAAACCACTTACAACACAAAGGTATACAAGTAGGAGCTAAAAAAAGAACAATACCACTAAAGACTTGGAAGAACATTTAGAGGTGACATGAAAGATGGTGAAATGACTAAAGTTTTAGTTTTAGATATACAAGATTTAAGAAATATGACTCTTAAAACTGACTCCATGTAGTTGGGATAAGGCTTGACGATGATGATGATTTATTGAGAGAAAATCTTGGAGCAGGTGATGGGGTTTGAGAGAGATTGACATTGTTGCATAGCTTAACCCCAAGCGGTTAAAACCCCTCAGTCACCGCGCTTGCCCCACCAGGGAGCCTGATGCTCTATTCATAAGGCAAAGGATTCACACCCCAAGTAACCAACTCATGAGATCCTTCAACTTAAATGCCTTAAGCCAAACCGCCTAGCCAGACATGTGGAGTCCTTGTAGGCCACCTTGGCCAGTGCTTGCATTTTATGGAAGAAAAAGGATGTGTGGGTGTCTTTTTTTTTTTTTTTTGAAAGGCAAGCCGGGTTAGGCAGACTCCCCCACCAGTTATTATTCAAACGTATCACTGGGGTTTGAACCTGCAACGTCTCACCACAAGGAGATTGCACTGACAGCTCCTACCAACCATGAGGAGGCCCCGTTGGTATGGGTGTCCTTTTTCTCATGCACTGATTTTTGAGATTCTTATAATAGTAGTCATAAACATGTATAGAAAGGGCAAGGTTATCTACTAGTTGTAGAAGAGGCTTACTAAGATGTCCAATTCTCTGTCCAAAAAGACGGTTTTGTAGGTGAGTTTGGTCGAGTAAATGTCTCACCACAAGCAAGTCCATTGCATGTATTTATCTGCACTACATGTATATTTCAATCATGAGTTAATAAATAGTGAACATTCTTGAGTTGTTAGACATGCAGAAGAGATGTTGTTAGATATATAACTTCCAATTGTCTTTTTGTTTAAATAAATTGGGAAAGGAAAGGGGGTGGTTGGTGACTGACCAGGGGGTCGGGTGCGTCATATTGCTTGCACATCATCCAGGGCACGCCTGTGCCTAGACCCACTGCCATTTGGGCTGCCCACTTTACATAAGCAATGTCGGCCTCATGGTCTCCCCTTTCGTAAGTGTCGTACTCGTTTTCTATCTGTAAGTCATTGACAATATAATCATATACGGTGCAGTCCCCTACCAATCTCTCGGGACAACGTTGGGTGATCGGGGCACACAAAATACAAAAAATCACTAACACGTGTAGCCATTTTATGTGTAAAACACAAATTCACAAATCATAGAAAATCAATATTGGATCTATATCCTCTCTCTCTCTCTCTTTATATATATATATATAGGGTAAACAAGAAAAATATGTAAACTAGTTTGCACCAAGATTTTTATAGGTTTTTTTTTCTAAAATTTTATTGTAAGAATGCAATCTAGATGCTTGGTTTTATAAAATAAGACTCTTAGATCATCCGATTACAATATATAAGAAGGATCTTTAAATGTAACGCCCCAAATTTCAGACTTGCGAACCTTTTCAGAAAAACAAGCAAGAGACTAGAAATATCTCTTTCCTACAGAGTTTGTTTATGAAATCAGCGGAAGATTTTTTTTTGTTAAATCAGAAGGCAAGCTGACAACTTTGGGCACGTTAGCTAAAAGAACCAAAACTCAAAAAATTCGGGTATCCTAAGGAAAATCCGATACAAACCCATAGCGTTCAGGACGCGAGCTAAGTGCAGGAAGAAGAAGTCTTGAAGCCATCTTGCAATCGCGCCATCGCCCATAGTGTACCTAATCATCACTTGTACCCATAGAATGGGTTAGTTTTGCGAAAAACTAGTAGGTGCACAAGAGAGACTACATGAAACTAAATTAAGTACATTTAATTCAGTAGGTTACGCAGTTTAAAGCAAATATGCAGCTAAATAGGTAAGCAATGCAAGCAGGTGAATAGCGCAAACACGTGAGTAGTACAAGCGAATAAGTAGTGCCAGCGAGTAAGTAGTGCAAGCGAGTAAGCAGTGCAAACAGTAAGCAATGCAAACAGTAAGTAAGCAGTGCAAATGCTTAAGTAATGCAAGGGAGTAAGTAAGTAGTGCGAGCGAGTAAGTAGTTCAAAGCAAGAAAATAGTGCAACTGACAAACGCAACATATGATCCATTTGATCGTAAGTTGTGAACTACTACGCAATAAGCTTGTTCTCGTTCCTAGAACGAGGTCTTTGTATCTAATAACCATTAGGACATTGTTTGTCGTTCACTACTTCTAACAGACGCTTTGTCCTGAACAACCTTAATCTATTCTCATCTCTCAAAGTCTTACGCGGCCAACTGCCACCTGTTATGAATCACTAAGGCATCATACTTCCTCAGAAAAGCCCACCCTTCCGTAGAAGGTCCAAAACATAATCACTGACTCAAATCACTAACGATCTTATTCTCACATCTGAGTCCTGCATGTAATCATGCTAAAACAGAAAGCCGAAACTATGAATTCATAGTTGGCTATCACAAACAATCTAAGAAGATCGTCACAACTCACCATAACTTTTTATGGTAAGCAAAAACACAAGATCCACGTTGGATCGCTTGGTCCAGAAAATATACGACCTGACAAGGAATTACCGCCCTAGAGGGTATACTTGTTCTTGGACCATACACTTCCTCACAGGAGTTCACCGCTTTCGCGGCTACCCATTTATGGACAGTGTACATCCTCACAGAGATTTTACCGTTCTAGTCGGATTACCCGATCTGGGAAATGTATAACCTCACAGCGAAACCTTTTGGAAGCCGGTCCCCAACAAATGCCATATCCAATGAAAATCATTGTGATACACGCATCAACGCAAATGACCATTCTCAGGGTCGATAGTCACTATTACAATCAACAAGATCAATGCCGGATCACCTGGTCTGTGAAATGTATAACCTCACAAGGAATTCCGCCCTAGATGGTATACCTGGTATTGGACCATACACTTCCTCACAGGAGTTCACCGTCTTTGCGGCTACCCGTTCGTGGATAGTGTACATCCTCACAGAGAATCTACCACTCTAGTCGGGTCACCTGGTCTTGATCATACACACCCTTGCAGATAATCCTTTAGAGATCAGGTCCTCAACAAATACCATACTTAGTGATACACGCATCTATACAATCGACTGCTCTGAACAATTAACCGTTCTTGGGTCGGTAGCCACAATATGGGCACAAGCATGTATAGCAGCATTATGCATCGTATCACTTCACATAGAAGCATATAATCCTATGCATCGTACTATTGCCACAAGGAATATTGCAATCCTCAAATAGGACCTCAAAGTATGCGTAAACGACACATGATAACACACAGATATGGCAATCCAGTTGATTCTATAGGCGAAGAGTAACTAACTCTATCTGTCAGCCAAACAAAACAACTGAATAAGACGAGCACTCATAACAATGCTCGTAAAACATATAATTATCATCAAATGGTTTAGTCCATCAATAAGTAATTAAATTAGTCGTAAGGCATAAACCATTGCATCACAAGCCATTCATAAGCAATCATATGACAACAGTTATATCACAATATGTAAGCAGTTTATAAGACAAGTGGCCACATCAATCCTAGTTGCCACCAGTTCGTAGAGTATGAGCTGTATGCAATCACATCAATCATAAGAGATGCAAGCCAAGAAGTGTTACGCTACAATAAGCACCAAACAATTTCACCAAGGGATAAAGCAAGTCACATGCTAATATATAGCATCTAGCATAATGCTATTATTATAAGCATTTAACTAGTATAAGAAGCTCCTTATTACTCCGCAAAGAACTGCATAAGCAGTTAACCAACTAGAGTAATGCCTTGACAGGCGTGCACAACTCAACGAGTAGCATACTGAACTACCGAGCAAGCAAGCGATTGACCAGTGTGAACAGACCTTATGTTTCGATATTACTGGCCTGTGGGTACGCATAGGCAAAACATAGAAACAACTGAGACTACCTCGGGCGTCTATTATTCTACGTATTTTCAATAACTCGAATAGCTAGTTGAGTCCGCTCTAAAGGGGACAACTTTAGCCGAGAGAGGATTCCCCAGAGGCTGAAAAGCAGTGCCACGGATGCATCCAACTTCTGCAGAAGTGTTGAGCTAACTTGTGTAGCCCCTTTTCCCTTAACTCCAATGACTGAGGAGGCCAGATCATTGCCCGTGGGGTGGTTGTTAACAACCTGTCCATTGGAGTTTTGTACCGCTCTGTCCTCTCCCTTGACAAAACAACCAGAAGTGAATGAGTGCATTAGGGGTTGCTTAACTAACGACCCATCTTATGCTGTGGTCTTTAAACCACTCGAGCATCTTTCCTGTGAAGGTGGATGTGAGGCCATTTATGTGATTACATCATTTTGCATTTAGCACTGTTCGAGGTCGCATGACCGTCTTATCCGATCATCGCAGTACTAAACGTGTCGTGCACGACTACAAGTACTCTAGGATGAAGGGGGTATAGCTCCTCAATAGAAGCCTCAACAGGAGTGTTTCACAAAGATGTAAAGTTTATCAACTTTACTTTATCTTTTGAAACAACAGTACTTTGTGCCAACATTATGCATGTGATTATCTCGAATCACATCCACTATCGAGGTATCTACATGTCTCGCATGACTCGATACTGGCCTTGATAGACGGGATACGGGTTTCTCAATAGAACACCCGCTAAGAAGTCCGCTCGAACCCCCAATTCGGGATCACCCGAGATATGCCAAAAAGGTGAGCAGAACCAACCAGTCACATCCTTCCAAATGCTTCAATTTGGAGCAGTCTTTGATGCTTTTGCGCAGCTTCCTAAAATCTCAAATCGACTCTGCAGGACTGCGCACACGAAGAGCCAGGATCCTTGCGAGGTATCCCTCTCCTTAGACGAAGGTGTATCGCCAGCTCTCGACTGAGCTCTTGTCGCAAGAGGGAGAGTGGTAAATGCCCCTTGCATCCTCCACGAGGATGCCTTTAAGGCATATGAAAAGAGAAAGAACATGCACGTCATCTGCAATAGCAAGGCAGAAACAACACATGCAAAAGCAAGAGCCTAGCACAAAGCGCGACGGCAAAGTAAAGACTATAAGCAGGAGTGCAACGCAGAACCTTTGCACGATGCGTGACGACAAAGTAAAGGACAAGGATCGTGAAACCACATCCTTGAGTTAAATGCGTACTCGTATAAATATATATATATATATATATATATATATATATATATATATATAATAGTCCCTTTTTAGTTAATTGAACTTAATTCAATTGTTTAAGTCTTCTGTGCAATCTTCCCCTG
The DNA here is from genome assembly GCF_984573655.1 of Nuphar pumila. Lineage (NCBI taxonomy): Eukaryota > Viridiplantae > Streptophyta > Magnoliopsida > Nymphaeales > Nymphaeaceae > Nuphar > Nuphar pumila. The sequence goes on along the minus strand of NC_143262.1, from coordinate 50,661,993 downwards.
CCTTTGAGAGTTGCAAGCTTGCTGGTGTCTGCAAGTGTAAGCGATGAATGACTCGTGTCGCAGAGCTCGAGCAGGATCCGTCGCACAAGCTGCAAAAGTAATAATCTTAGCAAGCTAATCCCAAAATAGAAGGTCAGGAGCACTGTCATCGTTCTGACGTAAGGGAAGCAGCGACAGGGGCATCGTGCACATGCGCATCTGCTATAAGCACAAGGAGCAGAGGCAAGGCCACAAGCCCCTACTGACATGCTGTCAGCAAACAATGGGGAGGCAGGATTGCGCCCCTGCCTTATGAAGGCAACGAGGGAAGCCAAGGCGTCGCTCTGCTTGCCAGAAGAGCAAAGAGACAGGGGACCAAGCCCTCACCCGTTTGCAAAAAGAAGGAGGCAGGAGGCTTCACCCTGCCTGCCGAATACACCAAGAGGCAGGGGCTTGGCCCTTGCCGGTCGAGCATGTAAATAAACAGGGGGTAAAGCCTCTGCCTGACGCCCGAGAAGAGGGAGTAGGGAGGGGCTCGACCCCCTCCTTTGCCGTAACAGGTAGCAGGGAGGGGGTCGCCCCCTCCCCTACCGTACCAGTAAGTAGGGAGGGGCTCGGCCCCTCCTGCATACTGCGAAGGCAGGGAGGGACGATCCCTCTCCTATAAAGATTGAAGGCAAAGAGGGCTCGAGCCCCCCCCCCCACCCTACGATAAATAGAGGCAGGGAGGGTCGGACCCTCCCCTGCGCACCTAAATAGGGGAACCGAAAAATGGACAGGGGCCTTCAGCCCCTGCTGGAACAATAAAAAGGGCAAGGGTCGATGGCCCCTGCTAGGAAAATTAGCAGAGAGAGAGAGAGACGTAGGAGCCCCCTACGGCTTTTAGAAGAGGAGGCAGGTGCCAAAGGCCCATGTCGGCTTGCTTAACCTCAAAATGAGACAACGAGGGGTGCTCGACACCACCCACTAGGGAGACCCAGAGCGAGAGGCAAGGGGGGAGTCCCCCTGCCGACGAGTGACGACGACAGGGGGCTTTGCATCCTGTCAGTCGACCCAAAGAGAGAAACAGAAGGGGAGTTCCCCTGCCGACGACGCGGGGCTCAGCCCCCCTGTCGGTCGATCCTGAAAAAGGCAGGAGGGGTAACCCCCTTCTGATAAGAGGCGACGACAGGCGGCTCTTCCCCCTGTCGGTCGATCTCTCACGGAGAAGAAGAAGAGGAGGCGGAAGAAAAAGAAAAGAGGAGGGGAGGTGGGTGCGTACCTGGGGGTCGCTGGAGAGGAAGGCGGTGGCGGTGGGTCGCCGACACCTTCACAGCAAAGAGAAGGAAGGAGGTGGCTAACGGCGAGTCTGGGGGTCGTCGAGTAGAGAGGCATCGCCGACGAGGGTTATTGTTGGCACGATTGTTGGAGCTCGAAGGGCGCCTGTAGGCTTCCATCGTCGTCGCCCGACTGTCATGGAACAGAGAGAGGAGTGGTAAAGTTGTGAGGTATCGGGGAGAGAGAACGGTAGAGGAAGAAGGGGGCGGGGGTTCTCTTTGAAACCCCTGCCTCGCTGTCTTTAAAACATGGGAGGCGATGCCTCCATTTCGGTTCGGGTCCGGATCCGACCCGAATCCAAACTTAATTTTTTTTACTCCGATTATTACATCCTACCCTCCTTAAAAGAATTTTGTGCACGAAATTACCTTGGCCTACATTAGTAAAAATACAAGTCAGGATAATTTTCCTTAATATTTGACTAAACATCAGCAGAATCTTCGTTCGAGTTCTTTACCATTCTTGTAAACAAAAGTTACCCAAGAACAAAATCTCAGGAAGCTCAAAAAAGAAGCCAAAAACATTCATACTATTCATGCGTAACATGAGTAGTTTACAAAAACCCAGCAACGCTGGTATATAAGCGGAACGTGTCAAGCTATTTAGCTTAACAACCCTAAAATACACCCACAAAGCAAGAAGAAAAGTATACTTACAGCGTGATGCAGATGCTCAATGGTCAAGAATCCTTACTTCCCTTAGCTCTGATACCAAGTTGTAATGCCCTAAATTTAAGACTTGCGAACCTTTTCAGAAAAAACAGGCAAGAGACTAGAAATATCTCTTTCCTACAAAGTTTGTTTATGAAATCAGTCAAAGATTTTTCTTTTGTTAAATCAGAAGGCAAGCTGACAACTTTGGGCACGTTAGCTAAAAGAACCAAAATTCACAAAATTAGGGTATCTTAAGGAAAATCTGATACAAACCCATAGCGTCCAGGACGCGAGCTAAGAGAAGGAAGAAGAAGTCTTGAAGCCATCTTGCAATCGCGCCATCGCCCGTAGTGTACCTAATCATCACCTGTACCCATAGAATGGGTTAGTTTCCCAAAAAACTAGTAGGTGCACAAGAGAGACTACAGGAAACTGAATTAAGTACATTTAATTCAGTAGGTTACGCAGTTTAAAGCAGATATGTAGTTAAACAGGTAAGCAATGCAAGCAGGTGAATAGTGCAAATGCGTAAGTAGTACAAGCGAATAAGTAGTGCAAGCGAGTAAGTAGTGCAAGCGAGTAAGCAGTGCAAATGCGTAAGTAATGCAAGCGAGTAAGCAGTGCAAATGCGTAAGTAATGCAAGCGAGTAAGTAGTTCAAAGCAAGGAAACAATATAACTGACAAACGCCGCATACGATCCATTTGATCGTAAGCTGTGAATTACTACGCAATAAGCTTGTTCTCCTTCCTAGAATGAGGTCTTTGCATCTAATCACCATCAGGACATCGTTTGTCACTCAGTACTTCTAGCAAACGCTTTGTCTTGAACAACCTTAATCTATTCTCATCTCTCAAAGCCTTACGCGGCCAACTGCCACCTGTTATAACTCACTAAGGCGTCATACTTTCTCAGAAAAGCCCACCCTTCCGTAGAAGGTCCAAAACATAATCACTAACTCAAATCACTAACTCAAATCACTAACGATCTGATTCTCACATCTGAGTCCTGCATGTAATCATGCTAAAATAGAAAGCCGAAACTATGAATTCATAGTTGGCTATCACAAACAATCTCAGAAGATCGTCACAGCTCACCATAACTTTTTATGGTGAGCAAAAACACAAGATCCACGTCAGATCGCTCGGTCCAAAAAATATACGACCTGCCAAGGAATTACCTCCCTAGAGGGTGTACTTGGTCTTGGACCATACACTTCCTCATAGGAGTTCACCGTCTTCGCGGCTACCCGTTCGTGGACGTGTACATCCTCACAGAGATTTTACCATTCTAGCCGGATTACCTGATCTGGGAAATATATAACCTCAAAGCGAAACCTTTGGGAAGCCGGTCCCCAACAAATGCCATATCCAATGAAAATCATTGTGATACATGCATCAACGCAAATGATCGTTCTAAGGGTCGATAGCCACTATTACAATCGACAAGATCAATGCCAGATCACCTGGTCTGGGAAATATATAACCTCACAAGCAATTCCGCCCTAGATAGTATACCTGGTATTGGACCATACACTTCTTCACAAGAGTTCACCGTCTTTGCGGCTACCCATTCGTGGGCAGTGTACATCCTCACAGAGAATCTACCACTCTAGCCGGGTCACCTGGTCTTGATCATACACGCCCTTGCAGATAATCCTTTGGAGATCAGGTCCTCAACAGATACCATACTCAGTGATACACGCATCTATACAATCAACTGCTTGCGATTGTCTAAAGGACTCGAGCATGATGTGTTGGAACTCGAATGAGTTCACTGTGGACTTCTGTAAAGCAGAAGTGTTGGGATTTCCTGCGAGAGATCCTTGCCTCTCTCATCGTAGTTATACTTTTGAACAGGTACACTGCATACTATGATAAGTAGGATGAGAGGTCTATGTCTACCTCGAACATGCAGTGGCATGTGTTTTAGATCACAAGAGTGATGTTTCTACCCTCACTACGGGTTGGCCCCTCTCATCATGGTTGTACATTTGAATAGGTATGCTGAGTAGGATGAAAGGTGCGTGGTTGCCTCGAATGCGCAATGGCGCGTATAATTCACCTAAATAACTATCATGCGCCTTCACAGGCAAGATGCTCGATTGGGTTGAAAGACCACAACTTGCAGAATGGAACGACGGTTAAGAAAACCCTTCATCATGCTCATTCAAACTGGTTCATCAAGAGAGAAGATGAATGTTACAAAACTTCGATGGACAGTCATTAATGGCAATCTCGGGCAAAGATCTGACCTTCCTCAGTCATCGAAGGTTAGGGGAAATCCTTCAGGCCACTTCTGTAGAAGTTCGGATGCGCATCCATTGGGCCTTTGTTTGCCTTTGAGGATTTACTGTCTTGGTCACAGGTCTTTCCCTTAGGAGCGGACTCAGTCAGTCATTCAGGGTATAATAAAATATATAGCATAACAGACCCCCGAATCAATCTCGGTTGTTTCTACGTTTTGCCTTGTGCGTACCCACAACGGCCTGCTCATAATGAGACAAGATATAACTTATACACATGATCATAATATATGTGTGTTGTGACATGCATTACTTGCTTGCTTGTTAGCTCGGTAATTTGGTATGCTACTCGTTGAGCTATGTACGGCTGTCGAGGCATTATCCTTGTTGGTTAAACTGCTTACGCAGTTCCTTGCTTAGTAATAACTAGCTTCTCATACTAGTTGATTGCTTATCTTGTGTAGCTTATGAATTGCTTGTGATGCAATAGCTTGTGCCTTAGAATTAATGTAGCTATTTGCCGATAGACTGAGCCATCAAATGGTACTTGTATATGTATTACGAGCGTCATTATGAATGCTTGTCTTATGCTATTGCTTTTCTTGACTGATGGATATAGTTAGTTACTCTTCACCTATAGTATCTGTTGGAGTGCTATGGTTGCTTGTTTAATACTATGGTTCTCACTGCTCTTATATGTAGTTGTTTGCTTTGCTAGAGTTTTGCTTACTCCACAATACTTTTGTTAGATTTGCTAGTCTTATTTTTCCTGCTTGATCTAGCGATTATCTTGCTTATTGCAGCCTTTGTTATTTCTTGTTTTTTGCACCCATACTAGTCTGTTGTGAGACTGACCCATTTTCATGGGCAGAGGTAAACAAGTTATCCTACTTGCGATGGCACGATGACGTGATGCGTTCAAGGCAAGGCCCTTTCCTGATGTTGTGTTTCTTGGGGACTCTTTTGATAGATGTGGTATAATGTTTCTTTGAAAGCATCTCTTCTGATTAGAACTCTGAATTTCTAAAATTGCATTATCAAATAGTAGTTCTTTTCATTACAAAAAGACTGAATACTTGAATTGCAAATTGGTTTATAAAGGGAAAGTCTGCATTTGTGTTGTAATGAGCCCAAAGTCTTGGGACTTGCTATTTTTGAACCTAATCTTCCGTTGAACTTCTGTTTCAAACTCTGATAAGTGATTGATTTTCAAAGCTTTCAACCTTTCTCATAAAAGGTTTCAAGTCCACGATTTTGGGGTGTTACACCTACGACATCAGAGGCCCACATAGAAAATGGCCATAGAGAGACCACAAACTATAAATATGTTGCTGGAGCATGAATAGAAGGCACATGCATCTGGCATTGAATACACTTCTTCACAAAATGGTAGCAGTCTTGTTGCATATTTTTTCAATAGTAACCTGCTCAGATGATTTGCTTGACAAGGGTTTGGTAGCCAACGTGGCCACCACAAATGCCTTTGTGCACCTCCTGCACAACTTCTTTGGCTTCGTCTTTGTCTAAGCATCTGAAATACTCAGAACTGAATCCATGACAATAAAGGACATTGGCCAGAATGAAATATCGGGCAGACATACGCTGGATTGCTCGCTGCTCTTTCTTTGAGAGTTCTGAAGAAAATTTGTTTGTTTCTATGAAGTTCTTGATATTGTAATACCAAGGCTTCTTTTTTTGCTCAGCTTGGTTTACTTGTTCTGTTGGAAGGAAGACGGGTTGGTCAAGTCTACCAATTTTAAAGGAGCAACAAGATTCTCCATTTTTAAATGCCATAATAGAGCCTAGGTTGGCTAGGCTATCAGCCACTTGATTGCAATCTCTCTTGATATGGAAGAGCTGAAATTCTTCTAAATTGTTGGCAAGAGCTGAGATGATCTTTTGATATGGAAGCAGTTTCTGATCCTTGACTTGCCATTTGGCCTGAACTTGATCGACAACTAGAAGTGAGTCGCCATAGGCATGCACTCTTTTGACATTGAAGTCTAGTATAATCTTTAGACCTTGAATTAGAGCTTCATACTCAGCCATTTTTGGGTGAATTGGAAATCTAACTTGAGAGAAAATGGAATCATCTCTTTCTCAAGAGTGATTAATAAGATCTCAATGCCTATTCCAGCCATATTCTTGGAACCGTCAAAAAATAAATTCCATACTGGATATTATTGGATATTACATATTTGCTCGTCAGGGAAGTCATCTTCGACTTTCACTTCTTCTACCAGAGGAAAGTCAGTCAATTGATCAACAATTGATTGCCCTTTAATTGATTGTTATGAGACATATTTTAAGTCATACTGCATCAGTAAGACTTGTCATTTGGCGATTCATCCACTAAGAAAAGGTTGCTCTAGGATGTACTTGAGAGGATCCTATCGTCACAAAATTTTTCCCGCCTTCCCTTCCTTGCGGAAGAGAGAGAAAAATGTTTTCGCGATTCAAACTTGTCCGGATTTTGGAAATTATTTTGAAATACTCGCCTCCATTTTGAAAATTCTGGGAAAATCCATGGGATGGGGCTCGACCTGTCGGTACGAGGTTCGACCGTTCCTGCCGCCTTTAACAGGGGTAATTGAACCAAGGACCAAAATTGTGCTTGACTTAGTGAAATTATCGAAATTGTGTTCTATCTTAAATGCACAGAGAATTCAGGCATGTGCTATGAGATTTTGGAAAATGCCAGTTGGAAAATATGATGTATGCTTAGAAAATATTTGGAGTTGAAAGCATTTCTCAGGAAAATGGTGGAAAGTCAATTTCTCAAGAAACTCAGACGAAGAAGTTTTGAAATCTCGAGAAAGTTTATAAAGATTTGGAAAATCATGAATGGTTGAAAATCCTGGGAAAATAGAAGTGATTCTTGAGAAAAAGGTGAACATTTGAAAAGGGAAGCACTTCTCAGGAAAACTCGGACTTTGAGAATTTTCTTAGGAAAATGATGGAAAATTTATAGGAAAACTCATTGGAGAAGAAAATTCAAAACTCAGGAAATTAAAATCCTGAAAATATTGTCCTTGAAATATCTGAAAATCGATTTTTTGGTTCTTGGGAAAGATGAAAATTCCTTTTGAAAATGGATCTTAAGAAAATAACTTTTAAGGAAAATCACGGGAAAACTTTGATTTGGGGAAATCCAACTCCGAATATCATCATAGTTCCTTGAGAAATCGATTCCATGAAGTGAAAATCTCTTGAGAAAATCATGAGAAAAACAGATGATGTAGATGATTTGAATGAATGAATGCACTTTGAAAAGATTTCTGAAAATTTGGTTGGAAAATGTGTATTAAACCAAAGTAAATCCTTCACATATTCTGACTGTGGTCATGAATATGTTCAGAGTTTATTTGAGTTAATTCACAATATTTTAAAAATTTAGAAATATGATGTGCATCTTTAAGATAGCCTAAGAGTGTAGGCTCAATGTAACTGGTAGAAAGATGATGGATCTGGGTCTTGTCCATATTCCGACTAGGGCCGTAAATATGGACTCCACCGAGTTCATCAACTCTCTAAGAGTTGGTGCACGTGCCATTCGTGTTCATCCACAGTGAATTTTGAAAATTGAGATATATGAATCATAGAATCAGGATATTACAGGAATCAAACTACATGAGATGCATCCTAATCTAAGCAGTAAAAGTAAATATTATTCCAAGGTTGATTATTACATCTCCGACATAAATCAAAATAAATGAAAGACATAGTGTAGAGAGAATCAGCATCCTCCAGCTTTTCCTGCAAAATGAGAATTAATACAAGGAAACCAAGGGAATGGGTATATATACTATGTACAACAAAGATATACATGTAGATATAGAAATATTTGAATTTATGATAAATGATATATGGTAATGAAGATATATTTACAAAAAGTAAAAGAAAAGAAAAATATATGTGACAACAAGTGCACATGAAGTGATATATATATATATATATATATATATATATATATATATATATATATATATATATATATATAAGTATATATATGTATATATATATATACATATATACGTATACATCTAGGTAGATATACATAGATATAATATATATATGGATATATATATACATGTAATGAGAAAATATACATATTGATAGAAATTCCATATAATGGGTAAAATCAGAAAATATAGGTATATACAGTTTCTGTAGGTGATTTTACACAGCCGTATTTCCCAAATTACAAGATAATTTTCGATAAAAATGGGTATGGAGCTTCCCTATATATCAATAACGAAGCTTGTAAAAGATGGTCAAGAGATCATGAACGGATATGGATATATCTGTTCGTGAAGGTGGTTGTTTAACATGACTGCACTCCTGCAGCAGAAAAGATGAATATAACATATACAATGCAGTGGAAGGAACATGGGTAGCGACAAGACCAAATGCAAAGGTATAACCTGTGGCGGGTATCTCTCTTAAATGTTTATACAAGATAGGCGTGGGTCTCATATCCTAGCCATGGGTTTTCATGCATAACGGTTGTTTTGCTCCAATAGTCAGATTCGGTGAGCTGAATTTCATTTTACAATATGCAAAAAAATCTGTGTAGAATGAGGCTTAACATTTCATTTTACAATATGCAAAAAAAGAAACCAATGAGCACCTGAAATAAAGCATCTATACAGACAACATGAACTTGTTAAAAATCTCATATGTCCAGCATCTACAAAAAGCAGAAGGACAACTTGGTGTTAGTGGGACGGGAATATCTGTAACAAGAAACTTTTCAGGCCTATCCTATAGATAAAACAAATCACTGTCCTGATGATCAAAATATAGAAAATTTGTTAGAGCTGGGCCAATAATGTACTTCTGAAATGGATTAACCATGCCATGTGCAAAAATGACATGAGGAATGAGCTTTCAGTAGATGCTAGGAGCAAATCTATGACATCAAAAGAGCTAATATGCGTGGCATCCAGCAACTATGGCTGTGACAATAAGACCTATACACAACACAAGAAAAAAAAATGCTATTAAACCTTAGGTATTTACTATATGATACAACAATGGAAATGATATAACAGTATGTCAGTAGAGTAAAAAAAAAAAAATTTAGATGTTACAGATGGTGGAATTAGCTTAAGTGACTAAAAAAAAAAAAGGGGACAGCAAGAGGACATGCATGTGGCTACACAGGAAGTTGGAAAGTGGGCCTGGGTGATGCTGTACAGGAGTATCTCACAGACTCTACCTATATTTGCCCTACTACTATGAAGAAAACAGAGCATGTTGGGGTAGATGGATACAATGTTTTGGATAATATGCATGTGCTGCGCAGGGTTCACCTGGACCTTTTGAGCTTGCTGTTAGCTCCAGTGTCGAGGTCTTCTGCCATTATTACACTTACCTGGGTTGTGGATGCTGTCATGAAAACTCAAAGAAATGCCATAGATGAAGTCATAGATCCAAACTGTTGAAACAACCTCTGTGTTAGGTAATAGGATCACTTGCGGAACAATCATCATCAGAGAAATGCCAAGTACAGGAGGATTTACTGTATCCTCTCTCTACATTCTCCAAAACACCACTAAAATTAATACCACCAGACATCATTTGCATGTCACCAATACAGAACGGAACAACAATCAATCTCATAGACTCGAAAATCAGAAAGATAACAACATTTGACAAGTGGAAGCCGATTAAAGAGTGACAACACAAGCTCCACCCGATGAGTTCCTCATCCCCACAAAGAAATTATAGTGATAGGGAAATGTAAGTCATAGATGAGTAAAAGTAGCTATCAAAACAACAAATGATACAAGATAAAAGGAGTGAATGGTCAACCTAATGGTTAGCATCGCAATGAACTCAAATCAAATATTAATGTTGTTAAAAAGATGCTCTGCAAGAAAAAAAAAAAAGGAAGAAAGGTCTAATGACAAAGAGGCTGCTTTCACAAATCGAAAATAGCATAAAATCCAGATGCTTACACTGATGGATAGGGAAATGAAAGCAAAGTCAGATGGGCTGGATGTTAATGCTCTGGTTAAGAACATTGTTTACTGTATGATGAGCTCTGTAAGCTATCATTTTATTCCATCGTATATAGGTATTTTCAGCAATACCCATGTGATTTTGTGAAAACCGATGACATGCCAAAGTTTCCAAAACTAACTTAAAACAGGAAAACCATATGACAGCGAGGATATTGACACAGCTGACGTCTGAGGTCCTCGTTGCTGCGTTTTCAAAGATGGATAACTGAAATTTACTCTAAAAGAGATCACATAACCGACTGGGTTAGACATACACATGAAAGCCTTGAACTGAAATAAAGAGATCATTTTGAAAAGTCCATGATATCATAGTGAATCATGTGAGAGTTTTGAAATAGGGACTCGATGGAGCCAAGAGCTTTAGAACTGAAATGAGAATGCCATTGAGGGGCGTTATCATTTCTTAATGCACTGAATAAACCTGGAATATAAACCAACCTGAGATCTAATTCTTGTAGATGGAGAGTAAGACAGAAAAGAAAAGGAAAAAAGAAGAAAGAAAAAAAAAAAAAAAAGAAAGAACGAAAAAGAAAAAGAAAGGGCCTTTACCTTGGTTCGGCAGAGGTTGAAGGTGTGCTTCCTAACAGGGTGAGCTGACCCTCCAGAGGTATATGCAAGAGCTTCTGAGTGCCAATTGTTGAAGACTCGTCTTTCCTTTGGAGTGTGTTGTTGGACTGCTTCTGCTGCTGAGCTGAAGACACGGCTGGTCTCCTGCTGATGGGCTGAAAAGGAGGAGAAAGTAATCGACTGGGTTGAAGAAGATGAGAGCAGACACCCCTTTGAACGATAGATGGCTCAAGTTAAGGGTAATCGCCCCCCCTTTTGCTGGGCCTCCATCTTTCTTTAATAGCCAATCTTTCAAAACCCCCTCCTTTTCCTCCCCTTTAGCCGATCTTGATAGCTTTTAACAACAAACTTTTAAAAAAAATTGAAATCCTTTTGAGAAAGGGGGCTCGCCGTTTTGAGAGGGGGTGACTCCTATTCTTCAGCTGGTATTTGAAACTTAGGTAAAGTGAAGTTTTTGGTAGGGTTTTCACGGTGGCTCCATTTGGGGTTAAAACAAAATGAAACGAAAGTAATAGGAGAAATAAAATTTTTTTTAAGGTGGTGCCACCTCTAGTGAAAACTTATTTCCTTTTGGCCAAGAGTCTTAGTGGGGTGCCACCTATGTGGGCCCACTAAATATTTTATTAGAATTGAGTTAAAAACAAGCTTTTGTAGATCGGTGCCACTTTCGAGTGGGCACTATTTTGGAAATAAGGGAAAATTTTGAGAATTTGAGTGTGACACCACCTCGAGGCGGGTCCCACATCCTTTATTTGAAATAAGAGCCAAATGAGATCTTTTGGAATTTTCACAATAATAGGCTAGTTTTGGAAAGCACGAAGCAAAATTTGTCTTGATTTCAAAACTTGGAAGAAAATGGTTCTTCGGGGCAAAATTTTGAAAGAAGTAGGGAAATTCGGAGCCTTTTTGTAAAAGTTTGAAATAAGATCTTATGAATTTTGAAATTGTGTCCCCTCTTTCCAACTGATGAAATTTTGAAAATTTCAAAACCATCCAGATTGTTTTCTTGAGAAAAGTTTTCATAATTCGAGGTCCTGGGGGTAAAATGGGAAGAATTGATAATTTTGAAAACCCAGGGTTTTAAAATCTATTTTGAAAAGTTTAGAAATCAAATCTGGATTGACAATTTTAAAAATCAGGAGTTTCAGATCTCGAAATGACATGCTGTGCAGTGAAATGATATGAAATGCTCATGCAATGCTATGCAAAGACAGGTTCTACAAGATCGCCACTCTGAATTTGAATTTGAAAATTCGGACTTTTGGTTAGGCATGAGATTTTGAGGATTTGCAATTTGAAGGTGTCTCTGAGTCTAAATAGAGAAATTTTGAGACTCGAGAATGGAATTTAGGACTTTCTACAAGGTTCAATCTTGGAAAATGACCATTTTGCCCTTCATTGGTTCCGGAGAACCGAAATGTGATGATTGGTGGAAATGTCAAGAAGGTGAGTGAAAATTTGGGGTGTTTACAGATGCCTCTCTTTGCTACTAAGCCGGCTCATGGCTGAGCTTAGTGGCAAAGAAAAACACACCAAATTTGGGCTATATAAAAATATGCCCCAGTTAGAAGGAACTGACTGGGTATGAAGAAATTAGCCCGAGGAAGATGGTGGATATGGAAGCGAAAAATGGAGAGAAAAGACTCACTCTGTGAGAGTGAAATTCAGGTTTATGCTCTTAACCTGGATGGGACAGAAATACCTCGTATGGAACGAAGCTCAGGTTTTAACCCTTGACCTGATTGGGGAATGGAATATCTCATCGAAATGAGACTCAGGTTTGTACCCTTAACCTGATTGGGCGGACGATGAAATACCTCTTTGATTGAGGCTCAGGTTTATACCATTATCCTGATCGGGCGAAAAATGGAATACCTCTTTGATTGAGGCTCAGGTTTATACCCTTATCCTGATCGGGCGAAAAATGAATGGAATCCTCGAAAGGAGAGACCATGATGGAACCTTCGGATCTTGCATAATAAATCCGACAGGGTTTTTGCAAAAGGAACGAAAATGGGGTCCCTAAAGCTTGAAAAGGGATTGATTTTGGGCGCTTCATTGCTGAGACTAAATAGCTTTTGAAATTGCCTTTTGCTGGAAATGATTGGTGGTTCGACCTCGAACCGAAATGGGACTGTCTATGGTGGGACAGTGGGGACACAGGGAAGTGTGCAAATCTAAGAGTTCATGCTCTCAGAGAAGGGAAAGAATCAAGTCCTTAGGAGGGATTTAAAATTGGTGTCTAGATGTATCAAAGACGGACATCACGCTCTCACTTCACGTCAGAATAGCTAGAAAATATTGTCAAAATATTGAGAATTCTGTTGTTGATTCAAATTTTTTGAAAATGTTGCATATTGTTGCAAAGATATTCTTTCTCTTCTACCTAAAGTATTACCTCCAAACAAGGTTCACTTCGTAGAATCGAGATTGGAAATCCAAATTGCTTGCGATTGACCTTCTTCAAGGAAGCTATCAATTTCCTTGATATGAGCAGAAAAGAGAATTTGATATTGTGAAAGCAGTTGATGAAAGAGTATTGATAATAGAATTTCACAAATTTAAAGAAGATTCTTGATAGATTTGGCAGTTTGATATCCTGAGAGCTTCTCTCCTGATAATCTTTCTGCACTCTTTTGGCTCTCTGGTGTTTTGGCTACATTCTCCTTCATTTTGGAGATGTTCTTACTTTTTCTCTCTTTCTTTTTCCTCTCTTTCTCTCTTTTGGAAGGGTACGTCACAAGCTCTTTCATCTTGGAGATGTTTCGATCCTTCTTGGACGATGGGTTTGAAGATCTTTGGATGATAGCTGAAATTAAATATCTTTTAGGGATTGTCGGGAGGTTCATCGCATCTGCCTTCATCTCGACAGTGCTTTGGACTTTCCCTAGAAGGATCCATCACAAACTCTGTCATCTTGGAGATGTTTCAAATCTTCTTTGGCCCCGGGAGTCTACTCGCTTAATTCACCTTCATCTTGACGACAGGTGAGAGATCCCTTTTGCGGATATTTAATTACAGCTTAGGTGATTTGGAGGAGACAGGGCTTGGATAAATGCTCTCTTTTCTAGCACTCAGGATATTTCCACTGCCTCATTTTACAAGAATAATCTTTAAAGATGTGCCATTGACTGCGATCAATATCAATCATCCATGGCTTTTCACTAACATTGAATCTTCTTTTGTGGCCATATCGAGGATTTATTCTTCATCCTTTTGGGTTGGCCAATAGAAAGAATTTGAGTTTTGAATCTCTTTTTGCAAAAGCTTCACTCTTTTGGAAGTAATGCTAAAAGTAAACCGAGATAGAGATTTGTGCAATAAAGACACTTAAATCAACAAATAATTTGATTGACAAATTGACAAAATTTTCTTGAAATCTTTGGTAAAAGTGAGCATTTGAGGTCCGGCTCAACACATCCGTGACGAAAATTCTCCTCTCTTTTTCCCCAAAAAGAGAGACACAGGCTTAGCCCTTACCTGAATGGGAAATGGGAAATACTCCTCTCTTCCCTGAAGAGGAGGTGTTTGCAAAACGAACTTTCGAAGAGAAATTAAGCTTTCGTCAAAGCTCCCTAGTATTAGGTTTCTCTTATGGAAAGGGGGCCGATAATAGTGAGGTCTGAAAATTGGGTCATGAGAGGAACGAGTTCATCACACTCTCCCTAAAGAGGGTCCTCCATGACGAAAATGGCCTAGTATGAAATTGGGGGGTCACAAGAAAAGCGAGTCTCCGTCGAGCCTCTCCCTTTAAAAGGGTTCCTTGTGTGAAATTGGAAATTGTTTTGCAAACAGTTCACAAAGACGCGAGTCCCTTCAAACTCTCCCTGAAAAGGGGCTAAGTGAACGAATTGGATAGCATGCGAAAAGAACGAGCTCCCTCGAACTCTCCCTAAAAAGGGTCTCTCGCAAGAGAAAATGATTGAAATTGGATATTGAGATTGATTGACCCAAAGGTCGAAATTGAAAATTAAAAAATTGGTTGCTGAAAATTGAATGACCAGAAGGTCGAAATTGGATGACCTGACGGTCGAAATTGAGAATTGAGTGACCCGAAGGCCGAAATTTGGAAATTGATTGACCCGAAGGTCAAAAATTGGAAATTGATTGACCAGAAGGTCAAAAATTGGAAATTGATTGACTCGAAGGTCGAAATTTGGAAATTGATTGACCTGAAGGTCAAAGATTGGAAATTGATTGACCCGAAGGTCGAAAATCGGAAATTGATTGACTCGAAGGTTGAAATTTGGAAATTGATTGACCCGAAGGTCGAAAATTGGAAATTGATTGACCCGAAGGTCGAAAATTGAAAATTGGTTGACCCGAAGGTCGAAAATTGGAAATTGATTGACCCGAAGGTCGAAATTTGGAAATTGATTGACCTGAAGGTCGTAAATTGGAAATTGGTAATTGAAATTAAGAATTGGAAATTGGGTGACCCAGAGGTCAGAATTGGAGAATTGCCTGATTTGAAGATTTAAATTGGAATTTGGAGGGCAAAATATCAAATTTGAGCAATTGACAGACCCTGATGATTGAAATGGCTTGAATCAACAAAGGAGAATGATGAGTTCGAGTCAGAGCTCGAATAAAATACAGAGATCGCGAGTCGGAACCCGGATCAACACAAGAAAATAAAAAGCTTGAATCAGAGCTCGAATGATGTAGAGAGATCACGAGTTGGAACCCGGACCAACAAAAGAAAATGAAATGCTTGAATCTGAGTTCGAATGAATAAAGAGATCTCGAGTCGCAACCCGGATCAACAAAAGAAAATCAAAAGCTTGAATCAGAGCTCGAATGATGTAGAGAGATCACGAGTCGGAACCCGGACCAACAAAAGAAAATGAAATGCTTGAATCTGAGTTCGAATGAATAAAGAGATCTCGAGTCGGAACCCGGATCAACAAAAGAAAATGAAGAGCTCGAATCTGAGCTCGAGTAAGGTAATGAGATCACGAGTCAGAACCCGGATCAACGAAAGAAAATGACAAGCTCAAATCTGGGCTTGACTGAATAAAGAGATCTCGAGTCGGAACCCGGATCAACAAAAGAAAATGACAAGCTCGAATCTGAGCTTGACTGAATAAAGAGATCTCGAGTCGGAACCCGGATCAACAAAAGGAAATGATTTGAACAAAAACCTGAGTCGGAACTCGGTTTTCCAAAAAGCTGGGATTTTGAAAATGTACCAGTTTGGGCACTGGATTTTGAAATAATACCAGTTCGAGCGCTAGGTTTTTGGTTCAGTATTGGCGATTATCTTTCCATTTTGAATCATTAGGAATTGTGATGGGACTATTTGTTGAAGTCCCAATACTGACCGGATTGTTGTTAATGTAGTTGAATGCAAATGAATATGAATTGATGCATATGAATGCACAAGTGCAAAGGAATGAGGAATTTGTTTATCCTTTCCTGCATACAGAACAAAATTTTAAAAATGCCCCAATGTAACTGGGAAAAGAAAGTTTGATCATTATTTGAAAGAAATTAGGAGGATTACAAAGGAGGAATAATTGCTTCACGTATAAAACTTTTTCAAGTGTCGAGCATTAATGGGATCCGGCAATTCTACCCCATCGGCATTGATGAGCCGATATGAGTTGCGAGGTAATGCTTCTTTGACGACATATGGGCCTTCCTAATTTGGCGACCATTTACCGCCAGAATGATGCTTGAGATAGGTTGTGGATCGAAGCACTAACTCATTGACTTTGAATCTTCTTTCGATGACCGACTTTGCGTATTGCCTGGCTACTCTCTGGCGATAGGATTGAGCATGCTCTGCTGCTTTTAGTCTTCTCTCGTCGAGTAAGTCTAGTTGTACCAGTCGTTGCTGCTGGTATCGATTAATGGGTAATTCTAGAAGCAATGCAAATTTCAAAGCAGGCTTTTGGATATGTAGCGGCAATACTACTTCTGTTCCATAGACCAATTCTGATGGGTAGCATTCGTTGGAGTGTGAATGGTGGTTCGATAGGCCCATAGTGCATCGTGGATTTTCTCATGCCAGTCACGGCTTGTTTCTATAGTTTGCTCCAAGATACGGATTAAAATCTTGTTGGTGGCCTCTGGCTGACCATTCTCTTGGGGATAATATGGAGCAGAAAAATGATGATAGATCTTGAATTTTGAGCAGAATGTCTTCATCTTTTCATTCTTAAAATGACTGCCATTATCTGACATGATGTCATGTGGGATGCCGAAGCGGCAAAGGATGCTCTTGTGAATGAAAGAGACCACATGTCGTCCTTCTACTGTGCGGAGAGTGATGGCTTCTACCCACTTGGTGAAATATTCCGTTGCGGCAAGGAAGTATTTGTGGCCATTTGAAGCTGAAGGAGTGATGGGACCTACGACATCGAAGGCCCACATAGAAAATGGCCATGGAGAAACAACAGATTGCAAATAAGTTGCCGGAGCATGGATGGAAGGTGCGTGTATCTGGCATTGCACACACTTCTTCACATGATGATAACAGTCTTGTTGCATAGTCTTCCAGTAGTACCCTGCTCTTATGATCTGCTTGACAAGGGTTTGGTAGCCGACGTGGCCACCACAAATGCCTTCGTGTGATTCTCGCACGACTTCTTTGGCTTCGTCTTCGTCTAAACATCTGGAATACTCTGAATTGAATCCTCGACGATAGAGGACATTGGCCAGAATGAAGTATCAGGTAGACATACGCTGGATTGCTCGCTGCTCTTTCTTTGAGAGTTCTGGAGGAAATTCGCCAGTTTCTATGAAAGTTTTGATGTTGTAATACCAAGGCTTCTTCCTTTGTTCAGCCTGGTTTACTTGTTCCGCTGGAAGGAAAGCTGGTTGGTCAAGTCTGTCAATTTCAAAAGAGCGACAAGATTCTCCATTTTTAAATGCCATAATGGAGCCTAAACTGGCTAGACTATTGGCCAGTTGATTAAAATCTCTCTTTATATGGAAGAGCTGAAATTCTTCAAACTTGCTGACAAGAGCTGAAACAATTTTCTGATAAGGAAATAGCTTCTGATCTTTGACCTGCCATTCGGCTCGGATTTGATTGACAACGAGTAATGAGTCACCATAGGCATGCACTCTCTTAACATTGAAGTCTAGTAGAATCTTCAGACCTTGAATCAGGGCTTCATACTCAGCCATATTATGAGTGCATTGAAAGTCTAACTTGAAAGAAAATGGAATCATCTCTTTCTCTGGAGTGATTAATAGGATTCCAATGCCTATTCCAGCCATATTTTTAGAACCATCGAAAAACAAATTCCAGACCGGATATCGCTGGATGTTGCATATTTGCTCATCTGGGAAATCATCTTCGGCTTTCACCTCTTCTGCCAAAGGAAAATCTGTCAATTGATCTGCAATTGCTTGGCCTTTGATTGATTGCTGCGAAGACATATTCTAAGTCATACTAAATTTATGAAATTCTAAATGAATAAAAGGGATCCGTTATGTGAAATAGTAAGATTTTAAGTTAGACAGTACAATTTTTATGACTTGTGGTTTCTAGAACAAAACCGATAACAAACTCTCACAAGTGGTTTTGGATCCGGATCTTGGCGAGATCCGATGATCCGACCCGGTTCACGAGTCCAAGTAAAGAAACTTGATGCTTTCGGGATGATAGCGTGAGATCCGAAGCACATTTAAAGTAAGCAAGTGCAAGTTTAAAACCAACGGGTGAAAAATCCACTTGAAAATGGAAGAAATCCATCAACAAGGAAAAACGTCCCAATATGACATAAAAAGAATATTTTCGCAAAAGTAAACAATAAGTGGTGAAGTGGAGTTATGGTAGGACGCACAGGGTTGTAGAGTTGCAACCTCAATTCAAAACCCCCTGTGCACAAATTATTTTTTTTCACAAGAAAGTGATGTTTTCTACCTTGGTGAAAAGGGTAAAAACGTGGGATTATGTTAAGCCTAAATTTTTGGCTTTTCCATCTAGCTCTACCAAGGATTGAGGAGAATCCCAGGTGACATGGAAGAGGGGTACCCATAAAGCAAATAGTGAGGGAAGTTAGAGGAAATCATGCCAAAGACAGGAGGGGGCATTGTTGGAAATAGACATCACCCACCAAAAACGTAAGATTTGGGTGAAGTTTTAATGCCTTGAAAATTTGGTAACTCCCCCCTAAATAGGGGAGTTAAATGAGAGATTTTTGGTAAGGAGTTACATTAGACATCTCTCTCTCTCTCTCTCTCTCTCTCTCTCTCTCTCTCTCTCTCTCTCTCTCACGGTGGTGGTCGACCTCCATTGTTGGACTATGTGGACCTCCCTTGCTGAACGCGTGAACATCCATTATCGACGTGGGGTGCCGCTCTAATGAAGAGAAGGGGTTGCAGCCTTGCCGTCGTGAGACTCCAAAGAGGTAAGGAGCATTGCTATTTGTATGTAAGTGGTTGATGCCTTGTTGCATATCTATGTTGCAATATCATGGAGTTTACGCGACAAGCACCACCTGTATATAGGAATGTTTAGGGCCTCGAGACCGAGGTGGCATGAGCGGAAACACCTACTCGCCAATAGGTTAATATGTAGTGGTTCAGCCAATGGTTCTCACCCTTGGCCAACGTTGGGGCACTGTGGTGTTCTTTGTAAGGGCATTTTGTTTCTATGTGTGTGCCTGGTGATATGTAGTACTCATATCAAAACCTACAGTTCGAATCTATGTAGGAAAATGCATATATTTTTGGTGTGGGTGTTAGCCATGACGGATTCAAGATCGAAACAAAAATAAAGTAGGCAAATGGCGTGAAACCTTAAGTATCTTGGATTATTGTTCATGAAATTATTGTTTGGTTGTATTTTCTTGTTCAATACACCTTTCATACCTTGTAGATTGAATGGTTTTAATCAGGTCTGAAGTTATGTATATGTGATTGCTATTTCACATCATGGTAAAATAAAGATATATCATTCCTATTGGGTAATTCTATTGGATTCGATGTTTTTGAGTGTGGAATGCACTCATATTTATAGTTGAAAGATTCCATACATTGAGGATGAAAGGGGTGGCAAAACAGTCCATTTAGAATGATCAAAATGTTTGAAAAATAAAAAGATACACCCTTTTAAAAGTTATAGAAAAACAGCAAAATTAGTCGGCTGAGACAATAGTTAGTCGACTGATAATATGTTCAATCGACTGATAAAACCTTCAGTCGACTACTGCTAAAATTTCCAGGAAACAGACATTCTGTTCAGTCGACTGATAAAACCTTCAGTCGACTGATGCTAAAATTTTTCCAGAAAACAGATATTCTGATCAGTCGACTGATAAAACCTTCAGTCGACTGATGCTAAATTTTTTCCAGAAAACAGATATTCTGATCAGTCGACTGATAAAACCTTCAGTCGACTGATGCTAAAATTTTCAGAAAATTGATATTCTGTTAAGTCGACTGATAAACCCTTCAGTCGACTGCTGCTAAATTTTTCCAGAAAACGGACATTCTGTCCGGTCGACTGATAAAAACTTTCGGTCGACTAATTTTATGATTAGTCGACTGATAAACCCTTCAGTTGACTGCTGCTAAATTTTTCCAGAAAACGGACATTCTGTTCGGTCGACTGATAAAACTTTCGGTCGACTAATTTTATGATCAGTCGACTGATAAACCCTTCAGTCGACTGCTGCTAAACTTTTCCAGAAAACAGACATTCTGTCCGGTCGACTGATAAATTCTTCGGTCGACTAATTTTTCAAAAAAATAACGTTTTGCTTAGAAGATTTGAAGCCAAAAAGGTTGGTCGACCGGTGAGCCTATTGGTCGACTAATAAACATGAAAAATTGAGTAAAGAGTTTTCCAAAATGATTTTCGTGAAGGGTTCTTTTAGAAAAGTTTTTCTAAAGACTTTTTAGGTGAAATGCAATTGAAATATCTATGAAGGAAATAGTTTTGATGGTAAACTAAATATGTGATTCACATATGGACTTTAGGATTATGTCCAATACATGGAACACACATGATAAAATTGAATAATGCCATGTTGCGGCATAA
Source organism: Nuphar pumila (assembly GCF_984573655.1). Lineage (NCBI taxonomy): Eukaryota > Viridiplantae > Streptophyta > Magnoliopsida > Nymphaeales > Nymphaeaceae > Nuphar > Nuphar pumila. The sequence continues at coordinate 50,641,204 of NC_143262.1, read as the reverse complement.
CCAGTGGGGGTACGAAACGTACACTCGAGCTCATAAACAAAACTGAAAATGCTGAATGTTTGAGTACTCGACACAAAGTTGAACCAGAATTATGAGAAATTGTGGTTGGTGCCTTTGAGGCATTCGATGGGTAATGTGCATATACTAAGATCAACCTGAGTATGAGTTGGGGTCTTGAAAATCCTCTGTGGTGCAATGACTTGCACATAAGAAAAAAAAAATGCACACATAACCTAAATGTGAGATTCTGGGTATACTTGAAAGATGGTATATGTTACTGGTTTCCCAGGGTTCTGGGTACATCTGAAAGAAGATGTATGTTACTAGATCCAAACAAGCAAGAATGAAAATTTATACACATATAAATTAAATATGTTGGATTCTGGGTATACCTGAAAATGGTATATGTTACTGGTTTCCCAGGGCTCTGGGTACACCTGAAAGATGGTGTATGTTACTGGACCCATGGTCTACCTTGGAGAGGGTAGGTGGTACAAGCTTCGTGGACATTCTTGTTCTTGTGAGAGCTAGGCGTCTCACCCGGTCCCCAGTCCACGAAGTTAGGGGACCAGGACTACCAGTATGTCCTAGGTGGTAGATCCAAGTCTTCTGCAGAAGTACAGGGTGCATCCTAATTTTTGTTCTAGCCACTGGGGAGTTCTCTCTCGGTCACTGACCGTCCCATTTGGATATCCGTACGGCTAGTCATACGGGTTATTAAATAATAGACCCCCGTATGGTCTCGGTCCGATACGAGGTCTATGCCTGTTGGTTGATATTTTGAAATGATCTTTTTAAAACAATTATTCTCAATAAAACTTTGGAAAATCGTCAACCAAAAATAGAAAAACCGACTTTCCACAAAGTGGTAAGTACGGGTCGAATCCTCAGGGAACAGGAATTAATCACAATATTTCTAGAAAATTTAATTTATTAATGACGAATGTCAATCTACAATTATAAAGTTAATACAACTACAAATAATCACTAAAAGAAAAATAAACAAGCACTCAATCTTCTGCTCCACACCAAGGGTATTTCCATCTTTTTGCCAATTAGAGAATCTTCTCACTTGGACAATAACCCTGGAAACAAAATATGCTTTTCAACCTAAAAATGCAGAAAAATACAAAGTTAGTATTTGATTCTAATAATGCAAACAATAACTAAAATTAATTCTAATTTTACGAAAATAATAAAACAAATGCTATTTATCAAGCAAAAATTAAATAAAATACTAAATTAATTCTAAAATTAACCAAATTAATTCTACTAATGCTGTATGATGATGATGCAACTCCTAAAATGCAGAAACTACTGAAAACAAGTCTAAATTGCCGAAACTAAGAAAATTACGAAACTGCCCCTAACTAGTGTAAAATAGCATTCTGACAGGTTATCGGAAAACCACTGTTTGACAGGGCAAATGAGGTCCGATTTTCCCGAAATTTGTTCTGTTCTGCAACTGACAGATTGAACAAAATGACAGTTTTTACATAATTGAAAAACAGTATCTGGAACTCTAGATATAAGCGTTTCAAATCTGGGAAAAATCAGGATATCGCAATTCCTGTAATTTGAAATCCAGAAAAAGCGGTTTTTGCAAAACGCTTAAAAATCAGACCAAATCAACTCCGAATGAGCTGAAATTTGGTCTGCAGTTAAATAACACGTCAATAAAGTGAATAGAAGAAAAAAATTTGGAAAACACAAAATGTTTGCACAGAAAATAATGCTAATGCGACAGGGAAAAAATCTGGTTTTTATTTGAGTGCACTATTCACCTTATGAATCTATTTTAACACTCTAAAAGACAAATCAAACCTAATGCACTCTAAATGACACTGTATAACAGTGTATATGCAGATGGTTATTAGGAATACGCTAAATGCACGACGAACAAAACACGATAAGCAATTTATGACTAGAACTACGTTAACTAACAATGTAAATGCAACTATGCTAAACAATAAAATGCAATCCGACTACTAAGTTAAATAATATCTAATTACCAATTCAAACACTCACAAAACACATTTCACACATACGAAACAAATACGATATACACACACATACTTCTACACTAAAACTAAAGTAGATAAATAAACTAATTAGTATAAAAATCAAAATAAATAATACTAAATAAAATTAATTCACTAAAGAACGAAGGCTAGGGTTAGGTTTCACTCGGTTAACTCAACGAAGCTTGGTTTTGACTAGGGTAGGGTCGGTTTTGGTTTGGTAGAACTCGGTTAGGTTTATCTAAAACTAGGTGGGACTTGGTTTTGAGTTGACTTAGTCAACTAGGATTGGCTTGGTTTAGGTGGGCTCGGTTGATCTAAACTTAGGTTGGGTTGACTGGGTTAAGGTTGAATCGACCTCGGGTTTGTCTTGACTTTGACTTAGGCTAGGCTAGGTCTTTGACTAAGCTTGAGTTGAGTTAAGTAGGGCTTAGGTTTGACTCAACTAGGCTTGACTAGAGTTGGGTCTAGGTCTTGGACTTGACCTATGTTGAAATTAAGGTTTGACTTGGATAGGGTTGACTCGAACTAGGCTCGTTTTGGACTCACCCTGGGTTAGACTAAAACTTGACTCGGGTTAGGTTTTGGTTTTGGAATTAGGCTTATTAAGACTAGGTTGAACTCGGTTTAGGGTGGACTTAGTCAACTAGGTTCGAGTTGACTTAGACTCAACTAAGTTTGACCCAACTTAGGTTTGACTAGGCTCGAATGGGATAAGGTAAGTTTGGTTGACTCACTAGGTTTAGACTAGGGTTTGACTCGAGTTAGGTCTTGGACACAAGACACACCTAACTAAGTCAACTAGGTTAACTCGGTTAGGGTAGGTCTCAATAGGTGGACTAAGGTTGACTCGACCTAGGTGTGGTTTTGACTAGACTCAAGTGGGTTTAGACTAGGATTTGCCTCACTTAACTTGGGTCAATTAAAGTAGCAACCTCTTAATTAATCTACAATTAATCCAAAGTTCACGATTTTAAGGGAGAAGGTTGGGAAAATAAGGTAATAATGGTAATTGCTCAAACTTTGAAATAAATTGGATTCTTTAAAAAATCGCCCCACTTAATGAGGGAGTTACTCTCCTTAATTGTATTCAAACTCTCACTTTGGAAAATGGAAAGTCCAACTTAGAAGAAAACCCCACGATTTTTGCTTTCCCAACTTGGGTAAAGAGCATTTATTCCTTTCTGAAAATCGTGGGACTTAATTTGGAATTTTAGTTTAATTTTCAAAAACACTTTCCAAGATCAAAGAGTAACTTCTACTTTAATGCACATCCAAAATTTATTTCCTCTTTAAATATCCCACACGATTTTTTGGGGAATCCACTCTTTCCAAAAACTTTTTAAATGCAATTACCTTAATTGCCTCCCCTCTCAAAATCGCCAACTCTAAATTAAGAATATACTACCAAAGAATTTAAGACTCACCTAAGTAATGAAAAGGCCTAATTGAAAAACACGATTTTATAAACTTAAATGCTGCCCTAATTACCAAAACCTACTTAAATGACCACTAAAAACGGCTATGAGATAAAACCCTAATACATTGAACCTAGACACCTTCCTAATTCAATTAATGACAATTAAGACTTGCAAAAAAATTCGACCAAGAGCTCAAGGGGAGCTCTAATGGCTGCCGCCCCACCTTGGGGAAGAAGAAGATCCACACGAAAAATAAAAAATAAAATATAAATTAACAAAAAGCAATAAAACTAAATAACCACTATTTTGATAAAACTAAATTAGAAAATAATAAAAAGGACTCCTAATTACACAAATGCTAACAAGAACAGCACTATGCTGGAATTAAAAACATGAAGAAAAGAAAACTTGACTTTTTTTGTAATTTTCTTCAATAGACTCAAAACACAAAAACAAAAAATGATTAAAACGATTAATTAAATCAATCCTAAAACAATGAAATGACTAACACCAATTTATACTACTGTTAACATACTAAACACACAGTAAACAACACGACTTACCACTCTAAACACCCTTTTAATAAAAATGCAAAGATCGGCTAGAATATCTCTAGCCGATTTTTTTTTTCTTTTTCAAAAATAAAATCAAAACAAGACACAAGCACAACCCAAGAATAAAATGAATTAAACTGAACTTTTATAAATGGATTATCCGCAAAACAACTCAATACACATGCTGGACATAAAAAAAATCAGAACAAAGAAAAAAATATTTTTGTAAAAATCAAGAATCGGCTAGAATAAGTCTAGCCGATTTTTGGATTTTTCTTTTTAAATGAACACACAATCATAACTCACAACCAAACGTTTAAAATGAATCAAAAGGGAAAATTTTTATTGGATTTTCTGTAAAAACTTCACAATGAGACACGTTGAAAACAAAAACTCAAATCGGCTAGAAACACTCTAGCCGATTTACACGTTTTGATTGAAAAACAATGAGAGTCAATAATCAAACATGAAAACAATAAAACAAAACCTATATCTAACGTGCTGGTCTATGCACGAATGCTACTCTAAGGTTGAACCAAAAATAAAAACAAGAAACACACCGAAAATAATAAAAGAAAAGCAACACTCACTTTCGGTTTTAGCTAGAAGAGAAGGAAGAAGACCTACCTTTTGGAAGATCCGACGACCGGGGGGATGAAGAAGAGTAGACCGTGGCTGGAGATGGATGTCCTATACAGTTCGAGAATGTTGTACTTCACCAAAAAATGCACCTTTGTAGCTGCTACACGTTGGAGATCCACCGATGATGGAATGTGAGCCGATTCGCGATCGGAGGGTGTAGAAAGCCGGATGGAGGTAGGGCAGGCTCACCTTGGTGGTGTGTTGCGCACTCCCGCCCAAGGTTAATGGTCTCCACCTCTGCTACACCTGCAAAAATACAGAAAAGTCGTGAAAAGACAGCAAGGAACAAGAAAGAAATGAAAAGAAACAAAAGAAAGATCGAAAATATGCTTGAAAATCAAGCATAGACCGGTCTTCAATGGCCAACACGTGGGGAAGATGGAGAGGAAGGAGTTGCTGGAGTAGATTCACTGCAAGGGGCGTCCAAACACAGCCAAAGACGCCTAGGGTTCTTTAAAAAAAACTATTTATAGTTTTGACATTTTTCAGAAAGAAGGTTAAAAAAATAAAATTTGCTAGGCGCCACTTTCTGGGGGGTTTTCAGAAAAACCTTTTTTGAAATGGATATGGATAGGCGTGTGGGTTGGGTTTTGGGCTTTCTAAGAGTTGATCCAAGGTCCAATTAACCTAATTGGGTCGGATATGGATCCGATCCACCTCGAAATCCATGCCCAAACACCGAAATAGCCATAACTCTCTCATTTTAACTCTGATTTTTCTGAAATTCGAACCATAGCCCCTTACTATCAAAACACATCTAAACATGGGTTTAAAACCTTAAACTTGATACAAAATGCATGAAAAACTTGTTTACATGATGTGCATTTCATGCATCATCAAATTCCCCCATGCTTGAATGTTTGTTAGTCCCTTAACAAACCCTAATCATCATATGCACTGAAGACAAGAAATGCTAAGCATGAATGCATAATACTAACTCACTTTCGTAGGAATCACGGTTGCATTTAGCGTATTCAACAAGCTCTTTAAACCCCTAGCTTACACTAGTGGACGAGTAAGGTCTCGTGAGGGTTTGCAGCGATGCTACCCACAAACATCAATGAAATGCGAGGATGATCTTTCAAAAATATTAGGCTCTTAAGAATGCAGTTGTAATAAATATTTCATGTAATTGATATTCTCAAAACAAGTTTAAAAATCTCATGCCACCACGGTAAAAATTATTTTCCTTTACTTTTCTAATATTGTAGCTAGTTCATGATTTTTCTCCGAAAGTCAAGTATTCTCATGTTTTACTTCTTTATTCTCACTTGTATATTTTTTGCACAGTAATACACATATATGCCTAAGCAATGAAAATTTTCTCATTCAGCACAAACAAATTTTTTTTTTTTTTCATTTTCACTCTTTTTTCAACTTTTGATCTCTTGCACATTCTTCTCATATGAGCACTATTTCGAATAGTCAGTTTTCGTAACCCGTGTAGCGAGCTTTGGGTCAGTGACTCCCAGGCTGGCCAACCTTAGGGCACTAGATACAAAGTATCCCTCGGACTTAATTGCTCGAGTCACTAGACCTTCTATTCTAATAGTTTACGTAAAGTCTGCCTCTCGTCATGTGCAATGTCTCTATCTCTTAGGCTTTCTATGCAGTCCATGTAACAAGCTTTCGAACGGTGGCTCCCAAACCAGCTGGCTTTGGGGCACCAGGTGTAAAACACCCTTCAGATTCTACTTACTCGAACTACAAAGGCCACAAATATCGACTTAGTCAAGAAGATGATCTCCTTCGTTATCCTTTTCGTTAAGATACTCAAACACTTCATCTTGTGTCTGAGTTCCACTACTAGGATTCACGAAGACATCAACAACTAAACGTAGCTCTATTCTTTTAAACTCATTTTTCAACCACATCTTTCCATTGCTTATTTCTTTCAGAAAACATATTGTGCATACTTATACTAAAGTGATTCAAAATTTTCTAACAATCAAATACTATCTTTTCTTTGAATTATCTCATAAACAACTACTCTATTTGACTCAGTTCAGAAAATAAATTTTTTATGGGGCTTAAAAATTTTTAAATTGTTAGATTATGCCAAAAACAATCATATATGCTACAACTTGTTCTCAAATGCCTACTTTGATTACCAGTCATAAAAAAAAAATTGAAATTTTTGTGTGTATGCATCTAGACCACCCCCCCATGCTTGAATGACACTGTCCATAGTGGCATACAAAATAAGTAAAAATGTAATACACATGCACACTAAAAGACACTAACAAAAATATGGGAGAAAGGATAGATACAACCTGATTTGCTCTGAGCTTCTGAAGTTGAATTTCATCTGATCTTTGAATTCTTTGAAAGCTCTTCCATGCACCTGGTAACTGATACACTAAGTGTTAGATTCATCCTGCATACATCAAAACAAATGTTAGCACATGTGAAATGAAATACTGAATAAAGAAAAACTCTGAAATGAAAAACAAATTAATGTACATATGATACATCCCTCTGGTCGAATCCTCATGCCTTTGTGAGATGCACTATCTCACACTCACCATCCTGCAAGGCATCTGAAATGAATGGCTTCAGTCTTTGCCCATTTACCTTGAATGTACCTTGGGTCATAGGATCGAATAATGTCACTGCTCCATGGGGAAATACTTCTTTCACAATGTATGGACCTGTCCATCTCGATCTTAACTTCCCTGGGAATAAATGTAAACGAGAATTGTATAGCCACACTTTCTGGTCTGACTCAAACACTTTCCTGACAATATGTTTATCATGAAATGCTTTCGTGCGAGCTTTGTATAATTTGGCATTCTCATACGCATCATTCCGGAGTTCCTCTAATTCTGAGAGTTGCAGTGCTCTCTCTTTGCCAGCCTGGGTGAGATCAAAATTCAATTTCTTGATAGCCCAATATGATCTATGCTCTAGCTCGACAGGAAGATGGCATGCTTTCCCGAATACAAGGCAATACGGGGACATACCAATGGGAGTCTTAAATGCAGTTCTATATGCCCAAAGTGCATCATCTAAGCGCTGAGACCAATCCTTGCGGTCCGGGCGAACTGTCTTTTCTAAAATTCGCTTAATCTCCCTATTCGACACTTCAACCTATCCACTAGTCTGCGGATGATATAGAGTGGTGAATCTATGATTGACAGAATATCTTCTCAGCAGAGAAGCTATCTGTACATTCCTAAAATGCTTGCCACCATCGCTAATCATCGCACGTGGCACACCAAAATGACTGAAAATGTTGTGCTTAATGAACTTAAGCACTACTCTGTGATCATTGGTCTTGGTTGCCACAGCCTTGACCCACTTAGACACATAATCAACCGCCACAAGGATGTATAAATTTCCGAATGAAGGCGGAAATGGTCCCATGAAATCAATGCCCCAAACATCAAAAATCTCGACTATCAAAATCGGAAGCAAGGGCATCATGTCCCTCTTGGACATGTTCCCAATCTGCTGGCATCGCAGGCATCGCCTACAGAACTCATGAGCATCCCTGTGGAGTGTGGGCCAGTAAAATCCTGACTGCAAAACCTTTGCAGCCGTTTTCCTACTGCTAAAATGCCCTCCACAGGCTAATGAATGGGAAAAATTCAAAATGGACTGGTACTCCTGTTATCGTCGCGAAATTTTTCCCCCGTCTTCCCTTCCTTGCGGAAGAGAAAAAGAGAGAAACGCTTTCGCGATTCAAACTTTGACCGGATTTTGGAAATTGTTTTGAAATACTCGCCTCCGTTTTGAAAATTGTGGGAAAATCCATGGGATGGGGCTCGACCTGTCGGTACGAGGTTCGACCGTTCCTGCCGCCTTTAACAGGGGTAATCGAACCAAGGACCAAAATTGTGCTTGACTTAGTTAAATCATCAAAATCATGTTCTATCCTAAATGCACAGAGAATTCAGGCATGTGCTATGAGATTTTGGAAAATGCCAATTGGAAAACATGATGTATGCTTAGAAAAACATTTGGAGTTGGAAAGAATCTCTCAGGAAAAAGGTCAATTTCTCAGAAAACTCAGATAAAAAAGGGTTTTTGAAAACATGAGAAAGCTTATAAAGATGTGGAAAATTCAGAAATAGTTGAAAATCTTGGGAAAATGGAAGTGATTCTTGAGAAAAGATGGACTTTTTGAAAAGGGAAGCACTTCTTAGGAAAACTTGGACTTTGAGAGTTTTCTTAGGAAAAAGATGGAAATTCATAGGAAAGCTCATTGGAGAAGGAAATTCAAAACTTGGGGAATCGAAATCCTGGGAATTTTACCTTTTTGAAATACTCAGAAATCGATTTTGGATCTTGAAGAAAGATTGGAAAACTCTTTTGAATATCTTAAGAAAATATCATTTTCCTGGGAAAACTGTGAAAAAGCTTGTCTTTGGAAAACCGATTTTGAAAAATCCTTAGAATTTCTTGAGAAATCGATTTCTTGAGAATGAAGTTTTCTTGAGAAAATATTGAGAAAATCAATGATTCTATGATGCAAATGACATAAGTGAATGAATGCACTTTGAAAAGATTTTCTAAGAGATTTGTTGGAAAAATATGCATTAAGTCAAGATAAATCCTTCACATATTTTGACTGTGGCCATGAATATGTTCAGAATTTAGTTGATTTGATGCACATGATTTTGAAAACTTTGGAAATATGATGTGCATTTTAAGATAGCCTAAGAGTGTAGGCTCAATGTGACTAGTAGAAAGATGACGGATCTGGGTCTCGTCCATATTCCGACTAGGGCCGTAAATATGGATCCCACCGAGTCCATCAACTCCCTAAGAGTTGGTGCACTTGCCATTCGTGAACATCCATAGTGTTTTTGAAATAAAATGCATGAATCATAGAAACAGGATATTGCATAAAATCAAACTATATGATATGCATCCTAGTCTAAGTAGGAAATTAACTCTCTTATTCCAAAATTATTACATCACTAAATAAAGGAAATAAAAGAAATTTGCAGACTTCAGCTCCTTCTTTTGATTGTTCCTGCCAAACTTGAAATTGGGTTAGCTCAAATATGTGGGTTTTTCCAAGATTTTCCAATAATATTATGAAATTATTGGATTTAATTGGATATAAACCCTATTCTCGTGCTTCCTTGATATTTTGAAATGATGAAAATGCTAGAAATTCAGTGAAAAACAATTTGAAATTCGGAATTGAGGTGAAAATGACCAAAATACCCCTAATTATAAAGTTATACCTTTAAAATCAGGGTTTTTTGAAAGAAAACTTGGTAAAATTGAGATTTTGAAATTCAAAGTGAATCAAATGATGATGAAATGTAGTAAGAGACATGATGACATGCTGCTAAACACATTAGGACTGTAAAATCAGAATTTGGTATTTCGCAATTTATCAAAAATAACGATTTTCGCTTGTTTTTCGCTTGGATCTGGGTCCTGCGGGACCCTGTTTTGGTATTATGGATGATCCGAACCTCAAATGGATTCCAAATTGCACCAAATTCGGTATTAAGCATCTAAACACTCTGATAAACAACCTAGAATGCTAAAAATCACGAAATGATATGATTTAAATGCTAAAATTCAAGGAAAGTCCTAAAATGATGGATTTTGCCTATGGATCCGAACCAAATGCAATGTTTAATATGATAACGCAAGATTTACACCATGGAAATTTCTAATATTTTGCAGACTGCTAAAAGACCCGAAATGGAACATTTTTGGTTTTTATAGCCGCGGGATTTGAGCCATGGTGAGTTCAATAACAGAGATTTAGTTCGGACAGAGGTAAAAATCACCCTAATCTGATGAAAAATGCTAAAGAAATACAAAAAGGCCATGGAAATTTATGAAATTAATCAGAGTTATGAACTACATCTACATGAACAACTTTCATGTTTATGACTTTGGCATTTGATCAACGGAAACACAGATAAAAATATAACTATTCCTGCCTAAACTAACAGAACAGACAAATGTAGCAAAACAGGGGGCTGACAAGAAAAATCCGAAGCAGGGGTCAACACTGTTCTAAAAATTACAGGCTTTTAGATTCAAATAGAGGACATCTCGGAAACCACTTTCACTTTTTACAGTTTTGGATTTGGAGCAACACAAAAAGAGAAACCATAGCCCTAAGTCGATCCAAGATCTCAGAGGCCCAAATTAGGCTCTGACACGTGTACCGACATCTCGGATTTTTGTCAGACATTAAAAAAAATCAGAAAAATCTGATAAAATCATATTAAACACTAGACATTCTCCCGAGTTCAAAACATCTTTAGTATCGAAAATCGGATCTCCCATGAGGAATATCTTGATTTTACATATCGGAAAATGATTTTCAAAACGTATCCCGGGTAACAAAACCCGACTTGCCATTTTGAATGTTTACCGCAGTAAAAAAATCCAAATGGCTCCGAATTTTTGGCAAAATTTTAGGGACACCTAAGGGCGCATTCCGTGATTTTTTTCGGATTTTTAATAAAAAACAAATGCATGAAATGACGTGTGGACTGACTGACAAAAACAGAGACCTACTGAAAATAAGCAGAATTGAAATAAATGCTAAATTAATCCTAATTAATTCATGAAGTATGCTAAATGAATGAAATAAAATGCAAATTAAACCTAGCTAACTATATGAATGTTAAAAATCATCAAAGAAGCATAATGAAACATTTTTATGTATGTCGTTTTATGAGAATAGCTCAATCCATCCCTCGGATGAGCTCTTTCTTCAAACGACCCCCGATTCGAATTACGGAATCCAATCAATGGGAAAAGAAGTGCACCTTGCTTCGTTACGCAGCGTAGGAGCTCTTGAAAGGGGCAGCTATCACGAGCTTCCTTCGTCCTTCGCTCCGAGCTTCGGATGGTCCACCAAAATCGAGCTCTGTTGGAATTGAATTGGCCACAGCACGAGCTCTACTCCACCTTCTTCAATGCGCCAAAGGGGGCACGATTTCCAAGGTTCAAAATCAGATGGTAGGAAGGCTAGGTCGCATTTTCCAAGTTCACAAGAGCTAAAAAAATGATCTCCCTTAGGCTGGGCGTGAACCCTTGTTTTTATAACTTTTCTGAAAATTTTTGAAATTCAAACAGGTTCAATCTGAGCCCTCCATGTGGTGCCATCTCAGGGGGTGTCATCTGAGGGGTTTGAAATTCGAATTTGTCTTCTGCAGGGAGCCCTCAGGTGGCGCCACCTCAAAAGGCTATTTTAATTTTTGAGAAAAATAAAAAAAATGGAAATTTTGTGGGTGAGACACCTCAGCAGGGGGAATTTGGAATTTTTCAAAAGTTAGCTTGATTCTCTCTGCAGGGAGCTCCCAGAAGGCGCCACCTCAGAGGGTGCTCTCTTGGAATTTGAAATTCAAACTCACCTTTTGTAGGGAGTCCTCAGGTGGCGCCACCTCATGGTGGGCTACCTTTATTAAAAATAAAATAAAAAATAAAAATGGAGCCAAGTGGAGTCCTGAAATGGTGCCACCTCAAAAGGTGTTTGACACATGTCAGAAGGACAGAGCAGTGGGCTCAGAAGGCGCCACCTCAGAGGAATTTGAATTTTGCTTTTTCTGGTGAAAGGAGATCTGGACATGTGGCAGTCCAGGATGGTTCCAAGTGTCAGCCTGCTGGAGGAGGTTCTTCAGATGGCGCCACCTCAGAGGAGAATTCGAATTTCAAATGGAGGTTGGCCCTGGAGGAATGGAGGATGGACATGTGGCGCCACCTCAGGGTGGCTCCTACAATGCCATGTGGCAAGAGGGAGGAAAAAGAGGACAGTGACATGTGTCTCCTACTTTTCTGAAAAAAATAGGGAGAGGACATGTGTCCTCTACTTTTTCTGAAGGAGTGAGAAGGAGACATGTGTCACCTTCTTTTTCTGAAAGAAGCAGAAGATGACACGTGGCAGAGGGATAAGAAGGAGGGAAGGGACATGTGGCGCCCTCATAGGCCATCTGGAAAAATCAGAGCTCCGGATTTTCGCCACCTAATGCCTTGTTTGAATTTTAAATGGTTTGCTTTTTCTGAAGAAAGCCAGGAGTGACATGTGTCTCCTACTTTTCTGAAAGAGGTAGGGAGAAGACATGTGTCTCCTACTTTTCTGAAAGAAGTAGGGAGAAGACATGTGTCCTCTACTTTTTCTGAAAGAAGCAGAGAATGACACGTGGCAGAGGGGAGAGAAGGTGGGCCAAGCCATGTGGCGCCATCTCAGACAGGATGAAAAAGGTAGGAGTTCTTGATTTTCGCCACCTATGGGGATTTTTGAATATTTGAATTCTAGCTTTTCTGAAGAAAGCAGAAAATGACACATGGCACTTGCTTTTTCTGAGGAAATGAGAGCTTGCCATGTGTCCTCTGCAGGAGACACTCCAGATGGCGCCACCTCAGAGGAGACAAGCCTACCTTTTTTGTAGGAATTTAGGAGTGACACGTCTCCTACTTTTCTGAAAAAAATAGGGAGAGGACATGTGTCAGGCTACTTTTCTAGAAGGAAGGAGGGGTTGACACGTGTCCCCTGCAGGAGACACACTTCAAGTGGCGCCACCTCAGAGGAGACAAACTCCACTTTTTCTAGACAGGACAACCTATGACACTTGGCATCTCCTGGTAGTCTTTGAAATGACACATGGCAGATAAATGGGATGACATGTGGCGGCTTCTGAAGGGTAGCCCCACACTGACACGTGGCATGTGGATGAGAGGAGAGAGAAAGGACAAGTGGAACCAATCCAGGGGACAAGGCTCCTATATTTTTGGGTTTTTCAAAATTCAAATTTTCAAAAGGAAAGCTTGTGTGACACCACCTCAGTGTGGGTCCCACATTGCTTCTTTATTGAAATAAGGATAAAACAACAAAACCACTTTTTGGATATTTTATAAAATCTGGACTAATTGGTAAAACAGGAATTTTTGGAAAGAGTTGGCCCTTGTAGGGCAATTTTGTAAAAAGAGGATAGTTGAAATAGCTGACAAAAGGCAAAATCTGAGTTGAAATTTATTGAAAATTATCCAGATTGTTTTCTTGAGGAAATATTTTGAAATTCAGGGCCCTGGGGGTAAAATGGGGAGAATTGATAACTTTGAAGACCCAGGGTTTTGAAATCAATTTTAAAAAGAGTTAAAATTCTAATCTGGATTGAAAATTTTGAAATCAAGAGTTCTGGACCTCGAAATGACATGTTGTGCAGTGCAGTGATTTGAAATGCTCATGCAATGATATGCAATGTCATGTCTTATGAAATGCAATCTCGAATCAAGACTTGGAGATGTCTGTCTCCTGTCAGGAGTAAAATTTTGAACATCTAAGTTAAAAATAGAGAAATTTTGAGAGTTGCAGACGAAATTTGGACTTTTGCAAGGTCCGGGCTCAGAAAATGACCATTTTGCCCTCCGGCGATTTCAAAGGTTGAATGATGATGTTTGGTAAAAATGTCGGGGAGGTGAGTGAAAATTTGGGGTGTTTACAACTCCTCCTCTGGAACACATCTCCTAATGATCTGGTCAGCACAGTATTTGAACAACTCTGGTTCATCCCAATAATAGTGCCTTACCTGAGATAGGAATCTCTCACGCTCATTCTTGTTCCAATGCTCAGGTATCTGCCTCGAAACCAGATAGTTCACAATATCTGCAAACCAGGGTAACTGCGATGTACTGACTGACATGATCTGCTCGTCGGGGAAAGAATCACTGATCGACTTCTGATCCTGCGTGGTCTCCACGATCAGTTTGGAAAGATGGTCTGCTACTACATTCTCACTTCCCTTCTTATCTCGAATCTCGAGATCAAACTCCTGTAGTAGTAGGACCCAATGAATCAATCTCGGTTTGGTGTCTTTCTTATTCAACAAATATTTCAATGCAGAATGGTCAGAATAGACAACCACCTTCGAACTGAGTAAATAGGACCTAAATTTATCCAATGCGAAAACTACCGCAAGTAGTTCCTTTTCTGTCGTAGTATAATTCATCTGGGCATCAGACAGAGTTCTACTCGCATAGTAGATCACATAGGGCTTCCTATCAATGCGTTGTCCTAAAATGGCCCCCATAGCGTAATCAGATGCATCGCACATAATCTCAAATGGGAGAGTCCAATCTGGAGGTCTCAAAATAGGTGCAGTAATCAAGGCCTCTTTGAGAATCTCAAAGGCCTTCATACAATCCTCACCGAAATCAAAGGGTTGGTCTTTCTCCAATAAAGTGCAGAGCGGTCGAGAGATTTTGCTGAAATCTTTTATGAACCGCCTGTAAAATCCCACATGCCCTAAAAATGATCGAATCTGCCTCACAGAGGTGGGTGGAGTCAAACGGGAAATGGATTCCACCTTCGCTCTGTCAACCTCAATACCACGCTTGGACACAATGTGTCCTAGCACAATCCCCTCCTGGACCATAAAATGGCTCTTTTCCCAACTCAAGACGAGATTGGTCTCCACACACCTACTTAGTACTCGAGCAAGTTTTTGGAGGCAATCTTCAAAAGAAGAGCCATACACTGAAAAGTCGTCCATAAAAACTTCCATCACATCATCAATCATGTCTGAGAAGATAGCAAGCATGCACCTCTAAAAAGTAGCCGGGGCATTACAGAGCCCAAAAGGCATACGTCTAAACGCGAAGGTGCCATAAGGACATGTAAATGTGGTCTTCTCCTGGTTATCAGGATGGACAGCTACCTGATTGTATCCTGAATATCCATCTAGAAAGCAGTAGTAGCTCTGCCCTGCGAGTCTTTCTAAGATCTGATCAATAAATGGCAATGGGAAATGATCTTTCCTAGTTGCCACATTCAGCTTCCTATAATCGATGCAGACTCGCCCTCCTGTAGTGGTCCTCATCGGAATTCTCTCACCCTTCTCGTTCTCAACCACAGTGAGTCCTGACTTCTTCGGCACAACCTGAATCGGACTGACCCACTGGCTATCAGAAATAGGGTAAATGATTCTGGCATCCAACCACTTCACCACCTCTTTCTTCACCACTTCCTTCATGTTGGGATTTAGCCTTCTCTGTATATCCCTAAATGGCTTGACTTCCTCATCACAATGGATTCTATGCATGCAGAATAAAGGATCAATCCCCTTCAGATCAGCAACTCCCCAGCCAATCGCTGCCTTGTGCTCTCGAAGAATAGTCAGCAATCTCTGTTCCTGCTCCTCAGTGAGCAAAGACGAGATGATCACAGGCAGAGTCTCCTCATCTCCGAGGTATGCATACTTGAGTGAATCCGGTAAGGGTTTCAACTCGAGTTTCGGAGGTGACTCGATCGACGATTTGGCAGGGGTCTCCGCAAGTGGTGGAATAGGCTCCCTGACCGCTCCCCAAGGTGGTCTCTCCGACGACACTCTAGACACATCTACACTATCTACACCACTATTTTTCTCTATATGGTATAAATCTAAAGAATCCTCAGTAATGTACAACTCGGGCTGCTCCTCCACTAACTCCTGTGCAATGTCTACATGAAAGCAGTCCATGTCTCCTGCTGGTCCCATCGCGGCATTGAAAATATTCAGCTTTACCTTCCTATTGCCGAATGAGAGATCCATGGCTCCGGTCCTACAGTTGATGCACGCATTTTCAGTCGCCAAGAATGGTCTGCCTAAAATAATCGGAGTCTGGTGCTGGCTATCTACTCCTTCCATATCAAGAATAATGAAATCGACTGGAAAATAAAAGTCATCCACCTTAACTAGCACATCCTCCAAGACACCTCTCGGTACCTTGACAGAACGATCTGCCAGTTGAAGTGTAATCGGAGTCGATCTCATCTCTCCTAGCCTGAAAGAATCAAAGAAATACCCGGGCAGAATGTTCACGCTTGCTCCAAGATCGAGCAATGCGCGTTCTATCCGGATATTCCCTATGGTACACGCAATGATAGGGGCTCCAGGGTCCTTGAGCTTTGATGGTGTCTGATGCTGAAGTACTGAACTCACCTGCTCGGTCAAATGGACCCTGTTAGGAACTCTCTCTCTAGATTTATGCTTCTGCGTACATAGTTCCTTCAGGAATTTGGCATATGCCGGCACCTGCTGAATCGCATCGAGCAAAGGTAGGTTGATCTGCACATGCTTGAAGATGTCAAGCATGTCCTGGATCTTCGCACCTTGCTTCCCTCTATAACCAGGAGACTCTAATGCTTTGGGATAGGGTGGTGGGAGAATATACTCTGCTGGCTCCTCCTCTTTGTGAGAAGGCTCACTCCTATCCTTCTTCTTCTCTGAGGATGAAGATGAAGATGATGGGGATGATGATGGTTGAGCCGACGTAGGTGAAACAATGGTCTCTGGCTCCTCTATCTTCTCTCTATTCTCTCGCTCTCTACTCTCGACGTGATACTCACGTCCACTCCTCAAGGCCATAACTGATTTAGCCTGCTGCTGTGTGTCGGTATGAAATAGGCCTCCAGTCATCTGGTCCTTACCCTTCGGGTTCATGACAGCCTGACTCGGCAATGTACCCTCGGGTCTCCTACTAATAGCCTCAGCTAACTGTCCCATTTGCAACTCTAACTTCGCAATGGACTGCGTATGTGAGCTCAAAATCTGGCTACACTTCTCGAAGGCGTTCTGATTAGAGGTTTTCACCTCTTGGAATGCCTGGAGAAGTCTCTCCTCAAAAGATGTCTGCGGGGCAGACTCCTGCTGAATCGGGGGAGTGACAGAAGAAGAAGAAGACTGAGAATAGTTCGATCTTTGAAATGACTGAGTAAAAGATGGTTGTCGAACTGGTTGAGAGGATGTAGGCATCTGCATGGAAGACTATGGATTCTTCCATGAAAAATTTGGATGGTTACGCCAACCAAGATTATATGTCGATGAAAATGGGTTATTCGGCGGTCTGACGTAACCCTGAGTTGCCTGAACTTGTTCTTGAACAAATTCAGGGTACTGAGCTGCCGAAGGGCACTCAGTGATCTCGTGTGCCGGACTGGCACAAAGAGTACACACCTGCTGTGTAGTGGATGGTCCTGAGAGAAGTTGGTCCAGCTTCTGAGCAATCATGTCTACCTTGCACTGTAATGCAGTAGATGGACCAATCTCAAGAACACCAGCTTTCTTCTGAATGCTGGGTGTGGCTCTATCCGAATGAGAGCTCGAAGCGTGGTGGAGTGAATTCTCGGCCAATGTATCAAATAGCCTCCACGCTTCGTCCTCGCTCTTCAGCATGAATATCCCTCCACATGAAGAGTCGATCATCTGACGATTCTTGTCAGACAATCCATCATAGAAGCTCTGCACCAGTTGCCATTTTGGCACCTGATGATGGGGACATTTCCTGAGGAGATCCTTCATTCTCTCCCAGGTCTCATGAAAGCGCTCACCATCTAGCTCTGAAAAGCTAGTGATGGCTCTACGATATTGGTTCGTACGACCAATGGGAAAATATTTCCGAAGAAACTCCTGTTGCAATTGATCCCATGACTCTATTTCTACAGAATCTAAGGACTTTAGCCAATACTTGGCTTTGTCCTTCAATGAAAAGGGGAATAGAGTCAACCTTAAAGCATCATCATCGAAATTCTGTATCTTAACAGTAGAACAAATTTCGAGGAATTCATCTAAATGTCGGTAGGGATCTTCATGACTAAGGCCATAAAAAGATGGAAGCATCTGAATAATGCTGGCCTTAATCTCATAATGCGGCGCTCCTACATCGGGTCTCCGAATGCAGGATGCCTGAACATAGTCTGTGGGAATGAAGTATTCCCGCAGAAGGCGTGAAAGAACTGGGGGTGGAGGTGGAGGATCCATGTCAGCCATTGTTGCCGAACTTCGATGAGAATGTAAAATTCTCTCTGGGTTGTCAACAAATGGGTGTAATGGGGTTCCTAGACCTCGTCGCCCCTGCATACACTGGTACTAAGACCAGATGTAAGCAAACGACCTAAATCTAAAAATAAAAAAAATAAACTAACACAGATATTAAAATGTAAATAACATAAAATAACAACTACTAAACAAATATGCCAACTAATTATGTCAGAATGATATAACTAAGTAAATAGAATAACAACTTAAACTACTCTAAAGTACTGAAAAGATAAATACAGGAAATCACAAACTATGTTTTTCTAAAACCCACCTGTCTAATCGCTCCTTGCAGAATGAATTTCAAGTGAATCCTAGAAAGAACAGAATGTGAATCCTATATTTACTAACTATGTTAATCCTATATTCACTTACTAATCCTACTAACTAAAAAGAAAACAACTAATTAACTAACTAAAACAAATTAATAAATTAAACTCTAAAAAATAAAGTAATTAATTCGCCGTTCCCCGGCAACGGCGCCAAAATTTGGTTGATATTTTGAAATGATCTTTTTAAAACAATTATTCTCAATAAAACTTTGGAAAATCGTCAACCAAAAATAGAAAAACCGACTTTCCACAAAGTGGTAAGTACGGGTCGAATCCTCAGGGAACAGGAATTAATCACAATATTTCTAGAAAATTTAATTTATTAATGACGAATGTCAATCTACAATTATAAAGTTAATACAACTACAAATAATCACTAAAAGAAAAATAAACAAGCACTCAATCTTCTGCTCCACACCAAGGGTATTTCCGTCTTTTTGCCAATTAGAGAATCTTCTCACTTGGACAATAACCCTGGAAACAAAATATGCTTTTCAACCTAAAAATGCAGAAAAATACAAAGTTAGTATTTGATTCTAATAATGCAAACAATAACTAAAATTAATTCTAATTTTACGAAAATAATAAAACAAATGCTATTTATCAAGCAAAAATTAAATAAAATACTAAATTAATTCTAAAATTAACCAAATTAATTCTACTAATGCTGTATGATGATGATGCAACTCCTAAAATGCAGAAACTACTGAAAACAAGTCTAAATTGCCGAAACTAAGAAAATTACGAAACTGCCCCTAACTAGTGTAAAATAGCATTCTGACAGGTTATCGGAAAACCACTGTTTGACAGGGCAAATGAGGTCCGATTTTCCCGAAATTTGTTCTGTTCTGCAACTGACAGATTGAACAAAATGACAGTTTTTACATAATTGAAAAACAGTATCTGGAACTCTAGATATAAGCGTTTCAAATCTGGGAAAAATCAGGATATCGCAATTCCTGTAATTTGAAATCCAGAAAAAGCGGTTTTTGCAAAACGCTTAAAAATCAGACCAAATCAACTCCGAATGAGCTGAAATTTGGTCTGCAGTTAAATAACACGTCAATAAAGTGAATAGAAGAAAAAAATTTGGAAAACACAGAATGTTTGCACAGAAAATAATGCTAATGCGACAGGGCAAAAATCTGGTTTTTATTTGAGTGCACTATTCACCTTATGAATCTATTTTAACACTCTAAAAGACAAATCAAACCTAATGCACTCTAAATGACACTGTATAACAGTGTATATGCAGATGGTTATTAGGAATACGCTAAATGCACGACGAACAAAACACGATAAGCAATTTATGACTAGAACTACGTTAACTAACAATGTAAATGCAACTATGCTAAACAATAAAATGCAATCCGACTACTAAGTTAAATAATATCTAATTACCAATTCAAACACTCACAAAACACATTTCACACATACGAAACAAATACGATATACACACACATACTTCTACACTAAAACTAAAGTAGATAAATAAACTAATTAGTATAAAAATCAAAATAAATAATACTAAATGAAATTAATTCACTAAAGAACGAAGGCTAGGGTTAGGTTTCACTCGGTTAACTCAACGAAGCTTGGTTTTGACTAGGGTAGGGTCGGTTTTGGTTTGGTAGAACTCGGTTAGGTTTATCTAAAACTAGGTGGGACTCGGTTTTGAGTTGACTTAGTCAACTAGGATTGGCTTGGTTTAGGTGGGCTCGGTTGATCTAAACTTAGGTTGGGTTGACTGGGTTAAGGTTGAATCGACCTCGGGTTTGTCTTGACTTTGACTTAGGCTAGGCTAGGTCTTTGACTAAGCTTGAGTTGAGTTAAGTAGGGCTTAGGTTTGACTCAACTAGGCTTGACTAGAGTTGGGTCTAGGTCTTGGACTTGACCTATGTTGAAATTAGGGTTTGACTTGGATAGGGTTGACTCGAACTAGGCTCGTTTTGGACTCACCCTGGGTTAGACTAAAACTTGACTCGGGTTAGGTTTTGGTTTTGGAATTAGGCTTATTAAGACTAGGTTGAACTCGGTTTAGGGTGGACTTAGTCAACTAGGTTTGAGTTGACTTAGACTCAACTAAGTTTGACCCAACTTAGGTTTGACTAGGCTCGAATGGGATAAGGTAAGTTTGGTTGACTCACTAGGTTTAGACTAGGGTTTGACTCGAGTTAGGTCTTGGACACAAGACACACCTAACTAAGTCATCTAGGTTAACTCGGTTAGGGTAGGTCTCAATAGGTGGACTAAGGTTGACTCGACCTAGGTGTGGTTTTGACTAGACTCAAGTGGGTTTAGACTAGAATTTGCCTCACTTAACTTGGGTCAATTAAAGTAGCAACCTCTTAATTAATCTACAATTAATCCAAAGTTCACGATTTTAAGGGAGAAGGTTGGGAAAATAAGGTAATAATGGTAATTGCTCAAACTTTGAAATAAATTGGATTCTCCAAAAATCGCCCCACTTAATGAGGGAGTTACTCTCCTTAATTGTATTCAAACTCTCACTTTGGAAAATGGAAAGTCCAACTTAGAAGAAAACCCCACGATTTTTGCTTTCCCAACTTGGGTAAAGAGCATTTATTCCTTTCTGAAAATCGTGGGACTTAATTTGGAATTTTAGTTTAATTTTCAAAAACACTTTCCAAGATCAAAGAGTAACTTCTACTTTAATGCACATCCAAAATTTATTTCCTCTTTAAATATCCCACACGATTTTTTGGGGAATCCACTCTTTCCAAAAACTTTTTAAATGCAATTACCTTAATGGCCTCCCCTCTCAAAATCGCCAACTCTAAATTAAGAATATACTACCAAAGAATTTAAGACTCACCTAAGTAATGAAAAGGCCTAATTGAAAAACACGATTTTCTAAACTTAAATGCTGCCCTAATTACCAAAACCTACTTAAATGACCACTAAAAACGGCTATGAGATAAAACCCTAATACATTGAACCTAGACACCTTCCTAATTCAATTAATGACAATTAAGACTTGCTCAAAAATTCGACCAAGAGCTCAAGGGGAGCTCTAATGGCTGCCGCCCCACCTTGGGGAAGAAGAAGATCCACACGAAAAATAAAAAATAAAATATAAATTAACAAAAAGCAATAAAACTAAATAACCATTATTTTGATAAAACTAAATTAGAAAATAATAAAAAGGACTCCTAATTACACAAATGCTAACAAGAACAACACTATGCTGGAATTAAAAACATGAAGAAAAGGAAACTTGATTTTTTTTGTAATTTTCTTCAATAGACTCAAAACACAAAAACAAAAAATGATTAAAATGATTAATTAAATCAATCCTAAAACAATGAAATGACTAACACCAATTTATACTACTATTAACATACTAAACACATAGTAAACAACACGACTTACCACTCTAAACACCCTTTTAATAAAAATGCAAAGATCGGCTAGAATATCTCTAGCCGATTTTTTTTTCTTTTTCAAAAATAAAATCAAAACAAGACACAAGCACAACCCAAGAATAAAATGAATTAAACTGAACTTTTATAAATGGATTATCCGCAAAACAACTCAATACACATGCTGGACATAAAAAAAATCAGAACAAAGAAAAAAATATTTTTGTAAAAATCAAGAATCGGCTAGAATAAGTCTAGCCGATTTTTGGATTTTTCTTTTTAAATGAACACACAATCGTAACTCACAACCAAACGTTTAAAATGAATCAAAAGGGAAAATTTTTATTGGATTTTCTGTAAAAACTTCACAATGAGACACGTTGAAAACAAAAACTCAAATCGGCTAGAAACACTCTAGCCGATTTACACGTTTTGATTGAAAAACAATGAGAGTCAATAATCAAACATGAAAACAATAAAACAAAACCTATATCTAACGTGCTGGTCTATGCACGAATGCTACTCTAAGGTTGAACCAAAAATAAAAACAAGAAACACACCGAAAATAATAAAAGAAAAGCAACACTCACTTTCGGTTTTAGCTAGAAGAGAAGGAAGAAGAAGACCTACCTTTTGGAAGATCCGACGACCGAGGGGATGAAGAAGAGCGGACCGTGGCTGGAGATGGATGTTCTATACAGTTCGAGAATGTTGTACTTCACCAAAAAATGCACCTTTGTAGCAGCTACACGTTGGAGATCCACCGACGATGGAATGTGAGCTGATTCGCGATCGGAGGGTGTAGAAAGCCGGATGGAGGTAGGGTCGGCTCACCTTGGTGGTGTGTTGCACACTCCCGCCCAAGGTTAATGGTCTTCACCTCTGCTACACCTGCAAAAATACAGAAAAGTGGTGAAAAGACAGCAAGGAACAAGAAAGAAATGAAAAGAAACAAAAGAAAGATCGAAATTATGCTTGAAAATCAAGCATAGACCGGTCTTCAATGGCCAACACGTGGGGAAGATGGAGAGGAAGGAGTTGCTGGAGTAGATTCACTGCAAGGGGCGTCCAAACACAGCCAAAGACGCCTAGGGTTCTTTAAAAAAAACTATTTATAGTTTTGACATTTTTCAGAAAGAAGGTTAAAAAAATAAAATTTGCTAGGCGCCACTTTCTGGGGGGTTTTCAGAAAAACTTTTTTTGAAATGGATATGGATAGGCGTGTGGGTTGGGTTTTGGGCTTTCTAAGAGTTGATCCAAGGTCCAATTAACCTAATTGGGTCGGATATGGATCCGATCCACCTCGAAATCCATGCCCAAACACTGAAATAGCCATAACTCTCTCATTTTAACTCTGATTTTTCTGAAATTCGAACCATAGCCCCTTACTATCAAAACACATCTAAACATGGGTTTAAAACCTTAAACTTGATACAAAATGCATGAAAAACTTGTTTACATGATGTGCATTTCATGCATCATCACCTGTGCGTACCCACAGGGTAAGAGTAAGATAAGCATTAAATAATTTAAGTTAACTTGAAACTTATCTCTGAAGAATTACATTCTGTTGAGTTGACTTTAGTAAAACTTGTGGAATCTACAACTTGTATTAATGTGGATAAATATACCTCTAGTTCAGTCATCCTTTGCACTGTATCATGAATTAGAAAGCATAATCATCTTCTTAGAATGTTATAAACTTTCATGCTAGTTATATCTGAAGTACTTGCACATATTGGTACACAGGTCACTGAGCACCACATATAAATATAATGCTTCTTACGCAGACAGGGGAGTCTGACCCTTCTGCTTTAAATGTTTTTCAGGTAGCAACTAATTGGAGCATCGGGGTGTCGTTTTGGATAAAGCCAAGAGATCTCATTTATTCAGTATTTTATGTTTGAACTCTGATTAGTAGATTTACAATTCTGTTATGGGATGTAATTAATGACATTAATGTTTTAATTAATGAATGGTATGTTTAGTACTTCTCTGTTTTACCCTGTAATGCGCCCGACTTGTATTTTATGCACTTCCGCTATTTCAAAAAAAAAAAAAATTACTCCAAAATTTTTACTATAAAAAGTTGGGGCGTTACAGCTTTGGTATCAGAGCAGGACTGAATAATTTGAGATCTTGGCTCTTCCAGCGACCGCGATGACTCTGTAAGCATGTAGAAAAGTTGTTTTGTAATGTAGAAACAAGAAACATATGAGTGTTTACGATTAATTCACAAAATCATAACTCAGGTTATAATGAATTTTATTTGCTCAAATATATGGCGTGGGCAAATCGTTGCAACAATATTATGGAAACTCTACATAACCTGGCCGAAGTAGTAGGCCAGCAAGCTACGACAATGCAACAGATGGGCGACAATCTATAACATATGGCCCATGAGAAGAGTACAAACGGTGGGACTATGTCCTACAAGAAATTCATGGACATGGATCCTCCTGCTTTCTCCGGAAAGACGGATCCTGAAGCTGCTGAGAGTTGGATCCGGGAGATTGAACGTATCTTTTCTGTACTGGAGGTGCCCGAGGAGCGTCGGGTGGACTTTGGGACTTATCGTCTCAAGGATCATGCTGAAAAGTGGTGGGAAACCACCAGGGCGGTCAAGTTCCAGGATGGTCCTGTATCTTGGATGGAGTTCGTAGAGGTTTTTAACGCTGCCTACTTTCCGAAGCACGAGAGGGCAAAGAAGATGCAGGAGTTCTTGGACCTACAGCAGGGTGAGATGTCCCTCGCCGAGTACATCACTAAGTTTCACAGTTTGGAACGATATTGTCCAAACGTGTATACATCGGATGAGGATCGAGCAATGAAATTTGCTCGAGGCTTGAAGGCGGGTTTGAGGAACCGTCTGTACACTAGAGGGCCCAAGAATCTCGATGAGGCTATCCAGGTAAAAGATCATTTCTTTTCATGTTATAAGTTGCATCAAAGTTTACAAGGTACCGTTAACCCTTAGATTGTAATGGATTGTTCCTGTCTATCTCGGACATACAGGTGGCGACTCTCCTTGATGACGACTGGAAGGAGGGACAAAAGTCGCAAAAGAACAAAATCGGGGTTCAGAAATTCGAGTTCAAGAAGAGGTTTGGTGGAAAACGTTTCAACCATCAAACCAAGAAACCAAGGCACGATGGATGCACCAGACCTAAGCCAGGACAAAATCAAAGGTGTCAGAAGTGCAACCGTTTTCACCCCGGACAACAATGTCCCCGTGAGACAGGAGGGTGTCTCTACTGTGGAAAAATGGGGCATTATATCAAGGAGTGTCGGAAGAAGTAAGCTGATGATGCACGGCGCGGCACTGGAGGACAGCAGCCTCAACAACACCGTGCCCCACCACCACAACCTCAGGCGGCCCCACAACGCATGACATGACGTGTGTATGCTACTACAGCTGACCAACTGGAGAAGGGGGACCTTGTGCAAGGTACCGTACTTGTTTCAGGTCAAGCTGCCCTTGTCTTATTTGACTGTGGAGCTTCTCATTCCTTCATTTCATTATATTTTGCAAAACAACTTAAAATCCCCACAGAATCATTAAATCAAGAACTAGTAGTGTATAACCCTATAGGATTCAATGAAGTTTGTGTGAACTATATGCCAGAAGTGGAAGTTATTTTAGGAGAACACAATTTACCTGCCAACCTAATCATACTTGATATGACCAAATACGATGTCATACTGGGTATGGATTGGCTCTTTGAACACTATGCTAGAGTCCTCTGTAGAGAAGGAAAAGTAATTTTGTCTCGACCGGATATGCCGGAAGTGGAATTCCAATTAGCAAGGCATGGAATCAAGAAAAGGGTTATTTCGACCCTCAAAGCCCAAAAGTATCTCCGTCGGGGAGATATGGCTTTCCTGGTTAGTATGATCGGAGGTGAAACAAAATTAACTCGGCTAGAGGATTTGGGAATTGTCCGCGATTTTGCCGATGTATTCCCAGAAGAACTTCCTAGACTTCCTCCTCAGCGGAAAGTCGAGTTTGGGATTGAACTAATGCCGGGTACAAAGCCAATATCAAGAGCACCTTATCGGATGGCACCAGCAGAGTTGGAAGAACTGAAGAAGCAGTTGCAAGAGCTGATGGAGCGTGGTTTTGTACGACCGAGTACGTCTCCATGGG
Source organism: Nuphar pumila (assembly GCF_984573655.1). Taxonomy (NCBI): domain Eukaryota; kingdom Viridiplantae; phylum Streptophyta; class Magnoliopsida; order Nymphaeales; family Nymphaeaceae; genus Nuphar; species Nuphar pumila. Next base: position 50,614,923 of record NC_143262.1, on the reverse strand, counting down.
GAGCACCGGTCCTGTTCGTGAAAAAGAAGGATGGGTCTATGAGACTATGCATAGACTATAGAATGCTGAACCAAGCAACTGTGAAGAACAAATATCCTCTACCCTGTATCGAGGACCTATTTGATCAATTGAAAAGAGCAAAAGTCTTTTCTAAGATTGATTTGAGGTCAGGTTATCACCAGTTGAGAATAAAAGATGAAGATATCCCAAAGTCAGCATTTAGAACCAGATATGGGCATTTTGAGTTTGTGGTAATGCCATTTGGACTCACTAATGCCCCAGCGGCATTCATGGACCTGATGAATCGGTTATTCAGGCCATACTTAGACTCCTTTGTCATCATCTTCATTGATGACATACTGATATACTCGAAAAATGTGGAGGAACACAAAGAACATCTGAAAATCGTTTTAGAAACCCTCCGGACACATCAGTTATATGCAAAGTTCTCGAAATGCGAATTCTGGCTTGAAGAAGTCACGTTCCTTGGACATGTGATCTCGAAAGATGGAGTTTCAGTAGATCCTGCCAAAGTTGAAGCTGTGATGAATTGGTCACAACCAAAGAATGTCAGCGAAATCCGAAGCTTCCTAGGATTAGCTGGCTACTATAGGTGATTCATCCAAGACTTCTCCCGAATTGCTATGCCAATGACAAAGCTTCTACGAAAAGGGGTAAAGTTTGAATGGAATAATAAAAGTAAAAAAGTTTTCAAACCCTTAAAGCTAAGCTTACCAGAGCTCCGGTGTTAGCCTTACCGTCTGGGAGCGGAGGATTCGTGGTGTACACGGACGCTTCTGGTACTGGATTGGGGTGTGTATTGATGCAGCACGACAAGGTCATTGCCTAGGCATCACGACAACTGAAGATTCATGAGAGGAATTACCCCATGCACGACCTGGAGTTGGCAGTGGTGGTTTTTGCTTTAAAGGTTTGGAGACATTATCTATATGGAGAGCAGTTCGAAGTCTTCACTGATCACAAGAGCTTGAAGTATCTATTTTCTCAGAAGGAACTTAATATGCGACAAAGAAGGTGGCTTGAGTTCATCAAGAACTACGAATTTACAATCTCGTACCATCCAGGGAAAGCAAATGTTGTTGTTGATGCCCTTAGTCGTAAGGTTGGGGGAAATCTTTCTAGCTTGGTAAATCTTGGATGGAAGATGATTTCTGAGTTCACAGAATGGAGACCTTTCTCCGATGATCAAGGCGTACTTAGGTTGTCTAGTCTGACTGTACGATCAGAACTACGAGAGCGGATCATGATTAAGCAAAAAGAAGACTCGCAGTACGGGAAGATGGAGGCATTGGCGTTGCAAGAAGACACTGTTTTCCAGCGTAAATAGGATGGAAGTATATGGTTTAAAGATCAATTATGGGTACCGAGTGATCCAGAGACCAGAGAAGAGTTATTGGCAGAGGCACATAAGAGCAAGTATACCATTCACCCGGGCAGTACCAAGATGTTCAAAGATCTTCAATACTGGTACTGGTGGAATGGTATAAAGCGCGATGTTGCAAGGTAACCAATTCACGAGAAAAATTTATGTGTTCTAATTAGGTTGTTTTTTCTATGATATAAGATCGGGATTATGCTAATTCTTGCTATCATTCTAGATACGTCGCAAAGTGCTTGACATGTCAACAAATCAAAATCGAGCATCAAAGGCCATGAGGAATGATGCAGCTGATGGAAATTCCTCAATGGAAATGGGAACATATCACGATGGATTTTGTGATGGGGTTACCGCGAACCCGAAAAAAACATGACTCTATTTGGGTAGTGGTTGACCAACTCACTAAGTCAGCACATTTCCTACCGATGAGGAAGAATCAGTCACTTGAGAGCTTGACCGACCTGTATATCCAGGAGATAGTACGACTACATGGGGTGCCTGTCTCGATCATATCTGATAGAGACCCTCGGTTTACCTCACGACTGTGGGGGCAGCTACAAAAGGCATTGGGAACTAAGTTGAAGTTCAGCACTGCCTTTCATCCACAAACTGATGGACAGTCAGAAAGGACCATACAAACACTGGAGGACATGCTACGTGCCTGTATGTTGGATTGGAAAGGCGAATGGGATGCTCACGTGGTACTAGCAGAGTTCGCCTACAATAATAGCTACCATGCAAGTATTGGCATGGCGCCCTTCGAAGCATTGTATGGGCGGCCTTGTAGGTCACCAGTATATTGGGATGAAGTTGGCGAAAGAACAGTTGAGTCACCAATGGTACTTCAACATTACACTGAACAAATACAGAAGATACGAGATCGACTTAGAGCAGCACAGAGTCGACAGAAAAGCTATGCGGATCAGCGACGCATAGAGCTTAGCTTCGAAGTGGGAGATGCAGTGTTTGTCAAGGTATCGCCGACCAAGAGCGTTTTCAGATTCGAAAAGAAGGGAAAGTTGAGTCCTAGATATGTCGAACCTTTCCCAATATTAGAGCGGATCGGTGAAACGACTTATCGAGTTGAGCTACCATCTCAACTTGCCAAGATTCATAATATATTTCACGTATCGATGTTGAGAAAATACATTCAAGATCCATCACACGTGATTCAGTTTGAGGACATCAGTGTGCAAGAAGATCTGACCGTAGAAGAGAGACCGGTCAAAATCGTAGATCGCAGTGAGCGGGTGATGCGAAACAAGATCATCCCACTAGTCAAAGTGAGATGGAGACATCATGGCTTAGAAGAATGCACGTGTGAACCGGAAGCAGCAATGAAGGATAAGTACCCTCAATTGTTTGATTGATATGTATTACAAATTTCGCGGCCGAAATTTCTTTTTAGAGGGGAAGGATGTAAAACCCGTGAAATTTATGAAATTCTAAATGAATAAAAGGGATCCGTTATGTGAAATAGTAAGATTTTAAGTTAGACAGTACAATTTTTATGACTTGTGGTTTCTAGAACGAAACCGATAACAAACTCTCACAAGTGGTTTTGGATCCGGATCTTGGCGAGATCCGATGATCCGACCCGGTTCACGAGTCCAAGTAAGGAAACTCGATGCTTTCGGGATGATAGTGTGAGATCCGAAGCACATTTAAAGTAAGCAAGTGCAAGTTTAAAACCAACGGGTGAAAATTCCACTTGAAAATGGAAGAAATCCATCAACAAGGAAAAACGTCCCAATATGACATAAAAAGAATATTTTCGCAAAAGTAAACAATAAGTGTTGAAGTGGAGTTATGGTAGGACGCACAGGGTTGTAGAGTTGCAACCTCAATTCAAAACCCCCTGTGCACAAATTATTTTTTTTCACAAGAAAGTGATGTTTTCTACCTTGGTGAAAAGGGTAAAAACGTGGGATTATGTTAAGCCTAAATTTTTGGCTTTTCCATCTAGCTCTACCAAGGATTGAGGAGAATCCCAGGTGACATGGAAGAGGGGTACCCATAAAGCAAATAGTGAGGGAAGTTAGAGGAAATCATGCCAAAGACAGGAGGGGGCATTGTTGGAAATAGACATCACCCACCAAAAATGTAAGATTTGGGTGAAGTTTTAATGCCTTGAAAATTTGGTAACTCCCCCATAAATAGGGGAGTTAAATGAGAGATTTTTGGTAAGGAGTTACATTAGACGTCTCTCTCTCTCTCTCTCTCTCTCTCTCTCTCTCTCTCTCTCTCTCTCTCTCTCTCTCACGGTGGTGGTCGACCTTCATTGTTGGACTGTGTGGACCTCCCTTGCTGAATGCGTGAACATCCATTATCGACGTGGGGTGCCGCTCTAACGAAGAGAAGGGGTTGCAGCCTTGCCGTCGTGAGACTCTAAAGAGGTAAGGAGCATTGCTATTTATATGTAAGTGGTTGATGCCTTGTTGCACATCTATGTTGCAATATCATGGAGTTTACGCGACAAGCACCACCTATATATAGGAATGTTTAGGGCCTCGAGACCGAGGTGGCATGAGCGGAAACACCTACTCGCCAATAGATTAATATGTAGTGGTTCAGCCAATGGTTCTCACCCTTGGCCAACGTTGGGGCACTGTGGTGTTCTTTGTAAGGGCATTTTGTTTCTATGTGTGTGCCTGGTGATATGTAGTACTCATATCAAAATCTACAGTTCAAATCTATGTAGGAAAATGCATATATTTTTCGTGTGGGTGTTAGCCATGACGGATTCAAGATCGAAACAAAAATAAAGTAGGCAAATGGCGTGGAACCTTAAGTATCTTGGATTATTGTTCATGAAATTATTGTTTGGTTGTATTTTCTTGTTCAATACACCTTTCATACCTTGTAGATTGAATGGTTTTAATCAGGTCTGAAGTTATGTATACGTGATTGCTATTTCACATTATGGTAAAATAAAGATATATCATTCCTATTGGGTAATTCGATTGGATTCGATGTTTTTGAGTGTGGAATGCACTCATATTTATAGTTGAAAGATTCCATACATTGAGGATGAAAGGGGTGGCAAAACAGTCCATTTAGAATGATCAAAATGTTTGAAAAATAAAAAGATACACCCTTTTAAAAGTTACAGAAAAACGGCAAAATTAGTCGACTGAGACAATAGTTAGTCGACTGATAAAACCTTCAGTCGACTACTGCTAAAATTTCCAGGAAACAGACATTATGTCCAGTCGACTGATAAAACCTTCAGTCGACTGATGCTAAAAATTTTCCAGAAAATATATTTTCTGATCAGTCGACTGATAAAACCATTAGTCGACTGATGTTAAAATTTTTCCAGAAAACAGATATTCTGATCAGTCGATTGATAAAACCTTCAGTCGACTGATGCTAAAATTTTCAAAAAATTGATATTCTGTTCAGTCGACTGATAAACCCTTCAGTCCACTGCTGCTAAATTTTTCCAAAAAACGGACATTCTGTCCGGTCGACTGATAAAAACTTTCGGTAGACTAATTTTATGATCAGTCGACTGATAAACCCTTCAGTCGACTCCTGCTAAATTTTTCCAGAAAATGGACATTCTGTCCGGTCGACTGATAAAACTTTCGGTCGACTAATTTTATGATCAGGCGACTGATAAATCCTTCAGTCGACTGCTGCTAAACTTTTCCAGAAAACAGACATTCTGTCCGGTCGACTGATAAATTCTTTGGTCGACTAATTTTTCAAAAAAATAACGTTTTGCTTAGAAGATTTGAATCCAAAAAGGTTGGTCGACCGGTGAGCCTATTGGTCGACTAATAAACATGAAAAATTGAGTAAAGAGTTTTCTAAAATGATTTTCGTGAAGGGTTCTTTTAGAAAAGTTTTTCTAAAGACTTTTTAGGTGAAATGCAATTGAAATATCTATGAAGGAAATAGTTTTGATGGTAAACTAAATATGTGATTCACATATGGACTTTAGGATTATGTCCAATACATGGAACACACATGATAAAGTTGGATAATGCCATGTTGAGGCATAACCAGTGGGGGTACGAAACGTACACTCGAGCTCATAAACAAAACTGAAAATGCTGAATGTTTGAGTACTCGACACAAAGTTGAACCAGAATTATGAGAAATTGTGGTTGGTGCCTTTGAGGCATTCGATGGGTAATGTGCATATACTAAGATCAACCTGAGTATGAGTTGGGGTCTTGAAAATCCCCTGTGGTGCAATGACTTGCACATAAGAAAAAAAAAATATGCACACATAACATAAATGTGAGATTCTGGGTATACTTGAAAGATGGTATATGTTACTGGTTTCCCAGGGTTCTGGGTACATCTGAAAGAAGATGTATGTTACTGGATCCAAACAAGCAAGAATGAAAATTTATACACATATAAATTAAATATGTTGGATTCTGGGTATACCTGAAAATGGTATATGTTACTGGTTTCCCAGGGCTCTGGGTACACCTGAAAGATGGTGTATGTTACTGGACCCATGGTCTACCTTGGAGAGGGTAGGTGGTACAAGCTTCATGGACATTCTTGTTCTTGTGAGAGCTAGGCGTCTCACCCGGTCTCCAGTCCACGAAGTTAGGGGACCAGGACTACCAGTATGTCCTAGGTGGTAGATCCAAGTCTTCTGCAGAAGTACAGGGTGCATCCTAATTTTTGTTCTAGCCACTGGGGAGTTCTCTCTCATTCACTGACCGTCCCCTTTGGATATCCGTACGGCTAGTCATACGGGTTATTAAATAATGGACCCCCGTATGGTCTCGGTCCTCTACGAGGTCTATGCCTGTGCGTACCCACAGGGTAAGAGTAAGATAAGCATTAAATAATTTAAGTTGACTAGAAACTTATCTCTAAAGAATTACATTCTGTTGAGTTGACTTTAGTAAAACTTGTGGAATCTACAGCTTGTATTAATGTGGATAAATATACCTCTAGTTCAGTCATCCTTTGCAGTGTATCATGAATTAGAAAGCATAATCATCTTCTTAGAATGTTATAAACTTTCATGCTAGTTATATCTGCAGTACTTGCACATATTGGTACACAGGTCACTGAGCACCACATATAAATATAATGCTTCTTACACAGACAGGGGAGTCTGACCCTTCTGCTTTAAATGTTTTTCAGGTAGCAACTAATTGGAGCATCGGGGTGTCGTTTTGGATAAAGCCAAGAGATCTCATTTATTTAGTATTTTATGTTTGAACTCTGATTAGTAGATTTACAATTCTGTTATGGGATGTAATTAATGACATTAATGTTTCAATTAATGAATGGTATGTTTAGTACTTCTCTGTTTTACCCTGTAATGCGCCCGACTTGTATTTTACGCACTTCCGCTATTTCAAAAAAAAAAAAAATTTACTCCAAAATTTTTACTATAAAAAGTTGGGGCGTTACAGCTTTGGTATCAGAGCAGGACTGAATAATTTGAGATCTTGGCTCTTCCAGCGACCGCGATGACTCTGTAAGCATGTAGAAAAGTTGTTTTGTAATATAGAAACAAGAAACATATGAGTGTGTACGATTAATTCACAAAATCATAACTCAGGTTATAATGAATTTTATTTGCTCAAATAGATGGCGTGGGCAAATCGTTGCAACAATATTATGGAAACTCTACATAACCTGGCCGAAGTAGTAGGCCAGCATGCTACGACAATGCAACAGATGGGCGACAATCTACAACAGATGGCCCATGAGAAGAGTACAAACGGTGGTACTATGCCCTACAAGAAATTCATGGACATGGGTCCTCCTGCTTTCTCAGAAAGACGGATCCTGAAGCTGCTGAGAGTTGGATCCGGGAGATTGAACGTATCTTTCGTGTACTGGAGGTGCCCGAGGAGCGTGGGTGGACTTTGGGACTTATCGTCTCAAGGATCATGCTGAAAAGTGGTGGGAAACCACCAGGGCGGTCAAGTTCCAGGATGGTCCTGAATCTTGGACGGAGTTCGTAGAGGTTTTTAACGCTGCCTACTTTCCGAAGCACGAGAGGGGAAAGAAGATGCTGGAGTTTTTGGACCTACAGCAGGGTGAGATGTCCCTTGCCGAGTACATCACTGTGATCATCGCAAAATTTTTTCTATTCTCTTGTGGTTTCTCTCTCTTCCTTCTCTTTTCCTTTTCTAACCTCTATTTTCCTCCTTTTTGAAGGAAGAAAAATAAAAGAAAGAAAAGAGAGAGAGAAGAGGAACTATTTTGTGCGGTCTCACTTGACCTTGATTTGAAAAATATTTAGAAATTTAACTCGCCTCCGTTTTGAAAATTTGCGGGAAAAATGGAGAGACGGGATTCGCTCGTCGGTACGAGGTTCGACCGTTCCTGGCGCCTTTACCAGGGGTAATCAAACCAATGATTGAATCTATGCCTTTTGCTTTGTCTAAATATAATCTAAGAAGTTATTCTAACTCTAAATGCACAAAAAATCAGGCTTGTGCAATGCAAGGATGTATGCTCTTTTTGAAATGAATTTTTTGGAAATTTCCAAGTATTCTGAGGTGAACTTGGTAAGCGAGTAAAGAAATGTTTGAATCTAACTTTTAGAACTTGAGATAGACCAGAGAAGTTCTAAGTTTTTGAAATAAATCAGGACTTGGAAGAATAAATGAAAAAAGAATGACTTGAAGCTTTGAAATAAAATGAGGTTTCAAAGTCAAAATCGACTTTGAATTTGGATTTTGAATTTAGAAAAGAAAAGGAAATGAATACTTGAGATGGAATTGAATTTAGATTTTTTGAAGTTTGCAATTGGAATGGATTGAGAAACTTAAATGGTATTTAAGAATTGATTTAAGAGATTCAGATTAGATCCGAAAATGGAATTGAAATCTAGAATTGGAATTGGATTCCGGATTCTAAACAGAATGGGATCCGAGATTTGGAATCCAAGATGGACTTAGGTTCTGGATCCTAAAATGGATTTGGATCTGAAGTCTGAGATCCAAGGCGAGATTGGTTTTGGATCCTGTAAGAAAACTGGATCTAAAATCTAAAGTCCAAAGTGAAATTGGTTTTGGATCCTATAAGGAAATTGGATCTGAAGTCTGAGATCCAATGTAGAGTTGGACTCTGGATCCTAAGATGGATTTTGGATCTGAAGCCTGAGATCCAAATGTAGAATTGGGTTTTGGATCCTAAAATGGATTGAGATTTGAACTTTAATTTTGGTGGACTTTTTGAAAGTCCAAATGGGGGCTTTGAAGATGGATCTGGGTTTTTGAAAAACCCAGATTAAATTTAGAAAAAGAATTGAATCTTGAGATTCAGAACCAATCTCAAGAGGATTTTGAGGATAAAACTTGATTTTGACATGAGAAGATGAATTTAAATTGAACTTTGATTTGAATTTAGAATTTGGATATACAAATGAATTTCAAAGCCAAATTGGACTTTGAATTTGAAGTTTTAGAATTTGGAATAGGCGAATCAAGAATCTCAAAGTTAAAATTAAACTTTGAGTTTGATTAGAGTTTTGAATATAAAATGAATTTGGAATTTCAAAGTCAAATTGAACTTTGAAATCTGATTTGAATTTGAAAATAACTTTGAAATCTCAAAGTTGAATTGAACTTTGAGATTGAAAATGAAATTGAATTTGAAAGGGAAAATTGAAGATAGATGGAGGAAGATATTTACATTACTTGGAATTTTTGGAAAGGGGATTTTGAAAGTATGATGTAGTTCTATCCTAAATGATGAATGAATTTAAAGAATTTGAATTTAGATTTTGAAAAGCTATCTTATTCTTGAACTGAATTAGAATAAGATTGAAGATATAATACATCCCTGACTATGGTCATTGAATGTATTATATAATAATCTATATTTAAATTCAGGTGAAGAATAAGACACATTTGGTGCTTTTATAGAATTTAAAATGAAATTAACTCTCAATATACCCTGACTATGGCCATTAGTATATATTTTGAGTCAATTTTAAGTTAAATTTTAATAAAAGGAGAAAATATTTAAGGAAAATATGATGAATTTCGAAAACGGATCCACTGTGGATCCAGTGTTATTTCGTAAAAGATAAAAATCTTAAGTCTTGTTTACATCCCGACTATGGTCGTTGATGTAAATCATCAACTTAGGATTAATTTACCTCTTTACGGAATGGTGCAAGTGCCATTCGTGTTTCACCATTGTGAGAATTTTGAAATGAAGGAAAATGATGCAACAAATGATATTTATATGCTCAGACATTCTAATCTAGTGCAGGAAAGTGAATATTCTCACTAAGATCTGACTATTACAATGTTGAATTTTAAAATTTATGAGTTTTTAATTCTAGGGAAGAAAAACAGACATTTTCACGTATTTCCTGCAAATACTGAGTTAGTGCAAGGTAAAATTGCGAAATATAAAGAAAATGGAGCAGGCTATGCTAAAGACTAACCTATATACAACCTTATGTATAGGTTAGTGATAAGATATAAATGAATCTGTTAACCACAAGTCTCATGAAAAAATGCCTGTATATACGCCTAAATGCCATACCTGTGTATACATGAAATATATAAGTAAGGTGCTTGTTATGCTAATGAGGAGAAACCTGCATAAAATTGCACATGGACTTGGTGAATATAGCGAGTGAGTAAGTGGTTGATAATGAAAGCTGGGGATGACTAATATTGGAGGTGAATTTGATGCTGCTATGGGTTTAATGTTATACCAAACATGCTGCTTTTGTGATAGCATGTGACTGAAGGGATGTAATGTGCAGGATGTATGGTTAGGGTGATGACAAGGGATGAAGCCTGCTGGTGTGATGCAGCTGTGTATTAAGAAGTGTGGTAATGAAGTGATACTGTTACTGAGTAAAGATGTAATAGGCTAGGTGAGGTGAAGTACGCCTCTGTGTAGTGAGCTGTTAACCATAGCTGGGTTGGACTAATGTTGACCATCCATGACCAGCCAAACAGGAGGCTGGGTTGCATAGTCACGCTGAGAAAGTGGTATCCTATAACCCATTGTATATCCCCTTGCAGAGATTATCTACAAAAGCTTGTTACACCTTGTTCTGCTCTCACATCATCTATCATCAACGTAGAAACCACAAACAAAGAAACAAAAATAACTCTTCAAAGATTTCTCCAACCAAAGCTGTAAATGAGAAACCTGAAGGATGATTAAAATGTTTTAGCTAAGACAATGATCAAGTTGTCAGGTTCTCCACACACACAACACTACTAGCAACCAAATTTGATGTTAACCACATCGAAGGACAAGTCCTATGACTAGAGTTGGTTCTGAAGCTCCTCACTGTTGTTGAACAGCATTAACACCTAAGCATAATGCAGAAACCTAGACAATGTTATACAGGTAAGGACATTTCACATTATGGACATGGTTTGAAAGCAAAGAGATTGTGATAATACCTAAAGACAGAAAAAAAAAAAAAAGAGTCCAATGTTTCTAAATATAAAATTGTAAACCAAATGCATAAATATTTAAGGTTTCATTGTAATTACCATCACACTCTTTCAACTGATTCCAACAGTACACGCACTAACTAGCCAATGTTACTAAAATGATGCAGTTACCAGACATAATATACAGTCAACTTGCGAAGATGAACAATATACCATGTTCTCAGCTGTATGTTCAAAATGTGGGCAACATCCTTCCAACAATTCACACTCTGTGTGATGCAAACTGAAACAACCATGCACAAAATAATTTTGCCAATTCAGATATGCATTACTTTGGATTCAAAATGGACGTCAGTGAACTCATGGACCCCATAAAACTCCGTTAAGGTTAACGGAATACAAGCTTGAGACTATAGATATAAAGCACAATGTTGAGTTAGCATCAAGACCAATCCACAAAATAATTATAGATATGCTTCAACTACCAGAAGTTTGGTCAAGAGCCTCAGTTCTGTTTAATCCGACTTAATAATAGAAGATATCACGTGTGCTTCTCAAAAGTAGATAAGACCACCATAAGAGACACCAAAATGCAATTTATGAATTGGAGAAACAGGCAAACACATATAATTGGGCTAAAACACACATGTGAAGAATCATATACCACGCATGATAAATACAGGAGATGAGAAAGGAAAGAGAGAGGAAAAGAATGAAAAGAGAAAGAAAAGAAAAAGGGGGGTACCTGCTGCTGCGTTATTTATTCAAGTGATGAAAGAAGCAGAGAATATGCAATTGTAACACTATGTTGCAGGTAACAGAAGAGGTTGTTGTACCACAAGTGCAGAGAGATCATATACAGCAGGGTGTTTGGTGACCTTTTTGGGTTTTATTCTGCTTTCTCAGCAATCAAGCTTATCACCTGGACCAACGGGCTCTGTTCCAGCTTCTAAGGTGAAAGTCTTTGCTTTGTACCTGCAATTAGATGAATCAGAACTTCTGAACATATAAAATTGTTGTGATGTTCACGAGGAGCTGCGACATTGCCTCCATTATGATGATAACTACACCCCATGGAAGAGTATTTGCTCATCTTACAGCTACAGGAAATCAGGAATCCTGCCCCAGAGGTGACTGCATACCCATCCCTTTTCAGGTCATCTCTGCAGGATCTGAAATGACTTTGATATGTGAAGGAGGGAAGGCATATGCTGAAGGAGTACGGGCCTCAGAGCATACAATGCTCAAAATAACATAATAACCCATTTCCATTATTTACTATATCGACAATAGCAGATGAATGACTCATAAAATCACGGATAACCACAACAATTCGATAGGTGAAATCAAATTCTCTGAAGTATCAAGCACCTTATATCACCTCAGGTCTCCATTTAGAACAACCAGTTACTAGGTGACATACATAGAGGCATTATCCACACGCCCAATGAGAGAATTCCCACTTTTAAGAGATAGTTGACACTGTCATACCACCACATATTACAACCACGCCTGTCATTTTTTTTTTTTTTTTGCATATGTTGATTTATCACAGGATTATGTTGGGTTTTTTTTTTCTCAAGCTAAGAATAAACCCATGAAAGACTCAGAAACTCAATGATAATATTCAAGATCATTCAGCTAATCGCACAATTACTGATATGAACCTATATTGCGACTAATGCCAATCATAATCCTATTTGAGATAATATCCTTGAAACAATAAGAAGATTTGAAAGATATCTTCTCCATCATAACCTGTGAAAGCATGATCTTCAGGAAAACACCATTTACCCAGAAGTGGGTTAACAAACTCAAGTCGCCATCTGTAGACATGCAGCTCGGAAAATAGAGGTTATCCTAATGGATCAACGATCACGGATTTCCAATTACAGGCACGTAAGAAAAGCCACGAAAAATGATCAAACTTCATTAATATCTAACAGAGCCAACTACTGTACAATAATTAAAACATTGTTTGTTATTAGTAGCTGATTGATTAAAGGCAAACAAAACCAGGAGATAAAAGAGGTGAATCGAACCAGAAGGGTTGCTCACGGGTCATATACAGGGTTTTAATTCAAGTATTAAAATACAATAATAAAAAAAAAAGAAAAAAATACACGGTACAGGAAATATAGATGCAGGGACACAATTTTAGTGAGCATCGATACTCATACCGAGATGATAGAGGCGGGATGCTTTTATATGAGAAACTGAAGATTGATAGGATAAAAGGAAAAAAAAAGAAAAAAGAAAAAAAAAAGGGGGATGTCTCGACAGAAACTATCATTAAGACCGGAAGAGAAAAATTAACAGGATAAAAAAAAAATGGATCTAAACTATAATAATAAAAAAAAAATAGAAAAGAGGAAGAAAATTTGTTGGAGTGCAAATACTCCGTTGATATCGCACAGAGTGGGTCGATTTGCTATGAACAAATCGCTGCCACCAATGATGCTTTAGTAAATAAGTAAAAGCAAAGAAAGATCGAGAATCAAAATTAGAAGAAACACAAAAAAAGGGGAAAATAGATGATACTCACCGTGATTTACTGAAGTTCTGAGGCCTCTGGAAGCAATCGAATGGTGGCCTCAACCGTGGCTTTACAGGCTATTGTCGGATTTGGTTGGGCTCCATGGCTTCTTGAATCATAGCCAATCCTCAACCACAGATGTAACCGATTGGTGATTGGAGATCCGATGGATGGCGTTGCAGAAAAAGAGGAGGGGGTCAGGCTAAGCTTGACGGTGCCCTGCTGTGAGGGGAGGATCCTTTGGAATCAAAAACCAGGAGGAAGAAGAAATGTCGAAAAGGAGCAAGGAAGAGGAGTCAGGGAAGCTTTGGTCGATCGTCTCCCCCCTTAGCCTTCCCCTGTGGTGGTTTATATAGCAAATGGAGGAAGGATCTGGAAGGCGATGGGGATTGATGGAAGGAGGTTGGAGATGAACGAAACAGGGAAAAAAAAAGGGCGAAGGTTGTTGAGAATGAAGGGTTGAGGGAGGTCGTTGGGGATCGGATGGCTGAAGGATGAAGGATGCACATGGGGGTGGTCGGCCATGGAGGGAGAGAGGCGAAAGTGAGGGGGGGGCGAGAGAGGAAGGCGAGTTAGGGTTTTCAAAAACCCTAACTCAACCTTTAAACCTTAAAAGTTAGTTTTTCCAAAAAAAAGGCCTCCTTTTTAGGTTTTTCTAAAAAGATGGTTAAAGGTGAGTTTTTCGGCAAAAATCTTCAAAAACCACGTAGTTTTTCCTAATTAATTATTTTTTTTGGTTTTTTGCATGATTTTTCCATTTTTTGTATTTTTGGAACATAATCTAAGTTTTTTACATGAAAACAAAGATTAAACGCTAATTTTTTTTGTATTTTTCTGAGAAATATTTATAAAAGTATTTTTCTAAGGATTTCAGACCATTTCGGGGAAATTTCTTCAGAAGAATGGGTTTGGATCCAAGTTTTGATAAAACATTCGAGTTTTAAACCTCGATTTGAGGACTATAATACGATGGATCCAAACGGATACCGGACGAAGTGTCTAAGCTTTTCAAAAAGTTATTTTTGATAATTTTGAAAATTTGATTTAAAATTGGATAATGAAGCTCATATTTGGATTTTGATGTAGATCTAGATCCAAAATTGAGTCAGATATGTAAAATGAATTTTAATTTCAACAAAATTTGAGAAAAAAATGGAATTTAGATTTAAAATCGACTCAATTATCCCAAGGATGGGGGGAAAGGACAAAAAGGGTGTATTTACAACATTTTGAAAAATTTGGGGTGTTCACAGATGCCCCTCTTTGCTACTAAGCCGGTTGAAAGCCGAGCTTAGTGGCAAAGAAACACTCCAAATTTTGAAAAATGCCCCAGTCAGCCGATCTGAACTGAGTGTGGAAGAATTTATTTTTAAAACACGACTTTTCAGGCTTAAGACCTTATCCCGAATGGTCCTGGGGGGATGAAATGCTCGACAATGATACGACTGAATGATAGAAGTGAGGAAATCGTGATGGGACTTTGGGTGAAAATCCCAGGGATGGTGAAAGATAAGAATTTTGATCAAGTTTCATGGGTGAGATAAGATTAGCCCTTTGGAATGACTCAGGTTTAGCCCTTAACCTGGATGGGACGAAGATAGATCAGGATAATTTGGATGGGGGATGGTGAACATAAACGGACCTCGATGGGACATTTTGAGAGAAATGCCTCGTGAGGTGAAACTCAAGGACGATCCTTTCCTGGATGGATGTACAACGAGCACGGATTCCTTTGTGGGGGGGAAACCATGATGGGATGGGAAGGATTACCTCGTCGAAGCGAGGCTCAGGTTTAACCCAAACCTGAAAGGAAGGCACCTCACGGAGTGAGGTTCAGGCTTCACCCTTATCCTGAAAGGGATGACCATATGTACTCTTTAAACAAAGAAACCGCGATGGGACAGGAAGGAATATATCATCAGAAGAAGATTTAAGATTTTAATCCTTGACCTGAGTGGGGGATGATACGGAATCTTCGGATAAAGAAACCGTGATGGAACCTTCAGAATTTGGACGAACAAATCCGAAAGGGGTTTTGCGAGAAGAGAAAAACAAGGGATTCCCTAAAGCTTGGAAAGGGGATGATCTTGGGCGCCTCATTGCTGAGACTAAAATCAACTTTCTAAAAACAGATGACCTCTCGCGGAAGGTTTGGGTGGTACCTCGATGAGCGAGGTAACAGGTTTAATCCTTGGCCTGAATGGATACAGAATCCTCGAGGAGCGAGGAAACGGTGATGGGACTAGAAAGGATATCTAGTCAGAATGGGACTCAGGTTTAACCCTAACCTGAACGGAAGGTACCTCATGGAGCGAGGTTCAGGCTTAACCCTTAACCTGAAAGGGACGACCATACGGAATCCTCGGATGAAGAAACCATGATGGGGCCTTCGGAATTTGGACGAACAAATCCAAAAGGGGTTTGCGAGAAGAGAAAATCAAGGGATTCCCTAAAGCTTGGAAAAGGGATGATCTTGGGTGCCTCATTGCTGAGACTAAAATCAGCTTTCTAAAAACAGACGACCTCTCGCAGAAGGTTTTTGGGTTACACCTCGAGGAGCGAGGTGACAGGTTTAATCCTTAGCCTGAATGGATACAGAATCCTCGAGGAGCGAGGAAAACTGTGATGGGCCTCTAGACTTTGCACAACAAATCCAAGAGGGGTTTTTGCAAAAGGATAAAAATGGGGGTCCCTAAAGCTTGAAAAGGGGTTGTTCTTGGGCGCCTCATTGCTGAGACTGAAAATAGCTTTTGACAATAACAGATCTTTTGCAAAAAGTTCAGGTTTAACCCTTATCCTGAGCGGGAACTGTCTATGGTGGGACAGTGGGGAGCACAGGGAAGTGTGTGGATCCGAGAGCGCTCAGATCAGACGGAAGGAAAGGACTTTTCAGTCCTAAGGAGGGATGATGTCAGGATACGTCAAAACGATCCTCAAGTTCACACTTCATGTTGGGATAACTAGAAAATATTGCCAATAAGATGCCAAAATTGTAGTTGATTCAGAATGATTGAATTATGCTCATGTGTGAAAATATCACCTCTTTCTACCTAGAGTATTAGCTTCAATTGGGCTAACTCTATAGAACTTAAGAATCAAATTCAAATTTGTTGTTGTTGAGTTTCTTCAAGGAAGATATCAATTTCCTTGATATGAAAGAGAGGAAACATTCTTAGCTTCATAAAAGCAATTAAGTGAAAAGACTTTGATAAAGAATTTCACATAGATAAAGATGATTCTTTGATAGTTTCGGGCAGTTTGATATCCTTGGTATTTCCCATGATGATCTTTTGCACTCTTTTGAACCGTGGAGCTTTCTTGGCTTCTTTCACATCATCCTTTATTTTGGAGATGTCCTGACTTTTCTCTCTTTTTCGAGGAAGGGTACGTCACAAACTCCTTCATCTTGGAGATGATCCGATCCTTCTTTTTCTTTCTCAGGGATTATGACATTGGTTCTAGGGTTGAAATATTTAAATAGTAGTAGAAATCAAATCTCTTTTAGGGTTTGTCGGTAGGTTCATCGCATCCGCCTTCATCTCGACGGTGATCCGAACTTTCCCTGGAAGGATCCGTCACAAACTCCGTCATCTTGGAGATGTTTCAAATCTTCTTTGGCCCCGGGGGTCCACTCGCTTAATTCGCCTTCATCTTGATGACAATTGAGAGATCCCTTTTGCGGATATTTGATTATAGCTTAGCTTGGATGACTGAGGATATATGGATTGGGTAGGTTTTTACTGCCCAGGATATTTCCACTGTCTTACCGCCAAAAGAATAATCCTTAAGAATGCGCCACTGCTATGATTAATATCAGTTCACTTATGGCTTTTCAACATCATTGAATTTTCCTTTGCCGGTCATATCGAAGATTTTTCTTCATCCTCTTGGTCGACCAACAGAACAGCTTGAATTTAGTTCTTATTTTGCGAGAGTCTTGCTCTTTTGAAAATGATACTGGAGGTAGTTTGAGATAATTCTTTGTATGATGAAAACTTTTGAGATCAACACTGACTTTTGATAGCAAATTGGCAACGTATTTTAGAAAATCCTTGACGAAAGAAATCACTTGATATCGAATTGATATGTCCATGACAAAATTCTCCTCTCTTTTTCCCAAAAAAGAGAGACTCAGGCTTAAGCTCTTACCTGAATGGGAAGTTGGAAATACTCCTCTCTTCCCTGAAAGAGGAGGTGTTTGCAAAACTGAACTTTCAAATAGAAATTAAGTTTTCGTCAAAACTCCCTATCCCTAGGCTTCTCTTATGGAAAGGCGGCCGAAAAACAAAGTTGAGAAAGTATCACAGAGGAACGAGTTCATCACACTCTCCCTAGAAGAGGGTCCTCTGTGAAGGGGTTGGCCAAAGATGATAAAAATAGGGGCCACAAAAGAAACGAGCTTCCGTCGAAGCTCTCCCTGGAAAAAGGGTTCTCTTGTGTAAAGTTGGTTGTTGTTTTGCAAACTGTTCGCGAAGAAAACGAGTCCCTTCAAACTCTCCCTGGAAGAGGGTCCTTGTGAACGAAAGATGGTTGCATGCGAAAAGAACGAGTTCCCTCGAACTCTCCCTGAAGAGGGTCCTTCGCAAGAGAAAAAGATTGATTCTTGATAAAATGGTGACCTGAAGGTCGAAATTGAGAATTTATAGCTTGAAATGATGAAGTTTGGTTAGCACAAAGACTGAACCTGGAGGGCTAACTGATTAGTCAGCCAAACACTAGCGCAAGCGCTAGATGCACCAGCACGAGCACTAGATTTCAAAAAGAAAGACTCAGTACGAGCGCTGGGTTTTTGAAAAATGCACACCAGTAGGAGCACTGGGTTTTTCAAAAGGAGGATTTGAAAAATGAGACCGACATTCGAAGATATTTGAGAATTGAGCGAGAATGATTGCCGGTGTTTCAGGATTATCCCTTATCCTGAAGGGTAAATTTAAGGAGGAACTTTGAGAAAATAAGGATATACAAAAGCGAAAATCCAAGTCGGAACTCGGTTTTTCAAATATAAAAAAATGAGTGAGAATCGAGTTTGAAAACTCGAATTCTCAACCCAACAATTTTGTCCAACACGAGCATTGGATTCAAAAGAAAGTTCAAGTAGGGACTTGAGACTTCAAATGGTATATAAAAGAAAAACCCGAGTCGGAACCCGGATCTTTTAAAAACGATGATAAAGATGGGGAATCCGAGTTTCGAAAACTCGAATCTTCAAGGGTACGATCGGTTCCAACACAAGCGTTGAATCCGATAGGAAGTCCGAGTCGGAACTCAAAACTTCAAACGATATATAAAGAAGGGAAAACCCGAGTCGGAACCCGGATCTTTAAAAATAATTATAAAAAATGGAAGAACCCGAGTTTTGAAAAACTCGAATCTTCAAGGGTACGATCGGTTCCAACACGAGCGTTGAATCCGATAGGAAGTCCGAGTCGGAACTCGAAACTTCAAACGATATATAAAAAGGGAAAACCCGAGTCGGAACCCGGATCTTTAAAAAAATAATGATTAAAAAAATGGAAGAACCCGAGTTTTGAAAAACTCGAATCTTCAAGGGTACGATCGGTTCCAACACGAGCGTTGAATCCGATAGGAAGTCCGAGTCGGAACTCGAAACTTCAAACGATATATAAAGAAGGGAAAACCCGAGTCGGAACCCGGATCTTTAAAAATAATGATAAAACTGGAAGAACCCGAGTTTTGAAAAACTCGAATCTTCAAGGGTACGATCGGTTCCAACACGAGCGTTGAATCCGATAGGAAGTCCGAGTCGGAACTCAAGACTTCAAACGATATATAAAGAAGGGAAAACCCGAGTCAGAACCCGGATCTTTAAAAATAATGATAAAAAATGGAAGAACCCGAGTTTTGAAAAAATCGAATCTTCAAGGGTACGATCGGTTCCAACACGAGCGTTGAATCCGATAGGAAGTTCGAGTCGAAACTCGAGACTTCAAACGATATATAAAGAAGGGAAAACCCGAGTCGAAACCCGGATCTTTAAAAATAATGATAAAAAATGGAAGAACCCGAGTTTTGAAAAACTTGAATCTTCAAGGGTACGATCGGTTCCAACACGAGCGTTGAATCCGATAGGAAGTCCGAGTCGGAACTCGAAACTTCAGACGATATATATAAAAAAAAAGGGGAAACCCGAGTCGGAACCCGGATCTTTTTTTTTTTTTTTAAATAATGATAAAAATGGAAGAACCCGAGTTTTGAAAAACTCGAATCTTCAAGGGTACGATTGGTTCCAACACGAGCGTTGAATCCGATAGGAAGTCTGAGTCGGAACTCGAAACTTCAGACGATATATATATAAAAAAGGCGAAACCTGAGTCGGAACCCAAATTTTAATATAAAAATGAAAACAAAAACAAAAACAAAAACCTGAGTCGGAACTCAGACGGGAAGGAAATAATTTCTACCCAAGAGTTGGAATTTGAAGGATTGACAGAAGCATAAGTAGATTTTGATGATGAAGATGAGGGTTTTATTCGAGATCCTTGACCCAAGATGGCCTAAGATTCGAACGGCTTCAGGATCTCCCCCTATCCTAAAGGAATATAGAATAAAATTTGATGAGAATTGAAGAATTTATGGGGGAATAATCCAGATTTATCCCTTTATTTGAAGAAGAATAAAATTTATAAACATGGAGAGGAATTTAAATAGATTTATTTGGAAATTTGTTTTGGAAAAGAATTCTCACGGGTGGCAACGATGCTCCTATGAGCGGTATCAGGATTATCCCTTATTCTGAATGGGAAAAGAATAGATTTTAAGGAAAATTTAAATGAAGAGAAATTGATATAAATTTAAAAAATAAAATGAAGGTTGATAAAACATGTTATTTACAAAAGAATCCTCATAGGTAGCACTATCGCTTCTGCGAGGGGTTTCAGGATTATCCCTTATCCTGAATGGAAAGAAGAATAGAATTTAAAGAGATTTAATAAAGAGAAACTGATATAAATCTAGAAAATCAACAAAGATTAAAAAAACTTGTATTTACAAAAGAATCCTCATAGGTAGCATTGTGGCTCCTACGAGGGGTCTCAGGATTTTTCCCTTATCCTGAATAGGAAGAAGAATAGAATTTAAAGAGATTTAATGAAGAGAAATTGATATAAATCTAGAAAATCAACAAAGATTAAAAAAACTTGTATTTACAAAAGAATCCTCATAGGTAGCATTGTGGCTCCTACGAGGGGTCTCAGAATTTTTCCCTTATCCTGAATGGGAAGAAGAATAGAATTTAAAGAGATTTAATAAAGAGAAATTGATATAAATCTAGAAAATCAACAAAGAAAAAAAACTTGTGTTTACAAAAGAATCCTCATAGGTAGCATTGTGGCTCCTACGAGGGATTTCAGGATTATCCCTTATCTTGAATGGGAGCACCTCGGACAACGAGGGTCAGGTTTATCCCTTAACCTGAAAGGGTAAAACACCTCGGACAACGAGGGTCAGGTTTATCCCTTAACCTGAAAGGGCGAAAAAAGAAGATTTAGAAAATACCTCATGGGAAAGAGGCATCAGGTTTATCCCTTAACCTGAAAGGGTTAAAGAATAAAAATTGATAGAATTTAATGACATTGATGAAAACTTGACAAAAAATTGATAAA
This sequence comes from Nuphar pumila, assembly GCF_984573655.1. NCBI lineage: Eukaryota > Viridiplantae > Streptophyta > Magnoliopsida > Nymphaeales > Nymphaeaceae > Nuphar > Nuphar pumila. The sequence continues at coordinate 50,593,995 of NC_143262.1, read as the reverse complement.
GATAATGAACTGACGAAAATTTGATTAAATTGAAGATGAAATGAATGCAACTAATAAAGATAACAAGATTAACTGAAAAGTTGAGAAGATTTTTTGAAAAAGAGTTTGTCTGATCCTGCCTGCACGTGGGATCTTTAAAGGAAAATGTTTATTTAAGTGAAAAATCATTTTTGGGAAGAAAATCCACCGCAAGAAGAATGATCAGTGCGAGGACTGATCCTTCGAATCAACATGAGAGATCATCATGAGGGTCAATTTTTGAAGGCAATGGTTTTTTAAAACCTATTTTTGAAGAAGAAGATCAACAATAGATCTGATTTCTAAAAATAACAATTCGAATTTGATAATAAGATCAACACAAGGGTTGATCTTTGAAGGTAATGCTTAAAAACCAATCTTGGAAGATAAGACCAACACAGGGTCGATCTTTGAATATAATGATTTAAAACCCATTTTTGGAAGATAAGACCAATGCAATGATTGATCTTTGAATATGATGATTTATAACCCATTTTAAAAGATAAGAACAACGCCAGGGTTGATCTTTGAAAAGTTTTGAGATCAATTTTGGAGGATAAGACCAACGCAAGGGGGTATCTTTTGAATAAAAAGATTTGAAATCCATTTTGGAAGATAAGGGTTGATCTATAAAGATTTGAAATCCATTTTGAAAGATAAGACCAACACAAAGGTTGATCTTTGAATATAAAGATTTAAAATCCATTTTGAAAGATAAGATCAACACAAGGATTGATCTTTGAAAAGTTTAAAATTCATTTTGGAAGATAAGACCAACACAAGGGTTGATCTTTCAATATAATGGTTTGAAAAACTTATTTTTGAAGACGTGATCAACACGAGGGTTGATTTTTTGTCAAAGGTTAGACCAAGGAATATTTGAACTCCTTGGTCATAACGAAGATTTTTTTAAAATTTCATGATTTTTGAAAAAGCCCTCATAGGCAATATCATTTCTCTCATGAATGATGTCAGGATTGTCTCGCATTCCGAAAAGAACAAGAATTTAAATGCCCCAGTATGGCAAAAGAAGAAAGTATTTGAATACCAAAGATATAAAGAAAACTTGACATTTCATTGATAAGTAAAGGTTTGATGACAAAAACTAAATATTTACAAGAACTTTTTTAAAAAGGAAAAGATCTATAGAAGGCTGAACTGACTTGCCCCTACAAGATAACTAAAAAAAGAGACGAAAGCAGGAAACTTTGGCTTTATCAATTTTTCGGGTGATCCGGAAGAGTCTAGGTTGGAACTGCAGGTTGTTCCCCTCCTTCATCTGGTACCAAAATTTCTTTGTCGATGAAATCCTGTATGATGTTTTTGAGGACGAAGCAATGCTCTGTATCGTGCCCCCTTACTTGATGAAATTTGCAAAAACACTCTTTCCATTTTCCCATGGTGACTGAAGGATCAACTCCCCTGAGAAGCTTGATCATATCTTCCGTGAGCAGGTATTCGAGAGCCTCCTCGAATGGCTGACCTAAAGGGGAAAATTTGCGATCATAACTCCAGCCAACATGCTTTGCCTCCTTTGGCTTGTCTGATTTTTGTCGAGAGTCGTCCCTTTCCTGAGAGCTAGACTGAGCATGCTTGGTTAGGGGGATCGGGCACTTTTCTTCTTCGTCTTCAACAAAAAGATTCCTATCAATGCAGTCTTGAATAATATTTTTGAAGACAAAGCAATGATCAGTGTCATGTCCTGTTGTCCGATGGAATTTGCAGAATTAGTTCTTGTATTTTCCCAAGATAGTGGAAGGACTTGTGGCTTTTGGGAGCCTGACTAGTCTCTTGGTCAACATGTATTCGAGAATTTTATCCAGCGGCTCATCCAAGGGAGTGAAATCTTGGTTGCTACTCCAATCTTTACGCTTTAGCTTTTCTTGATTCTTCTCCTTCTGCGGAGGATTGGATTGAAGTGGTTCATCTTGGTTTCTGCTGAACTTTCCCTTCTGGTTTCTAGATGACTCCAAATTGCTGTTTTGATTGCCCGGGTCGCCTTTGTAGCTGCCCCCGCTAGTTTTAGAACTTCCTGTACTGCCATCGTTGTGCTTGCTCATTGGGAAGGTGACAGGTTTCTCTTCCTTGGTGGGAGCTTTTCCAAAACTGGCTTCAGCCTGCTCGGATAATATCTCAACCATCATCTTTTTGAACAACCGATATATGGTAGGATCAATCTCATTCTGGCTGTCCTGACCTCCTTCTCTGGCAAACCTCTGGGAGTCCATTTCTCAATTCTTGCTTCTGACTGGTGCGGTCTCTGATCTCAGTCTGAACCACCTGTTAATACAAAATGCTCTCTCTGCAGGACAAAATGGGACCCTTTTAGAAAGATTTTGGAGGAAACTTTGATAAAGGAAGAAATCGAATTTGACAAAGAGATATCCCACTACTAGGGATTGAGCCCGCACGAGAGGCACGACAGTCGTATTATTTTCCCGTGAGAAGAAATAAACAATTTAGAATATGATTAAAAGGACATCTCTTGATGAAATAGATTTAGAAGATATGTAGAAGAAAATTTTAGAATAATAGATGGTAAATTTTGAAAAGTTGGAAAAATTGCAGGCAGGATCAGAAAAGAATTTAAAGAAACCAAGAAAAGAAGAAGAAAAACAGATACACCTGGGGTTTTAAAAGAGGAAATTTTAAATAATATATACCCAGGGTTTTGGAAAGGTTTGATATATATAAGAAAACATGAGAAACGTTGCATAACCAAAATCCGCACAAACAAGGATATGCATACAACATTCCCTAAGGGTTGACTCTAAATGCAACATTTGAAAATAGTTTGTAGGACCTTAATCCTAACTCTATGGTTCAGATCATCTGATTCCAATCACGGTATGCCGATATACTCAAGCCGAAGCTCGAAGTACGTGGCATATAAGATATCTCTCCGGTTCTAAGGTAAAGGCTTCCCAGCATCCTTGAGCACCTACCGATATACCTCAGACTATGGCCCTTAGGTACGTGGTAGGGGGGTGCGAACCCAAATAAGTGGTCCAGTTGTGAGGCTCTCTCTCGAACTATGGTTCAGTGAGACAGCCCAGCAACGTGAAGACCGGGACAATATAGGTAGGGATGTTTTTCAAAATATGATCAACATGCAATAAAATCAGAAGGCTCTAATGCAAGTCCTAAAGAGATAGATTTAAATGAAAAAGAACCATACACTTGTATACATTGTTTACATTCAATCCATAAAATTGAGGAGAGTTGTATTTAAGACCTAAGTCTAATGTGAACATGGATATAATCTCCTCAATATGGTCCTACCAAACCATACTTAGATCCTATATGCAAATAATGTCAGCTTAGGACAGAGTCTAGGCTCCTAAGGTTTGCATGAAAAAATGTAACTGACATATGTTAGAATAAAGACTTAGATTATATAAAAGCAAAGCAAAGGCATAGATCCAACCGAACGAAGACGAGTCCCATCTCGGTCGCCAAAACTATGATCATCGCAAAATTGTTTCTATTCTCTTGTGGTTTCTCTCTCTTCCTTCTCTTTTTCTTTTCTAACCTCTATTTTCCTCCTTTTTGAAGGAAGAAAAATAAAAGAAAGAAAAGAGAGAGAGAAGAGAAAAAGAAAGAAGGAAAAAGAGAGAGAAGAGGAACTATTTTGCGCGGTCTCACTTGACCTTGATTTGAAAAATATTTAGAAATTTAACTCGCCTCCGTTTTGAAAATTTGCAGAAAAAATGGAGAGACGGGATTCGCTCGTCGGTACGAGGTTCGACCGTTCCTGGCGCCTTTACCAGGGGTAATCAAACCAAGGATCGAATCTATGCCTTTTGCTTTGCCTAAATATAATCTAAGAATTTATTCTAACTCTAAATGCACAAAGAATCATACTTATGCAATGCAAGGATGTATGCTCTTTTTGAAATGAATGTTTTGGAAATTTCCAAGTATTCTGAGATGAACTTGGTAAGGGAGTGAAGAAATGTTTGAATCTAACTTTTAGAACTTGAGATAGACCAGAGAAGTTCTAAGTTTTTGAAATAAATCAGGACTTGGAAGAATAAATGAAAAAAGAATGACTTGAAGCTTTGAAATAAAATGAGGTTTCAAAGTCAAAATCAACTTTGAATTTGGATTTTGAATTTAGAAAAGAAAAGGAAATGAATACTTGAGATGGAATTGAATTTAGATTTTTTGAAGTTTGCAATTGGAATGGATTGAGAAACTTAAATGGTATTTAAGAATTGATTTAAGAGATTCATATTAGATCCAAAAATGGAATTGAAATCTAGAATTGGAATTGGATTCCAGATTCTAAACAGAATGGGATCCGAGATTTGGAATCCAAGATGGACTTAGGTTCTGGATCCCAAAATGGATTTGGATCTGAAGTCTAAGATCCAAGGCGAGATTGGTTCTGGATCTTGTAAGGAAACTGGATCTAAAATCTAAAGTCCAAAGTGAAATTGGTTTTGGATCCTATAAGGAAATTGGATCTGAAGTCTGAGATCCAATGTAGGTAGAGTTGGACTCTGGATCCTAAGATGGATTTTGGATCTGAAGCCTGAGATCCAAATGTAGAATTGGGTTCTGGATCCTAAAATGGATTGAAATTTGAACTTTAATTTTAATGGACTTTTTGAAAGTCCAAATGGGGGCTTTGAAGATGGATCTGGGTTTTTGAAAAACCCAGATTAAATTTAGAAAAAGAATTGAATCTTGAGATTCGGAACCAATCTCAAGAGGATTTTGAGGATAAAACTTGATTTTGAAATGAGAAGATGAATTTAAATTGAACTTTGAACTTTGATTTGAATTTAGAATTTGGATATACAAATGAATTTCAAAGCCAAATTGGACTTTGAATTTGAAGTTTTAGAATTTGGAATAGGCGAATCAAGAATCTCAAAGTTAAAATTAAACTTTGAGTTTGATTAGAGTTTTGAATATAAAATGAATTTGGAATTTCAAAGTCAAATTGAACTTTGAAATCTGATTTGAATTTGAAAATAACTTTGAAATCTCAAAGTTGAATTGAACTTTGAGATTGAAAATGAAATTGAATTTGAAAGGGAAAATTGAAGATAGATGGAGGAAGATATTTACATTACTTGGAATTTTTGGAAAGGGGATTTTGAAAGTATGATGTAGTTCTATCCTAAATGATGAATGAATTTAAAGAATTTGAATTTAGATTTTGAAAAGCTATCTTATTCTTGAACTGAATTAGAATAAGATTGAAGATATAATACATCCCTGACTATGGTCATTGAATGTATTATATAATAATCTATATTTAAATTCAGGTGAAGAATAAGACACATTTGGTGCTTTTATAGAATTTAAAATGAAATTAACTCTCAATATACCCTGACTATGGCCATTAGTATATATTTTGAGTCAATTTTAAGTTAAATTCTAATAAAAGGAGAAAAATATTTAAGGAAAATATGATGAATTTCGAAAACGGATCCACTGTGGATCCAGTGTTATTTCGTAAAAGATAAAAATCCTAAGTCTTGTTTACATCCCGACTATGGCCGTTGATGTAAATCATCAACTTAGGATTAATTTACCTCTTTACGGAATGGTGCAAGTGCCATTCGTGTTTCACCATTGTGAGAATTTTGAAATGAAGGAAAATGATGCAACAAATGATATTTATTTGCTCAGACATTCTAATCTAGTGCAGGAAAGTGAATATTCTCACTAAGATCTGGCTATTACAATGTTGAATTTTAAAATTTATGAGTTTTTAATTCTAGGGAAGAAAAACAGACATTTTCACGTATTTCCTGCAAATACTGAGTTAGTGCAAGGTAAAATTGCGAAATATAAAGAAAATGGAGCAGGCTATGCTAAAGACTAACCTATATACAACCTTATGTCTAGGTTAGTGATAAGATATAAATGAATCTGTTAACCACAAGTCTCATGGAAAAATGCCTGTATATACGCCTAAATGCCATACCTGTGTATACATGAAATATATAAGTAAGGTGCTTGTTATGCTAATGAGGAGAAACCTGCATAAAATTGCACATGGACTTGGTGAATATAGCGAGTGAGTAAGTGGTTGATAATGAAAGCTGGGGATGACTAATATTGGAGGTGAATTTGATGCTGCTATGGGTTTAATGTTATACCAAACATGCTGCTTTTGTGATAGCATGTGACTGAAGGGATGTAATGTGCAGGATGTATGGTTAGGGTGATGACAAGGGATGAAGCCTGCTGGTGTGATGCAGCTATGTATTAAGAAGTGTGGTAATTAAGTGATACTGTTACTGAGTAAAGATGTAATAGGCTAGGTGAGGTGAAGTACGGCTCTGTGTAGTGAGCTATTAACCATAGCTGGGTTGGACTAATGTTGACCATCCATGACCAGCCAAACAGGAGGCTGGGTTGCATAGTCACGCTGAGAAAGTGGTATCCTATAACCCATTGTATATCCCCTTGCAGAGATTATCTACAAAAGCTTGTTACACCTTGTTCTGCTCTCACATCATCTATCATCAACGTAGAAACCACAAACAAAGAAACAAAAATAACTCTTAAAAGATTTCTCCAACCAAAGCTGTAAATGAGAAACCTGAAGGATGATTAAAATGTTTTAGCTAAGACAATAATCAAGTTGTCAGGTTCTCCACACACACAACACTACTAGCAACCAAATTTGATGTTAACCACATCGAAGGACAAGTCCTATGACTAGAGTTGGTTCTGAAGCTCCTCACTGTTGTTGAACAGCATTAACACCTAAGCATAATGCAGAAACCTAGACAATGTTATACAGGTAAGGACATTTCACATTATGGACATGGTTTGAAAGCAAAGAGATTGTGATAATACCTAAAGACAGAAAAAAAAAAGAGTCCAATGTTTCTAAATATAAAATTGTAAACCAAATGCATAAATATTTAAGGTTTCATTGTAATTACCTTCACACTCTTTCAACTGATTCCAACAGTACACGCACTAACTAGCCAATGTTACTAAAATGATGCAGTTACCAGACATAATATACAGTCAACTTGCGAAGATGAACAATATACCATGTTCTGAGCTGTATGTTCAAAATGTGGGCAACATCCTTCCAACAATTCACACTTTGTGTGATGCAAACTGAAACAACCATGCACAAAATAATTTTGCCAATTCCGATATGCATTACTTTGGATTCAAAATGGACGTCAGTAAACTCATGGACCCCATACAACTCCGTTAAGGTTAACGGAATACAAGCTTGAGACTATAGATATAAAGCACAATGTTGAGTTAGCATCGAGACCAATCCACAAAATAATTATAGATATGCTTCAACTACCAGAAATTTGGTCAAGAGCCTCAGTTCGGTTTAATCCGACTCAATAATAGAAGATATCACGTGTGCTTCTCAAAAGTAGATAAGACCACCATAAGAGACACCAAAATGCAATTTATGAATTGGAGAAACAGGCAAACACATATAATTGGGCTAAAACACACATGTGAAGAATCATATACCACGCATGATAAATACAGGAGATGAGAAAGGAAAAAGAGAGGAAAAGAATGAAAAGAGAAAGAAAAGAAAAAGGGGGGTACCTGCTGCTGCGTTATTTATTCAAGTGATGAAAGAAGCAGAGAATATGCAATTGTAACACTATGTTGCAGGTAACAGAAGAGGTTGTTGTACCACAAGTGCAGAGAGATCCTATACAGCAGGGTGTTTGGTGACCTTTTTGGGTTTTATGTTGCTTTCTCAGCAATCAAGCTTATCACCTGGACCAACGGGCTCTGTTCCAGCTTCTAAGGTGAAAGTCTTTGCTTTGTACATGCAATTAGATGAATCAGAACTTCTGGACATATAAAATTGTTGTGATGTTCACGAGGAGCTGCGGCATTGCCTCCATTATGATGATAACTACACCCCATGGAAGAGTATTTGCTCATCTTACAGCTACAGGAAATCAGGAATCCTGCCTCAGAGGTGACTGCATACCCATCGCTTTTCAGGTCATCTCTGCAGGATCTGAAATGACTTTGATATGTGAAGGAGGGAAGGCATATGTTGAAGGAGTACGGGCCTCAGAGCATACAATGCTCAAAATAACATAATAACCCATTTCCATTATTTAATATATCGACAATAGCAGATGAATGACTCATAAAATCACGGATAAGCACAACAATTCGATAGGTGAAATCAAAATCTCTGAAGTATCAAGCACCTTATATCACCTCAGGTCTCCATTTAGAACAACCAGTTACTAGGTGACATACATAGAGGCATTATCCACACGCCCAATGAGAGAATTCCCACTTTTAAGAGATAGTTGACGCTGTCATACCACCACATATTACAACCACGCCTGTCATTTTTTTTTTTTTTTTTGCATATGTTGATTTATCACAGGATTATGTTGGGTTTTTTTTTTCTCAAGCTAAGAATAAACCCATGAAAGACTCAGAAACTCAATGATAATATTCAAGATCATTCAGCTAATCGCACAATTACTGATATGAACCTATATTGTGACTAATGCCAATCATAATCCTATTTGAGATAATATCCTTGAAACAATAAGAAGATTTGAAAGATATCTTCTCCATCATAACCTGTGAAAGCATGATCTTCAGGAAAACACCATTTACCCAGAAGTGGGTTAACAAACTCAAGTCGCCATCTGTAGACATGCAGCTCGGAAAATAGAGGTTATCCTAATGGATCAACGATCACGGATTTCCAATTACAGGCACGTAAGAAAAGCCACGAAAAACGATCAAACTTCATTAATATCTAACAGAGCCAACTACTGTACAATAATTAAAACATTGTTTGTTATTAGTAGCTGATTGATTAAAGGCAAACAAAACCAGGAGATAAAAGAGGTGAATCGAACCAGAAGGGTTGCTCACGGGTCATATACAGGGTTTTAATTCAAGTATTAAAATACAATAATAAAAAAAAAAGAAAAAAATACACGGTACAGGAAATATAGATGCAGGGACACGATTTTAGTGAGCATCGATACTCATACCGAGATGATAGAGGCGGGATGCTTTTATATGAGAAACTGAAGATTGATAGGATAAAAGGAAAAAAAAAGAAAAAAAAAAAAAAAAAAAGGGGGAAGTCTCGACAGAAACTATCATTAAGACCGGAAGAGAAAAATTAACAGGATAAAAAAAAAATGGATCTAAACTATAATAATAAAAAAAAAATAGAAAAGAGGAAGAAAATTTGTTGGAGTGCAAATACTCCGTTGATATCGCACAGAGTGGGTCGATTTGCTATGAACAAATCGCTGCCACCAATGATTCTTTAGTAAATAAGTAAAAGCAAAGAAAGATCGAGAATCAAAATTAGAAGAAACACAAAAAAAGGGGAAAATAGATGATACTCACCGTGATTTACTGAAGTTCTGAGGCCTATGGAAGCAATCGAATGGTGGCTTCAACCGTGGCTTTACAGGCTATTGTCAGATTTGGTTGAGCTCCATGGCTTCTTGAATCATAGCCAATCCTCAGCCACAGATGTAACCGATTGGTGATTGGAGACCTGATGGATGGCGTTGCAGAAAAGAGGAGGGGGTCAGGCTGAGCTTGACGGCGCCCTGCTGTGAGGGGAGGATCCTTCGGAATCAAAAACCAGGAGGAAGAAGAAATGTCGAAAAGGAGCAAGGAAGAGGAGGAGTCAGGGAAGCTTTGGTCGATCGTCTCCCCCCTTAGCCTTCCCCTGTGGTGGTTTATATAGCAAATGGAGGAAGGATCTGGATGGCGATGGGGATTGATGGAAGGAGGTTGGAGATGAACGGAACAGGGAAAAAAAAAGGGCGAAGGTTGTTGAGAATGAAGGGTTGAGGGAGGTCGTTGGGGATCGGATGGATGAAGGATGCACATGGGGGTGGTCGGCCATGGAGGGAGAGAGGCAAAAGTGAGGGGGGGGCGAGAGAGGAAGGCGAGTTAGGGTTTTTAAAAACCCTAACTCGGCCTTTAAACCTTAAAAGTTAGTTTTTCCAAAAAAAGGCCTCCTTTCAGGTTTTTCTAACAAGATGGTTAAAGGTGAGTTTTTCGGCAAAAATCTTCAAAAACCATATAGTTTTTCCTAATTAATTATTTTTTTTTGGGTTTTTTGCATGATTTTTCCATTTTTTGTATTTTTGGAACATAATCTAAGTTTTTTACATGAAAACAAAGATTAAACGTTAATTTTTTTTTGTATTTTTCTGAGAAATATTTACAAAAGTATATTTCTGAGGATTTCAGACCATTTCGGGGAAATTTCTTCAGAAGAATGGGTTTGGATCCAAGTTTTGAGAAAACATTCAAGTTTTAAACCTCGATTTGAGGACTATAATACGATGGATCCAAACGGATACCGGACGAAGTGTCTGAGCTTTTCAAAAAGTTATTTTTGATAATTTTGAAAATTTGATTTAAAATTGGATAATGAAGCTCAGATTTGGATTTTGATGTAGATCTGGATCCGAAATTGAGTCAGATATGTAAAATGAATTTTAATTTCAACAAAATTTGAGGAAAAAATGGAATTTAGATTTAAAATCGACTCAATTATCCCAAGGATGGGGGAAAAGGACAAAAAGGGGGTATTTACAACATTTTGAAAAATTTGGGGTGTTCACAATCACTAAGTTTCACAGTTTGGAACGATATTGTCCAAACGTGTATACATCGGATGAGGATCGAGCAATGAAATTTGCTCAAGGCTTGAAGGCGGGTTTGAGGAACCATATGTACACTAGAGGGCCCAAGAATCTCGATGAGGCTATCCAGGTAAAAGATCATTTCTTTTCATGTTATAAGTTGCATCAAAGTTTACAAGGTACCGTTAACCCTTAGATTGTAATGGATTGTTCCTGTCTGTCTCGGACATACAGGTGGCGACTCTCCTTGATGACGACTGGAAGGAGGGACAAAAGTCGCAAAAGAACAAAATCGGGGTTCAGAAACCCGAGTTCAAGAAGAGGTTTGGTGGAAAACGTTTCAACCATCAAACCAAGAAACCAAGGCACGATGGAGGCACCAGACCTAAGCCAGGACAAAATCAAAGGTGTCAGAAGTGCAACCGTTTTCACCCCGGACAACAATGTCCCCGTGAGACAGGAGGGTGTCTCTACTGTGGAAAAATGGGGCATTATATCAAGGAGTGTCGGAAGAAGCAAGCTGATGATGCACGGCGCGGCACTGGAGGACAGCAGCCTCAACAACACCGTGCCCCACCACCACAACCTCAGGCGGCCCCACAACGCATGACATGACGTGTGTATGCTACTACAGCTGACCAACTGGAGAAGGGGGACCTTGTGCAAGGTACCGTACTTGTTTCGGGTCAAGCTGCCCTTGTCTTATTTGACTGTGGAGCTTCTCATTCCTTCATTTCATTATATTTTGCAAAACAACTTAGAATCCCCACAGAATCATTAAATCAAGAACTAGTAGTGTATAACCCTATAGGATTCAATGAAGTTTGTGTGAACTATATGCCAGAAGTGGAAGTTATTTTAGGAGAACACAATTTACCTGTCAACCTAATCATACTTGATATGACCGAATACGATGTCATACTGGGTATGGATTGGCTCTTTGAACACTATGCTAGAGTCCTCTGTAGAGAAAGAAAAGTAATTCTGTCTCGACCGGATATGCCGGAAGTGGAATTCCGATTAGTAAGGCATGGAATCAAGAAAAGGGTTATTTCGACCCTCAAAGCCCAAAAGTATCTCCGTCGGGGAGATATGGCTTTCCTGGTTAGTATGATCGGAGGTGAAACAAAACTAACTCGGCTAGAGGATTTGGACATTGTCCGCGATTTTGCCGATGTATTCCCAGAAGAACTTCCAGGACTTCCTCCTCAGCGGGAAGTCGAGTTTGGGATTGAACTAATGCCGGGTACAAAGCCAATATCAAGAGCACCTTATCGGATGGCACCAACAGAGTTGGAAGAACTGAAGAAGCAGTTGCAAGAGCTGATGGAGCGTGGTTTTGTACGATCGAGTACGTCTCCATGGGGAGCACCGGTCCTGTTCGTGAAAAAGAAGGACGGGTCTATGAGACTATGCATAGACTATAGAATGCTGAACCAAGAAACTGTGAAGAACAAATATCCTCTACCCCGTATCGAGGACCTATTTGATCAATTGAAAAGAGCAAAAGTCTTTTCTAAGATTGATTTGAGGTCAGGTTATCACCAGTTGAGAATAAAAGATGAAGATATCCCAAAGTCAGCATTTAGAACCACATATGGGCATTTTGAGTTTGTGGTAATGCCATTTGGACTCACTAATGCCCCAGCGGCATTCATGGACCTGATGAATCGGGTATTCAGGCCATACTGTGAACACCCCAAATTTTTCAAAATGTTGTAAACATCCCCTTTCTGCCTTTTGTCCCCATTTTCTGGGTAATTGAGTCAGTTTTAAATCTAAATCCCCTTTTGTTTCTCAAAATTTGGTTGAAATCAAATTCATTTTCCATATCTGACTCAGTTTCGGATCCGGATCCATTATCAAAATCCAAATCTGAGCTTCATTATCCAATTTTAAATTAAATTCTCAAAATTACCAAAATAATCTTTTGAAAAGCTCAGACACTTCGTCCGGTATCCGTTTGGATCCATCAAGTTGTATTTCTCGATTCGAGGTTTAAAACTCGAACATTTCCTCAAAACCTGGGTCCAAACCCCTTTTCTGAAGAAATTTTCCCCAAGATGGCCCGAAATTCTTGAGAAAACATTTTTAAACATTCCTTAGAAAAATACAAAAATTTAGTGTTAAAACCTTAAATCTTAGTTTTTCTATTATAAAAATACAAAAAAATGAAAAAATACAAAAAAATTAGTTTTAATCCTTGTTTTCTTACAAACTTTAGGATTTTATTCTAAAAATACAAAAAAAATGGAAAAATCATGCAAAAAACCAAAGAAATTAGGAAAAACTACACGTTTTTTTGAAGATTTTGCCGAAAAACTCACCCTTAACCACCTTTTTAGAAAAACCTGAAAAGGAGGCCCCTTTTTGGAAAAAACTGATTTTTAATGTTTAAGGGTCGAGTTAGGGTTTTGAAAACCCTAACTCGCCTCCCTCTCTCGCCCAAACCCCCTTCACCACCGAGACCTTCTACTCCAGAGCAACCCCATGTGCCTCCAACCGCCGAGCTCCTCCACTGTTTCCCGTGCACATCTTCCTCTCGCTTTCCACCCTCAATCTGCAACCGTCTCTGACCCTTTTCCTCTCACTGCCTCGATCCCCCGTTCGATGGGCATCCATCACGCCTCCACCCTTCGATCGACGATCGCTCCATCTCAACCATCGATGCCCAACCGTCATCTGCTTCTCGACCCTTCCTCTTTCTATAAAATCAGGCGCACAGGAGAAGGCGGGATCATGGACGGTGAGCATATCAATCTCCAACCTCTCCATTGCCCTTCTCCTGCAATAGAAGAGAACCCTTTTCAAAAGAGGAGTTGACCCTCCTTCCGGATATTTCCAGAATCAACAGCACATAGGAGCGAGGCCTTCTCCTTTCCCAAACTAACATCAAAATCACGGTAAGCCGCCAATTGCCTCCCCTCTGATTTCCCTTTCCCTAGATTCTCTTTAAAGTTCCTCTTCTTTTTCTTTTTCTTACTTTGCTACCACACTTATGGGGGATTGAGTTGCCTGTGCAACCCCAACCCCTATTTTATGCTACAGCAAAATGGAACCACCATTCCAACATATCTTCGTCTATCTTATATCTTATTATGTTTTATCTTCCTTTTTTTTTTTCTTTATTGTTTATCCTAATTTACAGTCAATCTGTTCCTGGTTTTCGTTCGATATTCCCTGTTCACATCAGGGTCTCGATCTCGTCTCGATGAATCGGCGTAGATTTCATTTTTTTTTTTTTGATATTGCTGAGTTAGTTGTTTTATTTTTTTCTATGTTCTGGCCCAACTGCATTTTCGTTATCATTGGTTCTTGATTCACATCAAATCCCATTTTGGACTACATATTGTGTTGAATTTTCTGTTTATACCCAGCCAATATCCTGCCTATATCAATCGTATCCAATTAACATCAAGCATGTATGCTCTGCGTCTTGCGTCTATTAGAGTCTTATACGTCCATGAGCATCTGCATGTTAGCTTAGCTACATCCTTTCTTCACCTTACGCTTGCATATTAGTTTATGGCATCTCATGATATCTCTTTATCAGCACATCTCACATATACCTCTGTGTTTTCGGTCCTTTTATTCTTCTTATATATTAACCCCTGTACCCACTTTGTTGTGCTCTCTTCATACCTGCAATAGCACAAGGCACGACTGTGGGTTCTTTGAATCTACAATAGCATGGAATATTACTGTATTGTTGTTTTATTCTTGTGTTCATAGCTGTGCAAGATACCCCTGTCATTTGCAATAAGATGAAATCCTGTGTAAAAAAGAAGTGCAAGGTAAAAGATGCATTTCTCTCCTGTCTGCACAACGTGATTACTGGTTTTCCATTTTTTTTTCTTCTTTTTTTCTTTTTTTTTTTTGATCTCTGTGACTCGCATGATTTAATTTTACCCATTCTTCCTGATTCCATATAATAGCTTTAGCATATGTTATCTGTTTCATGTTCATCAATTCACACGCCTACACAGCTGATTTTCATCATGCAGTTTACTAAGAACCTTGTTGTGTTTCCTTATGGACCGGTCCAGCAGAGACTAATCTTGCTAAGAGTTTGGTCGATTCATGGTTTGGCTGGGGTCGATGGATTGAAATAATACCTGAGTATATATTCTTATCAGAACTGAAAAGGGGAATGACGCTTGCCCCAAAATGAAGTATTACTAGTTAGAACCAGGTAATACTGGGAGGTTTATTTGTCCTGTACATTGGTATGTATTCTTGCTGGGTTTGATGGACCGCAGGAGTTTAACGCCAAGGTCGCTTACAAGCAACTCCCCAAGAAGGTGGGTCTGACGTCATCACCCATAATGCTTGACCTGGGCATTTCTAGATCCTTTGGATACGTTGGATTTGAAGCCGATCTTTTGGTCATTGTAATGTCCAGAGGTAGAAAAGAAGACAAGGCAGTGAAAGGGACTCATCGTTAGGTTGCTCATTTAAAATAGTTGTCATCTGGATGTAGCTGAAGTCCCAAGGGCTCCCTGGGTTAGCTCCTTTATAAAAGAAGGCGTGAACACTTCTGAAAATTTGAATATCATGTTTTGCAGGGTAGCTTTGCTCATGTTCCGTGTATGGTTGGGTCTTCGCCACTGTTTGCTTCGCATTGGAATTGAGTGTCATAAGCATAATCATATGTTTCTTCAGGATATTGTTTTATGCAGAGCTAACAAAATACTTTGGCATCTACCTTGACCCATGCCCTGCATAAAGCTAGTAAAGCACTTTATACTGTTAATACTTTCTTCTTCTTCTTTTTTTATTGTTTTTATGTCGTTCCATTCTTAACGATCCTGTGGAATCCCTTAGAGTTTATTCATTTGATTTACTCTGTCCAGTGTTTTCACTTTCTTTAGTGTCCAATTTATTTGATGGTTAACTTACTTTTTTTTTTTTTTTATCTTCTTTGAAATGTGGCATTCCAATCCTTGGCATTAATTAGCTCTTGCTTATAACTCTTTGCTATATACATTTTGGTGCATGTTCAAATCCTTTTAGGTCTTCTTTCAGTATAATATCTGACTTCCCTTTTTTTTTTCTTTCTTTTTTTTTAGTTGGTTGCTTACCTACAGTTTTCCTTTTTCTTGGGGGATCGGTTACCTGGCTGCTAAGGATTCACCATTTCTTACTGCACCTCATTGCACCTGTGCACAGCCCCCTGCGTAATCCATACTCCCTGCTATTCTCTCAAACACAGCCGGTTCATTTGATAATCACTGTCTTGATGCATCCTTTCCATAAAAGGGGCTGATTATATGGTTAGGGGTATTGAAGTCTTGGTAAACCCTTGTGCATGAGGTGCGAGATTCAAGATTATTATGGTGACAGACCTGTACATAATCTAAATCATGAATGGGAAATTGTGCGGCTCCATCCAGCTTGATGCGGATAGTTCTCTGACGAAGGTGTTGCCTTGACCACATCCTAGGCATCATCCAATATAGTTGAAATCATTCAAGGAATGGGTTCTTTGTTTTTTTTCTGCAGATATATACGAATGTTGCTATGTATAACATTGGCCTCCTAAAGGATTTCTTTTCTTTCATATAGGTCTCATAAACTGATTGCTAATATCTGATTACAGGTACGGTTTTTGCTGAGCAACCCGATCGTGGTGTTAATCTTTCAGAAGTAAAAAGGTAGGCCATAAACTCAAAATCTTATGGTAGCATGATTTCCTCTATGGTTATAACAACATGAAGCGTTTGTAGAATTCTATAGCATTTGGTCCCCTGCAACATGTATCATTCCATCATCTGTTGTACATATCATGACACCTAATTGTTATCGCACTTACCAATGCACCATTGATCCCTTGATTGACACATTTCAGAAGGGTAATCTACATACCTCTTCATAAGGAAAGCAATAATGCACCTTTCGTAGATAAATCATTGGTATCTCACGCTTATTGCCAGGGATGTCTGAAAACCAAGGTTTTGCTACCCCAGACAGTGAAGTCCCTGTTTGAATCACTCATTGTTGACTGAATTCAACCCTAAATGTCATGCTGATTTTCACTTGGTCTGCTTTAGATATTTTAAGTGTTGAATACTGGTGATGGAACAATGATGTTAGTATTAATTTGTTAATCCATTAGTGTTAAGTTAGACAGATCCATTAAGATGATCAGTTAGGTGAGTGAGATATTCATTTGAGCATCATTAATTGTCTGATTAAGTAAATCGTTGGTTGATCAGCAAAGTAATTAGCATCGTCAGTTGCTTGGTAATTGTTTAAGTAGTGGTTGGTTTTAGCATTTAGAGATCGTCATTTTTTGTTTCTTTGCTTCTTACATATCATCTCATTAATGTCCTGTTTTGAGTCTTTAATTCCCCTGTCTTCAGCAATCCCACCACCTGCTGTAGGTGCCTCAAACAGCACACTGCTGTTTCCAGCAAGCAACCTCTATGTCATTCATCAACAATATCTCCTGTATATTGCCTTCGTGTCTCCACTTATGTGTGGCTCATTGCTAGCACTACTGCACCTACACAGTCCCTTCACATTCGACATCTCTATTCTCATAACAAATGCCATTCATTTATGTCACACATACTGAATGTGAGCATATATATATATATATAAATATCATGCTTGGATATGTATATATATATGTGTATCTCTCTCTCTCTATATATATATATGTATAAATGTATATGTGTAAATATATATATATATATGAATATACCTATACATATGTATACATATATATATATATATGTATTTTTCTTTTTTATGCATGTACATGGCCTACATAAATGTATATCAGTTCTTAATCCGTCTATCATATGTCTCGTGCTAACTCGGTCTTGCAGGAAGATGTAAGAAGTTTAAATTTCCCTTTTGGATTAGAAATTTCTGATATTTGCAATTCAGAGTTGTAATAAATTAGGTATAAATGAGAAGCTTTACATTTCCATCTCTAGATAGAATGAATGAGCATTGTAAATGTCATGAATTGCTTGTTTTCATGCATCTTTGTCTTTCTTTCAAAAATTCTCACAAATGGTGAAGCACGAATGGCACGTGCACCATTTCATAAGAGGTAAATTAATCCTAAGTTGATGATTTATACCAACGACCATAGTCGGGGTGTAAACAAGACTTAGGATTTTTATCTTTTACGAAATAACATTGGATCTACACTGGATCTATTTTCAAAATTCATCATATTTCCTTAAATATTTTCTCCTTTTATTAGAATTTAACTTAAAATTGACTCAAAATATATACCAATGGCCATAGTCAGGGTATGTTGAGAGTTAATTTCATTTTAAATTCTATAAAAGCACCCAACGTGTTTTATTCTTTACTTGAATTTAAATATAGATTATTATATAATACATTCAATGACCATAGTCAAGGATGTATTATATCCTCAATCTTATTTTAATTCATCCAAAGAATGAAATAGCTTTTCAAAATCCAATTTCAAAATTCTTTAAATTCCTTCATCATTTAGGATAGAATTGCATCATGTTTTCAAAATTCTTTTTTTCAAAAACTCCAAGTGATGTAAATATCTTCCTCACTCTATCTTCAAATCCAATTCATTTTTCAAAATTCAAATTCATTTTCAATCTCAAAGTTCAATTTTTAACTTTGAGATTTCAAAGTCATTTTATATCCAAATTCAAAACAGATTTCAAAGTTCAATTTGACTTTGAAATTCCAAATTCATTTTATATTAAAACTCCAATAAAACTCAAAGTTCAATTTAACTTTGAGATTCTTGATTCATCTTCTAAATTTCAAATTTAAAACTCCAAATTTAAGTCCAATTTGACTTTGAAGTTCATTTGTATATTCAAGATTCAAACTTAGAAGTTCTTAACTCATCTTCTGAATTTAACAGTTCCAAATCCATTTTAGGATCCAGGATTCAACATTCACATTGGATCTCAGACTTCAGATCCAATTTCCTTATAGGATCCAAAACCCAATTCTACATTGGATCTCAGACTTCAGATCCAAATTTCCTTATAGGATCCAGAACCAATTTCACTTTGGATCTTAGACTTCAGATCCAATTTTCCATTTTAGGATCCAGAATCCAATGCCACTTTGGATCTCAGATTCCAGATCCAAAATCTCTTTAGGGTCCAGAACCCAGTTCTACCTTGGATCTCAGACCTCAGATCCAAATTCCCTTTAGGATCCAGAATTCAATTCCATCCTGGATCTCAAAATTTTACATCCAAATTCTATTTCAAATCCCAGATCCAGTTCCATTTCAGATATCAGATCAAGATTTCATTTCAAATCTAAATTCATCTTCTATTTTCAAAAGCCAATATTATTTCTCAAGTCTGAATTCAAAATTCAAATTCCTACATTGAATTCAAAATCGACCCTTGAAAATCGATTCTAAATTCAAGAGGTCCATTATGACTCTGAAAGTCTTAATTCTAATTTCCTCTTTCCATAGATTTATCCCTCCTAAATCAAAGTCCAAAATTCAAAGTCCATTTCAAACTTTCAGATTTCCTTTCTTTTTTCTTTTTCAAATCATTCTTTCTCAAAATCTAGATTTATTTTCCCAAACTCTGATTTACTTCAAAAACTTAGAACTTCTCTGATCTATCTCAAGTTCTAAGTTAGATTCAATCATTTCTTCACTCCCTTATCGAATTCATCTCAGAATACTTGGAAATTTTCAAAACATCTTTGAAAAGAGCATACATCCTCGCATTGCACAAGCATGATTCTTTGTGCATTTAGAGTTAGAATAAATCCTTAGATTATATATAGGCAAAGCAAAAGGCATAGATTCGATCCTTGGTTCGATTACCCCTGGTAAAGGCGCCAGGAACGGTCGAACCTCGTACCGACGAGCGAATCCCGTCTCTCCATTTTTCCCGCAAATTTTTAAAACGGAGGCGAGTTAAATTTCTAAATATTTTTCAAATTAAGGTCAAGTGAGACCGCGCAAAAGAGTTCCTCTTCTCTCTTTCTTTCTTTTCTCTTCTCTCTTTCTTTTCTTTCTTTTGTTTTTCTCCCTTCAAAAAGGAGGAAAATAGAGGTTAGAAAAGGAAAAGAGAGAAACCTATAAAGAGAGGAAAAATTTTGCGATGATCACAGTTTTGGCGACCGTGATGGGACTCGTCTTCGTCCGGTTGGATCTATGCCTTTGCTTTGCTTTTATATAATCTAAGTCTTTATTCTAACACATGTCAGCTACATTTCCATGCAAACCTTAGAAGCCTAGACTCTGTCCTAAGCTGACATCATTGCATATAGGATCTAAGTATGGTTTGGTAGGACCATATTGAGGAGAATATTCCATGTTCACATTAGACTTAGGTCGTAAATACAACTCTCCTCAGTTTTAGGGATTGAATGCAAAACAATGTATGCAAGTGTATGCTTCTTCTTATTTAAATCTATCTCTTTAGGACTTGCATTAGAGCCTTCTGATTTTATTTGCATGTTGATCATATTTTGAAAACATCCCTACCTATATTGTCCCGGTCTTCACGTTGCTGGGCTGTCTCACTGAACCATAGTTTGGGAGAGAGCCTCACAACTGGACCACTTATTTGGGTTCGCGCCCCCCTACCACGTACCTAAGGGCCATAGTCCGAGGTATATCGGTAGGTGCTCAAGGATGTTGGGAAGCCATTACCTTAGAACCGGAGAGATATCTTTATATGCCACGTATTTTGAGCTTCGGCTTGAGTATATCGGCATACCTTGATTGGAATCAGATGATATAAATCTTAGAGTTAGGATTAAGGTCCTATCTGCCATTTCAAATATTGCATTAAAGTCAGCCTTTAGGGAATGCTGTGTGCACATCTTTGTTGATATGACTTTAGTTATGCAATGTCTCTCATATTTTCTTATACTTATATATATCAAACCTTTCCAAAACCCTGGGTATGTATTATTTAAAATTTCCTCTTTTAAAACCCCAGATGTATCTTTTTTCTTCTTCTTTTCTTGATTTCTTTAAATTCTTTTCTGATCCTGTCTGCAATTTTTCCAAATTTACCATCCATTATTCTAAAATTTTTCTTCTACATATCTTCTAAATCTATTTTGTAACAAAAATCTCTTTCATCAAGAGATGTCCTTTTAATCATATTCTAAATTGTTTATTTCTTCTCACGGGAAAATAATACGACTGTCGTGCCTCTCGTGCGGGCTCAATCCCTAGTAGTGGGATATCTCTTTGTCAATTTGATTTCTTCCTTTATCAAAGTTTCCTCCAAAATCTTTCTAAAAGGGTCCCATTTTGTCCTCCCAGAGAGAGCATTCGGTATTAACGGGTGGTTCAGACTAAGATCAGACGCCGCACCAGTCAGAAGCAAGAATTGAGAAATGGACTCTCAGAGGTTTGCCAGAGAAGGAGGTCAGGACAGCCAGAATGAGATTGATCCTGTCATATATCGGTTGTTCAAAAAGATGATGGTTGAGATATTATCCGAGCAGACTGAAGCCAGTTTTGGAAAAGCTCCCACCAAGGAAGAGACACCTGTCACTTTCCGAACGAGCAAGCACAACGATGGTAGTGCAGGAAGTTCTAAAACCAGCGGGGGCAGCTACAAAGGCGACCTGGGCAATCAAAACAGCAATTTGGAGTCATCTAGAAACCAGAAGGGAAAGTTCAGCAGAAACCAAGATGAACCACTTCAATCCAATCCTCCACAGAAGGAGAAGAATCAGGAAAAGCTAAAGCGTAAAGATTGGAGTAACCGAAATTTCACTCCCTTGGATGAGCCGCTGGATAAAGTTCTTGAATACATGTTAACCAAGAGACTAGTCAGGCTCCCAAAAGCCACGAGTCCTTCCACTATCTTGGGAAAATACAAGAACCAATTCTGCAAATTCCATCAGACAACAGGACATGACACTGATCATTTCTTTGTTTTCAAAAATATTATTCAAGACTGCATTGATAGGAATCTTTTTGTTGAAGACAAAGAAGAAAAGTGCCTGATTCCCCTAACCAAGCATGCTCAGTCTAGTTCTCGGAAAAGTGACGGCTCTCGACAAAAATCAGGCAAGCCAAAGGAGACAAAGCATGTTGGCTGGAGTTATGATCGCAAATTTTCCCCTTTAGGTCAGCCAGTCGAGGAGGTTCTCAAATACCTGCTCACGGAAGATATGATCAAGCTTCCCAGGGGAGTTGATCCTTCAGTCACCATGGGAAAATGGAAAGAATGTTTTTGCAAATTCCATCAAGTAAGGGGGCACGATACAGAGCATTGCTTCGTCCTCAAAAACATCATACAAGATTTCATCGACAAAGAAATTTTGGTACCAGATGAAGGAGGGGAACAACCTGCAGTTCCAACCTAGACTCTTCCGGATCACCCGAAGAATTGATAAAACCAAAGTTTCCTGCTTTCGTCTCTTTTTGTTAGTTATCTTGTAGGGGCCAGTCAGTTCAGCCTTTTATGGATCTTTTCCTTTTAAAGTTCTTGTAAATATTCAGTTTTTGTCAGCAAACCTTTACTTATCAATGAAATGTCAAGTTTTCTTTATTCAAATACTTTCTTCTTTCGCCATACTGGGGCATTTAAATTCCTGTTCTTTTCAGAATACGAGACATGATATTCTTTCTTCTTTCGCCATACTGACATCATTCATGAGAGAAATGATATTACCTATGAGGGCTTTTTCAAAAATCATGAAATTTTAAAAATCTTCATTATGACCAAGGAGTTCAAATATTCTTTGGTCTAACCTTTAATAAACCCTCGTGTTGATCATGTCTTCAAAAATAAGTTTTTCAAACCATTATATTGAAAGATCAACCCTGGTGTTGGTCTTATCTTCCAAAATGAATTTTAAACTTTTATATTCAAAAATCAATCCTTGTGTTGGTCTTATCTTTCAAAATGGATTTCAAATCTTTATCTTTCAAAGTGGATTTCAAAACCTTTATATTCAAAGATCAATCCTTGTATTGATCTTATCTTCCAAAATGGATTTCAAATCTTTTTATTCAAAAGATCAACCCTTGCGTTGGTCTTATCCTCCAAAATTGATCTCAAAACTTTTCAAAGATCAACCCTAGCGTTGTTCTTATCTTTTAAAATGGGTTATAAATCATCATATTCAAAGATCAATCATTGCATTGGTCTTATCTTCCAAAAATGGGTTTTAAATCATTATATTCAAAGATCGACCCTGTGTTGGTCTTATCTTCCAAGATTGGTTTTTAAGCATTATCTTCAACGATCAACCCTTGTGTTGATCTTATTATCAATTTTGAACTGTAAATCAGATCTGTTGTTGATCTTCTTTTTCAAAAATTAGATTTCAAAATCATTGCCTTCAAAAAATTGCCCCTCATGATGATCTCTCATGTTGATTCGAAGGATCAGTCCTCGCACCAATCATTCTTCTTGCGGTGGATTTTTTTCCCAAAAATGATTTTCACTTAAATAAACATTTTCCTTTAAAGATCCCACGTGCAGGCAGGATCAGACAAACTCTTTTTTAAAAAATCTTCTCAACTTTTCAGTTAATCTTGTTATCTTTATTAGTTGCATTCATCTTCAATTTAATCAAATTTTCGTCAGTTCATTATCTTTATCAATTTTTCGTCAAATTTTCATAACCCTTTCAGGTTAAGGGATAAACCTGATGCCTCTTTCCCATGAGGTATTTTCTAAAAATCTTCTTTTGACCCTTTCAGGTTAAGGGATAAACCTGATGCCTCTTTCCCATGAGGTATTTTCTAAAAATCTTCTTTTGACCTTTTCAGGTTAAGGGATAAACCTGATGCCTCTTTCCCATGAGGTATTTTCTAAAAATCTTCTTTTTGCCCTTTCAGGTTAAGGGAAAAACCTGACCCTCGTTGTCCGAGGTGCTCCCATTCAGGATAAGGGATAATCCTGAAACCCCTCGTAGGAGCCACAATGCTACCTATGAGGATTCTTTTGTAAATACAAGTTTTTTTAATCTTTGTTGATTTTCTAGATTTATATCAGTTTCTCTTTATTAAATCTCTTTAAATTCTATTCTTCTTTCCATTCAGGATAAGGGATAATCCTGAAACCCCTCGCAGGAGCGATAGTGCTACCTATGAGGATTCTTTTGTAAATAACAAGTTTTATCAACCTTCATTTGATTTTTTAAATTTATATCAATTTCTCTTCATTTAAATTTTCCCTAAAATCTATTCTTTTCCCATTCAGGATAAGGGATAATCCTGATACCCCTCATAGGAGCATCGCTGCCACCCGTGAGAATTCTTTTCCAAAACAAATTTCCAAATAAATCTATTTAAATTCCTCTCCATGTTTATAAATTTTATTCTTCTTCAAATAAAGGGATAAATCTGGATAATTCCCCCATAAATTCTTCAATTCTCATCAAATTTTATTCTATATTCCTTTAGGATAGGGGGAGATCCTGAAGCCGTTCGAATCTTAGGCCATCTTGGGTCAAGGATCTCGAATAAAACCCTCATCTTCATCATCAAAATCTATTCATGCTTCTGTCAATCCTTCAAATTCCAACTCTTGGGTAGAAATTATTTCCTTCCCGTCTGAGTTCCGACTCAGGTTTTTGTTTTTGTTTTTGTTTTCATTTTTATATTAAAAATCCGGGTTCCGACTCGGGTTTCCCCTTTTTTTTTATATATCGTTTGAAGTCTCGAGTTCCGACTCGGACTTCCTATCGGATTCAACGCTCGTGTTGGAACCGATCGTACCCTTGAAGATTCGAGTTGTTCAAAGCTCGGATTCTTCCATTTTTTATCATTATTTTTAAAGATCCAGGTTCCGACTCGGGTTTTCCCTTTTTATATATCGTTTGAAGTTTCGAGTTCCGACTCGGACTTCCTATCGGATTCAATGCCCGTGTTGGAGCCGATCGTACCCTTGAAGATTCGAGTTGTTCAAAGCTCGGATTCTTCCATTTTTTATCATTATTTTTTAAAGATCCGGGTTCCGACTCGGGTTTTCCCTTCTTTATATATCGTTTGAAGTCTCGAGTCCCGACTCGGACTTCCTATCGGATTCAAGGCTCGTGTTGGAACCGATCGTACCCTTGAAGATTCGAGTTGTTCAAAACTCGGGTTCTTCCATTTTTATCATTATTTTGAAGATCCGGGTTCCGACTCGGGTTTTCCCTTTTTATATATCGTTTGAAGTTTCGAGTTCCGACTCGGACTTCCTATCGGATTCAACGCCCGTGTTGGAGCCGATCATACCCTTGAAGATTCGAGTTGTTCAAAGCTCGGATTCTTCCATTTTTTATCATTATTTTTTAAAGATCCGGGTTCCGACTCGGGTTTTCCCTTCTTTATATATCGTTTGAAGTCTCGAGTTCTGACTCAGACTTCCTATCGGATTCAACGCTCGTGTTGGAACCGATCGTACCCTTGAAGATTCGAGTTGTTCAAAACTCGGGTTCTTCCATTTTTATCATTATTTTGAAGATCCGGGTTCCGACTCGGGTTTTCCCTTTTTATATATCGTTTGAAGTTTCAAGTTCCGACTGGGACTTCCTATCGGATTCAACGCCCGTGTTGGAGCCGATCATACCCTTGAAGATTCGAGTTGTTCAAAGCTCGGATTCTTCCATTTTTTATCATTATTTTTTAAGGATCCGGGTTCCGACTCGGGTTTTCCCTTCTTTATATATCGTTTGAAGTCTCGAGTTCTGACTCAGACTTCCTATCGGATTCAACGCTCGTGTTGGAACCGATCGTATTCTTGAAGATTCGAGTTGTTCAAAACTCGGGTTCTTCCATTTTTATCATTATTTTGAAGATCCGGGTTCCGACTCGGGTTTTCCCTTTTATATATCGTTTGAAGTCTCGAGTTCCGACTCGGACTTCCTATCGGATTCAAGGCTCGTGTTGGAACCGATCGTGCCCTTGAAGATTCGAGTTGTTCAAAACTCGGGTTCTTCCATTTTTATCATTATTTTAAAGATCCGGGTTCCGACTCAGGTTTTTCCTTTTTATATATCGTTTGAAGTTTCGAGTTCCGACTCAGACTTTCTATCGAATTCAACGCTCGTGTTGGAACCGATCGTACCCTTGAAGATTCGAGTTTTTCAAAACTCGGGTTCTTCCACTTTTTATCATTATTTTTTTAAAGATCCGGGTTCCGACTCGGGTTTTTCCTTTTTATATATCATCTGAAGTTCCGAGTTCCGACTCGGACTTCCTATCGGATTCAACGCTCGTGTTGGAACCGATCGTACCCTTGAAGATTCGAGTTGTTCAAAACTCGAGTTCTTCCATTTTTATCATTATTTTAAAGATCCGGGTTCCGACTTGGGTTTTCCCTTTTATATATCGTTTGAAGTTTCGAGTTCCGACTCAGACTTCCTATCGGATTCAACGCTCGTGTTGGAATCGATCGTACCCTTGAAGATTCGAGTTTTCGAAACTCGGATTCCCCATCTTTATCATCATTTTTAAAAGATCCGGGTTCCGACTCGGGTTTTTCCTCTTATATATCATTTGAAGTCTCAAGTCCCTACTTGAACTTTCTTTTGAATCCAATGCACGTGTTGGACAAAATTGTTGGGTTGAGAATTCGAGTTTTCAAACTCGATTCTCACTCATTTTCTTATATTTGAAAAATCGAGTTCCGACTTGGATTTTCGCTTTTGTATATCCCTATTTTTTTTTCAAAGTTCCTCCTTAAATTCCCCTTCAGGATAAGGGATAATCCTGAAACACTGACAATCATTCTCGCTCAATTCTCAAATATCTTCGAATGTTGGTCTCATTTTTCAAATCCTCCTTTTGAAAAACCCAGTGCTCGTACTGGTATGCATTTTTAAAAACCCAGTGCTCGTACTGGTGTGCATTTTGAAAACCCAGTGCTCGTACTGGTGTGCATTTTTCGAAAACCCAGCATTCGTACTGAGGCATTTTTCGAAAACCCAGTGCTCGTACTGGTGTGCATTTTTTTGAAAACCCAGCGCTCGTACTGGAGCATTTTTCGAAATCCAGTGCTCGTGCTGGCACATCTAGCGCTCGTGCTAGTGTTTGGCTGACTAATCAGTTAGCCCTCCATGTTCAGTCTTTGTGCTAACCAAGCATCATCATTTCAAGCTATAAATTCTCAATCTCGACCTTCAGGTCATCATTTTATCAAAAATCAATCATTTTCTCTTGCGAAGGACCCTCTTCAGGGAGAGTTCGAGGGAGCTCGTTCCTTTCGCATACAACCATCTTTCGTTCGCAAGAACCCTTTTCCAGGGAGAGTTTGAAGGGACTCGTTTTCTTCGCGAACAGTTTGCAAAACAACAACCAACTTTACACAAGGGAATCCTTTTTCCAGGGAGAGCTTTGACGGAAGCTCGTTTCTTTTGTGGCCCCTGTCTTATCATCTTTGGCCAACCCCTTCACAGAGGACCCTCTTCTAGGGAGAGTGTGATGGACTCGTTCCTCTGTGATACTTTCTCAACTCTGTTTTTCGGCCACCTTTCAATAAGAGAAGCCTAGAGATAGGGAGTTTTGACGAAAACTTAATTTCTCTTCGAAAGTTCCGTTTTGCAAACACCTCCTCTTTCAGGGAAGAGAGGAGTATTTCCAACTTCCCATTCAGGTAAGGGCTTAAGCCTGAGTCTCTCTTTTGGGGAAAAAGAGAGGAGAATTTTGTCATGGATGTGTCGACTCGATGTCAAGCGACCTTCGTCAAGGATCTTTCTAGAATACGTTGCCAATTTGCTATCAAAAGTCATTGTTGATCTCAAAATTTTCATCGCACAAAGAATTACCTCAAACTACCTTCAGTATCATTTTCAAAAGAGCAAGACTCTGGCGAAGTAAGAGCTAAATTCAAGCTTATTCTGCTGGTCAACCGAGAGGATGAAGAAAAATCTTCGATATGATCGGCAAAGGAAAATTCAATGATGTTGAAAAGCCATAAGTGAACTGGTATTGATCATAGCTGTGGCGCATTCTTAAAGATTATTCTTTTGGCGGTAAGACAGTGGAAATATCCTGGGCAGTAAAAAGAACCTACCCAATCCATATATCCTCAGTCATCCAAGCTAAGCTGTAATCAAATATCCGCAAAAGGGATCTCTCAATTGTCGTCGAGATGAAGGCGAATTAAGCGAGTGGACCCCCGGGGCCAAAGAAGATTTGAAACATCTCCAAGATGATGGAGTTTGTGACGGATCCTTCCAGGAAAAGTTCGGATCACCGTCGAGATGAAGGCGGATGCAATGAACCTACCGACAAACCCTAAAAGATATTTGATTTCTGCTATCATTTAGAGATTTCAACCCAAGAACCAATGTCATAATTCCCGAGAAAGAAAAAGAAGGATCAGAGCATCTCCAAGATGAAGGAGTTTGCGACGTACCCTTCCTCGGAAAAGAGAGAAAAAGTCAGGACATCTCCAAAATAAAGGATGATGTAAAAGAACCCAGAAAAGATCCATGGTTCAAAAAGAGTGCAAACAGATCATCATGGGAAATGCCCAGGATATCAAACTGCCCGAAACTGTCAAGAATCATCTTTATCTATGTGAAATTCTTTATCAATGTCTTTTCACTTAATTGCTTTTATGAAGCTAAGAATGTTTCCTCTCTTTCATATCAAGGAAATTGATATCTTCCTTGAGGAAACTCAACAGCAACAAATTTGAATTTTAGATCTCAAAATCTACAGAGTTAGCCCAATTGAAGCTAATACTCTAGGTAGAAAGAGGTGATATCTTCACACATGAGCACAATTCAATCATTCTGAATCAGCTACAATTTTTGATATCTTATTGGCAATATTTTCTAATTATCCCAACATGAAGTGTGAACTTGAGAATCGTTTTGACGTATCCTGACGTCATCCCTCCTTAGGACTGAAAAGTCCTTTCCTTCCGTCTGATCTGAGCGCTCTCGGATCCGCACACTTCCCTGTGCTCCCCACTGTTCCGCCATAGACAGTTCCCGCTCAGGATAAGGGATTAAACCTGAACCTTTTGCAAAAGGTCTGTTATTGTCAAAAGCTTTTTTTCAGTCTCAGCAATGAGGCGCCCAAGAACAACCCCTTTTCAAGCTTTAGGGACCCCCATTTTTTATCCTTTTGCGAAAACCCCTCTTGGACTTGTTGTGCAAAGTCTAGAGGCCCATCACAGTTTTCCTCGCTCCTCGAGGATCCTGTATCCATTCAGGCTAAGGATTAAACCTGTTACCTCGCTCCTCGAGGTACCACCCAAAACTTCTGCGAGAGGTCGTCTGTTTTAGAAAGCTGATTTTTAGTCTCAGCAATGAGGCGCCCAAGATCATCCCCTTTCCAAGCTTTAGGGAACCCCTTGTTTTTCTCTTCTCACAGACCCCTTCTGGATTTGTTCATCCAAATTCCGAAGACCCCATCATGGTTTCTTCATCTGAGGATTTCGTATCATCGTCCCTTTCAGGTTAAGGGTTAAGTCTGAGCCTCACTTCACGAGGTACCTTCCGTTCAGGTTAGGGTTAAACCTGAGTCCCATTTCCGACTAGATATCCTTTCTAGTCCCATCACGGTTTCTCCATTCGAAGATTCCGCATCATCTCCCACTCAGGTCAAGGGTTAAACCTGAATCTCGCTTCGGCGATGCATTGGTTGTCCCATCACGGTTTCTTCACTCGAAGATTCTGTATGGTCGTCCCTCTCAGAATAAGGGTGAAGCCTGAACCTCGCTCCGCGAGGTACCTTCCTTTCAGGTTTGGGTTAAACCTGAGCCTCGTTTAGACGAGGTAATCCTTCCCATCCCATCATGGTTTTCCCCACAAAGGAATCCGTGCTCTTTGTACATCCATCCAGGAAAGGATCGTCCTTGAGTTTCATCTCATGAGGCATTTCTCTCAAAATGTCCCATCGAGGTCCGTTTATGTTTCCTTTCCCCATCCAAATTACCTTGATCTATCTTCGTCCCAT
This sequence comes from Nuphar pumila, assembly GCF_984573655.1. Classification (NCBI taxonomy): domain Eukaryota; kingdom Viridiplantae; phylum Streptophyta; class Magnoliopsida; order Nymphaeales; family Nymphaeaceae; genus Nuphar; species Nuphar pumila. The sequence goes on along the minus strand of NC_143262.1, from coordinate 50,564,490 downwards.
CCAGGTTAAGGGCTAAACCTGAGTCATTTCAAAAGGCTGATATTGTCTCACCCATGAGACTTGATCAAAATTCTGATCTTTCACCATTTTGGGATCTTCACCCAAAGTCCCATCATGATTTTCTCATTTCTATCATTTAGTCATATCATTGTCGAGGATTTCGCCCCCACAGGACCGTTCAGGATAAGGTTTTAAGCCTGAAAAGCTGTATTTTCAAAATAATTCTTCCACACCCAGCTCGGATCAGCTGACTGGGGCATTTTTCAAAATTTGGAGTGTTTCTTTGCCACTAAGCTCGGCTTTCAACCGGCTTAGTAGCAAAGAGGGGCATCTGTGAACACCCCAAATTTTTCAAAATGTTGTAAACATCCCCTTTCTGCCTTTTGTCCCCATTTTCTAGGTAATTGAGTCAGTTTTAAATCTAAATCCCCTTTTGTTTCTCAAAATTTGGTTGAAATCAAATTCATTTTCCATATCTGACTCAGTTTCGGATCCGGATCCATTATCAAAATCCAAATCTGAGCTTCATTATCCAATTTTAAATTAAATTCTCAAAATTACCAAAATAATCTTTTGAAAAGCTCAGACACTTCGTCCGGTATCCGTTTGGATCCATCAAGTTGTATTTCTCGATTCGAGGTTTAAAACTCGAACATTTCCTCAAAACCTGGGTCCAAACCCCTTTTCTGAAGAAATTTTCCCCAAGATGGCCCGAAATTCTTGAGAAAACATTTTTAAACATTCCTTAGAAAAATACAAAAATTTAGTGTTAAAACCTTAAATCTTAGTTTTTCTATTACAAAAATACAAAAAAATGAAAAAATACAAAAAAATTAGTTTTAATCCTTGTTTTCTTACAAACTTTAGGATTTTATTCTAAAAATACAAAAAAAATGGAAAAATCATGCAAAAAACCAAAGAAATTAGGAAAAACTACACGTTTTTTTGAAGATTTTGTCGAAAAACTCACCCTTAACCACCTTTTTAGAAAAACCTGAAAAGGAGGCCCCTTTTTCGAAAAAACTGATTTTTAATGTTTAAGGGTCGAGTTAGGGTTTTGAAAACCCTAACTCGCCTCCCTCTCTCGCCCAAACCCCCTTCACCACCGAGACCTTCTACTCCAGAGCAACCCCATGTGCGTCCAACCGCCGAGCTCCTCCACTGTTTCCCGTGCACATCTTCCTCTCGCTTTCCACCCTCAATCTGCAACCGTCTCTGACCCTTTTCCTCTCACTGCCTCGATCCCCCGTTCGATGGGCATCCATCACGCCTCCACCCTTCGATCGACGATCGCTCCATCTCAACCATCGATGCCCAACCGTCATCTGCTTCTCGACCCTTCCTCTCACTATAAAATCAGGCGCACAGGAGAAGGCGGGATCATGGACGGTGAGCATATCAATCTCCAACCTCTCCATTGCCCTTCTCCTGCAATAGAAGAGAACCCTTTTCAAAAGAGGAGTTGACCCTCCTTCCGGATATTTCCAGAATCAACAACACATAGGAGCGAGGCCTTCTCCTTTCCCAAACTAACATCAAAATCACGGTAAGCCGCCAATTGCCTCCCCTCTGATTTCCCTTTCCCTAGATTCTCTTTAAAGTTCCTCTTCTTTTTCTTTTTCTTACTTTGCTACCGCACTTATGGGGGATTGAGTTGCCTGTGCAACCCCAACCCCTATTTTATGCTACAGCAAAATGGAACCACCATTCCAACATATCTTCGTCTATCTTATATCTTATTATGTTTTATCTTCCTTTTTTTTTTTTTTTCTTTATTGTTTATCCTAATTTACAGTCAATCTGTTCCTGGTTTTCGTTCGATATTCCCTGTTCACATCAGGGTCTCGATCTCGTCTCGATGAATCGACGTAGATTTCATTTTTTTTTTTTGATATTGCTGAGTTAGTTGTTTTATTTTTTGCTATGTTCTGGTCCAACTGCATTTTCGTTATCATTGGTTCTTGATTCACATCAAATCCCATTTTGGACTTCATATTGTGTTGAATTTTCTGTTTATACCCAGCCAATATCCTGCCTATATCAATCGTATCCAATTAACATCAAGCATGTATGCTCTGCGTCTTGCGTCTATTAGAGTCTTATACGTCCATGAGCATCTGCATGTTAGCTTAGCTACATCCTTTCTTCACCTTACGCTTGCATATTAGTTTATGGCATCTCATGATATCTCTTTATCAGCACATCTCACATATACCTCTGTGTTTTCGGTCCTTTTATTCTTCTTATATATTAACCCCTGTACCCACTTTGTTGTGCTCTCTTCATACCTGCAATAGCACAAGGCACAACTGTGGGTTCTTTGAATCTACAATAGCATGGAATATTACTGTATTGTTGTTTTATTCTTGTGTTCATAGCTGTGCAAGATACCCCTGTCATTTGCAATAAGATGAAATCCTGTGTAAAAAAGAAGTGCAAGGTAAAAGATGCATTTCTCTCCTGTCTGCACAACGTGATTACTGGTTTTCCATTTTTTTTTCTTCTTTTTTTCTTTTTTTTTTTTGATCTCTGTGACTCGCATGATTTAATTTTACCCATTCTTCCTGATTCCATATAATAGCTTTAGCATATGTTATCTGTTTCATGTTCATCAAATCACACGCCTACACAGCTGATTTTCATCATGCAGTTTACTAAGAACCTTGTTGTGTTTCCTTATGCACCGGTCCAGCAGAGACTAATCTTGCTAAGAGTTTGGTCGATTCATGGTTTGGCTGGGGTCGATGGATTGAAATAATACCTGAGTATATATTCTTATCAGAACTGAAAAGGGGAATGACGCTTGCCCCAAAATGAAGTATTACTAGTTAGAACCAGGTAATACTGGGAGGTTTATTTGTCCTGTACATTGGTATGTATTCTTGCTGGGTTTGATGGACCGCAGGAGTTTAACGCCAAGGTCGCTTACAAGCAACTCCCCAAGAAGGTGGGTCTGACGTCATCACCCATAATGCTTGACCTGGGCATTTCTAGATCCTTTGGATACGTTGGATTTGAAGCCGATCTTTTGGTCATTGTAATGTCCAGAGGTAGAAAAGAAGACAAGGCAGTGAAAGGGACTCATCGTTAGGTTGCTCATTTAAAATAGTTGTCATCTGGATGTAGCTGAAGTCCCAAGGGCTCCCTGGGTTAGCTCCTTTATAAAAGAAGGCGTGAACACTTCTGAAAATTTGAATATCATGTTTTGCAGGGTAGCTTTGCTCATGTTCCGTGTATGGTTGGGTCTTCGCCACTGTTTGCTTCGCATTGGAATTGAGTGTCATAAGCATAATCATATGTTTCTTCAGGATATTGTTTTATGCAGAGCTAACAAAATACTTTGGCATCTACCTTGACCCATGCCCTGCATAAAGCTAGTAAAGCACTTTATACTGTTAATACTTTCTTCTTCTTCTTTTTTTATTGTTTTTATGTCGTTCCATTCTTAACGATCCTGTGGAATCCCTTAGAGTTTATTCATTTGATTTACTCTGTCCAGTGTTTTCACTTTCTTTAGTGTCCAATTTATTTGATGGTTAACTTACTTTTTTTTTTTTTTTATCTTCTTTGAAATGTGGCATTCCAATCCTTGGCATTAATTAGCTCTTGCTTATAACTCTTTGCTATATACATTTTGGTGCATGTTCAAATCCTTTTAGGTCTTCTTTCAGTATAATATCTGACTTCCCTTTTTTTTTTCTTTCTTTTTTTTTAGTTGGTTGCTTACCTACAGTTTTCCTTTTTCTTGGGGGATCGGTTACCTGGCTGCTAAGGATTCACCATTTCTTACTGCACCTCATTGCACCTGTGCACAGCCCCCTGCGTAATCCATACTCCCTGCTATTCTCTCAAACACAGCCGGTTCATTTGATAATCACTGTCTTGATGCATCCTTTCCATAAAAGGGGCTGATTATATGGTTAGGGGTATTGAAGTCTTGGTAAACCCTTGTGCATGAGGTGCGAGATTCAAGATTATTATGGTGACAGACCTGTACATAATCTAAATCATGAATGGGAAATTGTGCGGCTCCATCCAGCTTGATGTGGATAGTTCTCTGACGAAGGTGTTGCCTTGACCACATCCTAGGCATCATCCAATATAGTTGAAATCATTCAAGGAATGGGTTCTTTGTTTTTTTTCTGCAGATATATACGAATGTTGCTATGTATAACATTGGCCTCCTAAAGGATTTCTTTTCTTTCATATAGGTCTCATAAACTGATTGCTAATATCTGATTACAGGTACGGTTTTTGCTGAGCAACCCGATCGTGGTGTTAATCTTTCAGAAGTAAAAAGGTAGGCCATAAACTCAAAATCTTATGGTAGCATGATTTCCTCTATGGTTATAACAACATGAAGCGTTTGTAGAATTCTATAGCATTTGGTCCCCTGCAACATGTATCATTCCATCATCTGTTGTACATATCATGACACCTAATTGTTATCGCACTTACCAATGCACCATTGATCCCTTGATTGACACATTTCAGAAGGGTAATCTACATACCTCTTCATAAGGAAAGCAATAATGCACCTTTCGTAGATAAATCATTGGTATCTCATGCTTATTGCCAGGGATGTCTGAAAACCAAGGTTTTGCTTCCCCAGACAGTGAAGTCCCTGTTTGAATCACTCACTGTTGACTGAATTCAACCCTAAATGTCATGCTGATTTTCACTTGGTCTGCTTTAGATATTTTAAGTGTTGAATACTGGTGATGGAACAATGATGTTAGTATTAATTTGTTAATCCATTAGTGTTAAGTTAGACAGATCCATTAAGATGATCAGTTAGGTGAGTGAGATATTCATTTGAGCATCATTCATTGTCTGATTAAGTAAATCGTTGGTTGATCAGCAAAGTAATTAGCATCGTCAGTTGCTTGGTAATTGTTTAAGTAGTGGTTGGTTTTAGCATTTAGAGATCGTCATTTTTTGTTTCTTTGCTTCTTACATATCATCTCATTAATGTCCTGTTTTGAGTCTTTAATTCCCCTGTCTTCAGCAATCCCACCACCTGCTGTAGGTGCCTCAAACAGCACACTGCTGTTGCCAACAAGCAACCTCTATGTCATTCATCAACAATATCTCCTGTATATTGCCTTCGTGTCTCCACTTATGTGTGGCTCATTGCTAGCACTACTGCACCTACACAGTCCCTTCACATTCGACATCTCTATTCTCATAACAAATGCCATTCATTTATGTCACACATACTGAATGTGAGCATATATATATATATATATAAATATCATGCTTGGATATGTATATATATATGTGTATCTCTCTCTCTATATATATATATGTATAAATGTATATGTGTAAATATATATATATATGAATATACCTATACATATGTATACATATATATATATATATATATATATATATATATGTATTTTTCTTTTTTATGCATGTACATGGCCTACATAAATGTATAGCAGTTCTTAATCCGTCTATCATATGTCTCGTGCTAACTCGGTCTTGCAGGAAGATGTAAGAAGTTTAAATTTCCCTTTTGGATTAGAAATTTCTGATATTTGCAATTCAGAGTTGTAATAAATTAGGTATAAATGAGAAGCTTTACATTTCCATCTATTGATAGAATGAATGAGCATTGTAAATGTCATGAATTGCTTGTTTTCATGCATCTTTGTCTTTCTTTCAAAAATTCTCACAAATGGTGAAGCACGAATGGCACGTGCACCATTTCATAAGAGGTAAATTAATCCTAAGTTGATGATTTATACCAACGACCATAGTCGGGGTGTAAACAAGACTTAGGATTTTTATCTTTTACGAAATAACATTGGATCTACACTGGATCTATTTTCAAAATTCATCATATTTCCTTAAATATTTTCTCCTTTTATTAGAATTTAACTTAAAATTGACTCAAAATATATACCAATGGCCATAGTCAGGGTATGTTGAGAGTTAATTTCATTTTAAATTCTATAAAAGCACCCAACGTGTTTTATTCTTTACTTGAATTTAAATATAGATTATTATATAATACATTCAATGACCATAGTCAAGGATGTATTATATCCTCAATCTTATTTTAATTCATCCAAAGAATGAAATAGCTTTTCAAAATCCAATTTCAAAATTCTTTAAATTCCTTCATCATTTAGGATAGAATTGCATCATGTTTTCAAAATTCTTTTTTTCAAAAACTCCAAGTGATGTAAATATCTTCCTCACTCTATCTTCAAATCCAATTCATTTTTCAAAATTCAAATTCATTTTCAATCTCAAAGTTCAATTTTTAACTTTGAGATTTCAAAGTCATTTTATATCCAAATTCAAAACAGATTTCAAAGTTCAATTTGACTTTGAAATTCCAAATTCATTTTATATTAAAACTCCAATACAACTCAAAGTTCAATTTAACTTTGAGATTCTTGATTCATCTTCTAAATTCCAAATTTAAAACTCCAAATTTAAGTCCAATTTGACTTTGAAGTTCATTTGTATATTCAAGATTCAAACTTAGAAGTTCTTAACTCATCTTCTGAATTTAACAGTTCCAAATCCATTTTAGGATCCAGGATTCAACATTCACATTGGATCTCAGACTTCAGATCCAATTTCCTTATAGGATCCAAAACCCAATTCTACATTGGATCTCAGACTTCAGATCCAAATTTCCTTATAGGATCCAGAACCAATTTCACTTTGGATCTTAGACTTCAGATCCAATTTTCCATTTCAGGATCCAGAATCCAATGCCACTTTGGATCTCAGATTCCAGATCCAAAATCTCTTTAGGGTCTAGAACCCAGTTCTACCTTGGATCTCAGACCTCAGATCCAAATTCCCTTTAGGATCCAGAATTCAATTCCATCCTGGATCTCAAAATTTTACATCCAAATTCTATTTCAAATCCCAGATCCAGTTCCATTTCAGATATCAGATCAAGATTTCATTTCAAATCTAAATTCATCTTCTATTTTCAAAAGCCAATATTATTTCTCAAGTCTGAATTCAAAATTCAAATTCCTACATTGAATTCAAAATCGACTCTTGAAAATCGATTCTAAATTCAAGAGGTCCATTATGACTCTGAAAGTCTCAATTCTAATTTCCTCTTTCCACAGATTTATCCCTCCTAAATCCAAGTCCAAAATTCAAAGTCCATTTCAAACTTTCAGATTTCCTTTCTTTTTTCTTTTTCAAATCATTCTTTCTCAAAATCTAGATTTATTTTCCCAAACTCTGATTTACTTCAAAAACTTAGAACTTCTCTGATCTATCTCAAGTTCTAAGTTAGATTCAATCATTTCTTCACTCCCTTATCGAATTCATCTCAGAATACTTGAAAATTTTCAAAACATCTTTGAAAAGAGCATACATCCTCGCATTGCACAAGCATGATTCTTTGTGCATTTAGAGTTAGAATAAATCCTTAGATTATATATAGGCAAAGCAAAAGGCATAGATTCGATCCTTGGTTCGATTACCCCTGGTAAAGGCGCCAGGAACGGTCGAACCTCGTACCGACGAGCGAATCCCGTCTCTCCATTTTTCCCGCAAATTTTCAAAACGGAGGCGAGTTAAATTTCTAAATATTTTTCAAATTAAGGTCAAGTGAGACCGCGCAAAAGAGTTCCTCTTCTCTCTTTCTTTCTTTTCTCTTCTCTCTTTCTTTTCTTTCTTTTGTTTTTCTCCCTTCAAAAAGGAGGAAAATAGAGGTTAGAAAAGGAAAAGAGAAGGAAAAGAGAGAAACCTATAAAGAGAGGAAAAATTTTGCGATGATCACACATACTTAGACTCCTTTGTCATCATCTTCATTGATGACATACTGATATACTCGGAAAATGTGGAGGAACACAAAGAATATCTGAAAATCATTTTAGAAACCCTCCGGACACATCAGTTATACGCAAAGTTCCTTGGACATGTGATCTCGAAAGATGGAGTTTCAGTAGATCCTGCCAAAGTTGAAGCTGTGATGATTTGGTCACAACCAAAGAATGTCAGCGAAATCCGAAGCTTCCTAGGATTAGCTGGCTACTATAGGCGATTCATCCAAGACTTCTCCCGAATTGCTATGCCAATGACAATGCTTCTACGAAAAGGGGTAAAGTTTGAATGGAATGATAAAAGTGAAGAAAGTTTTCAAACCCTTAAAGCTAAGCTTACCACAGCTCCGGTGTTAGCCTTACCGTCTGGGAGCGGAGGATTCGTGGTGTACACGGATGCTTCTGGTACTGGATTGGGGTCATTGCCTGTATTGATGCAGCACGACAACTAAAGATTCATGAGAGGAATTACCCCACGCACGACCTGGAGTTGGCAGCGGTGGTTTTTGCTTTAAAGGTTTGGAGACATTATCTATATGGAGAACAGTTCGAAGTCTTCACTGATCACAAGAGCTTGAAGTATCTATTTTCTCAGAAGGAACTTAATATGCGACAAAGAAGGTGGCTCGAGTTCATCAAGGACTACGAATTTACAATCTCGTACCATCCAGGGAAAGCAAATGTTGTTGCTGATGCCCTTAGTCGTAAGGCTGGGGGAAATCTTTCTAGCTTGGTAAATCTTGGATGGAAGATGATTTCTGAGTTCACAGAATGGAGACCTTTCTTCGATGATCAAGGCGTACTTAGGTTGTCTAGTCTGACTGTACGATCAGAACTACGAGAGCGGATCATGATTAAGCAAAAAGAAGACTCGCAGTACGGGAAGATGGAGGCATTGGCGTTGCAAGAAGACACTGTTTTCCAGCGTAAAGAGGATGAAAGTATATGGTTTAAAGATCGATTATGGGTACCGAGTGATCCAGAGACCAGAGAAGAGTTATTGGCAGAGGCACATAAGAGCAAGTATACCATTCACCCGGGCAGTACCAAGATGTTCAAAGATCTTCAATACTGGTACTGGTGGAATGGTATGAAGCGCGATTGTAAGACCCGCAATTTTTCAGATAACTCTGAATAAATTCCTAAGGCATTCTCCAGTGAAAAAAATAGCATTTTTACCGTAAAGCGAATCGAACCGATTCCTGCGACCCAGATATACTTAGGATATTCGTATCTTCATGAATATATGCTCAAACGCTCTGGAGATCATAACTTCCTCTCTGCTCGAAATCAAGAGATTCCTGCGAGCCAACTTTCTTAGTTACATAAATACGAAGATAATGGCCTACTCAGAATTTTTCGGAAAAAATCGCCGAAAACCCGAAATTCTTGCGGGACCCACAGAAATATGGGTGGGACCCACAGAAATATTTCTCAGAATATATTCTAGAAGATTCTAGAATATTCCAGCACCTTCCAGCACCTTCCAGAGCCTTCCAGCTCCTTCCAGCACCTTCCATGGAAGGGATTTCTGAAAAGCCAAGGGGTAAAGAGGAGATTCTGAAACTTGGGGCCCAAGTTTCAGAATCTATAAATAAAGGAGCCCCCCTCTCTTTAAAAATCGCCAACCCCTCTCTCTCTCCTCCTTTTCCAAACCTCCCCTACCTAGCCTAGCCCACCTGACCTGGTCTGAGCCTGCCTGACTTACCTGAGCCTGCCTGACCTGGTCCTAACCCACCTGACCTAGGTCTGAACCCACCTGACCTAGCTCAAACCCAGTTGACTTGACTTGAACCTAGTTGGGTTTGAAGTCAAAGTCAAAGTCCTTTTTGGTCCAGCTTTTGGTTTGGATTTCTGAACCCAGACTTAGCCTACTTGAGCTGAGTTCGAACCTGCTGAACCCAGTTGACTTGGATCGAACCCTGTTTGGTTCAAACCACTTAGGTTGAGTAGCTTGACCTGCTCTACCTCTTTCTCAACTAAGTCAGCTTCATCTGACTTAGTCTGACCTCTCGAAGGAAGGCTCGAAGCCAAAGAAGCAACCCGGAGCCGTTTCTTCCACGATTTGAAGTAAGTTCGCTTCGTTGATCCATCTCTCTCAAGTATTTGACTGTTTGTATATAGAATATACTTTCTGAAGTAGTATCTTGCTTTAGTTCTTGGTTGAGCCCTCTAGGACACTTCGGTGTTCACGCGCTCGCCTCGTAACTATCGTCGGATATATATGTTCGAATACGCAGTATATGCGTTCTTCAAAACAGTATCTTACCCTAGTTCTTGGTTGAGCCCTCTAGGACACTTCGGTGTTCACTCGCTCGCCTCGTAACTATCGTTGGATACAGATCTAGGTGTATATCTGCTGATTCTGCCGACGCGTCTTATATCGCACAGGCTATGTAATTTACCTTTGCCGTCGCGTCGTATGATGCCAAGGCTCCCTGCTTTCTGTACTTCCGATTACTGCACTTCCGATTATGCATTTACTTACGCCGTCGCGTCGAACGATGCCAAGGCTCCTGCTTTCTGCAATGTATTTACTTACGCCGTCGCGTCGAACGATGCCAAGGCTTCTGCTTTGTTATATATGTAGAATATTTCGTTCAGTTACACACCCTGAACAATAGTATATGCATTTCCTTTACGCCGCCGCTGTATAAAGCACAGGCTTCTGCTTATATTACATATATGGCGCGTAAGTGAGCGTTCAAACGGAGATCAACTCCAAAATCGCCCATGCGATTCCCTTACCGCTCCTCGTACAAGATTCTGCTTGACGAATGAAGCCCCTATTGGAAAGGCTTCGCCTTTTGGCAAAATGCTCTTTACGTAAAGACTAAATCAATTACGTATGGCCTAGCTATGGCCCAAGGTTCCTGCAACCTTGATGGATGCAAAGTACGCACAACGGTGCGCATCCATTTCCCGAGTTAAGCGTAGCGATTTCCCACCAAAGAGGGGAGATGCCGCTGAAACGGATAAAAGAAACGCACGCTTTCTCCGTAAAAGAGAGGAAGTGCTGCTGAAATTCCTGAAGGAGCTAAGAATGGCTCAGAAAGAACGTAGCAGAAGTGCTACCCAGTTATAGAATGCCTTCTACGATGTAGAAAGGTTCGTCGCACCACTGCCGGTAGAGCAGAGAAGGTGTTGACAGAATGGTTGGCAGAAGAGCTGCCGAAACCAGTTAAGTGGCACAATGATGCCCTTTGTTGGAACGATGTCAGAATGACTCGTCTCCCTGACACCTGCAAGGGCATCATACTTGTAAGAGCCGTTGCGCCAAAGTAGTGGTAGCGCCTTGACGAGGTCCTGAGCTCGTTGCGTAAAAATACGCCGAGTAGCCGATCCGTAGAGATTGAGTCATGTGCATGCTCATTGAGAATTATCAGACAACCAGACTCGTAAGGGCCGCTGAGCCGGAGTGTGTTGTTTCCACCGAAAGAGGTGAAGTGCTCGTCAAAGCCGAAGTGCCGAGAGCAGAGTTAAGCATGCATATGAATAAAACTTTTGTTCCACGGTGAAAACCGTGTGGTTGATTGGGGTCGGGTACATACTTCTCAAAGGCTGCCCTATAGGCATGCAATGTTCGTCAAGTAATTGTAAGACCGGCAGGCCCCTTTCAGAATTTCTCACCGAGGAAGACGGTGATGGCGCAGCCTTGAGTGACATATATTTCACCCGAACCTGATAGAGTTCATTGATGGCCTTCGTCACTCAGAGGTATGGAGGTCGTGGTTATCCTTAAATATCTAAGGATTGAACCCAACTACTGCAGTAGCAGAATGCATTCGGATACCTAGTAAGGATCTCTTCCGGTATGCTGTACCGTCCTACTAGGGGGATGGGGTCAACAGGCCTCTGGGGTATCTAAAATACATAGAATAATCAACCCCCAGATCGTCGCGTTGTCGCCCAGATATGAGTCCCCTAAGCCCAGGGGGAGGTGTAATTATCGAAACAAAGCATTAGCTTAGGTACAGCGCTACTTTGAATGTATGAGTGGATGACGTTGTTGAGTCAGTCCTGCATAACCTTTGTGAAGGTGTCATGGTCGGTATACTACTGGACCGATTGGGAAAGAACCCCATTGATATCCGTACGACTAAGTGAAGCTCGGAGAGCTGTCCTTAGATTCGTAGGATACGGATGTGCCAAGCATAAAGGCTTGAGCTAGACATCTATTCGTGACTCTGAGGAAGTCAAGGCTAAGTCGTAGAGACTTGAGAGGTTATTCTAACTCACAGCCCTGAAGAGGCTTATGCGAAGTCATGACGACTTGCGTGGATGTTCAACCCATAGCCCTGATGAGGCTTGTGCGATATACGCTAAGTCATGGAGGCTTGAGCGTCGTATTACGAACTGCGACCCTGAGTGGTCTATGCATTTACTTGAGTTGAACAGATAGGTGTTTGCCTACTTACCAGACCATCAGTGGTTCTGACCCCGTTTAATGGGGATTTCAGGTGTTGAACCTGCGTGGCGATATGCGGAGCAAGGCGGCATCGAGTTCCAGGGTTTCTCTAGACAGAGTTGTACTGCTTCCTTTTATTGAACCTACACTGCTTTTCTAAGCAGTAGTGTTGTAATAAACATGAGTTTTCGATAAAATGGAACACCTTGGTGGTCAATGAATTGCTTGGCCACATACCTGCAACGTGCTCGGAGTTTTCTAAAACCGACGACTCATTATCGTCTTATTCCGCTGCTAAAAGCTTTTCTAAGTTCCGCTGCAAAGAAAAAAAAAAAAGAAATTCATGAAAATTTTAACTTAGCTTTGTTTCGGAAATCCGGGGCGTTACAGAATTGGTATCAAAGCATGAGTCTGAGAAACCTGGTTCAAGATCCGTCATGGTACCGATATCGCACTGTAAGTATATGTTTTTATACTTTTGTTCTGATCTGGGTGCATCTTTGTATAGATGGCAACTCATGACTCGCGTGGATATTGCTATCGCTGCAAGGTCATGCACGATGAGTGGATATGCCCGTATGAAGTCCAAGACTGCCAATACTGTGGCGAAGATGGGCATTCCGCCAACGAATGCCAAAGGAAATATACCGCCGATATGGGTCGGCGGGCTTCAAAGGGTCTCAGGGATGAGACTTCGCGTGTCAGTGGACCGCATCACTCTAGTGTTGGGAGCAACCATACCCCAACATCTTTTGATGAATTACCAAGGCTGAGGGATTTTGATTTGAACTTCCCTGCAGAAGTCTATCACTCGCCAAGCTACCATCCGGCATCACATATGCCGAGCTTAAATGGCAGGAACAAAAGAGGAGATTCTTTCTGTTCGCCAATCCTTATTCCAGACTCCCAGAGTCTTGATCTTGCTAACTGGGAAAGTGGACTGGAGTCTCTCATATATCCCCAGTATTCGCTTGCTAGTGCGGAAGTGCCGCCCAAGCCAAAGCTAGTAGTGCCTGCACCAAGGCCATGTGGCAATAGATGGACCTTTTGGAGTTCGTCTTCATCAAAGAAATCCAAGTCTTAAAGAGACTGGTGATGTTTTGGAGTCAGTAGACTCATGTATATAGTTTCTCATTGCCTAAAGTCTGCCAGTGCGGCATGACGTTTTGTTTAAGGCAATGCTTGTGTAAATGTGATGTATATTAAGTAAATAAAGCTTTTACTTCCTCATATACATCGAGAAACTAAAAACAAGTGCTTGTGTGTGCATAGATAAATGGCTCCTACGACGAGGAGAACCATACCAAGCGAGGAGTCTCATACGCAAGGATTCCTGTTAGAGACACTCAACAACCTGGTTACCGCCATCCGTGAAACGAGGCCAGAACCAGTCGCACCACGAAACGAGCACCTGGGAGGAGTAACTTATGAGAAGTTCCTCAAGCTTGACCCGCCAGTTTTCATTGGCAGAGCCGATCCTGAGCTCGCGGAGAGTTGGATCGAAGAGACGGAACGTGCCTTCTTAGTACTGGGAGTACCAGAGGAAAAGAAAACCAATTTTGGCACGTATCGGCTGAAAGACAACGCACGGAAGTGGTGGGATACCACTAAGATTATCCAGTTCTCGGAAGTTGAAGTCATTCCTTGGACTGACTTCCGGAGAGCTTTCATGGATAATTACTTTCCATTACACTCCAGAAATAAGAAGATGGAGTTTCTGGAATTGGAGCAAGGTGTTATGAGTCTGATGGACTATACCACTAAATTTCAAAACCTTGAACGATATTGCTCCACGTTATTCGATACTGACCAAGAAAGGGCCGATAAATATATAAATGGATTGCAAGAAGGGTTGCGATCTCGTGTAATAACAAGTATGCCCTCGACTTTTCAAGCTGCTGTAGCAGCATCTTCAAAGATTAGCGAGGATTGGGCGCGATCTAAGGTGATTATAGCAAAGAGGCCCATAGTTGATGGTCGGAACAATAAGAGGACGTTACCAGGTGGCCAGGACTCACGACCACCTTTTTATAAGAGGAATTTTCAAGACAACAACTTTACTCCACCGGCCGAGCGGCCATTACAGATGGTAGAAGCCAATCAGCTCTACCAACAGTCTAATTTTCGATGCCCAAGGTGTAGCTCAGATCATCCCGGAGGGGTTTGTCCTCGCGATACGGGAGGTTGCCTGTATTGCGGCAAACCAGGGCATCGTGTAAGCGATTGCCGCAAGAAGGCCTCAGATCTTCAACGAAGAAATATGGGATCTGGAGGACCCTCTCAACAAATACAACAACAACGACTGCCACTATCTAGAATAGAGCAGAAACCTGTGGCAGGTCGTGTCTATGCGGTGACAGCCGAACAACTCACGAATGATGACCATATCAAGGAATCTGGATACCTTGATAGATAGAGTTGTAATGGGTAAAAAGCGATTGAAAGACAAGATTCAATGAATGCTTGAGACAAGTGGCTTATGACCTTGTGTACGGTCATCTGGATCGATATGTATCCTTGCTCTCTAAAGAAATTTTGGATTTGTCAAAATAAAATCTTAAGTGCTTATGCCCAAAGGTTGATGGCTATAGACCCCATGATTGAGAAATTAAGTTTGCGTAATTAGAACAATAAAAGTCACTTAATAAAATAAACCATCGAGGAATTGTTCCCAAGAAGAGAGTCCTGTGAGGTTTTACATATTCAAGATCAGATCGTCTAGCCAGAGTGAGCCTGTGAGGGTATACAGCTCCGTGCGAGTGTATATGTTCCAAAACCAGTAGCTTGGCTAGTATGATTCTGTGAGGGTGTACTGATCCAATATCAGGTAAGTCTGACGAAGGCGAACCTGTGAGGAGGTACGTTTCCAATACCAGGTAGTCTGATAGGGGACTTATTCCAATATGGTTAATCTCTAGAAGAATGATCTGTGTGTATGAAATAGTTACACAAGATGGCTATGTTAAATAGCCGGTTGGAAGAACATTGATTCAACAAACTATCGTGGTTGTAGCATAATTTGAACTCAGATATGAGAAACATACCTCATTGATCAGGAATCATGATATGAGGTAATGATTGGAATAAATACGATGTTGAACTAAGTGAACAACATTATGAATCTAACATATGGGAGAAATATCCCGAGTTACGCACTTAGTACTCTTAACTGAATTTCGCGGACGAAATTCCTTTAAGGGGGTAATGATGTAAGACCCGCAATTTTTCAGATAACTCTGAATAAATTCCTAAGGCATTATTCAGTGAAAAAAATAGCATTTTTACCGTAAAGCGAATCGAACCGATTCCTGCGACCCAGATATACTTAGGATATTCGTATCTTCATGAATATATGCTCAAACGCTCTGGAGATCATAACTTCCTCTCTGCTCGAAATCAAGAGATTCCTGCGAGCCAACTTTCTTAGTTACATAATTACGAAGATAATGGCCTACTCAGAATTTTTCGGAAAAAAATCGCCGAAAACCCGAAATTCTTGCGGGACCCACAGAAATATGGGTGGGACCCACAGAAATATTTCTCAGAATATATTCTAGAAGATTCTAGAATATTCCAGCACCTTCCAGAGCCTTCCAGCTCCTTCCAGCACCTTCCATGGAAGGGATTTCTGAAAAGCCAAGGGGTAAAGAGGAGATTCTGAAACTTGGGGCCCAAGTTTCAGAATCTATAAATAAAGGAGCCCCCCTCTCTTTAAAAATCGCCAACCCCTCTCTCTCTCCTCCTTTTCCAAACCTCCCCTACCTAGCCTAGCCCACCTGACCTGGTCTGAGCCTGCCTGACTTACCTGAGCCTGCCTGACCTGGTCCTAACCCACCTGACCTAGGTCTGAACCCACCTGACCTAGCTCAAACCCAGTTGACTTGACTTGAACCTAGTTGGGTTTGAAGTCAAAGTCAAAGTCCTTTTTGGTCCAGCTTTTGGTTTGGATTTCTGAACCCAGACTTAGCCTACTTGAGCTGAGTTCGAACCTGCTGAACCCAGTTGACTTGGATCGAACCCTGTTTGGTTCAAACCACTTAGGTTGAGTAGCTTGACCTGCTCTACCTCTTTCTCAACTAAGTCAGCTTCATCTGACTTAGTCTGACCTCTCGAAGGAAGGCTCGAAGCCAAAGAAGCAACCCGGAGCCGTTTCTTCCACGATTTGAAGTAAGTTCGCTTCGTTGATCCATCTCTCTCAAGTATTTGACTGTTTGTATATAGAATATACTTTCTGAAGTAGTATCTTGCTTTAGTTCTTGGTTGAGCCCTCTAGGACACTTCGGTGTTCACGCGCTCGCCTCGTAACTATCGTCGGATATATATGTTCGAATACGCAGTATATGCGTTCTTCAAAACAGTATCTCACCCTAGTTCTTGGTTGAGCCCTCTAGGACACTTCGGTGTTCACTCGCTCGCCTCGTAACTATCGTTGGATACAGATCTAGGTGTATATCTGCTGATTCTGCCGACGCGTCTTATATCGCACAGGCTATGTAATTTACCTTTGCCGTCGCGTCGTATGATGCCAAGGCTCCCTGCTTTCTGTACTTCCGATTACTGCACTTCCGATTATGCATTTACTTACGCCGTCGCGTCGAACGATGCCAAGGCTCCTGCTTTCTGCAATGTATTTACTTACGCCGTCGCGTCGAACGATGCCAAGGCTTCTGCTTTGTTATATATGTAGAATATTTCGTTCAGTTACACACCCTGAACAATAGTATATGCATTTCCTTTACGCCGCCGCTGTATAAAGCACAGGCTTCTGCTTATATTACATATATGGCGCGTAAGTGAGCGTTCAAACGGAGATCAACTCCAAAATCGCCCATGCGATTCCCTTACCGCTCCTCGTACAAGATTCTGCTTGACGAATGAAGCCCCTATTGGAAAGGCTTCGCCTTTTGGCAAAATGCTCTTTACGTAAAGACTAAATCAATTACGTATGGCCTAGCTATGGCCCAAGGTTCCTGCAACCTTGATGGATGCAAAGTACGCACAACGGTGCGCATCCATTTCCCGAGTTAAGCGTAGCGATTTCCCACCAAAGAGGGGAGATGCCGCTGAAACGGATAAAAGAAACGCACGCTTTCTCCGTAAAAGAGAGGAAGTGCTGCTGAAATTCCTGAAGGAGCTAAGAATGGCTCAGAAAGAACGTAGCAGAAGTGCTACCCAGTTATAGAATGCCTTCTACGATGTAGAAAGGTTCGTCGCACCACTGCCGGTAGAGCAGAGAAGGTGTTGACAGAATGGTTGGCAGAAGAGCTGCCGAAACCAGTTAAGTGGCACAATGATGCCCTTTGTTGGAACGATGTCAGAATGACTCGTCTCCCTGACACCTGCAAGGGCATCATACTTGTAAGAGCCGTTGCGCCAAAGTAGTGGTAGCGCCTTGACGAGGTCCTGAGCTCGTTGCGTAAAAATACGCCGAGTAGCCGATCCGTAGAGATCGAGTCATGTGCATGCTCATTGAGAATTATCAGACAACCAGACTCGTAAGGGCCGCTGAGCCGGAGTGTGTTGTTTCCACCGAAAGAGGTGAAGTGCTCGTCAAAGCCGAAGTGCCGAGAGCAGAGTTAAGCATGCATATGAATAAAACTTTTGTTCCACGGTGAAAACCGTGTGGTTGATTGGGGTCGGGTACATACTTCTCAAAGGCTGCCCTATAGGCATGCAATGTTCGTCAAGTAATTGTAAGACCGGCAGGCCCCTTTCAGAATTTCTCACCGAGGAAGACGGTGATGGCGCAGCCTTGAGTGACATATATTTCACCCGAACCTGATAGAGTTCATTGATGGCCTTCGTCACTCAGAGGTATGGAGGTCGTGGTTATCCTTAAATATCTAAGGATTGAACCCAACTACTGCAGTAGCAGAATGCATTCGGATACCTAGTAAGGATCTCTTCCGGTATGCTGTACTGTCCTACTAGGGGGATGGGGTCAACAGGCCTCTGGGGTATCTAAAATACATAGAATAATCAACCCCCAGATCGTCGCGTTGTCGCCCAGATATGAGTCCCCTAAGCCCAGGGGGAGGTGCAATTATCGAAACAAAGCATTAGCTTAGGTACAGCGCTACTTTGAATGTATGAGTGGATGACGTTGTTGAGTCAGTCCTGCATAACCTTTGTGAAGGTGTCATGGTCGGTATACTACTGGACCGATTGGGAAAGAACCCCATTGATATCCGTACGACTAAGTGAAGCTCGGAGAGCTGTCCTTAGATTCGTAGGATACGGATGTGCCAAGCATAAAGGCTTGAGCTAGACATCTATTCGTGACTCTGAGGAAGTCAAGGCTAAGTCGTAGAGACTTGAGAGGTTATTCTAACTCACAGCCCTGAAGAGGCTTATGCGAAGTCATGACGACTTGCGTGGATGTTCAACCCATAGCCCTGATGAGGCTTGTGCGATATACGCTAAGTCATGGAGGCTTGAGCGTCGTATTACGAACTGCGACCCTGAGTGGTCTATGCATTTACTTGAGTTGAACAGATAGGTGTTTGCCTACTTACCAGACCATCAGTGGTTCTGACCCCGTTTAATGGGGATTTCAGGTGTTGAACCTGCGTGGCGATATGCGGAGCAAGGCGGCATCGAGTTCCAGGGTTTCTCTAGACAGAGTTGTACTGCTTCCTTTTATTGAACCTACACTGCTTTTCTAAGCAGTAGTGTTGTAATAAACATGAGTTTTCGATAAAATGGAACACCTTGGTGGTCAATGAATTGCTTGGCCACATACCTGCAACGTGCTCGGAGTTTTCTAAAACCGACGACTCATTATCGTCTTATTCCGCTGCTAAAAGCTTTTCTAAGTTCCGCTGCAAAGAAAAAAAAAAAAGAAATTCATGAAAATTTTAACTTAGCTTTGTTTCGGAAATCCGGGGCGTTACAGCGATGTTGCAAGGTAACCAATTCACGAGAAAAATTTATGTGTTCTAATTAGGTTCTTTCTATGATATAAGATCAGGATTATGCTAATTCTTGCTATCATTCTAGATACGTCGCAAAGTGCTTGACATGTCAACAAATCAAAATCGAGCATCAAAGGCCAGGAGGAATGATGCAGCTGATGGAAATTCCTCAATGGAAATGGGAACATATCACGATGGATTTTGTGATGGGGTTACTGCGAACCCGAAAGAACCATGACTCTATTTGGGTAGTGGTTGACCGACTCACTAAGTCAGCACATTTCCTACCGATGAGGAAGAATCAGTCACTTGAGAGCTTGACCGACCTGTATATCCAGGAGATAGTACGACTACATGGGGTGCCTGTCTCGATCATATCTGATAGAGACCCTCGGTTTACCTCACGACTGTGGGGGCAGTTACAAAAGGCATTGGGAACTAAGTTGAAGTTCAGCACTGCCTTTCATCCACAAACCGATGGACAGTCAGAAAGGACCATACAGACACTGGAGGACATGCTACGTGCCTGTATGTTGGATTAGAAAGGCGAATGGGATGCTCACGTGGTACTAGAAGAGTTCGCCTACAATAATAGCTACCATGCAAGTATTGGCATGGCGCCCTTCGAAGCATTGTATGGGCGGCCTTGTAGGTCACCAGTATATTGGGATGAAGTTGGCGAAAGAACAGTTGAGTCACCAATGGTACTTCAACATTACACTGAACAAATACAGAAGATACGAGATCGACTTAGAGCAGCATAGAGTCGACAGAAAAGCTATGCGGATTAGCGACGCAGAGAGCTTAGCTTCGAAGTGGGAGATGCAGTGTTTGTCAAGGTATCGCCGACCAAGAGCGTTTTCAGATTCGAAAAGAAGGGAAAGTTGAGTCCTAGATATGTCGAACCTTTCTCAATATTAGAGCGGATCGGTGAAACGGCTTATTGAGTTGAGCTACCATCTCAACTTGCCAAGATTCATAATGTATTTCACGTATCGATGTTGAGAAAATACATTCAAGATCCATCACACGTGATTCAGTTTGAGGACATCAGTGTGCAAGAAGATCTGACCGTAGAAGAGAGACCGGTCAAAATCGTAGATCGCAGTGAGCGGGTGATGCGAAACAAGATCATCCCACTAGTCAAAGTGAGATGGAGACATCATGGCTTAGAAGAATGCACGTGGGAACCAGAAGCAGCAATGAAGGACAAGTACCCTCAATTGTTTGATTGATATGTATTACAAATTTCGCGGACGAAATTTCTTTTTAGAGGGGAAGGATGTAAAACCCGTGAAATTTATGAAATTCTAAATGAAGAAAAGGGATCCGTTATGTGAAATAGTAAGATTTTAAGTTAGACAGTACAATTTTTATGACTTGTGGTTTCTAGAACGAAACCGATAACAAACTCTCACAAGTGGTTTTGGATCCGGATCTTGGCGAGATCCGATGATCCGACCCGGTTCACGAGTCCAAGTAAGGAAACTCGATGCTTTCGGGATGATAGTGTGAGATCCGAAGCACATTTAAAGTAAGCAAGTGCAAGTTTAAAACCAACGGGTGAAATATCCACTTGAAAATGGAAGAAATCCATCAACAAGGAAAAACGTCCCAATATGACATAAAAAGAATATTTTCGCAAAAGTAAACAATAAGTGGTGAAGTGGAGTTATGGTAGGACTGTTATCATCGCAAAATTTTACTTTTGCAAGTCAAACTGACCTTTGAAAAGTTTTTGAAAATAACTCGCCTCCGTTTTAAAATGCGGGAAAATTCTGTAGAATGGGACTCGCCTGTCGGTACGAGGTTCAACCGTTCCTGCCACCTTTAACAGGGGTAATTGAACCAAGGATCAATCTTATGCTCTACTCTATTCAACTTGTCTAAATCATATTCTAATTTCTAAATG
The DNA here is from genome assembly GCF_984573655.1 of Nuphar pumila. Lineage (NCBI taxonomy): Eukaryota > Viridiplantae > Streptophyta > Magnoliopsida > Nymphaeales > Nymphaeaceae > Nuphar > Nuphar pumila. The sequence continues at coordinate 50,543,445 of NC_143262.1, read as the reverse complement.
CACATAGAATCAGGCATGTGCTATGAATTTTCAGAAAATGCACATTTGAAAACATGATGTTTGCTTTGAATGATTGAAATATTTAGAAAATGTAAATCTTGGAAATGATATCACATGAGAAATCGTGAAATGGGATTTGAAATGTACTTCTGAGAGAAGTAAAAATCGATTTTGAGGAATCCTTGACATTTGGTGAAAATCGATTCTGAGAGACTTGGTTTCTCTGAATTCAAACTTTGAAATTGAAATTCTAACTTAGAAAATTTGAATTTGGAACTTGGAAATACTTGAAATATCATTGGCAAATCCATATTCTTTTGAATAAGAGTTAGAAAAATTCTAACTTCAAACTTTGAAATTGACTGCATAACTTTGGAAAATTGAGTTTATGAACTTGAAAAACACTTGAAATATTCTTTGAAATTCAATGCTTTTGGGAAAATCGACTTTGCTATAAGACTTAGGAGATTTTGAGGAAATGAACTTCTTTGAATTGAGATTTGAATTGGAATTGGCAAATGAATAAAGTGAATGAATATGGATTTGAGGAATTGAGAAAATCTTTTTGTATTTTTTGAGAAATGTAGTGCATTTTTGAAGTTAGCCTAAGAGTGTAGGCTGAATGTGGCTAATGTGAAGATCATAAATCTGAGTATCATTCATATTCTGACTATGGCCATAAATACGAATTCCACCAAGTTTATAAACTTCATAAAAGCTAGTGTATGTGTCATTCGTGTAGACCATGGTGAATTTGTAAAAATATGCATGAATCATCATCCATCACACATTAACATTATTTAAAAAAAATAAACTATATGCAATGCAACCTAAGCTAAGCAGGAAATGTAAATTCTTATTCCAAAGTTTAATTACAAGTTACATCACTATTGAAATTTAAATACATGAAAAATAAAGTCTTCAATGTACCTGCAAAACTAGAAAACTTTGTTAATGAAAATATGTTGGCTTTTCTAGATTTATCCAACAATATCAGGAAATTGTTGGATTTTGCTAGATATAAGCCTTTTCCATGATTCCCTTAAATCAAAATTGATAAAATATGAAAATAAATGAAAAAAAATATGAAAATGGAATTTGAAATTTCGAAATTGGGGTCAAAATGACCAAAATACCCCTAATAACAAGACTATGGCCTTGAAATTAGGGTTTTTAGAAAGATATTTGGTAAAATGCAAGTTTTGAAATTCAAATGCAAATAAAATAGGCTAAAATATGATATGACATACTTAAACACATGAAAATTAAGGTTAGGGATTTCAAAATTTAGGTCAAATGACCAAATTTCCCCGATAGCAAGACTATGGCCTTGAAATCAGGGTTTTCTGAAATAGATTTTTTTTTGTAAAAACTTAGGTTTTATGCACTAAATGAAACCAAATGAGCATAAAATTAAGCCTAAAGCATCCTAATATGATTATGAATATGATTAAACCCTAAAAATATATGCTCATGCACGAAAATCCAATAATATCACAAAAACTGTGATTTTAGCAGTGTTTTTGGATCTTTCAGGAACCCGGTTTTGCAATTTGCTTAATTCAGCCATCAAATGGATTCCAAAATCCATAAAAATTGGTACCTGCACTTGTTATAACCATAATGGCGAATTGAAATTATAAAAATAATTTTTTGACATTAAATTAATCCGAAAATTGCATTAAACCCTAAAATATGCTATTTTTGACCTAATTCACCAACCAGTCTCAATCCAAGACCTGAACCAGGGGACAAATATCCATGGAAATTTATGCAATTTTACAGAGACTAACTAAGAAGAAAAACAGAGATTTCCCAATTTACAGATCGGAAAAATCATCTCTGGTTAGGGAGAAACCCTTCCGGCAATCTGAGCTAAAATATATCACTCTTAACAGGGATCAAAACAGCTATTCTAGATTGAAAATACAGACATAAATATAAATCCTAAACAAAAATCTCTTAAATTTTAGTGGTGAACAGTAGACAGAAAAATAACAATACTCACTTTTTACAGATCATGAATCGGATCTGTGGTTTGGGATTTATGACTAACACAAGTCTGATTAGGGTTTTGGTAAACCCTAACGAGTTTTAAATTTAAAAACAGATTCTCTAAAAGGGGTAAAATACTAAACAGTGATCAAAAACTCCGAAACTTTCACAGCAGGCAGATCTACTCAATGGGAATCCATAGCACTTTACAGATCTAAAATCTGATATAAGATGAGAGAAATATCATCACAGCAAGTTACCTTCTTGATTTTAGCCACGATTTTAAAGCTTTAAAAACCCGATTTGATGTCTGATTTTTTTGACAGGGTTACCGACGTCCAAAACCTCTGATTTTTCTACAGTAACTCAATAACTCATTCATGCATCACGTATAAAAAAATTAGAAATAAACAATGAGAACTTCAATCCGAAATAACATTATCTTTACTATTCTAAACCTAAAACACACAGAAATTTAAGAAACTTGAAAAAACATGCATTAACTAATGTAAATAAATAAAATAAACCATAAAACAGTAAATAAAAATTATTTCTATGCTATAGAACGTAAAACAAACATGAATAAACCATGAAAATAAAATAAAAACAGGGAATCAATGGCTGGAATTTGATATCACCTTTAAAACATAGATTTAACCCATTAAAAAGGGTAAATCATATATTTTATTGGTTAATAATGTAAAGAATCATATTAAAATCAATTCTAATGGAATAAAATCCCTGTAAATCACCCAAAACAGGGTTAGATCACCTTCTTGGATTGTTCTTGCTGATTCTTGATGGTTCTTGAGGTGAAACCATGGTTGGATCTTCATAAGGAGGGGTGTCCAAGCCTAGATCTAGGTTTAAATCATTAAAAACATTAAATAAAATATATAAAAAAAAGCAAAGGAATTCATACCTTGGAGTTGCAGCAATGGAGGAAGGGCTGGAGAGGAGAGAGAAGCTCCAAGAATTGAAGGTAAGTGAATAGTAAAAATCGTCCCCCCCTATGCTCCCTTTTATAATAAAAAAATTAGGTTTAGTCTTGGATTTTCAAATTACCTTTTTGCCCCTTTTAAAACCTATCCAAAGTCATTAAGGGGGGCGATTTTTTTAGAGACTCCTAATCCTAATTAACACCTAATGACACCCCTAATTAACCCTAGAGACTCCAAATGTGGTGCCACTTGGCACTTTCCACATTTGATTTTAAAATCTTAACTAAAACCTTTAAAAACAATAGTTTGAAATCAAGTTTTAAAAATGGGTTTTCAAAATGGATTTTGACTCTTCTAAATTTCTAAAACTAACCAAGACATCAACTAACCCTAGTCTAGCCCTGACTTACTCGAATATGGCACCACCCCGAGTGGGCCCTACTTGAGTTTTTCAAAAAGCGATTTTAAAACTTGAAATTGAAGGAGTTTTCAAAAGGATTTTCAAAAGTAATCTTAAAATTAGGATTTTTGAAATGGCATAGGATCCTAACTAGGTTAGAACTCCTCTGGATATGGTGCCAACTGAGTGGGCCCACATCGAGTTTTGAAGAATTTTGAAATAAACACTGAAAATGGCTTTGAAAAAGGGTTAAAATCGACATTTGAAATTCAAGATCTTTGAAAATAGGGTCTCAAGCGAACTGGAACTCCGAGTTAGAATCCTGAACTCTTAGGACTCTGAGATTTTAAATTTTAGAATTCAAATGTAAAAATTTTTGAAAGATTTTATCAAGAAATGATGAAATAAGTCAGAAAACACAGTCAGGGTTACACTCTTAACTCAACCGAACTCTAAAATAGAGTTTTGAACTAACTGGACTCTGTAAAATGACCTAAATTTCGAAAATAATCGAAAAAGACTGAAAATGGAAGTAAAACAGACTTAAAAACCAGACTTCTGACCGGATTAGGACTCTGAGACAGAGTCTTGATCGGACTGAAACTTTCAAAGATTTGAGAAATTTGATGAATAGAGGAATTCAGAAGCGACACCACCTCAATGGGTCTCATCTGTGAATTGAAATCGATTAAAATTTGAATTTGAAATGAATCCAGATTGTTTTCTGAGAAAATATTTCAAAATATAAAGTCCTGGGGTTGGAAAATGACAGAGTATTGAATAAAAACCCAGGTTTTGAAATTGATTTTGAAATAAAAGCTTTTAAAATTCAAATCTGGATTGAATGTTTTGAAATAGGAGTGCTGGATCTCGAAAATGAGATGCAATGCTATGCAATAACATGCAATGCTATGCAGAATACATGCAATGATCTGTAATGACACTGGATGAGGGTGAAAATTTGGGGTGTTTACAGATGCCCCTCTTTGCTGCTAAGCCGATTGAAAGCCGAGCTTAGTGGCAAAGAAAACACACCAAATTTGGATTATAAAAATGCCCCAGTTAGATGAATCTGACTGGGTATGAAAGAATTAGTTCAAGTGATGATGATAGATATGAAATGAAGAATAAGGAGAAAATTTTACTTCGAAAAGAAGTGAGATTCAGGTTTTGCCCTTAACCTGGATGGGACAGAAAATACCTCGTGTAGAAACGAAGCTCAGGTTTGACCCTTAACCTGACCGGGCGGAAAATGAAATACCTCATCAAAGGAGGCCCAGGTTTATACCCTTAACCTGATCGGGCGGAAAATGAAATACCTCATCAAAGGAGACCCAGGTTTATACCCTTAACCTGATTGGGCAGAAAATGGAATACCTCATCAAATGAGGCTCAGGTTTATACCCTTAACCTGATTGGGCAGAAAATGAAATACCTCATCAAAGGGGGCTCAAGTTTATACCCTTAACCTGATTGGGCAGAAAATGGAATACCTCATCAAATGAGGCTCAGGTTTATACCCTTATCCTGATTGGGCAGAAAATGGAATACCTCATCAAAGGAGGCTCAGGTTTGTACCCTTATCCTGATTGGGCAGAAAATGGAATACCTCATCAAATGAGGCTCAGGTTTATACCCTTAACCTGATTGGGCACAAAATGGACGGAATCCTCGAAAGAAGAGACCGTGATGGAACCTTCGGATTTCCGCACAATGAATCCGATAGGGGTTTTGCAAAATGAAGGAAATTGGGGTCCCTAAAGTTTGAAAAGGGATTGATTTTGGGCGTCTCATTGCTGAGACTAATTAACTTTTGAAATTGCCTTTTGCTGAAATTGGTGGCTTAACCTCAAGCCAAAATTGGACTATCTATGGTGGGACAGTGGGGACACAGGGAAGTGTGCGAATCTGAGAGCCCATGCGCTCAGATTATACCAAAGAAGGGAAGGAATCTTGAAAACTCTCGTAATCAAGTCCTAAAAGGGATGGTGTCAGGATGCGCCAAAGATGAACCTCAAGCTCTCGCTTCATGCCAGGATAGCTAGAAAATATTGTCAAAATGTTGAAAATTGTTGTTGATTGAAAATGATGCACATTGTTTTGAAAGTATTCCTTCTTTTCTACCTGAAGCATTACCTCCGACTGAGCTTAACTCCGTAGAATTAAGATTCGAATTCAAATTGCTTGCGATTGACTTTCTTTCAAGGAAGCTATCAATTTCCTTGATATGGACGAAAAAGAAAGTATTCTTGATATTGCGAGAGCTATTGGTGAAAGAATATTGATAAAAGAATTTCACAAAATTAAAGCAGATTCTTGATAGATTTGAAAGTCTGATATCCTGGGATTCTTTTCTCATGATGATCTTTCTGCACTCTCTTTTTAGCAGATTGGAGCTCTCTTGGATTTTTCGGGAATTACATCCTCCTTCATTTTGGAGATGTCCTGACTTGTCTCTCTCTTTTTTTTTGGAAGGGTACGTCACAAACTCCTTCATCTCAGAGATGTTCCGATCCTTCTTTTCTCTCAGGGATTATCATGATTATTATTAGCTCTTTGGTAGGAAATCTCTTGATGATAGCTGGAATTAAATATCTTTTAGGGTTTGTCGGTAGGCTCATCACACTCGCCTTCATCTCGACGGTGATCTGAACTTTCCCTGGAAGGATCCGTCACAAACTTCGTCATCTTGGAGATGATCCAAATCTTCTTTGGCCCCGGGGGTCGACTCGCTTAATTCGCCTTCATCTTGACGACAATTGAGAGATCCCTTTTGCAGATATTTAATTGCAGCTTAGGTGATTGAGGAGATATGAAAATTGAGTGGATTTTTCTGTATCACCCAGGATATTTCGACTGCTTTATTTTTTCAAGAATGGTCTTTAAAAATGTGTCATTGACTGCGATGAATATCAATCACTTATGGCTTTGCAACAACATTGAGTTTTCTTTACTGTCCATATCGCGGATTTATTCTTCATCCTTTTGGTTGGCCAATAAAAAGATTTTGAACTTTGAATCCTTTTTCGGGAAAGCATTGCCCTTTCGGAAGTAATAGTGGAGGTATTCTGAAGTAATAATTTTGTGCAATAAAGATTTTTTTGAAATCAACAAATATTTAATGACAAATTGGCAAAACTTTCTTGAAATCCTTTTGTGAAAGCGAGCATTTGAAGCACAACGCAACACATCCATGACAAAAATTCTCTTCTCCTTTCCCCAAAGGAGAAGATTCAGAAATTAGAATTGGGAATTACTCCTCTCTTCCCTGAAGAGGAGGCGTTTGCAAAACGAACTTTCGAAGAGAAATTAAGCTTTCGTCAAAACTTCCTAACATTAGGCTTCTCTTATGGAAAGGGGGCCGGAATTGGTGAGGTTGGTAAATTGGTCATGAAGGAACGAGTTCATCACACTCTCCCTGAAAAGAGGGTCCTTCATGATGAAATGGCCTAGTCTGAAATTATGGGGGCCACAAGGAAGGCAAGTCTCCGTCGAGTCTCTCTCTATAAAAAGGGTTCCTTGTGTGAAATTTGGAATTTTGTTTTGCAAACGGTTCACAAAGGCACGAGTCCCTTCAAACTCTCCCTGAAAAGGGGCTAAGTGAACGAATTGGATAGCATGCGAAAAGAGCGAGCTCCCTCGAACTCTCCCTATACAAAGGGTCTCTCGCAAGAGAAAATAATTGAAATTGGCTATTGGGTGACTCAAAAGGGTCAAATTTTGGAAATTGGAATTTTGAAATTTGATATTTGATATTTGAAATTGGAAATTGGAAATTGGAAATTTGGAAATTGATAATTGGAAATTGGAAATTGGAAATTGGAAATTTGGAAATTGATAATTGGAAATTGGAAATTGATTGACCCGAAGGTCAAAATTGTGAATTGGTTTACTGAGAATGACATGGGTTCTGTAGGGATTCGACCTACGAACTATCTATTCCATAGGGATTTAACCTAAGGATCATAGTTTAAGAAGGAATGATTCCAACTTGTGAGCTTTGAATAGACCAGGTGCTAAACTGGGTTTTTGAGGGAAGATTCGAATCAGAATTCAATTCTTCAAGGAAAACTAGATGAATTGGATTTTGAAAGAAAATTCAAGTCGGAACTTGGATTTTCTAGACCAACTCTGAAGGAAAAGAAAACTCGAGTCGGAACCCGAATCTTCAAAGGAAAACTAGGTCCATTATGGAAGGAAAAGAAATCCGAGTCGGAACTCGAATCCTGAAGGAAAGGTAGATCAATTTGGAAGGAGAAGAAATTCGAGTCAGAACCCGAATCCCAAAGGCAAACTGGATCAACTAGAAGGAAAGAAGATTCGAGTCGGAACTCGGATCCTGAAGGAAAACTAGACCGGTTGGCAGGAAAAGAAATTCGAGTCGGAACTCGAATTCCGAAGGAAAACTAGATCAACTAGAAGGAAAGAAGATTCGAGTCGGAACTCGAATCCCAAAGGAAAACTAAACCGGTCAGAAGGAAAAGAAATTCGAGTCGGAACTCGAATTCCTGAAGGAAAACTAGATCAATTAGAAGGAAAGGAAATTCGAGTCGGAACTCGAATCCCAAAGGAAAACTAGGTTAACCAAAAGGAAAGAGGATTCGAGTCGAAACTCGAATCCCGCAGGAAAACTTAAACTGGTGTGGAAGGAAAGGAAATTCGAGTCAGAACTCGAATTCTGAAGGAAAACTAGGTTAACTAGAAGGAAAGAAGATTTGAGTCGGAACTCGAATCCTGAAGGAAAACTAAATTAGTGGACACTGAATTTTAAAGTGTACTAGTGCAAACACCGGATTTTGAAAATGTGCCAATACAAGCATTATGTTTTGAAAAATTACCAATACAAATACCGAGTTTTGGAAGATTACCATTACGAGTGCTGGATTTTGGAAGATTACCAGTACGAGCACTGGATTTTGAAAGATTACCAGTACGAGCACTGGATTTTTAAAGGATACCAGTTCGAGCACTGGACTTTAAAAGGCTACCAGTACGAGCACTGGATTTTGGAAGGATACTAGCATGAGCACTGGATTTAAAAAAAAGTACCCGCACGAACGCTGGGCTTTGAAAAAGTCTGACCAGTGAATACTGAATTTAGAGTGTTCGACCAGTAAAACAGATTCAGGAAGTTCGAATAGTGAAAACTGGATTCAGGAAGTTCGACCAGCGAAAACTGGATTTAAGAAGTTCGACCAGCGAAAACTGGATTCAAGAAGTTCGACCAGTAAAAACCGGATTTAGGAAGTTCGACCAGTAAAAACCGGATTTAGGAAGTTTGACCAGTGAAAACTGGATTCAAGAAGTTCGACGAGTAAAAACCGGATTTAGGAAGTTCGACCAGTAAAAACAGGATTTAGGAAGTTTGACCAGTGAAAACTGGATTCAGGAAGTTCGACCAGTGAAAACTGGATTTAAGAAGTTCGACCAGCGAAAACTGGATTTAGGAAGTTCGACCAGTGAAAACTGGATTCTGGAAGTTCGACCAGTAAAAACCGGATTTAGGAAGTTCGACCAGTGAAAACCGGATTTAGGAAGTTCGACCAGTGAAAACCGGATTTAGGAAGTTCGACCAGTGAAAACCGGATTTAGGAAGTTCGACCAGTGAAAACCGGATTTAAGAAGTTCGACCAGTGAAAACTAGATTTAGAAAGTTCGCTTCACCCGAAGGTTGACCGGTAAAAATGGTTTTGATAAAAACTCGGCCCGCAGGACAAACTTGAAAAAGGTTGGTGTTTTAGAAAGCGCTTGATGATTGTAATGTGAGATTTTCAATCTTTTACCCTCACGCTGACCTAGACAAATGCCACGAGTCTCAGAATTCATCCCTTATCCTAAATGGGTATTGGATTGATGCAAGTTGATGTATGCAAAAATGCAAATGAATGCATGCAAATGCAAAATGATGTAAATGAGTACACATGTGTGCAAAATGAGAGATTTGCTTGTACCTGCCTGCATACAGAATGTTTTGAAGACAATTTTTTTAAAATAATGCCCCAGTGTAATGGGGGAGTAAGATATTGGATGAAAGGATAAATAATTGATATTTGAGGAATGTTCTCTGAAGATAACAGTGGAAAGATTGACGATGTGCTTCTTGATGAATTCGGGAGACACTCTGAAAGATGTTACTCCTTGTAAAAAGACATTTTGTAAAGAAGGAGAAATACAAAAGATGATGCCAAACTATGAGGAAGATTGATAATTTTATTGATGAAAGAGATGAGACCATGCCATCCATACAAAATGACGAAAGCAAAATGCAAGAATGAAAGAGTGATGGCCTTGTCGCTCTTAAGGGGCTGATGAGCTGGTTGCTTTATCTTCTTCTTTGCCTTCCACAAGGATATTTTTATCGATATAGTCTTGAATAATATTCCTGAGAACGAAGCAGTACTCGGTATCATGCCCCATGGCCCGATGAAACTTGCAGAATTGATCTTTAAATCTTCCCCTAGTGTTAGGAGGATCATCGACTCTTGGGAGCTTAATCATCTCTTTGGCCAACATATATTCAAGGATTTCTTCACGCGGTTGATCTAGGGGAGTAAAGTCACATTTAAAACTCCAGTTGTCGTGCTTCGACTTTTCTTGAGGTCTCGACCCTTGCTCAAAAGATCGCTGAGGTTGCTTATCATACTGGGGAATCGACTCACCTTTTTGCTCATTTTTGTTGGGGTTTGGTCCCCCTGGGCCAGAGCTGTGATCTTTCACATTTCCCTTATAATGGTTCTTGTTGTTGCTGGTAGAGTAGGTAAAATGGGTTTTCTTGTTAGATTCCTGCTGACTGCTGCTTTTGGTGAATATGTGTGATCATCGCAAAACTTTTCCTCTCTTAATGTTCTCTCTCTTCCTTCTCTTTTCCTTTCTAACCTCTTATTTTCCTCCTTTTTGAAGGGAGAAAAGATAAAAGAACGGAAAGAAAGAGAGAAGAGAAAAGAAAGAAGAGAAGAGAAGAGAAGAGGAATTCTTTTGCGGGTCTCACTTGACCTTAATTTTGAAAATATTTTGAAATAACTCGCCTCCGTTTTTGAAATATTTGCGGGAAAAATGGGAGACGGGATCCGCTCGTCGGTACGAGGTTCGACCGTTCCTAGCGCCTTTACCAGGGGTAATCGAACCAAGGGTCGAATTAATGCCTTTTGCTTTACTAAGAAATTATCTAAGTATTTATCCTAAGTCTAAAAATGCACAATGAATCATGCTTGTGCCAGTGCAAAGATGTATGCTTTTTTTTTTTTGAAAATATTTTGAAGAATTTCCAAGTGAATCATATAAAGTGAAGAAATGTTTTCTAACTTAGAACTTAAGATTTGAAGTTCTAAGTTTTTAGAATAATCAGAGCTTAGGAAAATGAATTTGGATCTTTGAGAGAAATGATCTTGGAACTGAAAGAAAGAAAATTTCAAAGTCATAAATGGACTCTGAATTTGCAAGTTTGAACTTGGATGAATATTTGGAATGGAATTGAATTCTAACCTTGAAGTTTTGAAGTTTAGAAGGAAATGTGGGGGATCTAAAGGAATTGAGGAATGGGATTTAGAATAGTTGGAATTTCAAGATGAAATCCGAATCCAAATTCTGGATTATGAATAAAGTTTTGAGTTGATTTTTGGATTTAGGATCTGAAATAGGAACTTTGGTTTGAATGACAATGGGACTGGCTTTGAGAATTGGAATTTAAAGTGGAATTTGGACTTGGAATTTTGAATGGAATTGGATTCAAGATTTGGAATCCAAGATGGTATTTGGATCTGAAATCTGAGATCCGAGATAGGGTTGGACTCTGGATCTGAAGTCTGAGATCCGAAGTAGAATTGGATTCTGGATCCTAAAATGGACTTAGATCTGAAATCTGAGATCCGAGGTGAATTGGGTTCTAGATCCTAAAGAATGGATTTTGGATCTGAAGTCTGAGATCCAAAGTAGAGTTGGATTCTCGATCCTAAGAATTGGAATTTGGATCTGAATCTGAGATCCAATGGTAGAATGGGATCTGGATCCTAAACGGATTTTGGATCTATAATTGGAGATCCAAAATGGAATGAGGATCTAGATCCTAAATAGAATTTGAATCTGTGATCTGAGATCTAAAGGGGAATGAGGATCTGGATCCTAAATGGAATTTGGATCTGTAACTGGAGATCCAAAATGGAATAAGGATTTGGATCCTAAATGGAATTTGAATCTGTAATTGGAGATCCAAAGTGGAATGGAGTTTTATACTTGGAAATCTGGATCCAAGTTGAGACTAGGATTTGATTTTGGATTTGGGTTTTGAGAAGTCCAAATAGGTCCTTTAAAGATGGATCTGGGTTTTTTAGAAACCCAAATTTAAACTTGAGATTCAAACCCAAACTTTGATTGAAGATAAGGGGGATGAATTTGATTTTGAAATCAGAAGATAACTTCAAAGTTAAATTGAACTTTGAATTTTAATTTTGATTTGAATTGGAAATTTGAAGTTTGAAAATAAAATGATTTTGGAATTTCAAAGTCGAATTGGGCTTTGAAATTGAATTTTTGAATATTGAAATGAAATAGAATTGAATTTGAATAAGATTTGATCTAAGAAATGAAGAGGGATAATCACTTGGAATTTTTGAAAAGGAAATTTTTGAAAATATGATGCAATTCTATCCTATATGATGAATGGATTTGAATAAGTTTGAATTTGGATTTTGAAAAGCTATTTCATTCTTTGAATGAATTAAAATAAGATTAAAAATATAATACATCTTTGACTATGGTCATTGGGTGTATTATATGATAATCTATATTTAAATTCAAAAAAAGAATAAAATATATTTTAGTTCTTTTATAGAATTTAAAATGGAATTAACTCTCAATATACCCTGACTATGGCCATTGGTATATGTTTTGAGTTAGTCCTAAGTTAGATTCTCATAAAAGAAAGAAAATATTTTGAGAAAATATGATGAATTTTGAAAGTGGATCTAGTGTGGATCCAGTGTTATTTCGTAAAAGATGAGAATTCTAAGTTTTGTTCACACCCCGACTATGGCCGTTGATGTAAATCGTCAACTTAGAATTAACTTACCTCTTACGAAATAGTGCACGTGCCATTCGTGTTTCACCATTGTGGGGATTTTGAGAAATAAGGGAAAAAATGTATGAGAACAAGCAATTTATAATGTCTATAATGCTCATCCATTCTATCTAGAACTGGAAATATAAATACTTGCATCATATCTAACTATCACATTATAAAAATGAATTCTGAAGAGATGGAAAACATCTATCTTGAAACAGGGAAATCCATAATCCTGCAAAATAAAGTTAGCTGGGAGATTCATATATAAAGGGACATCATGCTGTAGGCACATGATGGAATAGATACTAAGATGCACACTGAGCTAACCAAGCTTTATGATGCATATGGAGATTTTGCATGACCTTAAGATGCCTATGGGAAAGTGTAAATGCTTAATGGAAAAGGCTCTATGTATGCTTGGAAGACTACAATAGTATTGAGAAGGTAAATCACGGATTGTCATGAATATATGAGGTGGAGATACAAAGGAGCTATGTTTGAAGCGTGACTACGAGACTGCTGGGCATTGCTAAAAAGGGATGGCAGCAGACATTATGATATATGCACAGGGGGTATAATGTGTGAAGTAGTGATGCTGGGTATAACTGTAAGACCCGCAATTTTTCAGAAAATATCTGAATAAAATTCATGAGGCATTTACCGGTAAAAATAGCATTTCTTCTCAGAATGCAAAACGAATCAATTCCTGCGAGCCAGTTATACTTAGGATATTCGTCGAATCGCGAATATATGCTCAAACACTGTGGAAGCCACAACTTCCTACCTGAATGAAATCAAAGGATTCCTGCGAGCCAACTTTCTTAGTTACGTCAATACGAAGAAAATGGCGTACTCAGAATTTTTCGGAAAAAATCCCCGGAAACCCGAAATTCTTGCGGGACCCACGGAAATATTGGTGGGACCCACAGAAATATTCCTCAGAAAATATCTGGTGGGACCCACAAAAATATCCCATGGAATATCCAAGTGGGCCCCACACCAAGGAACCTCTTGGAATTAAAAAGAAGCCAAGGGGGTAGAAGGGGCATGGAAAAACCCAAGAGGAGGTGGGCTTGGGCTATAAATAGCCCTCCCCACTCTCTCTCTTCTCATAATTTCGACCCCCCCTCTCTCTCTTGCCTTCTCTCTCTCTCCTAAACCTCCCCTACCTAGCCTAGCCCACCTGAGCCCACCTGACCTGGTCTGAGCCTGCCTGACTTAGCCTGAGCCTGCCTGACCTGGTCCTAACCCACCTGACCTGGGTCTGAACCCACTTGACCTGGTCCAAACCCAGTTGACTTGACTTGAACCAAGTTGGGTTTAAAGTCAAAGTCAAAGTCCTTTTTGGTCCAGATTTCGGTTTGGATTTCTGAACCCAGACTTAGCCTACTTGAGCTGAGTTCGAACCTGCTGAACCCAGTTGACTTGGATCGAACCCTGTTTGGTTCAAACCACTTAGGTTGAGTAGCTTGACCTACTCTACCTCTTTCTCAACTAAGTCAGCTTCATCTGACTTAGTCTGACCTCTCGAAGGAAGGCTTGAAGCCAAAGAAGCAACCCGGAGCCATTTCTTCCACGATTTGAAGTAAGTTCGCTTCGTTAATCCATCTCTCTCAAGTATTTGATTGTTTGTATATAGAATATACTTTCTGAAGTAGTATCTTGCTTTAGTTCTTGGTTGAGCCCTCTTGGACGCTTCGGTGTTCACGCGCTCGCCTCGTAACTATCGTCAGATATATATGTTCGAATGCGCAGTATATGCGTTCTTCAAAAATAGTATCTCACCCTAGTTCTTGGTTGAGCCCTCTAGGACACTTCGGTGTTCACTCGCTCGCCTCGTAACTATCGTTGGATACAGATCTAGGTGTATATCTGCTGATTCTGCCGACGCGTCTTATATCGCACAGGCTATGTAATTTACCTTTGCCGTCGCGTCGTATGATGCCAAGGCTCCCTGTTTTCTGCACTTCTGATTACTGCACTTTCGATTATGCATTTACTTACGCCGTCGCGTCGAACGATGCCAAGGCTCCTGCTTTCTGCAATGTATTTACTTACGCCGTCGCGTCGAACGATGCCAAGGCTTCTGCTTTGTTATATATGTAGAATATTTCGTTCAGTTACACACCCTGAACAATAGTATATGCATTTCTTTACGCCGCCGCTGTATAAAGCACAGGCTTCTGCTTATACTACATATATAGCGCATAAATGAGCGTTCAAATGGAGATCAACTCCAAATCGCCCATGCGATTCCTTGACCGCTCCTCGTTCAAGATTCTGCTTGACGAATGAAGCCCCTATTGGAAAGGCTTCGGTTTTTGGCAAAATGCTCTTTACGTAATGACTAAGTCAATTTCGTATGGCCTGGCTATGGCCAAGGGTTTCTGCAACCTTGATGGATGCAAAGTACGCACAACGGTGCGCATCCATTTCCCGAATTAAGCGTGGCGATTTCCTACCAAAGAGGGGAGATGCCGCTGAAATGGATAAAAGAAACGCACGCTTTCTCCGTAAAAGAGAGGAAGTGCTGCTAAAATTTCTGAAGAAGCTAAGAATAGCTCAGAAAGAATGTAGCAGGATACTCTGACATATAGCAGAGTGCTACCCAGTTCATGGTTTGCCCTCTACAACGTAGAAGGGTTCGTCGCACCACTGCCGGTAGAGCAGGGGAGGTGCTGACGAAATGGTTGGCAGAAGAGCTGCCGGAACCAATGGAACGGCATAATGATGTCCGTTGATGGAACGATGCCAGATCGGCTCGTATCCTTGTGCCTGCAAGGGCACCTTGCTCGTAAGGGCCGCTGAGCCGGAGTAGAGGTTGCGCCTTGGCTAGGTTTGGACTCGTTGCGTAAAAATACGCCGAGTAGCCAATCTATTTAGATCGAGTCATATGCATGCTCATTGAGAACGGTTACACAACCAGACTCGTAAGGGCCGAAGAGCCAGAGTGTGTTGTTTCCACCCAAAGAGGTGTGATGCTCGTGGTGGCCGAAGTGCCAAAGAGCGGTGTTCTGCATGCATATGAATAAGACTTAAGGTCGCACATACCCCGCGGTTGAAGATCGTGTTAGGGGTACCCCCTCAGTAATGACTGTGTTGGGGAAGACTGAATGGGGTCGGGTACATACTCCCGTAGTGCTGAAAGCACGGGCTGCCTAAATGGCATGCAGATTCTGTCCAAGTAATTGTAAGACTGGCAGACCCCTTCAGGAATTATGCTCACTGTGGAATGACAGTGATGGTACAGCCTTGAGTGACATGTATTTTACTTTGGACCTGATAGAGTCCACGATGGCCTCAGTCACTTATGGGTTTTGGGGTCGTGGTTATCCTTAAGATCTAAGGATTGAACCCAACTACTGCAAGTAGAGGATGCATCCGAATATGGGCCTAGTAGGATTCTCCCAGTTGAAACACACTGCCTACTATGGATAGGGTCAACAGGCCTATGGGGTATCTAAAATACATAGAATAATCAACCCCCAGAACGTCGCGTTGATGCCTGGACAATAGCTCTACCTGCGTACCAAAGGCGGGAGCGGTTAATTATCAAACAATGCATTAGTTCTAGGTACAGCGATGCTTTGAATGTATGAGTGGATGACGTGTTGAGTCAGTCCTGCATAACCTTTGTGAAGGTATCATGTTCGGTATACTACTGGACCGACTGGGCAAAGACCCGCGTTGTATCCGCACGACTAAGCGAAGCTCGAGGAGTTGTCCTTAGATGCGTGGGATACGGATGTGCCAAGTATGAAGACTTGAGCTAGACATCACTTTGAGACCCGGAAGAGGTCATGGCTAAGTCGTGGAGACTTATGCAGCTATTCAAATCACAACCCTGAAAAGGCTTGCTCTAAGTCATGAAGACTCGAGCGGATGTTCAACTCATAGCCCTGAGGAGGCTCCTGCGATATACGCTAAGTCTTGGAGGCTTGAGCGTCGTTATTGCGCATTGCGACCCTGAGTGGTCATTATCGTGCTTGAGTTGAATGGTTACATGATTGCATGCTTACCAGACCATCAGTGGTTTTGACCCCGTTTTATGGGGATTTCAGGTGTTGGACCTGCGTGGCGATATGCGGAGCAAGGCGGCATCGAGTTCCAGGGTTTCTCTAGACAGAGTTGTACTGCTTCCTTTTTATTGAACCTACACTGCTCTCCTAAGCAGTAGTGTTGTAATAAACATATGTTTTCGATAAAATGGAACACTTTGGTGGTCAATGAGTTGCTTGGCCACATACCTGCAACGTGCTCGGAGTTTTCTAAAACTGACGACTCATTATCGTCTGATTCCGCTGCTAAAAGCTTTTCTAAGTTCCGCTGCAAAGAAAAAAAAAAAAATTCATGAAAATTTTAACTTAGCTTTGTTTTGGAAATCCGGGGCGTTACAGAATTGGTATCAGAGCATGAGTCTGAGAAACCTGGTTCAAGATCCGTCATGGTCCCGATATCGCACTGTAAGTATATGTTTTTATACTTTGGTTCTTATCTAGGTGCATCTTTGTATAGATGGCAACTCATGACTCGCGTGGATACTGCTATCGCTGCAAGGTCATGCACGATGAGTGGATATGCCCGTATGAAGTCCAAGACTGCCAATACTGTGGCGAAGATGGGCATTCCGCCAACGAATGCCAAAGGAAATATACCGCCGATATGGGTCGGCGGGCTTCAAAGGGTCTCAGGGATGAGACTTCGCGTGTCAGTGGACCGCATCACTCTAGTGTTGGGAGCAACCATACCCCAACATCTTTTGATGAATTACCAAGGCTGAGGGATTTTGATTTGAACTTCCCTGCAGAAGTCTATCACTCGCCAAGCTACCATCCGGCATCACATATGCCGAGCGTAAATGGCAGGAACAAAAGAGGGGATTCTTTCTGTTCGCCAATCATTATTCCAGACTCCCAGAGTCTTGATCTTGCTGACTGGGAAAGTGGACTGGAGTCTCTCATATATCCCCAGTATTCGCTTGCTAGTGCGGAAGTGCCGCCCAAGCCAAAGCTAGTAGTACCTGCACCAAGGCCATGTGGCAATAGATGGACCTTTTGGAGTTCGTCTTCATCAAAGAAATCCAAGTCTTAAAGAGACTGGTGATGTTTTGGAGTCAGTAGACTCATGTATATAGTTTCTCAACGCCTAAAGTCTGCTAGTGCGGCATGACATTTTTGTTTAAGGCGATGTTTGTGTAAATATGATGTATATTAAGTAAATAAAGCTTTTACTTCCCCATATACATCGAGAAACTAAAAACAAGTGCTTGTGTGTGCATAGATAAATGGCTCCTACGACGAGGAGAACCATACCAAGCGAGGAGTCCCATACGCAAGGATTCCTGTTGGAGACACTCAACAACCTGGTTACAGCCATCCGTGAAACGAGGCCAGAACCAGTCGCACCACGAAACGAGCACCTGGGAGGAGTGACTTATGAGAAGTTCCTCAAGCTTGACCCGCCAGTTTTCATTGGCAGAGCCGATCCTGAGCTCGCGGAGAGTTGGATCGAAGAGACAGAACGTGCCTTCTCAGTACTGGGAGTACCAGAAGAGAAGAAGACCAACTTTGGCACGTATCGATTAAAAGATAATGCACGGAAGTGGTGGGATACCACTAAACTTATCCAGTTCTCACAAGTCGAAGTCATTCCTTGGACTGACTTTCGGAGGACTTTTATGGATAACTACTTCCAGTTGCATTCCAGAAACAAGAAAAAGATGGAGTTTCTGGAGTTGGAACAGGGCGGTATGAGTCTAATGGACTATACCACCAAATTTCAGAATTTAGAGCGCTACTGCTCTCGATTGTTCGAAACAGACCAAGAAAGGGCCGACAAATATGTGAATGGTCTGCGCGAAGGGCTGCGATCTCGAGTGTTAACAAGCATGCCTTCGACTTTTCAGGCTGCGGTAGCAGCAGCTTCAAAAATCCAAGAGGATTGGGCGCGATCTAAAGTGATCATAGCAAAGAAGCCCATAGTGAATGGTGGGAATCGTAAAAGGACATTCCCAAGTGGCCAGGGTTCACGACAACCCTTTCAAAAGAAGAAGTTCCAAGGAGGGAACAACACTCAGCAAGTCGTGAGGCCAAGACAGAACACAACTCTGAATGGTCAGTCGTCCAACTTCAGCTGCCCAAGGTGTCGTATGAACCACCCCGGAAAGCCATGTCCTCGTGACATTGGTGGGTGCTTGTATTGTGGCAAGATGGGCCACTTTATAAGGGATTGCGCAAAGAAGGCTGCAGATGAACAGAGGAGTAGTGCCGGATCTGCCGGACCCTCTCGACCAGCACCACAACGTTCTCAGTTTCAACGACCTCCACCTAGAGTAGAACAAAGGCCTGCTGCAGGTCGTGTATATGCTGTAACGACTGAACAAGTCGAAAATGGTGACCTGATTGAAGGCACCGTACCTGTTAATGGACATGCAGCTTACGTCTTGTTTGATTGTGGTGCTAGTCATACGTTTATCTCTGACGATTTCACTGAACAACTCCACGCCTCGGTGCAACCGATTGATAAAATGATCGAAGTATATAACCCGTTGGGTTCACGCACCAAATGTATCCGGTGTGTGAAAAATTTGGATATTGAGATAGCAGGGCAACACTTGCCTACTGACGCCATCCTGATCGATATGATACAGTACGATGTCATTCTGGGAATGAATTGGTTGGCTCAGAATAATGCCAAGATTCTGTGCCGCGAGGGCAGAGTGATTCTATCTCGACCCGGATTGCCTAAGATGGAGTACCGGTTATCCAAACCAGTTCCACAGAAAAGGCTCATATCAGCACTTAAGGTACAAAAATACCTTAGGAAGGGTTGTGTGGCCTTCCTGTTGAGTCTCTCGGTGGAAAAATCCAATGACCAACCCCTTGAGAGTTTGGAAGTGGTGCGAGAGTTTCCCGATGTGTTTCCTGAGGAATTGCCAGGACTTCCGCCACTTCGTGAGGTTGAAATTGGAATTCAATCCTTACCTGGAACAGCGCCGATATCCAAAGCCCCGTATCGAATGGCGCCAGCTGAACTCAGTGAGTTGAAGTGTCAGTTGGAAGAACTGATGGAACAAGGGTTCATCCGTCCTAGTGTGTCACCGTGGGGAGCCCCAGTGCTGTTTGTAAAGAAGAAGGATGGATCCCTTCGGTTATGCATCAATTATCGGATGCTTAACCAGGCAACTGTTAAAAATAAGTACCCGTTGCCTCGGATTGAGGACTTATTCGATCAGCTCAGAACAGCGAGGGTGTTCTCCAAGATCGACCTCAGGTCTGGATACCATCAGCTCAGAGTAAAGGAAGAGGATATACCCAAGACAGCCTTCAGAACGAGATACGGCCATTATGAGTTCGTAGTAATGCCCTTCGGACTCACTAATGAGCCTGCTGCCTTTATGGATCTAATGAACCGGATATTCAGACCATATTTGGATAGCTTTGTCATCGTCTTTATTGATGACATTCTCGTATATTCTGAGAACAAGGAACAACACGTGGAGCACTTGAAAATCGTCTTGAAAACCCTTCAAGATAACCAACTCTATGCTAAGTTTTCAAAATGTGAATTCTGGCTAGACAAAGTGATGTTCCTTGGTCATGTGATCTCAAAAGATGGAATCGCAGTGGATCCTGCGAAGGTGGAAGCTGTGATGGACTGGAAGCAGCCAGAAAATATCACTGAGGTCCGTAGCTTCCTTGGACTTGCCGGATATTATCGGAAGTTCATACAAGACTTCTCCCGAATCGCCGTACCGATGACGAAATTGCTGAAAAAGGGAGTCAAGTTTGAATGGACTGACCAGTGTAAGGAGTGCTTTGAGGTTCTCAAACAGAGGCTTACCACTGCCCCTGTCCTTACCTTACCTTCTAGTCAGGGAGGCTTTGTGGCATATACCGATGCCTCAGGAACAGGTCTGGGTTGTGTGTTGATGCAGCATGGCAAAGTAATCGCCTATGCGTCACGACAGTTGAGAGTCCATGAGAAAAGTTATCCAACCCACGATCTTGAGCTTGCCGCGGTAGTCTTCGCACTTAAAATTTGGCGACACTACCTTTATGGAGAGAAATTTGAGGTCATGTCGGACCATAAAAGCCTAAAATACCTCTTTTCTCAAAAAGAACTCAATATGCGGCAACGGCGATGGCTGGAATTCCTTAAAGACTATGAATTCACGCTTTCCTATCACCCTGGAAAGGCGAATGTTGTAGCAGATGCCCTTAGTCGCAAGACTGTTGGCACTCTGGCCAGCCTAACCGGACAATGGAAGTTGATGGAGGATTTCGTCAAGTGGAAGCCATTTTTGGCTGATTCTGGCAGAATCCAAATGTCATGTTTGACGATCCACATTGAGTTCCTCGATCGCATCGTAGCCGAACAGTTCAAGGATCCCCAGTACTTGGAATTGAAAGCTCGTGCTGAAAAAGATAACACTTTTTTCCATTTGAAAGAAGATGGAGGAATATGGATGGAAGAAAGAATTTGGGTTCCAAATAACCCTGAGCTAAGACAGGAAGTACTCCAGGAGGCTCATAATAGCAAGTACACCATTCACCCTGGAGGTACGAAGATGTTCCAAGATTTACAGAGAAAGTACTGGTGGAGGGGTATGAAACGTGATGTGGCTACGTTTGTCTCGAAGTGTTTGATCTGCCAGCAAGTTAAGATCGAACATCAGCGACCTGGTGGAAAGATGCAACGGATCGAGATTCCAGAATGGAAATGGGAAGGCATTACGATGGATTTCATCGTTGGATTGCCTCGATCCAAGAGACAACATGACTCAATATGGGTGATCGTGGACAGACTCACCAAGTCTGCTCATTTTCTGCCAATCAACACTCGATACTCAACTGAACGATTGGCGGAGATCTACATTCGGGAAATCGTTAGACTCCATGGAGTGCCGATTTCGATCATATCTGATCGTGACCCGAAGTTCACCTCTCACTTTTGGGAGCAGCTTCAGAAAGCCCTGGGGACGAAACTCAAGTTCAGTATAGCATTCCATCCCCAAACAGATGGGCAATCAGAACGAACCATACAGACTCTTGAAGATATGCTAAGAGCCTGTATGCTGGAATGGAAAGGTGATTGGGATTCCCACCTAGCGTTGGCTGAATTTGCTTATAATAATAGCCACCACGCTAGCATTGGGATGGCACCGTATGAAGCTTTGTATGGATGACCCTGTAGATCACCAATCCATTGGGGTGAAGTGGGTGAGCGAACCTTGGACTCGCCCATTGTGTTGCAGCATTATACTGAGCAAGTCCACATGATCAGAAAGAAGCTACTGACTGCTCAGAGTCGACAGAAGAGCTACGCCGATCAGCGGCGTAGGGAACTCACTTTTGCGGTTGGAGATAAGGTTTTTATCAAGGTCTCTCCAACCAAGAGTGTGTTTCGTTTTGCAAAGAAGGGGAAGCTCAGCCCCAGATTCGTTGGTCCCTTCGAAGTTTTGAGCCGGATCGGAGAGACTGCCTACCGAGTAGCATTGCCACCACAATACGCGCAAATACATGATGTATTTCACGTATCAATGCTTAGAAAGTACGTTCATGATCCTTCTCACGCCATTCAACATGAAGACATTGACATCCGAGAAGATATGACGGTAGAAGAAAGGCCAGTGGAGATCATGGACCGACGGGAGCAAGTGCTAAGAACGAAGGTCATTCCACTTGTTAAAGTGAGGTGGCAGCATCATGGAATCGATGATTGCACTTGGGAGCCCGAATCGGATATGCGGGATAAATATCCTGAACTCTTCACCTTGAACTCTTAGCTGAATTTCGCGGACGAAATTCCTTTAAGGGGGTAATGATGTAAGACCCGCAATTTTTCAGAAAATATCTGAATAAAATTCATGAGGCATTTACCGGTAAAAATAGCATTTCTTCTCAGAATGCAAAACGAATCAATTCCTGCGAGCCAGTTATACTTAGGATATTCGTCGAATCGCGAATATATGCTCAAACACTCTGGAAGCCATAACTTCCTACCTGAATGAAAACAAAGGATTCCTGCGAGCCAACTTTCTTAGTTACGTCAATACGAAGAAAATGGCGTACTCAGAATTTTTCGAAAAAAATCGCCGGAAACCCGAAATTCTTGCGGGACCCACGGAAATATTGGTGGGACCCACAGAAATATTCCTCAGAAAATATCTGGTGGGACCCACAAAAATATCCCATGGAATATCCAAGTGGGCCCCACACCAAGGAACCTCTTGGAATTAAAAAGAAGCCAAGGGGGTAGAAAGGGCATGGAAAAACCCAAGAGGAGGTGGGCTTGGGCTATAAATAGCCCTCCCCACTCTCTCTCTTCTCATAATTTCGACCCCCCCTCTCTCTCTTGCCTTCTCTCTCTCTCCTAAACCTCCCCTACCTAGCCTAGCCCACCTGAGCCCACCTGACCTGGTCTGAGCCTGCCTGACTTAGCCTGAGCCTGCCTGACCTGGTCCTAACCCACCTGACCTGGGTCTGAACCCACTTGACCTGGTCCAAACCCAGTTGAGTTGACTTGAACCTAGTTGGGTTTAAAGTCAAAGTCAAAGTCCTTTTTGGTCCAGATTTCGGTTTGGATTTCTGAACCCAGACTTAGCCTACTTGAGCTGAGTTCGAACCTGCTGAACCCAGTTGACTTGGATCGAACCCTGTTTGGTTCAAACCACTTAGGTTGAGTAGCTTGACCTACTCTACCTCTTTCTCAACTAAGTCAGCTTCATCTGACTTAGTCTGACCTCTCGAAGGAAGGCTCGAAGCCAAAGAAGCAACCCGGAGCCATTTCTTCCACGATTTGAAGTAAGTTCGCTTCGTTGATTCATCTCTCTCAAGTATTTGATTGTTTGTATATAGAATATACTTTCTGAAGTAGTATCTTGCTTTAGTTCTTGGTTGAGCCCTCTTGGACGCTTCGGTGTTCACGCGCTCGCCTCGTAACTATCGTCAGATATATATGTTCAAATGCGCAGTATATGCGTTCTTCAAAAATAGTATCTCACCCTAGTTCTTGGTTGAGCCCTCTAGGACACTTCGGTATTCACTCGCTCGCCTCGTAACTATCGTTGGATACAGATCTAGGTGTATATCTGCTGATTCTGCCGACGCGTCTTATATCGCACAGGCTATGTAATTTACCTTTGCCGTCGCGTCGTATGATGCCAAGGCTCCCTGTTTTCTGTACTTCCGATTACTGCACTTCCGATTATGCATTTACTTACGCCGTCGCGTCGAACGATGCCAAGGCTTCTGCTTTGTTATATATGTAGAATATTTCGTTCAGTTACACACCCTGAACAATAGTATATGCATTTCTTTACGCCGCCGCTGTATAAAGCACAGGCTTCTGCTTATACTACATATATAGCGCATAAATGAGCGTTCAAATGGAGATCAACTCCAAATCGCCCATGCGATTCCTTGACCGCTCCTCGTTCAAGATTCTGCTTGACGAATGAAGCCCCTATTGGAAAGGCTTCGGTTTTTGGCAAAATGCTCTTTACGTAATGACTAAGTCAATTTCGTATGGCCTGGCTATGGCCAAGGGTTTCTGCAACCTTGATGGATGCAAAGTATGCACAACGGTGTGCATCCATTTCCTGAATTAAGCGTGGCGATTTCCTACCAAAGAGGGGAGATGCCGCTGAAATGGATAAAAGAAACGCACACTTTCTCCGTAAAAGAGAGGAAGTGCTGCTAAAATTTCTGAAGAAGCTAAGAATAGCTCAGAAAGAATGTAGCAGGATACTCTGACATATAGCAGAGTGCTACCCAGTTCATGGTTTGCCCTCTACAACGTAGAAGGGTTCGTCGCACCACTGCCGGTAGAGCAGGGGAGGTGCTGACGAAATGGTTGGCAGAAGAGCTGCCGGAACCAATGGAACGGCATAATGATGTCCGTTGATGGAACGATGCCAGATCGGCTCGTATCCTTGTGCCTGCAAGGGCACCTTGCTCGTAAGGGCCGCTGAGCCGGAGTAGAGGTTGCGCCTTGACTAGGTTTGGACTCGTTGCGTAAAAATACGCCGAGTAGCCGATCTATTTAGATCGAGTCATATGCATGCTCATTGAGAACGGTTACACAACCAGACTCGTAAGGGCCGAAGAGCCAGAGTGTGTTGTTTCCACCCAAAGAGGTGTGATGCTCGTGGTGGCCGAAGTGCCAAAGAGCGGTGTTCTGCATGCATATGAATAAGACTTAAGGTCGCACATACCCCGCGGTTGAAGATCGTGTTAGGGGTACCCCCTCAGTAATGACTGTGTTGGGGAAGACTGAATGGGGTCGGGTACATACTCCCGTAGTGCTGAAAGCACGGGCTGCCTAAATGGCATGCAGATTCTGTCCAAGTAATTGTAAGACTGGCAGACCCCTTCAGGAATTATGCTCACTGTGGAATGACAGTGATGGTACAGCCTTGAGTGACATGTATTTTACTTTGGACCTGATAGAGTCCACGATGGCCTCAGTCACTCATGGGTTTTGGGGTCGTGGTTATCCTTAAGATCTAAGGATTGAACCCAACTACTGCAAGTAGAGGATGCATCCGAATATGGGCCTAGTAGGATTCTCCCAGTTGAAACACACTGCCCTACTATGGATAGGGTCAACAGGCCTATGGGGTATCTAAAATACATAGAATAATCAACCCCCAGAACGTCGCGTTGATGCCTGGACAATAGCTCTACCTGCGTACCAAAGGCGGGAGGGGTTAATTATCAAACAATGCATTAGTTCTAGGTACAGCGATGCTTTGAATGTATGAGTGGATGACGTGTTGAGTCAGTCCTGCATAACCTTTGTGAAGGTGTCATGTTCGGTATACTACTGGACCGACTGGGCAAAGACCCGCGTTGTATCCGCACGACTAAGCGAAGCTCGAGGAGTTGTCCTTAGATGCGTGGGATACGGATGTGCCAAGTATGAAGACTTGAGCTAGACATCACTTTGAGACCCGGAAGAGGTCATGGCTAAGTCGTGGAGACTTATGCGGCTATTCAAATCACAACCCTGAAAAGGCTTGCTCTAAGTCATGAAGACTCGAGCGGATGTTCAACTCATAGCCCTGAGGAGGCTCCTGCGATATACGCTAAGTCTTGGAGGCTTGAGCGTCGTTATTGCGCATTGCGACCCTGAGTGGTCATTATCGTGCTTGAGTTGAATGGTTACATGATTGCATGCTTACCAGACCATCAGTGGTTCTGACCCCGTTTTATGGGGATTTCAGGTGTTGGACCTGCGTGGCGATATGCGGAGCAAGGCGGCATCGAGTTCCAGGGTTTCTCTAGACAGAGTTGTACTGCTTCCTTTTTATTGAACATACACTGCTCTCCTAAGCAGTAGTGTTGTAATAAACATATGTTTTCGATAAAATGGAACACTTTGGTGGTCAATGAGTTGCTTGGCCACATACCTGCAACGTGCTCGGAGTTTTCTAAAACTGACGACTCATTATCGTCTGATTCCGCTGCTAAAAGCTTTTCTAAGTTCCGCTGCAAAGAAAAAAAAAAAAAAAAAAGAAATTCATGAAATATTTAACTTAGCTTTGTTTTGGAAATCCAGGGCGTTACAATAACACAGGGCTATAGGGAATGGAAGTATAGGCGTGGATTGTGTGTGATATGGTGAAGTAATGAGGGAGGAATCTGGTAAGGTGTTAAGGCTTCAATTGAATGACCTTATCAGTCGTACCCTTTTTTTTTAGTGGATTTCCAGGGAGCTGCTCCATAAAAAAAAATATCTATTGACAAGGTTAGGCCTACAAACAGAAATCAAGGAGCTTCGCACGGATGTCTAGCTTTATATTCAATGTTGGTTGTCTAAGGATGGATACGAGTACCTATATGACAGTATTCTGTTTCAACACATGCAGTTAGGAACATAGTTTAATGTGGCATCATCCCTTTCAATCTTGTATTTGACAAAATAGAATTGCAATTTCAACAGCACAGTCATGAGAAAGTATGACCAATGATATTCCTTTTTTTTTTATTTGTCCAAGGTATTAAAACCTGGGACTCATGCTTTGACTTCAGTATCATCATCATTGGCATGAATAGATATGTTTGTAAACCCATCCTTTATCATCATCCCCTGACTCCAACTAGCTAGAATATGAACTGCCATTTCTCACAATTTTCACCAAACAAGGCTAGCTATGATAGATATCAGAATATGGATCATGGTCGATATAGATTTCATTGAAGCTTTCACAATTTATGCAATGAAATCAAAATGTCAATCAAAACAAAAATCCTTCTCTATCATTCGATTGAAGGCTGAGATCTTTCAAGCCAGAAATGGATGCTAACTAAAAGTTACGGGAAAGTCAACTCCCCACCTGTGATAGTGAAATGGGTCGGCAAGCATCAAGGGTGCGTACCTTTTGTATTTTTGGTTGTCCTCCTGGTAATCAAAGGACCCTATTTCAGCTTTGGAGATAAAGTTCTTCACTTCGTACCTGTAACAAGATAAAACAGTTAGGATGTTTATGATGAACTGTGGTTTTTGCCTTCGCCCTAATGACCAATGGCCTCAATGGCAACATATTTGCCCCTTGCTCGCAGTCAGAATGCTAACTCTTGCAAGTCTCGGCATGAACAGATTTGACCGATAGCAGGTTGGATACACAGAATCTTTATTGGTGAACCTTTATTGGTGAAGGCATCCTAACAGAATTCAGGTAAAATTTTAAAGTTATCCTACCAGCTGGGGATAGGTAATCTCAGATTACTAAGAAATGAATGATATCATACAGTTTCTGCAGAAAATTGATTCATCGACCCCTTGTTCTGATTCTAAACTCACCATCCGATAGCAATGTGTACATTGATGCAGCTTGCGAAATGTAAGGGATGCCCCGAGAAAGAAAAAAAAATGATGCAGGGGAACTTGTGCTCTGTAAAGTATGATATTACACTGTTGCTGCTGATATGTGAATAAACACCTATTTAATGAGAATGAATCATGAAATAACTGGCTTCTCTGGATGGCTGGATGGTAAAACCCTATGACATGGCTCCCTCTGATGGAACCAGAGCCAGATGAACCGTATCAACCTTACCCTTTGAAGTCATTGATAGTCATGACCTTAAGCAGACTTGGGATTTTGACATGGCAGGCTTGAACTATCGATTTGCAGGTAAGGGTATATACAGAGACATTTAGTTGCAGAAAATGAGCTGACTGCAAGAGCCTTTGTAATCCTCGGAGATGCCCAAATCGATACACCACCATCAGAGACACCTATCAAGATGGCTCCAGCGAAGATTTCATTATCATCATTGTTAGGCATTGGTGCTAACAGGGGCTCAGAACCGACGAAATGAAGGCATAAGAGGCGATGGGTTATATTTCGCAAGAACATAACCATAACTGTATCTCATCAATTCCAAAGGTTCTAACACAAATTAGTAAAAGAACGAACACAATGAAACGAAAAGGGAGCACCAAAAT
Source organism: Nuphar pumila (assembly GCF_984573655.1). Taxonomy (NCBI): domain Eukaryota; kingdom Viridiplantae; phylum Streptophyta; class Magnoliopsida; order Nymphaeales; family Nymphaeaceae; genus Nuphar; species Nuphar pumila. Next base: position 50,515,595 of record NC_143262.1, on the reverse strand, counting down.
AAAATTATAATAAACAAGATAAGTTAGGCAAAGTTATTTGATGAAACAAATCATTGTAATGAATCGAAATAGCCACAAGCAATGAAATTCAATGACAGGTAGGTCGATAGGAAAATCAGGTTAAGATTCTAACGAGCTACATGCAACCAATGAATCCCAATGGCCTAAGGAAAACGAAAAATCGACAATGATAAACAAAAAAAATGTTGGAATACAACGATTCCATCGATGTTGCACCGTGCAAATCGATTGGCTATATGCCAATCGGGTTTTACAATATGTGCGATTGTTGAGATAAAATATGAAATCGAAAAAGGAGAACAGGATCAGAGGGGAAAAGCATTCTTACCTGGATTGCTGTTATTGCTAAGATAGGAAACCTTTCAGTCAATCAAAGGAGAAGCGTAGATGAGGCTGACTTTGCTGCAGGGTTGATTCCCCTTCGATAATGCTCAAAAGAAGAAACAGAAAGGTGTGAAGAATGAAGCAAGAGTTCTTCAGCCGATCCCTGCGAAGATACAGACTAATGGGAGGTCTGGCTTTTACATGGTATTGTCACTATCCCTCCGATATCCTTAACATCCCATGATTCTGCTGAGATTTTCAGAGGGTGGGATTTCCTTCAAGCCCTACGTAGAAGGAGCCTTGATTGCAGCAGGGAATTTTTGAGATGGATACTGCGCTCGATTGTAAGGCTTCCTGTAGCTCTGTTACCGGAATAATCAACCAAATGACAGAAGAAGAAGAGGAAAAAGGGAGGGAAGAAGCAGAGGAAGACGGAAAGGCCGGGTGGAGGGGTGAAGGTGATGGGTGTGAAGGAGGCGTTGCGTGCTCCTTTAAAGAGGGAGAAAGAGGTGATTCGAGAAGGGGAGACAGTTGAAGATGAAGGGAGATCATCAATCGAAGGGCGATCGATCGATCGATCGATTGGAGAAGCTCCGGATCAAGCGAACGAGAGAGAGGTAGAGGGAGAGAGGGGCACCGTCTCCCTTTTCCGATTTTTACGAAGGGTTCCCAAACCCTAAAAAAAAAGATTTTGCAAAAGGGGCCCTCTCATTTTCGAGATTTTTCATAAAGAGGGATCTTTAACCAATTTTGATTTTTCAAAAGGGGGCTTTTTAAAAGTTCACTCTTTGTATCTTCTTCTTTGATTTCCTTATTCTTTTCTTGAGTTTCTCTCTCTCTCTCTCTCTCTCTCTATATATATATATATATTGTATTTTCTGTTGGTTTTTCTATTTTTTTGGCGTTTTTAGAATAAAATCCTAAAGTTTTACGAGAAACTAAAGATTAAATTAATTTTTTTGTGTTTTTTGCAAAAAAATATTTACAAAAAGGATTTTTTCTGAGAATTTAAAAGCTATTTTGAGAAAATTTCTTCAGAAATGGGTTTTGATCCGGATCTTGAGGAAATATGGATTTAAAGCGCTGGATTCGGATCCGGAGTTGATTTTGAATATATCAATATGAATTTTAATTCAGAAAATCTGAAGAAATGACTTGATTTTCTCAAAAAACGGGGTTAGGGGCAAAAGAGTCATTTTTACAAAACTTTGAAAAATTTGGGGTGTTCACAATATGAAACCTTCATAAGATCCATTTTCCATACTCAACTCAATCCATTCAGCTCGTTCTGTCAGTTCTATGAAGCTCTTCGATGGAGATGTAGAAATCAGTCCCCTCAGGGGTTGCGAGAAGTTGCTCAGGATCAAAGATAGTGCGTGTCCTTCTGCTATTGGCTCACGCATCTTATTGCAAGCGAATCTCCATCTGTGAATGAAATCCCTGGCCTTCTCGTTTTCCTTCTGCCTCAGACTGCAGAGATGACTGAGAGTCGGGAGTGCTTCAACATTGAATAAAAAGCGCTCAATAAACAAATTGACCACTTTATCAAACTTTTCAGCTCTATGGGATTAATATGCTCTGAATACCATTTTGCTGCAATACCCTCCAGACTGCGAGGGAAACAAAGAAATAAGGCTCGGTTATTCCTCCTGAACTTGGAACACTCTACAAAGAAAAGGGCGAGGTGTGACTTTGGGTCACCCGAACCATCAAACTTAATGAATTTCTTGGGGAGGTTATCGAGATCATCATCCCCATCCAGTGCATCATAGAAGTCTTCACTTGTAAAGACTCTTTTGCCCTTGTCACGAGCTTGAAGATCCTTAACCATCTTCATCACATCTTTCAGTTGTGACTGCGTAGGGTCGTCAACAGACTGATTCTTGGATTTGTAAGCCGACCCCTGGCCCTGAGTTGACCTTTTGAATTCATGTTTATTTTCACATTCCTTGTCAGCATCGTCAGTTGATTCTGACTCATCAGATATTTCCTCATGACGACTCTGCTTTTTGCTGATCTTCACATTCTTGACGGCATGACCCTTATCTTTCTGTTTGGTCTGAATTTGCTCAGTACTGGCCTCAGCTTGCTCTGCCAGCATCTTGGTCATCATTTTTTTGAATATGACGTACATCTGGGGATCGATGCCATCATCCGCCTGCTGACCCTGACTCTTGATTGATCGAGGTGAATCCATCTCTTCTTCTGAAGCTACTGAATACGCGACGCCTTCAACTGATGCGGTTTTCTTTCTGGATCTTGTATGAACCATCGGGTACCACAAATGTTCTCTTGGATGTTACTGGTGCTCTCTGCAGGGCAGAACTGATGGTTAGGCTTCTGAAGGAAATTTGGTTTGGAGGAAAATATTTGTTGACAATTTTGGTAGACAATTGAAATAATATCCCATTACTAGGGATTCAGTCGTCGCTGGAGTTACGACAATTGCGTTGCTATTCTTTGCAAAATAAACAACTGGAAATATGCCTTGTTACCTAGGCGAGGCCGTCAAACCGAGATGAACTGAAGATTAAAGGAACTTTATTGAAAATATGATTTTAATAATACACTTGACAGAGGGGAGGGGGACAGGCTATTTTCCACCACTCCGGATAATCAGAAGACACACAAGGGCCGGAAAAATAGTAAGATTAACAAAGGAATCCCAGCCATGTCTGGCAGAATGGTATGCTCCGGACCATTGATCTGATGCGAGGTCAAATTCTGGCAGAACCCCTGCTAGTGGACGAATCTCTACGCGCTTCTGCCTCTGAGAGAACTGCCTGACACACCGCTCTGGATGATAGTATGCGCAGAAGAATGAACCAAGTAGCCTGAACCGCTTGCCGTATGCATAAGTGTATCTAGGAGGTGATTCCTGACGATCAAAGTAGTCCCATACGACCTCTTCCTCCTGAAGATTATCGATCAAGAACCGGTATCGAGTAACTGGCAAAAGCTTTTTTCCATTGTATCTGAATGAACTGGCTCGGACTGGCACATGCCGGAGGAACCAAGACTGCAAGGCATAGGTGCACCCTTCGACTAGGATCGACTCTCCGAGTGTGAAACGGGTCAACCCCGGTATAGAAAGGCTAGTGCGGCCATGGCTATTGAGAGGTGGCTGGTCTGTCGACTTCCCCATCTCCTCATAAGCTGAACTATTCTGATATCCATGTAATTCCATCCATCGGGAAAGAAAGCTAATCCCACCGTGCACAAAACCATCGCGTGCTGAATTCTCTCTCGAGCTGTTCTGGACAGCGAGCTGACTTCCACAAATGTCCCATACTGTCTGTAGATTTCGAGCAGATCCACATATTCGTTTCCATCCTCTTCTATCAATGGTCAAGACTTGCGTCCTGTCATGCGAGCTAAGGCATCCTTAGGGTCCAGACCCTTAACATTAATCAGAAACTATTTCTCTAATGGATCTCCAGGCTGACCGGCTGGCTCGGGCAATCCCATAATCTCTAAAAATTCATCCATCAGTACTGTCATCTCGCCCCACGGGAACCAGAAGGTAGAAGTGCTCGGATTCCACCATTCTTCTAGTGCATGGATCAAGTTGTCGTTGACTGTCTGCTTTCCCACTGCGGACGCCAGTTCTAACCCACAATCGTCCAAGTGGTCCGGAAACATACGAGAGAAATTCTTGAACCATAAATAGTACCACCGGGGAAAGAAGGATCCGGTGCTGAGGACTCGATGTTCAGGAAGACTTTGTCGCACCTCGTAGGAGATGTGACCCTCAGGGAAGACTGAATCAAGCTGACTGGATGCCATCGGACTGGAAGACATGGAAATTGGAATAAGACTTGGGAAAATACAGGAAATTTGAGAAAAATGCAGGCAGGATAAAAATAAAGCAGGAAATTCGAGATCCAGAAGAAAGGAAAGATGGGAAATCACCTGGAGTTTTGAAGGAAATTAAGGGAAATTTGTAAAATCGTCTAGGGTTTGATGAAATATGAAGAAATAAATGGAAAATGAAGTATTTGGAAAATCGTCCAAGGTTTAAAACATGGACAGTACATGGACATGGATTGGGGAATTTTGAAAAATCGTCCAGTATTTTTAGAAAATATGGAAAATAAAAGGAAATGACTATAACATATTCAATCACATTCTGCACAAACAAGTATGCACATACAACATTCCCTAAAAGCTGACTCTAGATGCACAAATTTTGAAATGGCTGTAGGACCTTAATCCTAACTCTAAGGCTCAGATCATCTGTATCCAATCCAGTTATGCTTATATACTCAAGCCAAGGCTCGATGTACGTGGCATAAAATCAATTCCTCCGGTTCTAGGTTCAAGTTTTCCAATATCCATGAGCACCTGCCGATATACGTTGGACCATGGCCATTGGTACGTGGCAGGGGGGTTTTCACCCAAATAGGTGGCCAAGTTGTGAGGCTCTGTCCCGAACTATGGTTCTGGAAGAGAGCCCAGCAACGTGAAGACCGGGACAATATAGGTGGGGGTGGTTTTTTGAAAACATGAGCACATGCAGGCAAATAGAAGGCTCTAAGTCCTAAAGAGATAGATTTTTGAAATATTTGAAGAAGCAAGCATTGTTTTCATACAATTCCTAAATTGAGGAGTGTTGTATTAGACCTAAGTCTATGTGAGCATGAATAATTCTCCTCAATATGGTCCTACCAAACCATACCTAGTCTATATGCATTCCAAGTCAGCTGGGTTCAAGTCTAGGCTCCTAGGTTCACATGATAGCATAAATTAAAAGCTGACATTCCATGGAAATCGATTTTGACAACTTGAACTAAATAGAGCATTAAATTGATCAGGCAAAGACAGGTCCCATCACGGTCGCCAAACCTGTTATCATCGCATAATTTTACTTTTGCAAATCAAACTGACCTTTGAAAAGTTTTTGAAAATAACTCGCCTCCGTTTTAAAATGCGGGAAAATTCTGTAGAATGGGACTCGCCTGTCGGTACGAGGTTCAACCGTTCCTGCCACCTTTAACAGGGGTAATTGAACCAAGGATCAATCTTATGCTCTACTCTATTCAACTTGTCTAAATCATATTCTAATTTCTAAATGCACATAGAATCAGGCATGTGCTATGAATTTTCAGAAAATGCACATTTGAAAACATGATGTTTGCTTTGAATAACTGAAACACTTAGAATAGATATCACATGGAAAATCGTGAATTGGGATTTGAAATGTACTTCTGAGAAAAGTAAAAATCGGTTTTTGAAGAAATCCTGAGATTTTGTGAAAATTGATTTTGAAAAATGTGAAATAACTTTGAAAAACTCGATTTCTTTGAATTCAAACTTTGAAATTGAAAATATAACTTAGAAAAATCGAATTTGGAACTTGGGAAATACTTGAAATATCATTGGCAAATCCATATTTTGAGAAAATCGATTTTGAATAAGACTTAGGAAATTTTGAAGAATTTGATTCCTTTGACTTGGAATTTGAATTGGAATTGGCATTGGCAAATGCATGAAATGAATGAATATGGATTTGAGGAATTGAGAAATACTTTTTGTATCTTTGAGAAATGCAGTGTATTTTGAAGTTAGCCTAAGAGTGTAGGCTGAATGTGGCTAATGTGAAGATCATAAATCTGGGTATCATTCATATTCTGACTATGGCCATAAATACAAATTCCACCAAGTTTATGAACTTCATAGAAGCTAGTGCATGTTCCATTCGTGTAGACCATGGTGAATTTGTAAAAATATGCATGAATCATCATCCATCACACATTAACATTATTTAAAAAAAATAAACTATATGCAATGCAACCTAAGCTAAGCAGGAAATGTAAATTCTTATTCCAAAGTTTAATTACAAGTTACATCACTATTGAAATTTAAATACATGAAAAATAAAGTCTTCAATGTACCTGCAAAACTAGAAAACTTTGTTAATGAAAATATGTTGGCTTTTCTAGATTTATCCAACAATATCAGGAAATTGTTGGATTTTGCTAGATATAAGCCTTTTCCATGATTCCCTTAAATCAAAATTGATAAAATATGAAATAAAATGAAAAAATATGAAAATGGAATTTGAAATTTCGAAATTGGGGTCAAAATGACCAAAATACCCCTAATAACAAGACTATGGCCTTGAAATTAGGGTTTTTAGAAAGATATTTGGTAAAATGCACGTTTTGAAATTCAAATGCAAATAAACTAGGCTAAAATATGATATGACATACTTAAACACATGAAAATTAAGGTTAGGGATTTCGAAATTTAGGTCAAATGACCAAATTGCCCCTGATAGCAAGACTATGGCCTTGAAATCAGGGTTTTTAGAAATAGTTTTTGGTAAAAACTTAGGTTTTATGCACTAAATGAAATCAAATGAGTACAAAATTAAACCTAAAGCATCCTAATATGATTATAAACATGATTAAACCCTAAAAATATATGCTTATGCACGAAAATCCAACAATATCACAAAAATTGTGATTTTAGCAGTGTTTTTGGATCTTTCAGGAACCCGGTTTTGCAATTTGCTTAATTCAGCCATCAAATGGATTCCAAAATCCATAAAAATTGGTACCTGCACTTGTTATAACCCGAAAATTGGACTTATAAAAATAATTTTTTTGACATTAAATTAATCCGAAAATTGCATTAAACCCTAAAATATGCTATTTTTGACCTAATTCACCAACCAGTCTCAATCCAAGACCTGAACCAGGGGTTAATCTCTATGGAAATTTATGAAATTTTACAGAGACTAACTAAGAAGAAAAACAGAGATTTCCCAATTTACAGATTGGAAAAATCATCTTCGGTTAGGGAGAAACTTTTTCGGCAATCTGAGCTAAAATATATCACTCTTAACAGGGATTAAAACAGCTATTCCAGATTGAAAATACAGACATAAATAGCAATCCTAAACAAAAATCTCTGAAATTTTAGTGGTAAACAGTAGACAGAAAAATAACAATACTCACGTTTTACAGATCATGAATCTGATCTGTGGTTTGGGATTTATGACTAACACAAGTCTGATTCGGGTTTTGGTAAACCCTAACAAGTTTTAAATTTAAAAACAGATTTTCTAAAAGAGCAAAAATACTAAACAGTGATCAAAAAATCCTAAAATTTCACAGCTGACAGATCTACTCAATGTGAATCCATAAAATTTTACAGATCTAAAATCGGATATAAGATGAGAGAAATATCATAATAGCAAGTTACCTTCTTGATTTTAACCACGATTTTAAAGCTTTAAAAACCCGATTTGATGTTTGATTTGTTTGACAGGGTTCCCGAGATCCAAAACCTCTGATTTTTCTATAGTAACTCAATAACTCATTCATGCATCACATATAAAAAAGTAAGAAATAAACAAGGAGAACTTCAATCCGAAATAACATTATCTTTATTGTTCTAAACCTAAAACACACAGAAATTTAAGAAACTTGAAAAACCATGCATTAACTAATGTAAATAAATAAAATAAACCATAAAACAGTAAATAAAAACTATTTCTATGCTATAGAACGTAAAACAAACATGAATAAACCATGAAAATAAAATAAAAACAGGGAATCAATGACTGGAATTTGATATCACCTTTAAAACATAGATTTAACCCATTAAAAAGAGGAAATCATATATTTTATTGGTTAATAATGTAAAGAATCATATTAAAATCAATTCTAATGGATTAAAATCCCTGTAAATCATCCAAAACAGGGTTAGATCACCTTATTGGATCGTTCTTGCTGATTCTTGATGGTTCTTGAGGTTGAACCATGGTTGGATCTTCATAAGGAGGGGTGTCCAAGCCTAGATCTAGGTTTAAATCATGAAAAACACTAAATAAAATATTAAAAATTGAAGAAATTATTTACCTTGGAGTTGCAGCAATGGAGGAAGGCTGGAGAGGAGAGAGAAGCTCCAAGAATCCAATAGGAGGTGGCTGGAAAATTTGTCCCCCCTATAGCCCCTTTTTATAGAAAATTTTTAGGTTTTTAAAAAAATGGAAATTTTGGAAATTTTGGACTCTAAAGGGGGGGCGATTTTGGGGTGTAGTTACCATCCTACCCCTAGCCTAAATTATCCTATTTAATACCTAATCAACCCCTAGACTCTCCTAAAAAATCCCCAAATGTAATGCCACTTGGCATTTTCTACATTTGGCTTTTTAAAACACCTTTAAAAACCTTTAAAAACACTAGTTTTAAAAACTAACTTTCAAAAATGAGTTTTTCAAAATGGTTTTGACTCTTCTAGACCTCTAACACTAACCAAGACATCAACTAACCCTAGTCCAGCCCTCACTGACTCGAATATGGCACCACCCCGAGTGGGCCCTACTTGATTTTTTCAAAAAAAAAAACGATTTTAAAACTTGAAATTGAAGGAGTTTTCAAAAGGATTTTCAAAAGTAATCTTAAAATTAGGATTTTTGAAATAGAATAGGGTTCTAACTGAATTAGAATTCCTCTGGATATGGTGCCAACTGAGTGGGCCCACATCGAGTTTTGGAAATTTTGAAATAAACACTGAAAATGGCTTTGAAAAAATGGTTAAAATCGACATTTGAAATTCAAGATCTTTGAAAATAGGGTCTCAAGCGAACTGAAACTCCGATTTAGAGTCCTGAACTCTTAGGACTCTGAGATTTTAGATTTTAAAAGCCAAATGAAAGAATTTTCAAAAGATTTTATCAAGAAATGATGAAATAAGTCAGAAAACACAGTCAGGGTTAGACTCCTAACTCAACCGAACTCTAAAATAGAATCCTGAACTAACTGGACTATGTAAAATGACCTAAATTTTAAAAATAATCGAAAAAGACTGAAAATGGAAGTAAAACAGACTTAAAAACCAGACTCCTGACCGGATTAGGACTCTGAGACAGAGTCCTGATCGGACTGAAACTTTCAAAGATTTGAGAAATTTGATGAATAGAGGAATTCAGAAGCGACACCACCTCAATGGGTCTCATTTGTGAATTGAAATCGATTAAAATTTGAATTTGAAATGAATCCAGATTGTTTTATGAGGAAATATTTCGAAATATAAAGTCCTGGGGTTGGAAAATGACAGAGTATTGAATAAAAACCCAGGTTTTTAAATTGATTTTGAAATAAAACTTTAAAATTCAAATCTGGATTGAATGTTTTGAAATAGGAGTGTTGGATCTCGAAAATGAGATGCAATAACATGCAATGCTATGCAATGACATGCAATGCTATGCAGAATACATGCAATGACATGCAATGATCTGTAATGACACTAGATGAGGGTGAAAATTTGGGGTGTTTACAGATGCCCCTCTTTGCTGCTAAGCCGGTTGAAAGCCGAGCTTAGTGGCAAAGAAAACACACCAAATTTGGATTATAAAAATGCCCTAGTTAGATGAATCTGACTGGGTATGAAAGAATTAGTTCAAGTGATGATGATAGATATGAAATGAAGAATAAGGAGAAAATTTTACTTCGAAAAGAAGTGAGATTCAAGTTTTGCCCTTAACCTGGATGGGACAGAAAATACCTTGTGTAGAAACGAAGCTCAGGTTTGACCCTTAACCTGACCGGGAAATGAAATACCTCATCAAAGTGAAGCTCAGGTTTATACCCTTAACCTGATTGGGCAGAAAATGGAATACCTCGTCAAAGGAGGCTCAGGTTTATACCCTTAACCTGATTGGGCAGAAAATGAAATACCTCATCATAGGAGGCCCAGGTTTATACCCTTAACCTGATCGGGCAGAAAATGAAATACCTCATCAAAGGAGGCCCAGGTTTATACCCTTAACCTGATCGGGCGGAAAATGAAATACCTCATCAAAGGAGGCTCAGGTTTATACCCTTAACCTGATTGGGTGGAAAATGAAATACCTCATCAAAAGAGGCTCAGGTTTATACCCTTATCCTGATCGGGCAGAAAATGAAATACCTCATCAAAGGAGACTCAGGTTTATACCCTTATCCTGATCGGGCAGAAAATGAAATACCTCATCAAAGGAGGCTCGGGTTTATACCCTTATCCTGATCAGGCAGAAAATGAAATACCTCATCAAATGAGGCTCAGGATTATACCCTTAACCTGATTGGGCAGAAAATGAAATACCTCATTAAATGAGGCTCAGGTTTATACCCTTAACCTGATTGGGCAGAAAATGAAATACCTCATCAAAGGAGGCTCAGGTTTATACCCTTATCCTGATCGGGCCGAAAATTGAATACCTCATCAAAGGAGGCTCAGGTTTGTACCCTTAACCTGATCGGGCAGAAAATGGAATACCTCATCAAAGGAGGCTCTGGTTTGTACCCTTATCCTGATTGGGCAGAAAATGGAATACCTCATCAAATGAGGCTCAGGTTTATACCCTTAACCTGATTGGGCAGAAAATGGAATACCTCATCAAATGAGGCTCAGGTTTATACCCTTAACCTGATTGGGCAGAAAATGGAATACCTCATCAAATGAGGCTCAGGTTTATACCCTTAACCTGATTGGGCAGAAAATGGAATACCTCATCAAAGGAGGCTCAGGTTTATACCCTTAACCTGATCGGGCAGAAAATGGACGGAATCCTCGAAAGAAGAGACTATGATGGAACCTTCGGATTTCCGCACAATGAGTCCGATAGGGGTTTTACAAAAGGAAGGAAATTGGGGTCCCTAAAGTTTGAAAAGGGATTGATTTTGGGCGCCTCATTGCTGACACTAATTAACTTTTGAAATTGCCTTTTGCTGAAATTGGTGGCTTAACCTCAAGCCGAAATTGGACTGTCTATGGTGGGACAGTGAGGACACAGGGAAGTGTGCGAATCTGAGAGCCCGTGCGCTCAGATTATACCAATAGAAGGGAAGGAATCTTGAAAACTCCCGTTATCAAGTCCTTAAAAGGGATAACAACTGATGTCAGGATGCACCAAAGATGAACCTCAAGCTCTCGTTTCATGCCAGGATAGCTAGAAAATATTGTCAAAATGTTGAAAATTGTTGTTGATTCAAAATAATTGAAAATGATGCACATTGTTTTGAAAGTATTCCCTCTTTTCTACCTGAAGTATTACCTCCGACTGGGTTTAACTCCGTAGAATCAAGATTCGAATTCAAATTGCTTGCGATTGACTTTCTTTCAAGGAAGCTATCAATTTCCTTGATATGGACGGAAAAGAAAGTATTCTTGATATTGCGAGAGCTATTGGTGAAAGAATATTGATAAAAGAATTTCACAAAATTAAAGAAGATTCTTGATAGATTCGGCAGTCTGATATCCTGGGATTCTTTTCTCATGATGATCTTTCTGCACTCTTTTTTTTTAGCAGATTGGAGCTCTCTTGGATTTTTCGGGAATTACATCATCCTTCATTTTGGAGATGTCCTGACTTTTCTCTCTTTTTTTCTTGGGAAGGGTACGTCACAAACTCCTTCATCTCAGAGATGTTCCGATCCTTCTTTTCTCTCAGGGATTATCTTGATAGTTATTGGCTCATTGGTTGAGAATCTCTTGATGATAGCTGGAATTAAATATCTTTTAGGGTTTGTCGGTAGGCTCATCACACTCGCCTTCATCTCGACGGTGATCTGAACTTTCCCTAGAAGGATCCGTCACAAACTCCGTCATCTTGGAGATGATCCAAATCTTCTTTGGCCCTGGGGGTCGACTCGCTTAATTCGCCTTCATCTTGACGACAATTGAGAGATCCCTTTTGCAGATATTTAATTGCAGCTTAGGTGATTGAGGAGATATGAAAATTGAGTGGATTTTTCTGTATCACCCAGGATATTTCGACTGCTTTATTTTTTCAAGAATGGTCTTTAAAAATGTGCCATTGACTGCGATCAATATCAATCACTTATGGCTTTGCAACAACATTGAGTTTTCTTTACTGCCCATATCGCGGATTTATTCTTCATCCTTTTGGTTGGCCAATAGAAAGATTTTGAACTTTGAATCCTTTTTCGCGAAAGCTTTGTCCTTTCGGAAGTAATACTGAGGGTATTCTGAGGTAATAATTTTGTGCAATAAAGATTTTTGAAATCAACAAATATTTAATGACAAATTGGCAAAACTTTCTTGAAATTCTTTTGTGAAAGCGAGCATTTGAAGCACAACGCAACACATCCATGACAAAAATTCTCTTCTCCTTTCCCCAAAGGAGAAGATTCAGAAATTAGAATTGGGAATTACTCCTCTCTTCCCTGAAGAGGAGGCGTTTGCAAAACGAACTTTCGAAGAGAAATTAAGCTTTCGTCAAAACTTCCTAACATTAGGCTTCTCTTATGGAAAGGGGGCCGGAATTGGTGAGGTTGGTAAATTGGTCATGAAGGAACGAGTTCATCACACTCTCCCTGAAAAGAGGGTCCTTCATGATGAAATGGCCTAGTCTGAAATTTTGGGGGCCACAAGGAAGGCAAGTCTCCGTTGAGTCTCTCCCTATAAAAAGGGTTCCTTGTGTGAAATTTGGAATTTTGTTTTGCAAACGGTTCACAAAGGCACGAGTCCCTTCAAACTCTCCCTGAAAAGGGGCTAAGTGAACGAATTGGATAGCATGCGAAAAGAGCGAGCTCCCTCGAACTCTCCCTATACAAAGGGTCTCTCGCAAGAGAAAATAATTGAAATTGGGTATTAGGTGACCCAAAAGGGTCAAATTTTGGAAATTGGAATTTTGAAATTTGATATTTGAAATTGGAAATTGGAAATTGGAAATTGGAAATTGGAAATTGGAAATTTGGAAATTGATAATTGGAAATTGAAAATTGCAAATTTGGAAATTGATAGTTGGAAATTGAAAATTGATTGACCCGAAGGTCGAAATTGTGAATTGGTTTACTGAGAATGACATGGGTTCTGTAGGGATTCGACCTACGAACTATCTATTCCATAGGGATTTAACCTAAGGATCATAGTTTAAGAAGGAATGATTCCAACTTGTGAGCTTTGAATAGACCAGGTGCTAAACTGGGTTTTTGAGGGAAGATTCGAATCAGAATTCAATTCTTCAAGGAAAACTAGATGAATTGGATTTTGAAAGAAAATTCAAGTCGGAACTTGGATTTTCTAGACCAACTCTGAAGGAAAAGAAAACTCGAGTCGGAACCTGAATCTTCAAAGGAAAACTAGGTCCATTATGGAAGGAAAAGAAATCCGAGTCGGAACTCGAATCCTGAAGGAAAGGTAGATCAATTTAGAAGGAGAAGAAATTCGAGTCGGAACCCGAATCCCAAAGGCAAACTGGATCAACTAGAAGGAAAGAAGATTCGAGTCGGAACTCGGATCCTAAAGGAAAACTAGACCGGTTGGCAGGAAAAGAAATTCGAGTCGGAACTCGAATTCCGAAGGAAAACTAGATCAACTAGAAAGAAAGAAGATTCGAGTCGGAACTCGAATCCCAAAGGAAAACTAAACCGGTCAGAAGAAAAAGAAATTCGAGTCGGAACTCAAATTCCTGAAGGAAAACTAGATCAATTAGAAGGAAAGGAAATTCGAGTCGGAACTCGAATCCCAAAGGAAAACTAGGTTAACCAAAAGGAAAGAGGATTCGAGTCGGAACTCGAATTCCACAGGAAAACTTAAACCGGTGTGGAAGGAAAGGAAATTCGAGTCGGAACTCGAATTCCGAAGGAAAACTAGGTTAACCAGAAGGAAAGAAGATTCGAGTCGGAACTCGAATCCTGAAGGAAAACTAAATTAGTGGACACTGAATTTTAAAGTGTAACAGTGCAAACACCGGATTTTGAAAATGTGCCAATACAAGCATTATGTTTTGAAAAATTACCAGTACAAATACCAGGTTTTGGAAGATTACCAGTACGAGTGCTGGATTTTGGAAGATTACCAGTACGAGCACTGGATTTTGAAAGATTACCAGTACGAGCACTGGATTTTTAAAGGATACCAGTTCGAGCACTGGACTTTAAAAGGCTACCAGTACGAGCACTGGATTTTGGAAGGATACTAGCATGAGCACTGGATTTAAAAAAAAGTACCCGCACGAACGCTGGGCTTTGAAAAAGTCTGACCAGTGAATACTGAATTTAGAGGGTTCAACCAGTAAAACAGATTCAGGAAGTTCGACCAGTGAAAACTAGATTCAGGAAGTTCGACCAGTGAAAACTGGATTTAAGAAGTTCGACCAGCGAAAACTGGATTCAAGAAGTTTGACCAGTAAAAACCGGATTTAGGAAGTTCGACCAGTAAAAACCGGATTTAGGAAGTTTGACCAGTGAAAACTGGATTCAAGAAGTTCGACCAGTAAAAATCGGATTTAGGAAGTTCGACCAGTAAAAACCGGATTTAGGAAGTTTGACCAATGAAAACTGGATTCAGGAAGTTCGATCAGTGAAAACTGGATTTAAGAAGTTCGACCAGCGAAAACTGGATTTAGGAAGTTCGACCAGTGAAAACTGGATTCTGGAAGTTCGACCAGTAAAAACCGGATTTAGGAAGTTCGACCAGTGAAAACCGGATTTAGGAAGTTCGACAAGTGAAAACCGGATTTAGGAAGTTCGACCAGTGAAAACCGGATTTAGGAAGTTCGACCAGTGAAAACCGGATTTAAGAAGTTCGACTAGTGAAAACTGGATTTAGAAAGTTCGCTTCACCGGAAGGTTGACCGGTAAAAATGGTTTTGATAAAAACTCGGCCCGCAGGACGAACTTGAAAAAGGTTGGTGTTTTAGAAAGCGCTTGATGATTGTAATGTGAGATTTTCAATCTTTTACCCTCACGCTGACCTAGACAAATGCCACGAGTCTCAGAATTCATCCCTTATCCTAAATGGGTATTGGATTGATGCAAGTTGATGTATGAAAAAATGCAAATGAATGCATGCAAATGCAAAATGATGTAAATGAGTACACATGTGTGCAAAATGAGAGATTTGCTTGTACCTGCCTGCATACAGGATGTTTTGAAGACAATTTTTTTAAAATAATGCCCCAGTGTAATGGGGGAGTAAGATATTGGATGAAAGGATAAATAATTGATATTTGAGGAATGTTTTCTGAAGATAACAGTGGAAAGATTAACGATGTGCTTCTTGATGAATTCGGGAGACACTCTGAAAGAGGTTACTCCTTGTAAAAAGACATTTTGTAAAGAAGGAGAAGTACAAAAGATGATGCCAAACTATGAGGAAGATTGATAATTTTATTGATGAAAGAGATGAGACCATGCCATCCATACAAAATGACGAAAGCAAAATGCAATAATGAAAGAGTGATGGTCTTGTCGCTCTTAAGGGGCTGATGAGCTGGTTGCTTTATCTTCTTCTTTGCCTTCCACAAGGATATTTTTATCGATATAGTCTTGAATAATATTCCTGCGAATGAAGCAGTACTCGGTATCATGCCCCATGGCCCGATGAAACTTGCAGAATTGATCTTTAAATCTTCCCCTAGTGATAGGAGGATCATCGACTCTTGGGAGCTTAATCATCTCTTTGGCCAACATATATTCAAGGATTTCTTCACGCGGTTGATCTAGGGGAGTAAAGTCACATTTAAAACTCCAGTTGTCGTGCTTCGACTTTTCTTGAGGTCTCGACCCTTGCTCAAAAGATCGCTGAGGTTGCTTATCATACTGGGGAATCGACTCACCTTTTTGCTAATTTTTGTTGGGGTTTGGTCCCCCTGGGCCAGAGCTGTGATCTTTCACATTTCCCTTACAATGGTTCTTGTTGTTGCTGGTAGAGTAGGTAAAATGGGTTTTCTTGTTAGATTCCTGCTGACTGCTGCTTTTGGTGAATATGAAACCTTCATAAGATCCATTTTCCATACTCAACTCAATCCATTCAGCTCGTTCTGTCAGTTCTATGAAGCTCTTCGATGAAGATGTAGAAATCAGTCCCCTCAGGGGTTGCGAGAAGTTGCTCAGGATCAAAGATAGTGCGTGTCCTTCTGCTATTGGCTCACGCATCTTATTGCAAGCGAATCTTCATCTGTGAATGAAGTCCCTGGCCTTCTCGTTTTCCTTCTGCCTCAGACTGCAGAGATGACTGAGAGTCGGGAGTGCTTCAACATTGAATAAAAAGCGCTCAATAAACAAATTGACCACTTTATCAAACTCTTTCAGCTCTATGGGATTAATATGCTCTGAATACCATTTTGCTGCAATACCCTCCAGACTGCGAGGGAAACAAAGAAATAAGGCTCGGTTATTCCTCCTGAACTTGGAACACTCTGCAAAGAAAAGGGCGAGGTGTGACTTTGGGTCACCCGAACCATCAAACTTAATGAATTTCTTGGGGAGGTTATCGAGATCATCATCCCCATCCAGTGCATCATAGAAGTCTTCACTTGTAAAGAGTCTTTTGCCCTTGTCACGAGCTTGAAGATCCTTAACCATCTTCATCACATCTTTCAGTTGTGACTGCGTAGGGTCGTCAACAGACTGATTCTTGGATTTGTAAGCCGACCCCTGGCCCTGAGTTGACCTTTTGAATTCATGTTTATTTTCACATTTCTTGTCAGCATCGTCAGCTGATTTTGACTCATCAGATATTTCCTCATGACGACTCTGCTTTTTGCTGATCTTCACATTCTTGACGGCATGACCCTTATCTTTCTATTTGGTCTGAATTTGCTCAGTACTGGCCTCAGCTTGCTCTGCCAGCATCTTGGTCATCATTTTTTTGAATATGACGTACATCTGGGGATCGATGCCATCATCCGCCTGCTGACCCTGACTCTGGATTGATCGAGGTGAGTCCATCTCTTCTTCTGAAGCTACTGAATACGCGATGCCTTCAACTGATGCAGTTTTCTTTCTGGATCTTGTATGAACCATCGGGTATCACAAATGTTCTCTTGGATGTTACTGGTGCTCTCTGCAGGGCAGAACTGATGGTTAGGCTTCTGAAGGAAATTTGGTTTGGAGGAAAATATTTGTTGACAATTTTGGTAGACAATTGAAATAATATCCCATTACTAGGGATTGAGTCGTCGCTGGAGTTATGACAATTGCGTTGCTATTCTTTGCAAAATAAACAACTGGAAATATGCCTTGTTACCTAGGTGAGGCCGTCAAACCGAGATGAACTGAAGATTAAAGGAACTTTATTGAAAATATGATTTTAATAATACACTTGACAGAGGGGAGGGGGACAGGCAATTTTTCACCACTCCGGATAATCAGAAGACACACGAGGGTCGGGAAAAATAGTAAGATTAACAAAGGAATCCCAGCCATGTCTGGCAGAATGGTATGCTCCGGACCATTGATCTGATGCGAGGTCGAATTCTGGCAGAACCCCTGCTAGTGGACGAATCTCTACGCGCTTCTGCCTCTGAGAGAACTGACTGACACACCGCTCTGGATGATAGTATGCGCAGAAGAATGAACCAAGTAGCTTGAACCGCTTGCCGTATGCATAAGTGTATCTAGGAGGTGATTTCTGACGATCAAAGTAGTCCCATACGACCTCTTCCTCCTGAAGATTATCGATCAAGAACCGATATCGAGTAACTGGCAAAAGCTTTTTTCCATTGTATCTGAATGAACTGGCTCGGACTGGCACATGCCGGAGGAACCAAAACTGCAAGGCATAGGTGCACCCTTCGACTAGGATCGACTCTCCGAGTGTGAAACGGGTCAACCCCCGGTATAGAAAGGCGAGTGCGGCCATGACTATTGAGAGGTGGCTGGTCTGTCGACTTCCCCATCTCCTCATAAGCTGAACTATTCTGATATCCATGTAATTCCATCCATCGGGAAAGAAAGCTAATCCCACCGTGCACAGAACCATCGCGTGCTGAATTCTCTCTCGAGTTGTTCTGGACAGCGAGCTGACTTCCACAAATGTCCCATACTGTCTATAGATTTCGAGCAGATCCACATATTCGTTTCCATCCTCTTCTATCAATGGTCAAGACTTGCGTCCTGTCATGCGAGCTAAGGCATCCTTAGGGTCCAGACCCTTAACATTAATCAGAAATTGTTTCTCCAATGGATCTCCAGGTTGACCGACTGGCTCGGGCAATCCCATAATCTTTGAAAATTCATCCATCAGTACTGTCATCTCGCCCCACGGGAACCAGAAGGTAGAAGTGCTCGGATTCCACCATTCTTCTAGTGCATGGATCAAGTTGTCGTTGACTGTCTGCTTTCCCACTGCGGACGCCAGTTCTAACCCACAAACGTCCAAGTGGTCCGGAAACATACGAGAGAAATTCTTGAACCATAAATAGTACCACCGGGGAAAGAAGGATCCGATGCTGAGGACTCGATGTTCAGGAAGACTTTGTCGCACCTCGTAGGAGATGTGACCCTCAGGGAAGACTGAATCAAGCTGACTGGATGCCATCGGACTGGAAGACATGAAAATTGGAATAAGACTTGGGAAAATACAGGAAATTTGAGAAAAATGCAGGCAGGATAAAAATAAAGCAGGAAATTCGAGATCCAGAAGAAAGGAAAGATGGGAAATCACCTGGAGTTTTGAAGGAAATTAAGGGAAATTTGGAAAATCGTCCAGGGTTTGATGAAATATGAAGAAATAAATGGAAAATGAAGTATTTGGAAAATCGTCCAAGGTTTAAAACATGGACAGTACAAGGACATGGATTGGGGAATTTTGAAAAATCGTCCAGTATTTTTAGAAAATATGGAAAATAAAAGGAAATGACTATAACATATTCAATCACATTCTGCACAAACAAGTATGCATATACAACATTCCCTAAAAGCTGACTCTAGATGCACAAATTTCAAATGGCTGTAGGACCTTAATCCTAACTCTAAGGCTCAGATCATCTGTATCCAATCCAGTTATGCTTATATACTCAAGCCAAGGCTCGATGTACGTGGCATAAAATCAATTCCTCCGGTTCTAGGTTCAAGTTTTCCAACATCCTTGAGCACCTGCCGATATACGTTGGACCATGGCCCTTGGTACGTGGCAGGGGGGTTTTCACCCAAATAGGTGGCCAAGTTGTGAGGTTTTGTCCCAAAGTATGGTTCTGGAAGAGAGCCCAGCAACGTGAAGACCGGGACAATATAGGTGGGGGTGGTTTTTTGAAAACATGAGCACATGCAGGCAAATAGAAGGCTCTAAGTCCTAAAGAGATAGATTTTTGAAATATTTGAAGAAGCAAGCATTGTTTTCATACAATTCCTAAATTGAGGAGTGTTGTATTAGACCTAAGTCTATGTGAGCATGAATAATTCTCCTCAATATGGTCCTACCAAACCATACCTAGTCTATATGCATTCCAAGTCAGCTGGGTTCAAGTCTAGGCTCCTAGGTTCACATGATAGCATAAATTAAAAGCTGACATTCCATGGAAATCGATTTTGACAACTTGAACTAAGTAGAGCATTAAATTGATCAGGCAAAGACAGGTCCCATCACGGTCGCCAAACATGTTATCATCGCATAATTTTACTTTTGCAAATCAAACTGACCTTTGAAAAGTTTTTGAAAATAACTCACCTCCGTTTTAAAATGCGGGAAAATTCCGTAGAATGGGACTCGCCTGTCGGTACGAGGTTCAACCGTTCCTGCCACCTTTAACAGGGGTAATTGAACCAAGGATCAATCTTATGCTCTACTCTATTCAACTTGTCTAAATCATATTCTAATTTCTAAATGCACATAGAATTAGGCATGTGCTATGAATTTTCAGAAAATGCACATTTGAAAACATGATGTTTGCTTTGAATAACTGAAACACTTAGAATAGATATCACATGGAAAATCGTGAATTGGGATTTGAAATGTACTTCTGAGAAAAGTAAAAATCGGTTTTTGAAGAAATCCTGAGATTTTGTGAAAATTGATTTTGAAAAATGTGAAATAACATTGAAAAAATCGATTTCTTTGAATTCAAACTTTGAAATTGAAAATATAACTTAGAAAAATCGAATTTGGAACTTGGGAAATACTTGAAATATCATTGGCAAATCCATATTTTGAGAAAATCGATTTTGAATAAGACTTAGGAAATTTTGAAGAATTTGATTCCTTTGACTTGGAATTTGAATTGGAATTGGAATTGGCATTGGCAAATGCATGCAATGAATGAATATGGATTTGAGGAATTGAGAAATACTTTTTGTATCTCTGAGAAATGCAGTGTATTTTGAAGTTAGCCTAAGAGTGTAGGCTGAATGTGGCTAATGTGAAGATCATAAATCTGGGTATCATTCATATTCTGACTATGGCCATAAATACAAATTCCACCAAGTTTATGAACTTCATAGAAGCTAGTGCATGTTCCATTCGTGTAGACCATGGTGAATTTGTAAAAATATGCATGAATCATCATCCATCACACATTAACATTATTTAAAAAAAAATAAACTATATGCAATGCAACCTAAGCTAAGCAGGAAATGTAAATTTTTATTCCAAAGTTTAATTACAAGTTACATCACTATTGAAATTTAAATACATGAAAAATAAAGTCTTCAATGTACCTGTAAAACTAGAAAACTTTGTTAATGAAAATATGTTGGCTTTTCTAGATTTATCCAACAATATCAGGAAATTGTTGGATTTTGCTAGATATAAGCCTTTTCCATGATTCCCTTAAATCAAAATTGATAAAATATGAAATAAAATGAAAAAATATGAAAATGGAATTTGAAATTTCGAAATTGGGGTCAAAATGACCAAAATACCCCTAATAACAAGACTATGGCCTTGAAATTAGGGTTTTTAGAAAGATATTTGGTAAAATGCAAGTTTTGAAATTCAAATGCAAATAAACTAGGCTAAAATATGATATGACATACTTAAACACATGAAAATTAAGGTTAGGGATTTCGAAATTTAGGTCAAATGACCAAATTGCCCCTGATAGCAAGACTATGGCCTTGAAATCAGGGTTTTTAGAAATAGATTTTGGTAAAAACTTAGGTTTTATGCACTAAATGAAATCAAATGAGCACAAAATTAAACCTAAAGCATCCTAATATGATTATGAACATGATTAAACCCTAAAAATATATGCTTATGCACGAAAATCCAACAATATCACAAAAACTGTGATTTTAGCAGTGTTTTTGGATCTTTCAGGAACCCGGTTTTGCAATTTGCTTAATTCAGCCATCAAATGGATTCTAAAATCCATAAAAATTGGTACCTGCACTTGTTATAACCCAAAAATTGGACTTATAAAAATAATTTTTTTGACATTAAATTAATCCGAAAATTGCATTAAACCCTAAAATATGCTATTTTTGACCTAATTCACCAACCAGTCGCAATCCAAGACCTGAACCAGGGGTCAAATCTCCATGGAAATTTATAAAATTTTACAGAGACTAACTAAGAAGAAAAACAGAGATTTCCCAATTTACAGATTGGAAAAATCATCTCCGGTTAGGGAGAAACCATTCCGGCAATCTGAGCTAAAATATATCACTCTTAACAGGGATTAAAACAGCTATTCCAGATTGAAAATACAGACATAAATAGCAATCCTAAACAAAAATCTCTTAAATTTTAGTGGTGAATATTAGACAGAAAAATAACAGTACTCACTTTTTACAGATCATGAATCGGATCTGTGGTTTGGGATTTATGACTAACACAAGTCTGATTAGGGTTTTGGTAAACCCTAACGAGTTTTAAATTTAAAAACAGATTATCTAAAATGGGAAAAATACTAAAAAGTGATAAAAAAATCCTAAAATTTCACAGCCGACAGATCTACTCAATGTGAATCCATAGCACTTTACAGATTTAAAATCAGATATAAGATGATAGAAATATCATTACAGCAAGTTACCTTCTTGATTTTAACCATGATTTTAAAGCTTTAAAAACCTGATTTGATGTCTGATTTGTTTGACAGGGTTCCCAAGATCCAAAACCTCTGATTTTTCTACAGTAACTCAATAACTCATTCATGCATCACTTATAAAAAAATCAGAAATAAACAATGAGAACTTCAATCCGAAATAACATTATCTTTATTGTTCTAAACCTAAAACACACAGAAATTTAAGAAACTTGAAAAACCATGCATTAACTAATGTAAATAAATAAAATAAACCATAAAACAGTAAATAAAAACTATTTCTATGCTATAGAACGTAAAACAAACATGAATAAACCATGAAAATAAAATAAAAACAGGGAATCAATGACTGGAATTTGATATCACCTTTAAAACATAGATTTAACCCATTAAAAAGGGGAAATCATATATTTTATTGGTTAATAATGTAAAGAATCATATTAAAATCAATTCTAATGGATTAAAATCCCTGTAAATCATCCAAAACAGGGTTAGATCACCTTATTGGATCGTTCATGCTGATTCTTGATGGTTCTTGAGGTTGAACCATGGTTGGATCTTCATAAGGAGGGGTGTCCAAGCCTAGATCTAGGTTTAAATCATGAAAAACACTAAATAAAATATTAAAAATTGAAGAAATTATTTACCTTGGAGTTGCAGCAATGGAGGAAGGCTGGAGAGGAGAGAGAAGCTCCAAGAATCCAATAGGAGGTGGCTGGAAAATTTGTCCCCCCTATAGCCCCTTTTTATAGAAAATTTTTAGGTTTTTAAAAAAATGGAAATTTTGGAAATTTTGGACTCTAAAGGGGGGCCGATTTTGGGGTGTAGTTACCATCCTACCCCTAGCCTAAATTATCCTATTTAATACCTAATTAACCCCTAGACTCTCCTAAAAAATCCCCAAATGTAATGCCACTTGGCATTTTCTACATTTGGCTTTTTAAAACACCTTTAAAAACCTTTAAAAACACTAGTTTTAAAAACTAACTTTCAAAAATGAGTTTTTCAAAATGGTTTTGACTCTTCTAAACCTCTAACACTAACCAAGACATCAACTAACCCTAGTCTAGCCCTGACTGACTCGAATATGGCACCACCCCGAGTGGGCCCTACTTGAGTTTTTCAAAAAAAAAAAACGATTTTAAAACTTGAAATTGAAGGAGTTTTCAAAAGGATTTTCAAAAGTATTCTTAAAATTAGGATTTTTGAAATAGCATAGGGTTCTAACTGAATTAGAATTCCTCTGGATATGGTGCCAACTGAGTGGGCCCACATCGAGTTTTGGAAATTTTGAAATAAACACTGAAAATGGCTTTGAAAAAATGGTTAAAATCAACATTTGAAATTCAAGATCTTTGAAAATAGGGTCTCAAGCGAACTGGAACTCCGAGTTAGAGTCGTGAACTCTTAGGACTCTGAGATTTTAGATTTTAAAAGCCAAATGAAAGAATTTTTAAAAAATTTTATCAAGAAATGATGAAATAAGTCAGAAAACACAGTCAGGGTTAGACTACTAACTCAACCGAACTCTAAAATAGAATCCTGAACTAACTGAACTATGTAAAATGACCTAAATTTTGAAAATAATCGAAAAAGACTGAAAATGGAAGTAAAACAGACTTAAAAACCAGACTCCTGACCGGATTAGGACTCTAAGACAGAGTCCTGATCGGACTGAAACTTTCAAAGATTTGAGAAATTTGATGAATAGAGGAATTCAGAAGCGACACCACCTCAATGGGTCTCATCTGTGAATTGAAATCGATTAAAATTTGAATTTGAAATGAATCCAGATTGTTTTCTGAGGAAATATTTCGAAATATAAAGTCCTGGGGTTGGAAAATGACAGAGTATTGAATAAAAACCCAGGTTTTTAAATTGATTTTGAAATAAAGCTTTAAAATTCAAATCTGGATTGAATGTTTTGAAATAGGAGTGCTGGATCTTGAAAATGAGATGCAATGACATGCAATGCTATGCAGAATACATGCAATGACATGCAATGATTTGTAATGACACTAGATGAGGGTGAAAATTTGGGGTGTTTACAGTATGTTACTGGATCCAAACAAGCAAGAATAAAAATTTATACACATATAAATTAAATATGTTGGATTCTGGGTATACCTGAAAATGGTATATGTTACTGGTTTCCCAGGGCTCTGGGTACACCTGAAAGATAGTGTATGTTACTGGACCCATGGTCTACCTTGGAGAGGGTAGGTGGTACAAGCTTCGTGGACATTCTTGTTCTTGTGAGAGCTAGGCGTCTCACCCGGTCCCCAGTCCACGAAGTTAGGGGACCAGGACTACTAGTATGTCCTAGGTGGTAGATCCAAGTCTTATGCAGAAGTACAGGGTGCATCCTAATTTTTGTTCTAGCCACTGGGGAGTTCTCTCTCGGTCACTGACCGTCCCCTTTGGATATCCGTACGGCTAGTCATACGAGTTATTAAATAATAGACCCCCGTATGGTCTCGGTCCGCTACGAGGTCTATGCTTGTGCGTACCCACAGGGTAAGAGTAAGATAAGCATTAAATAATTTAAGTTGACTAGAAACTTATCTCTGAAGAATTACATTCTGTTGAGTTGACTTTAGTAAAACTTGTGGAATCTACATCTTGTATTAATGTGGATAAATATACCTCTAGTTCAGTCATCCTTTGCACTGTATCATGAATTAGAAAGCATAATCATCTTCTTAGAATGTTATAAACTTTCATGCTAGTTATATCTGCAGTACTTGCACATATTGGTACACAGGTCACTGAGCACCACATATAAATATAATGCTTCTTACGCAGACAGGGGAGTCTGACCCTTCTGCTTTAAATGTTTTTCAGGTAGCAACTAATTGGAGCATCGGGGTGTCGTTTTGGATAAAGCCAAGAGATCTCATTTATTCAGTATTTTATGTTTGAACTCTGATTAGTAGATTTACAATTCTGTTATGGGATGTAATTAATGACATTAATGTTTCAATTAATGAATGGTATGTTTAGTACTTCTCTGTTTTACCCTGTAATGCGCCCGACTTGTATTTTACGCACTTCTGCTATTTCAAAAAAAAAAAAAAATTTACTCCAAAATTTTTACTATAAAAAGTTGGGGCGTTACAGCTTTGGTATCAGAGCAGGACTGAATAATTTAAGATCTTGGCTCTTCCAGCGACCGCGATGACTCTGTAAGCATGTAGAAAAGTTGTTTTGTAATGTAGAAACAAGAAACATATGAGTGTGTACGATTAATTCACAAAATCATAACTCAGGTTATAATGAATTTTATTTGCTCAAATAGATGGCGTGGGCAAATCGTTGCAACAATATTATGGAAACTCTACATAACCTGGCCGAAGTAGTAGGCCAGCAAGCTACGACAATGCAACAGATGGGCGACAATCTACAACATATGGCCCATGAGAAGAGTACAAACGGTGGGACTATGTCCTACAAGAAATTCATGGACATGGATCCTCCTGCTTTCTCCGGAAAGACGGATCCTGAAGCTGCTGAGAGTTGGATCCGGGAGATTGAACGTATCTTTCGTGTACTGGAGGTGCCCGAGGAGCGTCGGGTGGACTTTGGGACTTATCGTCTCAAGGATCATGCTGAAAAGTGGTGGGAAACCACCAGGGCGGTCAAGTTCCAGGATGGTCCTGTATCTTGGACGGAGTTCGTAGAGGTTTTTAACGCTGCCTACTTTCCGAAGTACGAGAGGGCAAAGAAGATGCAGGAGTTCTTGGACCTACAGCAGGGTGAGATGTCCCTCGCCGAGTACATCACTAAGTTTCACAGTTTGGAACGATATTGTCCAAACATGTATATATCGGATAAGGATCGAGCAATGAAATTTGCTCGAGGCTTGAAGGCGGGTTTGGGGAACCGTTTGTACACTAGAGGGCCCAAGAATCTCGATGAGGCTATCCAGGTAAAAGATCATTTCTTTTCATGTTATAAGTTGCATCAAAGTTTACAAGGTACCGTTAACCCTTAGATTGTAATGGATTGTTCCTGTCTGTCTCGGACATATAGGTGGCGACTCTTCTTGATGACGACTGGAAGGAGGGACAAAAGTCGCAAAAGAACAAAATCGGGGTTCAGAAACCCGAGTTCAAGAAGAGGTTTGGTGGAAAACGTTTCAACCATCAAACCAAGAAACCAAGGCATGATGGAGGCACCAGACCTAAGCCAGGACAAAATCAAAGGTGTCAGAAGTGCAACCGTTTTCTCCCTGGACAACAATGTCCCCGTGAGACAGGAGGGTGTCTCTACTGTGGAAAAATGGGGCATTATATCAAGGAGTGTCGGAAGAAGCAAGCTGATGATGCACGGCGCGGCACTGGAGGACAGCAGCCTCAACAACACCGTGCCCCACCACCACAACCTCAGGCGGCCCCACAACGCATGACAGGACATGTGTATGCTACTACAGCTGACCAACTGGAGAAGGGGGACCTTGTGCAAGGTACCGTACTTGTTTCGGGTCAAGCTGCTCTTGTCTTATTTGACTGTGGAGCTTCTCATTCCTTCATTTCATTATATTTTGCAAAACAACTTAGAATCCCCACAGAATCATTAAATCAAGAACTAGTAGTGTATAACCCTATAGGATTCAATGAAGTTTGTGTGAACTATATGCCAGAAGTGGAAGTTATTTTAGGAGAACACAATTTACCTGCCAACCTAATCATACTTGATATGACCGAATACGATGTCATACTGGGTATGGATTGGCTCTTTGAACACTATGCTAGAGTCCTCTGTAGAGAAGAAAAAGTAATTCTGTCTCGACCGGATATGCCGGAAGTGGAATTCCGATTAGCAAGGCATGGAATCAAGAAAAGGGTTATTTCGACCCTCAAAGCCCAAAAGTATCTCCATCGGGGAGATACGGCTTTCCTGGTTAGTATGATCGGAGGTGAAACAAAACTAACTCGGCTAGAGGATTTGGAAATTGCCCGCAATTTTGCCGATGTATTCCCAAAAGAACTTCCTGGACTTCCTCCTCAGCGGGAAGTCGAGTTTGGGATTGAACTAATGCTGGGTACAAAGCCAATATCAAGAGCACCTTATCGGATGGCACCAGCAGAGTTGGAAGAACTAAAGAAGCATTTGCAAGAGCTGATGAAGCGTGGTTTTGTACGACCGAGTACGTCTCCATGGGGAGCACCGGTCCTGTTCGTGAAAAAGAAGGACGGGTCTATGAGACTATGCATAGACTATAGAATGCTGAACCAAGCAACTGTGAAGAACAAATATCCTCTACCCCGTATCGAGGACCTATTTGATCAATTGAAAAGAGCAAAAGTCTTTTCTAAGATTGATTTGAGGTCAGGTTATCACCAGTTGAGAATAAAAAATGAAGATATCCCAAAGTCAGCATTTAGAACCAGATATGGGCATTTTGAGTTTGTGGTAATGCCATTTGGACTCACTAATGCCCCAGCGGCATTTATAGACCTGATGAATCGGGTATTCAGGCCATACTTAGACTCCATTGTCATCATCTTCATTGATGACATACTGATATACTCGAAAAATGTGGAGGAACACAAAGAACATCAGAAAATAGTTTTAGAAACCCTCCGGACACATCAGTTATACGCAAAGTTCTCGAAATGCGAATTCTGGCTTGAAGAAGTCATGTTCCTTAGACATGTGATCTCGAAAGATGGAGTTTCAGTAGATCCTGCCAAAGTTGAAGCTGTGATGATTTGGTCACAACCAAAGAATGTCAGCGAAATCCGAAGCTTCCTAGGATTAGCTGGCTACTATAGGCGATTCATCCAAGACTTCTCCCGAATTGCTATGCCAATGACAATGCTTCTACGAAAAGGGGTAAAGTTTGAATGGAATGATAAAAGTGAAGAAAGTTTTCAAACCCTTAAAGCTAAGCTTACCACAGCTCCGGTGTTAGCCTTACCGTCTGGGAGCGGAGGATTCGTGGTGTACACGGATGCTTCTGGTACTGGATTGGGGTGTGTATTGATGCAGCACGACAAGGTCATTGCCTAGGCATCACGACAACTGAAGATTCATGAGAGGAATTACCCCACGCACGACCTGGAGTTGGCAGCGGTGGTTTTTGCTTTAAAGGTTTGGAGACATTATCTATATGGAGAGCAGTTCGAAGTCTTCACTGATCACAAGAGCTTGAAGTATCTATTTTCTCAGAAGGAACTTAATATGCGACAAAGAAGGTGGCTCGAGTTCATCAAGGACTACGAATTTACAATCTCGTACCATCCAGAGAAAGCAAATGTTGTTGCTGATGCCCTTAGTCGTAAGGCTGGGGGAAATCTTTCTAGCTTGGTAAATCTTGGATGGAAGATGATTTCTGAGTTCACAGAATGAAGACCTTTCTCCGATGATCAAGGCGTACTTAGGTTGTCTTGTCTGACTGTACGATCAAAACTTCGAGAGCGGATCATGATTAAGCAAAAAGAAGACTCGCAGTACGGGAAGATGGAGGCATTGGCGTTGCAAGAAGACACTGTTTTTCAGCGTAAAGAGGATGGAAGTATATGGTTTAAAGATCGATTATGGGTACCGAGTGATCCAGAGACCAGAGAAGAGTTATTGGCAGAGGCACATAAGAGCAAGTATACCATTCACCCGGGCAGTACCAAGATGTTCAAAGATCTTCAATACTGGTACTGGTGGAATGGTATGAAGCGCGATGTTGCAAGGTAACCAATTCACGAGAAAAATTTATGTGTTCTAATTAGGTTGTTCTTTCTATGATATAAGATCGGGATTATGCTAATTCTTGCTATCATTCTAGATACGCCGCAAAGTCCTTGACATGTCAACAAATCAAAATCGAGCATCAAAGGCCAGGAGGAACGATGCAGCTGATGGAAATTCCTCAATGGAAATGGGAACATATCACGATGGATTTTGTGATGGGGTTACCGCGAACCCGAAAGAACCATGACTCTATTTGGGTAGTGGTTGACCGACTCACTAAGTCAGCATATTTCCTACCGATGAGATAGAATCAGTCACTTGAGAGCTTGACCGACCTGTATATCCAGGAGATAGTACGACTACATGGGGTGCCTGTCTCGATCATATCTGATAGAGACCCTCGGTTTACCTCACGACTGTGGGGGCAGTTACAAAAGGCATTGGGAACTAAGTTGAAGTTCAGCACTGCCTTTCATCCACAAACCGATGGACAGTCAGAAAGGACCATACAGACACTGGAGGACATGCTACGTGCCTGTATGTTGGATTGAAAAGGCGAATGGGATGCTCACGTGGTACTAGCAGAGTTCGCCTACAATAATAGCTACCATGCAAGTATTGGCATGGCGCCCTTCGAAGCACTGTATGGGCGGCCTTGTAGGTCACCAGTATATTGGGATGAAGTTGGCGAAAGAACAGTTGAGTCACCAATGGTACTTCAACATTACACTGAACAAATACAGAAGATACGAGATCGACTTAGAGCAGCACAGAGTCGATAGAAAAGCTATGCGGATCAGCGACGCAGAGAGCTTAGCTTTGAAGTGGGAGATGCAGTGTTTGTCAAGGTATCGCCGACCAAGAGCGCTTTCAGATTCGGAAAGAAGGGAAAGTTGAGTCCTAGATATGTCGGACCTTTCCCAATATTAGAGCAGATCGGTGAAACGGCTTATCGAGTTGAGCTACCATCTCAACTTGCCAAGATTCATAATGTATTTCACGTATCGATGTTGAGAAAATACATTCAAGATCCATCACACGTGATTCAGTTTGAGGACATCAGTGTGCAAGAAGATCTGACCGTAGAAGAGAGACCGGTCAAAATCGTAGATCGCAGTGAGCGGGTGATGCGAAACAAGATCATATCACTAGTCAAAGTGAGATGGAGACATCATGGCTTAGAAGAATGCACGTGAGAACCGGAAGCAGCAATGAAGGACAAGTACCCTCAATTGTTTGATTGATATGTATTACGAATTTCGCGGACGAAATTTCTTTTTAGAGGGGAAGGATGTAAAACCCGTGAAATTTATGAAATTCTAAATGAATAAAAGGGATCCGTTATGTGAAATAGTAAGATTTTAAGTTAGACAGTACAATTTTTATGACTTGTGGTTTCTAGAATGAAACCGATAACAAACTCTCACAAGTGGTTTTGGATCCAGATCTTGGCGAGATCCGATGATCCGACCCAGTTCACGAGTCCAAGTAAGAAAACCCGATGCTTTCGGGATGATAGCGTGAGATCCGAAGCACATTTAAAGTAAGCAAGTGCAAGTTTAAAACCAACGGGTGAAAAATCCACTTGAAAATGGAAGAAATCCATCAAGGAAAAATGTCCCAATATGACATAAAAAGAATATTTTCGCAAAAGTAAACAATAAGTGTTGAAGTGGAGTTATGGTAGGACGCACAGGGTTGTAGAGTTGCAACCTCAATTCAAAACCCCCTGTGCACAAATTATTTTTTTCACAAGAAAGTGATGTTTTCTACCTTGGTAAAAAGGGTAAAAACGTGGGATTATGTTAAGCCTAAATTTTTGGCTTTTCCATCTAGCTCTACCAAGGATTGAGGAGAATCCCAGGTGACATGGAAGAGGGGTACCCATAAAGCAAATAGTGAGGGAAGTTAGAGGAAATCATGCCAAAGACAGGAGGGGGCATTGTTGGAAATAGACATCACCCACCAAAAACGTAATATTTGGGTGAAGTTTTAATGCCTTGAAAATTTGGTAACTCCCCCCTAAATAGGGGAGTTAAATGAGAGATTTTTGGTAAGGAGTTACATTAGACGTCTCTCTCTCTCTCTCTCTCTCTCTCTCTCTCTCTCTCTCTCTCTCTCTCTCTCTCTCTCTCTCTCTCACGGTGGTGGTCGACCTCCATTGTTGGACTGTGTGGACCTCCCTTGCTGAACGCGTGAATATCCATTATCGACGTGGGGTGCCGCTCTAACGAAGAGAAGGGGTTGCAACCTTGCCGTCGTGAGACTCCAAAGAGGTAAGGAGCATTGCTATTTGTATGTAAGTTGTTGATGCCTTGTTGCACATCTATGTTGCAATATCATGGAGTTTACGCGACAAGCACCACCTGTATATAGGAATGTTTAGGGCCTCGAGACCGAGGTGGCATGAGCGGAAACACCTACTCGCCAATAGGTTAATATGTAGTGGTTCAGCCAATGGTTCTCACCCTTGGCCAACGTTGGGGCACTGTGGTGTTCTTTGTAAGGGCATTTTGTTCCTATGTGTGTGCCTGGTGATATGTAGTACTCATATCAAAACCTACAGTTCGAATCTATGTAGGAAAATGCATATATTTTTGGTGTGGGTGTTAGCCATGACGGATTCAAGATCGAAACAAAAATAAAGTAGGCAAATGGCGTGGAACCTTAAGTATCTTGGATTATTGTTCATGAAATTATTGTTTGGTTGTATTTTCTTGTTCAATACACCTTTCATACCTTATAGATTGAATGGTTTTAATCAGGTCTGAAGTTATGTATACGTGATTGCTATTTCACATCATGGTAAAATAAAGATATATCATTCCTATTGGGTAATTCGATTGGATTCGATGTTTTTGAGTGTGGAATGCACTCATATTTATAGTTGAAAGATTCCATACATTGAGGATGAAAGGGGTGGCAAGACAGTCCATTTAGAATGATCAAAATGTTTGAAAAATAAAAAGATACACCCTTTTAAAAGTTACAGAAAAATGGCAAAATTAGTCGACTGAGACAATAGTTAGTCGACTGATAATATGTTCAGTCGACTGATAAAACCTTCAGTCGACTACTGCTAAAATTTCCAAGAAACAGACATTCTGTTCAGTCGACTGATGCTAAAATTTTTCCAGAAAACAGATATTCTGATCAGTCGACTGATAAAACCTTCAGTCGACTGATGCTAAAATTTTTCCAGAAAACAGATATTCTGATCAGTCGACTGATGCTAAAATTTTCAGAAAATTGATATTCTGTTCAGTCGACTGATAAACCCTTCAGTCGACTGCTGCTAAATTTTTCCAGAAAACGGACATTCTGTCCGGTCGACTGATAAAAACTTTCAGTCGACTAATTTTATGATCAGTCGACTGATAAACCCTTCAGTCGACTGCTGCTAAATTTTTCCAGAAAACGGACATTCTGTCCGGTCGACTGATAAAACTTTTGGTCGACTAATTTTATGATCAGTCGACTGATAAACCCTTCAGTCGACTGCTGCTAAACTTTTCCAGAAAATAGACATTCTGTCCGGTCGACTGATAAATTCTTCGGTCAACTAATTTTTCAAAAAAATAACGTTTTGCTTAGAAGATTTGAAGCCAAAAAGGTTGGTCGACCGGTGAGCCTATTGGTCGACTAATAAACATGAAAAATTGAGTAAAGAGTTTTCTAAAATGATTTTCGTGAAGGGTTCTTTTAGAAAAGTTTTTTTAAAGACTTTTTAGGTGAAATGCAATTGAAATATCTATGAAGGAAATAATTTTGATGGTAAACTAAATATGTGATTCACATATGGACTTTAGGATTATGTCCAATACATGGAACACACATGATAAAGTTGGATAATGCCATGTTGCGGCATAACCAGTGGGGGTACGAAACGTACACTAGAGCTCATAAACAAAACTGAAAATGCCGAATGTTTGAGTACTTGACACAAAGTTGAACCAGAATTATGAGAAATTGTGGTTGGTGCCTTTGAGGCATTCGATGGGTAATGTGCATATACTAAGATCAACCTGAGTATGAGTTGGGGTCTTGAAAATCCCCTGTGGTGCAATGACTTGCACATAAGAAAAAAAAAAAATATGCACACATAACCTAAATGTGAGATTCTGGGTATACTTGAAAGATGGTATATGTTTCTGGTTTCCCAGGGTTCTGGGTACATCTGAAAGAAGATGTATGTTACTGGATCCAAACAAGCAAGAATGAAAATTTATACACATATAAATTAAATATGTTGGATTCTGGGTATACCTGAAAATGGTATATGTTACTGGTTTCCCAGGGCTCTGGGTACACCTGAAAGATGGTGTATGTTACTGGACCCATGGTCTACCTTGGAGGAGGTAGGTGGTACAAGCTTCGTGGACATTCTTGTTCTTGTGAGAGCTAGGCGTCTCACCCGGTCCCCAGTCCACGAAGTTAGGGGACCAGGACTACCAGTATGTCCTAGGTGGTAGATCCAAGTCTTCTGCAGAAGTACAGGGTGCATCCTAATTTTTGTTCTAGCCACTGGGGAGTTCTCTCTCGGTCACTGACCGTCCCCTTTGGATATCCGTATGGCTAGTCAT
Organism: Nuphar pumila; assembly: GCF_984573655.1. Lineage (NCBI taxonomy): Eukaryota > Viridiplantae > Streptophyta > Magnoliopsida > Nymphaeales > Nymphaeaceae > Nuphar > Nuphar pumila. The sequence goes on along the minus strand of NC_143262.1, from coordinate 50,482,253 downwards.
ACGGGTTATTAAATAATAGACCCCCGTATGGTCTCGGTCCGCTACGAGGTCTATGCCTGTGCGTACCCACAGGGTAAGAGTAAGATAAGCATTAAATAATTTAAGTTGACTAGAAACTTATCTCTGAAGAATTACATTCTGTTGAGTTGACTTTAGTAAAACTTGTGGAATCTACATCTTGTATTAATGTGGATAAATATACCTCTAGTTCAGTCATCCTTTGCACTGTATCATGAATTAGAAAGCATAATCATCTTCTTAGAATGTTATAAACTTTCATGCTAGTTATATCTGCAGTACTTGCACATATTGGTACACAGGTCACTGAGCACCACATATAAATATAATGCTTCTTACGCAGACAGGGGAGTCTGACCCTTCTGCTTTAAATGTTTTTCAGGTAGCAACTAATTGGAGCATCGGGGTGTCGTTTTGGATAAAGCCAAGAGATCTCATTTATTCAGTATTTTATGTTTGAACTCTGATTAGTAGATTTACAATTCTGTTATGGGATGTAATTAATGACATTAATGTTTCAATTAATGAATGGTATGTTTAGTACTTCTCTGTTTTACCCTGTAATGCGCCCGACTTGTATTTTACGCACTTCCGCTATTTCAAAAAAAAAAAAAATTTACTCCAAAATTTTTACTATAAAAAGTTGGGGCGTTACACTTATATTCACACAAGATATGATAACATCATCAAGTCATATACATCAGGACATAATATAATGAGATTTCTGTATGTATTACTTGAGGAATTATCAAAGGAATTTCAATAACTTTGTATCTTGACTAACTAATTTTGGTAAAGTCACAGACTTCAGCATAGTAAATATTGAATTTCAATATCAGCAGGAAAGTCTTACCTTACAGATCATGGCCTTTTAAATTTTAAGACAAATGCACTTGCTCCTGAACAAAGGGAAGCTAATGATTCTTAATTAACAGGCAAGAAGAGTATTTACGCAGCAAAGTAACATCATTAAGAGAGATTCCCAATAACCTCGACAGCAAACATTCATACTGTGACAACATAATGAAATGGCTATACATAGATGGGGCTGTTATGTTGGTGGTGTATTGCAGAACTACATAATACAATGAAAACATAGAGATCAGAGCAATTTCAATACTAATCACTTCAAAATCATCAGGATCGGATGACCATTTTAGTGTAAATCTGAGCAGGGGTAGAACACCCATTCTAATCCGTCCTTATAGAAAATTGAATTTGCTTTCATGGCAAAATCGAATCCGTCCTTACAATATCTCCCATTTCCATGGTATATCAAACAGAAACACTCTGATAGAGCAACTATTTCATGGTAACAATTTCAGGACAAACCTAGCTTTTAAAAATGGAATTCAGCAGGACCAAAAAACTTCAAAATGAAACAGAAATTCACTGTGGACCTCAATTCCAGCAATTGCAGATAGGGTTTATTAAGTGTGATGAGTGTAAATGTGAAAAATGACTATTCACAACTGAATCCTCAGCGTGAAATCCCTCAGATCGCAAGGCTTACTGACATAGTTGACGCAGGTCTGAACAAGAGAAATCAGAAAACAACAATTCTTGTCAAAAATCATAATTAAAGCTATAAATAATGAATGTCACAGGGCATCAAAACCAGATCACATCTTGGAACTTAGATACAAGATAAATGACAAAATGAATATACACCAATTGTAACGAAATTGGATATAGGGAAGGATTTCACTACTATGTCTAATTTTCCTACAATAAGATGTATATGGGTAAATTTTAGGGAAATCTCTATGCATGCCATCACAAGAGACGCCATGACGAAAGAAGAAAAAAGAAAAATTATACATAACCTGTACGAGTTTGGGGATTTTAGTAGAAGAGGAAGGGCCACCAAAATCAACACATTGCCAACAACAAACCAAATAGCAAAGAAGCAGTCCAATGCCATTTTAAAGTAGTTAATGAGAACAGAAATCCTTACGTTTTGTGAAGTCATGTTTTGATCACTCTGTAATTTTTTTTTTACCGATTTGATGATCTCCTTTAGGAACCTGGGAGATCATCATGGCAGTGTAAGCAACTGGTCCTGAAGAAAGACTGTATCCACATGAACCAACGTATGGCTGAGCCGATTCTTGTTAAGGGCTCAAAGTTTCTGTCTATCAAGATTTCAGAGAAAGCCAGACAGTCAGAACATAAGGCTCGCTTTGCGATAGAATCCTCCACTAATTGCTGAAACACATCAATCCCATAGTATTGCAAATCTTTACTGCTCTTTTGTAAAAGAGTGAGGATAAGTAAAATGGCATCCTCATGCGGAGATAAATCAAATTTCCCATCAACAAGCATGTCAAGTCTGATACTCGACTGCCACTGACCAAAGTCAAAAGCAAACGCTGCAGTGTTTGGCAACTAACTCCAACAAGTACTCTGATGGATGAGATTTTGGTAATGCTCTAGGAGGCGCAGGTATCATGTGAGAAAAACCAAATCAAAGCAAATGTATCTAATGCCAATTTGTATTCACCGTGATGCCATCAGTGATGGTACCCAAATCCGACGACATGACCAAATCAAAATATACTAATGGATTGATACACTTTTACAAACCAACTGATACTGATGATGCCATTGAATTAAAGCAGAGAAAAAGTTATATAAAGACAGAAGGCAAATGGCAAATCATGCAAAAGGCCCATAAAAACTAAAGGGGTGCGTAAGTAAATCGGAATTAAGGTACCTACAGGTAGTCTATAGTCCACAAGAAAGCCAAAGGGAAAAGGCAGGAATTCCAAATACGAACAAAGGACCCAACATCGCAATGCGAACCGGTTAATAAGTATGGAAATTAAAATCAAATGTAAAAGAGAAGTGAAAATAAAGAAAGGAAGCTGAAATTAAGCAGGATACAACTGAAATGCAATATAAACGATACAACAAAAGACAAGAGAGACAAAACACACACACACAAAAAAATGGAAAATTATGTCGGAATGAGACATTCTGATTGATATAGCACAGATTGGATCGATTCTGCTATATGTAGGCCGATCATGCTTCCAGTGCATCATGGTATAAAAGTGAATGCTAAGGCAAAGGAGAGAAAATGAAATCCGCAAAGAAAATGTCGTAGATAACTCTTTACAGAGAAAAAGGGGGGTACTTACCGTAGTATCTTAATTCAAGCAAAGGAGGTACCCCCCTCCTGTAGTCTATATTTGCAAGAGTCTGGATCGATTCCTTCAAAAGAGGGAAGAGGCTTTGTTGCAGGGATGTAGCTTGTATTCCTAGATACAAGCTCCTTCAATCGGACGAATAAAAAAGAAAATGAGACGAAGAAGAAGGAGAGGAGTAGAAGTTGATGAAGGATGATTGTTGAAGGAAACAGAGGTGCGGGGGTGAAGAAGTGGGGGTTTCGGGTTCCCATGTGTGGTTCCTTTTAAAGATGGAGGAGAAGGGTCTGGAAGGGTGGAGGTTATAGATCGACGGCTGAGGTGAGATGATTGAAGGTTTTGACGATGGAGGATTGAGAGGGGAAAGTCGACAAAGGGTTTTGGAGGATTCGTGAATGGAAGCCGAGAAGGGGAGAAAGGTGAGAGTGAAGAAAGAATGGAGGAGCGGCTGAGGGTTTCGGCTTCTTCCTTACGAAGGAAAACCCTAAAAGAGGGTTTTTGCGGAGGAGTCCTTCTAATTTTAAATATTTTTCAAAGAGGGGGCTCCTGAGGTTTTTCAAAAATCGTTTGTTTTTCTCGTGGTTTTTCCAATCTTTTTGGATTTTATGTTATTTTTCAATTTTTTTTGTACTTTTAGAATAAGATCCTAAAGTTTTACAAGAAATCAAGGGTTAAAAGTATTTTTTTTTGTGTTTTTGCAAAAATATTTACAAAAGGGAATTTTTCTGAGGAGTTAAAAGCTATTTTGAGAAAATTTCTTCATAAATGGGTTTGAATCCAGATTTCGAGGAAATATGGATTTAAAACACTGGGTTCAGACCCGGAGTTGAATTTGAATATATCAATGTGGAATTTAATTCAAAAAATTTGAAGAATGATCAAAATTTAGCTTTGGTTTTCTCATAAAATGAAACCAAGGGCAAAAAGGTCATTTTTACAAATTTTCGAAAAATTTGGGGTGTTCACAGATGCCCCTTTTTGCTACTAAGCCGGTTGAAAGTCAATCTTAGTGGCAAAGATAACACTCTAAATTTTGAAAATGCCCCAGTCAGCAGATCTGAACTGGGTGTGGAAGAATTTATTTGGGAAACATGGCTTCTCAAGCTTTAAAACCTTATCCTGAATGGTTTTGGGGAGACGAAATCCTCGTAGATGGTGTGATCAAATGATAGAAATGAGGAAATCATGATGGGACTTTGGGTGAAAATCCCAAAATGGTGGGAAATGAGAATTTTGATCAGGTCTCATGGATGAGACAAGATACTCTTTTTGGAATGATTCATGTTTAGCCCTTAACCTGGATGGGACAAGGATATATCAAAATGAACTGAATAAGGAAAGGATTATGTGAAGACCTTGATGGGACATTTTGGAGAATGTCTCGTGTAATGAAGCTCAAGTGGAATCCTATCCTGGATGGATATACAAAGCATGGATTCCTTGATGGGAAGAGCCATGATGGGACTGGGAGAAATCATCTCGTTAAAACGAGGAATTTTGTAGGAACAAGACTCACGTTTAATCCAAACCTGCAAGGAAGATACCTCGCGAAGCGAGGTTCCGGGTTAACTTTTAACCTAGATAGGAAATCTACCATTCGGATTTCTCAAATGGAGAAACCATAATGGGACCTTCGAAATTTGGACGAACAAATCCGAAAGGGGTTTGCGAAAGGAGGAAAATATAAGGTTCCTTAAAGCTTGGAAAAAGGAATGATTTTGGGCGTCTCATTTGCTGAGACTGAAATAGCTTTTTGAAATCAATGACCTCTCGCAGAAAATTCAGGTTTTGACCCTTAACCTGAGTGGGAACACCATACGGAATCCTTGACTGAAGAAACCGCGATGGGACAGGAAGAGATACTTCGACTGGATGAGGCAACTCTTTTGGAAGATATAAACAACGCTAGGTTGCATCGAAATGAATATTGAATGTTTATTTTATTCTTGGAATAGCTAGAAAATTTTGCCAATAAGATAAAATTATAGCTGATTCAAATGCTTGGAAATGTGCACGTATGTGCAAAGATATTCCCTCTTTTACCTAGAGTATTTCCTCCAATGAGGTTAACTCCTCAGTTCTAAGAGTCAGATTCAAAATTTTAGCGCTGATGATTTTCTTCAAGGAAGCTATCCATTTCCCTGATATGAGAAGAGAAGAAATATTCTTAATTTCATAAAAGCAGGAAATAAAGAGATATTGATAAAAGAATTTTGCATGAGAAAAGATGACTTCTAGCAATTTCGGGAGTTTGATATCTGGGTGTTTTCCCACGATGATCTTTTGCACTCTTTTTGAGTCACTGAACTTTCTCGGTTTTTTTCACATCATCCTTCATTTGGATGGGTCCTGACTTTTCTCTCTTCTTTTGTTTCAGGGAAGGGTACGTCACAAACTCCTTCATCTTGGAGATGTTTCGATCCTTCTTTTATCTCAGGGATCCTATTGATGATATTGGCTCAAAAGGGGTTTTAGATAGCAGAAATCAAATATCTTTTAGGGTTTGTCGGTAGGTTCATCACACTCGCCTTCATCTCGACGGTGATCTGAACTTTCCCTAGAAGAATCCATCACAAACTCTGTCATCTTGGAGATGTTTCCAATCTTCTTTGGCCTTGGGGGTCTACTCGCTTAATTCGCCTTCATCTTGACGACAATTGAAAGATCCCTTTTGCGGATATTTGATTGCAACTTTTAAATAAATGAGAAGATATGGGTTGAGTGGATTCTTTTTATAGCTCAAGATATTTCCACTACCTGATTGCCAGAAAGTTATTTTAAAACACACGCCATAGCTAAGATCAATATCAATTTGCTTCTGGCTTTTCAACATCATTGAACATTTCTTTCATTGATCATATCGAGGACATTTCTTACATCCTTTTGGTTGATCAACAAGAAAAGATTTGAATTTTACCTCTTTTTCGCAAAAAGTTTCACCTTTTGGAAAGAAATAGTAGAGGTAATCTGAGGAAATTCTTTTTGTGTAGTCAGACTTTTAGAATCAACTAATGCTTTTAGCAAATTGGCAAAGTTTTCACGAATTTCTTGTGAAATAATCACTCAATATAGATTTTGATGAGACATTTGGTTGTAATTTAAAGAAATGGTGTAAGAAATCAGACTTTAGAAAACTGAACTGATGAAATACATTAGGTTTTGGAAATCCCAACCAGTTTATGAGAAACTGGATTTTTGATAATCCCGACCAGTGAAAACACTGGATTTCAAATCCCGACCAGTGAAAAATACTGGATTTCAAATCCCGACCAGTTATGACAACTGGATTTCAAATCCCGACCAGTTATGAAAACTGGATTTCAAATCCCGACTAGTGAAAAATACTGGATTTCAAATCCCGACCAGTGAAAAATACTAGATTTCAAATCCCGACCAGTTATGAAAACTGAATTTCAAATCCCGACCAGTTATGAAAACTGGATTTCAAATCCCGACCAATGAAAAATACTGGATTTCAAATCCCGACCAGTGAAAAATATTGGATTTCAAATCTCGACCAGTTATGACAACTGGATTTCAAATCCTGACCAGTTATGAAAACTGGATTTCAAATCCCGACCAGTTATGAAAACTGGATTTCAAATCCCGACCAGTGAAAACTACTGGATTTCAAATCCCGACCAGTGAAAAATACTGGATTTCAAATCCCGACCAGTTATGAAAAGTGGATTTCAAATCTCGACCAGTTATGAAAACTGGATTTCAAATCCCGACCAGTGAAAAATACTTGATTTCAAATCCCGACCAGTGAAAAATACTGGATTTCAAATCCCGACCAGTTATGAAAACTGGATTTCAAATCTCGACCAGTTATGAAAACTGGATTTCAAATCCCGACCAGTTATGACAACTAGATTTCAAATCCCGACCAGTTATAAAAACTGGATTTCAAATCCCGACCAGTTATGAAAACTGGATTTCAAATCCCGACCAGTGAAAAATACTGGATTTCAAATCCCGACCAGTGAACAAATATTGGATTTCAAATCCCGACCAGTTATGAAAACTGGATTTCAAATCCCGACCAGTTATGAAAACTGGATTTCAAATCCCGACCAGTGAAAAATACTGGATTTCAAATCCCGACCAGTGAAAAATACTGGATTTCAAATGCCGACTAGTTATGAAAACTGGATTTTAAATCCCGACCAGTTATGAAAACTGAATTTCAAATCCCGACCAGTGAAAAATACTAGATTTCAAATCCCGACCAGTGAAAAATACTAGATTTCAAATCCCGACCAGTTATGACAACTGGATTTCAAATCTCGACCAGTTATGAAAACTGGATTTCAAATCCCGACCAGTTATGAAAACTGGATTTCAAATCCCGACCAGTGAAAAATACTGGATTTCAAATCCCGACCAATTATGACAACTGGATTTCGAAAATGAAGGATTTAATCTTGATGGTTTGAAAGTGATTGAATTTGGGAGATTATAACCCGAGGGTTTAAGGAAATGAAGAGATTTTAAAGATATTGCAACTAAAGGTTGGGAAACTGATAGAATTTGAAAGGTTAAAGAACTTGAAGGTTTGGGAATGATAGAATTGAGGAGTCGCACCCTAAGGGTTTGATCTTTTTTGGAATACACGACCAGCGGGAGTTGGATCTTTTGGAATACAGGACCAACGAGATGCTGGATCCTTTGGAAATACATGACCAGCGAGATGCTGGATCCTTTGAAAATACATGACCAACGGGATGCTGGATCCTTTGGAAATACATGACCAACTGGTGTTGGATCTTTTTGGAAATATATGACCAGCGAGATGCTGGATCTTTTGGAAATACATGACAAACAAGTGTTGGATCCTTTTGGAAGTACATGACTAGCGAGATGCTAGATCCTTTAGAAATACATGACCAACGAGTGTTGAATCTTTTGAAATACCTGACCAGCAAAAGCTGGAACGTTTGAAATACCAGACCAACAAGAAGCTGGAACGTTTGAAATATATGACCAACGGAAGTTGGATCTTTTGGAAATACATGACCAACTGGTGTTGGATCTTTTTGGAAATACATCAGATCTTGAATTTTGTAAAAAAGAAAGAATTTGATCAGAACACTGAATTTCAGAAGGTCACCGATGCGAGGACCGAATTTTCTAAATGAGCTCAACATATGATTGAAAATTTTGAGAAATAAGATGAGCTAGGAAAGTAAAATTTTGATGAGAGATTCTGAATTCAATGGACCGTCACATCCTAACTGCGTGTGGTCTGTTTTCAGGATCTATCTTCTTATCCTGAACTGGGAAGGAAAGAAATACCTCGTTATCAGGAGGCATCAGGTTTATCCCTTAACCTAAAGGGGAAGAAGAACTTTCAAAGAGATTAAACCTGAATTTTTTGAATTTTGAAATGGACTAGCCGGAAGGCTGGAATTTGGAAGAGGGTCCCGCCTGGCAGTTTGGGGTTTCTTTGAAAAAGAAGAGAGTCCAAGTTGGGACTCGAATCTTCAGACAATAAAAGATAAAGAGAAACCCGAGTTCTGAAAACTTAAATTTCTAAAAAAACAATTGTTTTCCAATGCGAGGATTGGATTTAGAAGGAAGTCCTGGTCGAAACTCAGAACTTCGAACGAAAAATAGTAGAAGAAAAACCCGAGTTTGAAACTTGGTTTTCTAAAGAAATGATGGATTTCCAATGCGAGGATTGGATTCAAAAGGAAGTCCTGGTCGGAACTCAGAACTTTGGACGAAAAATAGTAGAAGAAAAACCCGAGCTGGAACTCAGATTTCTAAATAAATGATTGATTTTCCAATGCGAGGATTGGATTCAGAAGGAAGTCCTGGTCGGAACTCAGAACTTTGAACAAAAAGATAATAGAGGAAAAACCCGAGCTGGAACTCGGATATCTAAAGAAACGATGGATTTCCAATGCGAGGATTGGATTCAGAAGAAAGTCCTAGTCGGAACTCAGAACTTCAAACGAAAAGATAATAGAGGAAAAACCCGAGCTGAAACTCGGATATCTAAAGAAACGATGGATTTCCAATGCGAGGATTGGATTCAGAAGGAAGTCCTGGTCGGAACTCAGAACTTCGAACAAAAGATATAGAGGGAGAAGCCTGAGTAGAAACTCGGGTTTTTGACAGAAAGTTTTTAATCAAAAGATTGAGTTTTGAAAATTTGCCAGTGCGAGGACCGGACCTGGGATTGAGAATGACCATTTTAGAGGACTAAATTTATTTGCATATGATCTGATTGCCCCTTTATCTTAACTGGGGAGGAAATAAAATCTGAGAAGGAACTGACGAGAAGAGATAGAAATTGTTGAAAGATTTGACAAAAGGGAAGAATCAAGGAAATTTTATGGAAAGAATTCTCACAGGTAGCATTGTTGCTCCTATGAGGGGTTTCAGGATTATCCCTTATCCTGAATGGGAAAGGAATAAAATCTAGGCAAAAGTTGATGAAAAAGCTTTGATAAAGATTTGGAAGAATTAAAATTTAATTAAGAAATAAGATTGATAAAATTGGATGAAGAAAAAGATTTAGCAGAGATTAATGAAGCTTTAAAAGAGAAAGACATTCAGGACTATCCCTTCTCCTGAAGAAAGAAGGACCTCGTAGGATGAGGTTTCAGGTTTATCCCTTAACCTGAAGGGGGGGGGGGGGGGGGGAAGGACAAAGAAGGAAGAAGAAATACCTCATGGGAAAAGAGGCATCAGGTTTATCCCTTAACCTGAAAGGGTATTCTTTGAAAATAAGAATCAAGGAGAATTAATAAAATGGATGAATAATAATAAAAATGAATAAAAATTGATAAAACTGATAAAGATGGATAAACAAAAGGTTAATAAAATTTGAGAAAAAGAGTTTGATCCTACCCGCATGTGGGATCTTTAAAATGAGAGAAGAAGATGAGAAAATTATTTTTGAAAAGGAGGATGAACCACGAGAGCTAATCTTTGAAAGGGGATCATTCATGAGAGATCATCATGAGGGTTAATTTTTTGAAGCAATGATTTGAAAATCAATTTGTAGAAAATATGATCAACATGAGGGTTGATATTTGAATGCAATGATTCAAAATCGATTTTTTTAAAAAATATGATCAACGCAAGGGTTGATCTTTGAATGCAATGATTTGAAATCAATTTTTAGAAAACATAATCAACACCAAGATTGATCTTTGAATGCAATGATTTGAAATCAATTTTTTAGAAAACATAATCAACACCAGGATTGATCTTTGAATGCAATGATTTGAAATCAACATTTTTTTTTTTTTAGAAAACACCAGGATTGATCTCTGAATGCAATGATTTGAAATCAATTTTTTAGAAAACATAATCAACACCTAGGATTGATCTTTGAATGAAATGAAATCAAATTTTTGGAAAATGAGATCAACACAAGGGTTGATCTTTGAATGTAATGAAATCAATTTTTGAAAATGAGATCAACACAAGGGTTGATCTTTGAAATGCAATGATTCAATTTGTAGAAAAATATGATCAACACAAGGGTTGATCTTTGAAAAAGGTGGTAATAAAATATTTGAACTAAAATTTTCATGATTTTTGAAAGACCCTCATAGGTAATATCATTTCTCTCATGAATGATGTCAGGATTGTCCCGCATTTTGAAAAAGAAATTTAATGCCCCAATATAGTAAAAAAGAAGAAGAAAGTATTGAATTTCAAAGATATAAAGAAAATCGACACTTCATTGATAAGCAAAAAGTTTGATAACAGAACTGAATATTTACAAGTATGCTAAAAAAAGGTCACAAAGACTGGGCTAACTTGCCCCTACAAAGCGGTTGGCAAAAAGGGATGAAAGCGAGAAAAAAAAACTCTTGGTATTCTCAATTCTCTGATTGGTCTGGAAAAGGTTCGGTTGAAACCGCAGGCTGCTCTTCTCCTTCCTCTGGTACCAGAAGCTCTTTATCAATGTAATCCTCCACAAGGTTTTTTAGGACGAAGCAGCGCTCCATGTCATGCCCCCTTGCTCGATGAAACTTGCAGAAGCAATCTTTCCATTTTCCCATGATGACAGGAGGATCAACCTTTCTTGGGAGTTTGACCATGCCTCTTTCAAGCAGGTACTGAAGAACTTCTTCGATCGGCTGACCTAGAGGGGTAAGCTGACGATCATGACCCCAACCTTCATGTTTTGCTTTCTTCGGCTTGCTTGACTTCTGTGGAGTGCTGACCCCTACCTGGTAGCTGGACTGAGCTTGCATGTTTAGGAGATCTGGACGCCTTTCTTCTTCGATTTTGATAAAGAGATTCTTATCAAGGATATCTTGAACGATATTCTTGAAGATGAAGCAATGTTCAGTGTCGTGCCCTGTTACTCGATGGTATCTGCAGAACTTGTCTATATATTTTCCCATGACTGTGGAAGGGTTGGCGGCTTTTGGGAGCCTGAGTAATCCGCTAGACAACATGTATTCGAGGACTTTGTCGAGCGGTTCATTTAAAGGAGTGAAATCTCGATCCTTGCTCCAATCCTTACGCTTTGGTTCTTCTTGCTTCTTGCCTTTTTACTGAAGACTGCATTGAAGAGGTCTGTCATGGTTTTCACAATATTTCCCAATCTTGCTTTTATGCTCTCTCAAGTTGTTGCCCTGGTTGCCTTGACTGCTGCCCCTGCTGGCTTTAGCATTTCCTGCGCTGATATGGCTGCGTTCATTTATGGGGAAAGTGACAGGTGCCTTTCCGTCCGTGGGAGCTTTTCCGCAATTGGCTTCAGCTTGTTCAGACAAGATCTCAACCATCATCTTTTTGAATAATTGGTATATCGCGGGATCGATCTCACTTCTGCTGTCCTGAACTCCCTTTCTGACAGATTTTTGAGAACCCATTCCTTACTCTCTCTGCTTGTAATTTGGGATGTTAGAGCAGTGTAATCTTTGAGCTTTGCCTGAAGCAACTGATAGCGCTGATGCTCTCTGTGGAGCATAAATGGGGGTTTTTAGAAAAGATCTAGGAAGAAATTTTAATAAGGAGGAAATCATAATCTGAAAATGAAAACATCCCATTACGAGGGATCGGGTTGTCACCAAAATTTGTGACAACCGCATTGTTTTTCTGAAATAAGATAAACAAATAAGATATGAACAAAGATTAATTTTGAAAAGGACATCTCCTGACAAAAGATGTTTTATTGTAAATGAGGGTAAGGAATAGAATATAGAAAAGAATTTCAAAGTTTTAAAATTTTGAAGCATTGCAAGCAGGATCAAAAAAGAATTAGAAGAAATTAAGAGAAGAAAAAGGAGAATACACCTGGGTTTTAAAATAAGGAGGAAATTTTGAATAATATATACCCAGGGTTTTGGAAAATATAGGGAATATCATATAATCATAGATATACAAACAAGGATGCACAAACAACACTCCCTAGAGGCTGACTCTAAATGCAATATTTTGAAATGGCTTGTAGGACCTTAATTCTAACTCTAGGGTTCAGATCATCTGATTCCAATCAAGATACGCTGATATACTCAAGCCGAAGCTCGAAGTACGTGGCATAAAAATATTCCTCCGGTTCTAAGGTAATGGCTTCCCAACATCCTTGAGCACCTACCGATATACCTCGGACTATGGCCCTTAGGTACGTGGTAGGGGGGCGCAAACCCAAATAAATGGCCCAGTTGTGAGGCTCTCTCCCGAACTATGGTTCAGTGAGGCAACCCAGCAACGTGAAGACCGGGACAAAATTAGGTAGGGAGGTTTTCAAAATATGCTCAACATGCAAGAAATCAGATGTCTCTAATGCAAGTCCTAAAGAGATAGATTAAAATGAAGAGAAGCATACACTTGCATACATTGTTTTGCATTCAATCCCTAAAATTGAGGAGAGTTGTATTTCAGACCTAAGTCTAATGTGAGCATGGAATAATCTCCTCAATATGGTCCTACCAAACCATACTTAAATCCTATATGTAATGATGTCAGCTTAGGACAAAATCTAGGCTCCCTAAGGTTTGCATGGAAATATAGCTGACATTTTGAAGAATAAAAACTTAGATAATGTCAAAGCAAAAGAAAAGGCAAAAATTCAACCGGACGGAGAAGGTCCCATCACAGTTGCCAAAACTGTGATCATCGCAAAATTTTTCTGCTCGTAATACTCTCTTTCTTCCTTCTCTTTTTCCTTTCTAACCTCTTATTTTCCTCCTTTTTGAAGGGAGAAAGATAAAAGACAGAAAGAAAGAGAGAAGAGAAAAGAAGAGAAAAGAAGGAGAGAAACTCTTTTGCGGGTCTCACTTGACCTTAATTTTGAAAATTTTTGAAATAACTCACCTCCGTTTTTGAAATATTTGCGGGAAAAACTGGGAGACGGGATTCACTCATCGGTACGAGGTTCGATCGTTCCTGGCGCCTTTACCAGGGGTAATCGAACCAAGGGTCGAATTCATGCCTTTTGCTTTGCTAAGAAATTATCTAAGAATTATTCTAAGTCTAAATGCACAAAGAATCATGCTTGTGCAGAATGCAAAAATGTATGCTCTTTTTGAAAATGTTTTGAAGAGTTTCCAAGTGTTTCTGAGATGAATCTGATAAAGTGAAGAAATGATTTCTAACTTTAGAACTTAAGATTAAAGTTCTAAGTTTTTAGAATAATCGAGAGCTTGGGAAAATAAATCTGGATTTTGGAAAATGATTTTGAAGTTTTGAGGTATAAGAAGAAGAAAGGAATTTTCAAAGTCATAAATGGACTTTGAATCAAAATAAAAATGAAAAATGGAATTGAATCAGAAGGAAAGATAGAATTGGGAAATCTGAATAAAATTGAGAAATGGAATTGATTTAAAAGTTGGAATTTCAAGATGAAATCCGAATCCAAGATCTGGATTCTGAATAGAGCTCAAAGTTGAATTTTGAATTTAGGATCCAAAATGAGAACTTGATTTGAAATCTGGAATGAAATGGAATTGGTTTTAAGGATTGAAATTAAAGTGGAATTTGGATTTGGAATTTTGAATGGAATTGGATTCAAGATTTGGAATCCAAGATGGTATTTGGATCTGAAATCTGAGATCCGAGATAGGGTTGGACTCTGGATCCTAAGATGGAATTGGATCTGAAGTCTGAGATCCAAAGTAGAATTGGATTCTGGATCCTAGAATGGATTTGGATCTAAAGTCTGAGGTCCAAAGTAGAATTAGATTCTGGATCCTAGAATGGATTTTTGGATCTGTAATCTGAGATCCAAGGTGAATTGGGTTTTGGATCCTAAAGAATGGAATTGGATCTGAAGTCTAAGATCCAAAGTAGAATGGGGATCTAGATCCTAAATGGAATTTGGATCTGTAATCTGAGATCCAAAGGTGGATTTGAAGTTTGTTAAATTCATAAAATGAATTAAGAACTTCCAAGTTTAAATTGAACTTGGAAAATGAAATTTAGAATTTGAATCTTGAATATACAAATGAATTTCAAAGTCAAATTGGACTTGAATTTGGGGTTTGAATTTGAAATTTAAAAATGAATCAAGAATCTCAAAGTTAAATTGAATTTTGAGTTTGATTGGAGTTTTGAATATGAAATGATTTTGAAATTCCAAAGTTAAATTGGACTTTGAAATTGAGATAGATTTGGAATTTGAAATAGAATTTTGAAGAAGGGATATTCATAATCACTTGGGTTTTTGAAAGGGAATTTTGAAAATATAATGCAATTCTACCCTAAATGATGAATGAATTTGAATAAGTTTGAATTTGGATTTGAAAATCATATTTCATTCTTCAAATGAATTTAAATAAGATTAATGATATAATACACTCCTGACTATGGTCATTGAATGTATTATATAATATTCATATCTAAATTCAAATGAAGGATAAAATACCTTTTTGGTGCTTTTATAGAATTTAAAATGAAATTAACCCTCAATATACCTTGACTATGGCCATTGGTATATATTTTGAGTTAATTTTAAGTTAAATTCTGATAAAAGAAGAAAATATGATGAATTTTGAAAAATGGATCCAGTGTGGATCCAGTGTTATTTTGTAAAAGACAAAAATGCTAAGTTTTGTCCACACCCTAACTATGGCCATTGATGTGGATCATCAACTTAGTATCAATTACCTCTTACGAAATGGTGCACGTGTATTAACACCCCAAATTTTTCAAATCCAATTCGGATCCCTCTTTTTTGTAGATGCCAAACCCTTTTTGAATTCCTGATCATTCAGGAGTATATTTGAATCAATTCGTGATCTCGAGTTCATCTGCTATCCGAGATCCAACTTTATTTTTTAAGTTTTGATCTAATATCTAAGATCTGGTTCCAGGTTTGCTCCAATATCCAAATCTGATTTTTATTCAAAACCTCATATCTGGATCCTTTTTAAAATTCAATTTTGTCCTAATTTTAAAAATTAATTCTTAAATTTGAAATTCAAGTCCATTATTTTGCGAAAATCTTTTGAAAATACCCTGGATCCAATTCATAATCCAATTCCAAAATACCAAAACGGATCCAGATCCAGTTTCAAGATCCAATTTTATCTCCAATTCAAAAACAATTCTTGAATTTCAAACCCAAGATTCAATACTTTTGCAAAATTTCTTAAAATCCAATCTGGATCCGGTTTTAACTCAATTTGGATTCAAAATCAAATTGGATCTTTGATCCAATTGAAATCCGTTATTTTCAAAATCCTCCTTTTTTATATTTTTAAACCTATTAAAATCATAAAAAAAAATACATTTTGGAAAGTCGCTGCCTCAGCCCAAGACCCTCCAGAAAAATGGGAAGAAAAGGAGGAGGAAACAGAGGAAGAAAAACAGGAGGAAAGAAGGAGGAAAAGAAGCATAAAAGAAGGAAGAAAATGAGCAGAAAAGCTGCAGGAAAAGGAGGAAAAAGAAGAATAAGAAGAGAAAGGAAGGAAGAAGGAAAAGGGGGGACCGATTAAGCGATTTTAGGCATTCAGTGATTGGTGGTCATCTCTCTCTTTCTCTCCCTCCCTCTACCTTCTCACTTAGGAGTTTACGTAAGTTTGGAGAAGCTCCCACCCTTTCTTTCAGACCCCTTCAGCCAAGGTGAGTATTCATCCTGTATTCCCTTAAAATTTCTTGTTATAGCATGATTAATAGATTAGAATCTGAGTTTCCATCTTCCTATTTGCTGCATTTTTAACCTCTGTTTCATATATTTTGATTGAGCCAAAAGAATTAAAGTGATTCGATCTTTTTAGATCAAATCCTTCTTTCAAATGGGCTACAACAAGTTAGATTTGTGCCTCAGCCATTTTTGTTTTCTTTTAATGCATTTTTTGTCTTAATTTTTCATCATCCATACATGCATTCATGTTTTAAGGCATTAGATCTCATCTTTGAACATCTACGGATGTGCAGTTTGCTTTCAGCATGTTTAGTTGTTTTCTAGATTATACTTTGAATTCTGGTGTATTTTAGATATATCGATTTGTATGTAATAAGAGCTCATTTTAATCTGAATTTTTTACTGCAACTTCATACATATGTCTTCATGCTCTTCACCAAAAATCAGATCATTCTGAGTTTGTTTGACCCACTTAAAAAATTAAGATTCAGAACCTATTATTTTGGACCGTCACGATTTTTGCAGAATCAGGATCAACTTACGGAAGTGATTTCTCCCTAACCAGAGATGATCTTTTCAATTTGTAAAAAGGGTTGTTTTATAAATTGAATCTAGTTTGTCCATACCAAATTTCAGTGATTTCTATGGTGTTTTCATACAAGTTTTGGGCCAAAAACCTCAACCCTGTCACCCTGTGTCATTTTAACGGCCCAAATTTTGATCCATTTTGTCAGAATTTTATTTCCCTAACGGGAGATCATTTTTTGATTCTGTAAATTTGGTTCTCTTCGTTTACATGTCTAGTACATCCTTGTAAATTTTCCGAATTTTTCATGGTCATTTGCTATTTTAGTTTGATTAAATACCAGCACCCTGTATCCAGATTTTACACATGTTCTGATTTTGGCCCCCATATCATGACTACTGTAGCACCCCTTCAATAAATCGTCATTTGGTTGACAACTGTGAACACCCCAAATTTTCCAAAATTTTATAAAAATGACCCTTTTGCCCCTGACTCTATTTTTTGAGAAGATCGAAACGATTTCAAAGCTAAATTTCAATTATTCTTTAGATTTTCTGGATTAAAATTCACGTTGATATGTTCAAAATCAATTCCGGATCCGAATCCAGTGCCTTAAAACCATATTTCTTCAAAATCCGGATCAAAACTCATTTTTGAAGAAATTTTCTCAAAATAGCTTTAAAACTCTCAGAAAATTCTCTTTTGTAAATATTTTACAAAAACACAAAAAAGAAAAATTAGTTTTAAGTCTTTGATTTCTCATAAAATTTTAGAATCTTATTCTAAAAATACAAAAAAAAAATTGAAAAATAAAACAAAAACCAAAAAATGGAAAAATTTCAAGAAAAATGAATGAGTTTAAACTTTTAAAAATTGATTTTGCTCAAAAAATCATTTTTAAAACCATTTTTATGAATTTTTTTTTTTGTTAGGGGAGCCTTCTTTTGGAAAAACGAAAAATCTCACAAACAAAAGCTTAGAGAAAGCCCTCTCTCACCCTCCGAAACCCTAAATCCCTCCTCTATCGGCGAAACCTCTCTCCCTTTCAGCCTCCATTACCGATCACACGCCTTCCTCCTCCATCCATCTCCGAACCTTCATCCTCCACCTTTAATCTTCAACCGTCGGCCCTTCACGAACCTTCTTCTCCTCTTTAAGAAGAACTCGCAGGAGGCCCCATCGGGCATCCGTTATCACCCCTCCATGTTTCTTTTCTTCACGATCTTCCTCTTCTTCTTCTAATCTCCTTTTCCCCTTTTCGGTGGGCTGAAGCAAAAGGTCGTCGGGAACCTCCAGAAGTCCAGTGGAAGTGCGCACCATAAAGGATCGCTTCTCACCCCCCTTTCTCTCGATCTCCTTCTTCAAACCCCGAAAATTCCACAAACGAGAGGAACCAACAGGCTTCCTTTTCGATTCCACCGAAGGAGTACCAGCTCCCTCTTCCAGAACTCCTGCAGTCACAGGTAAGTAAGGGTCTTCTTCCCTTTTCATTCTGTAAAATCCCTCTTCCTCTGTTGCTTTTCCTTTTTTTCGACTTTTGGTTTTCTTTGATTTTCTCTTTCCTTTCTGATCTTCCATTTTCTTTATATACGTCTTCTTTTGGGTCTTCTTACGCACCATGGGTGAGGTCGAGTTGCTTGTGCAACTTCGATCCACCCTGTGCAACATCAATCGGAATGGCTCCCGTCCAACATAAATTTTTTTTTTGTCTTCTCTTTTAGGTTTCATTCATATTGGCATCTGATTTCTTACCTCATTTAGATGATCGATTTTTATTTCCCCTCTGATTTTAGATTTTCTGCTTTCTACTCTCTTCTTGATGGTTGATCTCCTATCCTACGTTGAGTATCTATGGATTTCGATTATCGGCTTGTGTTTTCCCCTTTTTTTTTTATGGCTCTTTACTAATATTAGTTAGCTTCTGTTTTCGTGCATCATGCATAACAAATGTTCATGCTTGATTTCTATTAGGAATTTTATCATGAATATGTCTTTATGCTTTGCGATAGCATAAATATATGCGTTGATTCAGCATTTGTCTCCTGTAACAATTTTTTTTATTATTAATGTATCGTATTATCTCTATATCTACGGAGTCCAAAGGCATCCCCTCCCATTACATTGTTATTCAACTAATCTCATCCGTGTTTTCTGTCCATGCACCGATTTTGGAAGTCACCAATGAGGGCAATGAGATACCGTGTTGACACTGCAGCCCATTTTTCCACCACTGTAGATTGATTATTGGAAGATGGATTATAAGTTTGGATTTGATATGACGGTAGGAGAACTCTGAAGAACAGGGCAGAAGCTCTTCCATCCATTGAGACTGGATGATAATAGCAGTGTCTGTGTTCTACTGCTATTTTAGTGGATCTTTTTTTTTTTTTGTAATTTTACAAGGCTGTTCCTGTTCCTTTCTCCAGGTTGCTTATGCTTTACTTGTCCCATACAGCTTGTTAGGTTTTCTGGGCAGCTATTCTTGTGTTAGAGACAGGGGTCACGATTACATGGGCCTACACTTATTTCTTTCAATAGCACACATGGAACAGTTCCTGGTGAAACTATGGTGCCAGCTAAAGACCATCCATTTGAAGAGAACTCAGATGCAGCCCTCAAAATCATATCGGTTGGGAGAATCTCCAGTGCTTAATCTTAAACATTTATCCACTTATTGAATATGCCGATGTTCATTAGAAATAAGTCTGATAATCAGCATTACTGAGGTATGTTTTGCATTTACCAGCAACTATCATTAGGTATCGCTGCTTCTGAGTTTTTATAATAAACCTTAATGTATATTACACTCGTGTTGTACATTTGAAGCCTTTCCTTACATATGAGTATGAGTTTACTGTGTTGCATCAAAGTCCAAAATTAGGATTCATTTTTTTTTTGATTGGGTATATACTGTGCAGGTGTAAATCTTATAATTGAAGGAGTTAGCTCTGGAGATCGAATATAGCTTGTAATAAGACAATATGTGTCTTAGCGGTCAGCATAGGTAAATAATGTTAAACCAGAGTTAGCAGGAGTTAACACTGTGTGAGTAACCAAATAGTGTGCCAGCAGCATGAGTTAGCATGTGAATTAAACATTGAATAAGTTAGCAGTCTGTCATTTAGGTCAAGCTTGTCAGATAATGAAAGGGGATAGTGGTGAAGGTCGAATGACATAAGCAGTTCGTGTGAATTGGTCTAATAATTAGCATGAGCAACTTATTTGGATCAGGAACATCATTTCAGGGTCGTCAAAGCTAGAATTTCCTCCATCCAGTTGTAGCAGTATGGGCCTGGCCCTGTTCGGTTGCAAACTAGAATTAAAACTGCTCCTTCCTTCTCATTCTCACAAATTTATGCTCACTGCATTTGCACGAATTCCCATAATTTGCTGTTGTATTTTTCACATTTCCTATAAATTAGTTTGATAATGTTATTATCTGTTTATTCACCATCACACACATAGTAGTCATCCCCAGTACCTGTGTATTTGTTTCATTTTTCATACACACGCATTTTTAGTATATGTCCTCATGCATGCATTCTCATGTCCCATCACCAGTCATCACTAGCACCATTGCACCCCTTTCTTCATCTACAGAAGCATCTCATGTGTGCTGTCTTCACAACAATATCTAGATCTCCCATCTGTAATACCAGTTTAGCATGCTGTGTAAAAAAAAAAAAAATGTTTGAGCTGGAATCATTTCCACTCATTATACAAGGCACCAATCTTGTAATTCAAACACCTAGTGACTCAAAAGGAGCTCACCATATGTTCCGATCAGAGTGTAAGTCATTTGGAAGTCTACATCTTGTGAGATATATATCTTTTTATACTAGTTGATCTTTATTAGGCACAACAGTCGTTGCATTATATGTTCGTTGAAATTTTACATTCAGTCCCCTATGTATATTCGCTGGCATCTTTGAGTTTTCATCCATTGTGATATCACTACAGTCATCAGCCTAATGTCATGGCTAATCGGTTGTTGTCAATGAAACTATTCTGTAAAAGATGATCTGCAATTTCAATAAGCATCACTCCTACCTAGAACCTCTGACTTGCCGATAGGACATCAAGTGTATGTGCCACACCTTGTGAATGACCTTGTCCCATAGGGCTCCTGAAGAATGCCTCTTAGGTTGATGGGATTTGGAACACTCTGCATTTTGGTAATTCCTACTGAAAGGAATCAGATCACAGGGCAGTTCAGCCACTTTATTTCTGAAGTAAATAGATACTAAAGCATAAAAATACATCAAAAGCAAGTCAGAAGCTAGGTCTAAAGCACAGTATGACAAGAAGCCTCTTTTCTGGGTCAGATCGTCAGTATCATAAAGCGATGATGAAGTAGAACTTCACAAAGAAGTTGGAAAAAAAGGAGAATTACCAGCATGAATTTTGCTCAAATATTTGCACATTTTCTTTTCTTCTTTCTCAGCACATCTGTGCACTTCCATGGCAGCACCTCATAACACTTGCATGTATTTCCAGTGCACAAAGGCACCATCATGTTTTACAATGTCACCACTCTCATCCACCTACATTGAATGTATACATGTATAAACCTATATATATATAAGTACGTACATAGGCATGTACACCGTTTTCTATCTTTCCATCTCAAATACCTTGACACGTGAGCATTTTCTTATCATTGGCATCTTTTGGAATCCATGTGATATATGTAACTTTGCTTTCATATTAACCCAGTTATTTTTGCAGGGGGATGTGTGGAAAAGATATCATTATTTGGGGTTGTGCATTTGATTTTATCTATTGTAATAGTAAGATTGTAATGAGAATTTACATTTCCTGCTTTATGTAGCATGGATGAGCATTGTAAACATTATAAATTGCTTGTTCTCATGCATTTTCCCTTTATTTCTTAAAATTCTCACAATGGCAAAACACGAATGGCACGTGCACCTCTTCGTAAGAGATAATAGATACTAAGTTGATGATCCACATCAATGGCCATAGTCAGGGTGTGGACAAAACTTAGCATTTTTATCTTTTACAAAATAACACTGGATCCACTTTCAAAATTGATCATATTTTTCTCAAAATATTTTCTTTCTTTTATCAGAATTTAACTTAGGATTAACTCAAATATATATCAATGGCCATAGTCAGGGTATATTGAGGGTTAATTTCATTTTAAATTCTATAAAAGCACAAAAAAATGTATTTTATTCCTCACTTGAATTCAAATGTGGTTATTGTATAATATATTCAATGACCATAGTCAAGGATATATTATATCTTCAACCCCATTCTTAATTCATTTTAAAGAATGGAATAGCTTTTCAAATATTCAATTTCAAATTCATTCATCATATAGGGTAGAATTGCATCATATTTTCAAAACTTCCTTTTCAAAATTCCAAGTGTTTCTTCTTCTTCATCAGATCTTATTCAAATACAATTCTATCTCATTTTTTTTCAAAATTCCAAGTTCAAAGTCCAATTTGACTTTGAAATTTCCAAATTCAATCTTTTTTATTCATTCCAAATTCAAAGCTTCAAATTCAAAGTCCAATTTGACTTTGAAAACTCCAAAATCACTTTATATTCAAACTTCAAATTTCCAACCCAATTCAAAACCCAATTTCAAAGTTCAATTTAACTTTGAAATTATCTTCTGATTTCAAAATTAAGTTCATCCCCTTATCTTCAATCAAAGTTTGGATTCAAATCTCAAGTTTAAATTTGGGTTTCTAAAACCCAGATCCGTCTTTAAAGGTCCTATTTGGACTTTTCATAAACCAAATCCAAAATCAAATCCTAATCTCAACTTGGATCCAGATTTCCAAGTATAAATTCCATTCCACTTTGGATTTCCCATCACCATTTAGGATCCGAAACCTTATTCCACTTTTTTTGATCTCCAATCACAGATCCAAAATTCATCCAGATCCTCATTCTACCATTGGATCTCAGATTCAGATCCAAATTCCAATTCTTAGGATCCAGAATCCAACTCTGCTTTGGATCTCAGATTCAGATCCAAATTCCAAAATTCTTAGGATCCAAATCCTTATCCCATTTTGGATCTCCCATCACAAATCCAAATTCCATCCAAATTCTTATTATACTTTTTGGATCTCCAATTATAGGTCCAAATTTCTTTTAGGATCCAGATCCTCATTCTATCATTGGATCTCAGATTCAGATCCAAATTCCAATTCTTAGGATCCAGAAACCAATTCTACATTGGATCTCAGACTTCAGATCCAAATCCATTCTAGGATCCAGAATCCAATACTACTTTGGGTCTCAGACTTCAGATCCAATTCCATCTTGGGATCCAGAGTCCAACCCTATCTTGGATCTCAGATTTCGGATCAAAATACCATCTTGGATTCCAAACCTTGGATCCAATTCCATTCAAAATTCCAAAATCCAAATTTCACTTTAATTCCAACTCTTAAAATCAATTCCATTTCATTCCAGATTTCAAACCAAGTTCTCATTTCAGATCCTAAATTCAAAGCTCAAACTTTGAACTCTATTCAGAATCCAGATCTTGGATTCGGATTACATCTTGAAATTCCAGCTTTAAATCAATTCCATTTCTCATTTTTTCCCAATTCTATCTTTCCTACTGATTCAATTCCATTTCTATTTCTGACTCAAAGTCCATTTTATGACTTAGAAAATTTCTTTCTTCTTCTTTTATCTCAAAAACTTCAAAAACCATCCCTTTCCAGATCTAGATTTATCTTCCCAAGCTCCTGATTATTCTAAAAAACTTAGAACTTTAATCTTAAGTTCTAAGTTAGAAAACATTTCTTCACTTTTTCGGATTCACTTGGGATTTCTTCAAAACATTTTCAAAAGGAGCATACATCTTTGCATTTGCACAAACATGATTCACTGTGCATTTTAGACGTAGGATAAAATACTTAGATAATTTCTTAGCAAAGCAAAAGGCACTAAATTCGACCCTTGGTTCGATTACCCCTGGTAAAGGCGCAAGGAACGGTCGAACCTCGTTCCGACGAGCGGATCCCGTCTCCCAGTTTTCCCGCAAATATTTCAAAAACGGAGGTGAGTTATTTCAAAAAATTTCAAAATTAAGGTCAAGTGAAAACCCGCAAAAGATTTCCTCTTCCCTTCTCTTCTTTCTTTTCTCTCCTCTCTTTCTTTTCCGTTCTTTTATCTTTTCTTCCTTCAAAAAGGAGGAAAATAAGAGGTTGGAAAGGAAAAGAGAAGGAAGAGAGAGAATATTACGAGAGGAAAATTTTGCGATGATCACAACAACATTTTTCAGTAAATCGTGGTTACAATTTTTGGGATCTCCAATAAGTCTCTACTACAATTTGTGGTGTTTTCGGGTCTCCAACGAGCCCCACAACGGTTTATAGTGTTGTCCGGTTTTTTAAACTACGATTTGTAGTGTTTTTGGGTCTCCAACGACCCCTACAACGATTTATAGTGTTGTCCGGTCTTTTAACTATGATTTGTAGTGTTTTCGGGTCTCTAACGAGACCCACAACGATTTATAGTGTTGTTGGACATCGCTATAGCGATTTGTAGTGTTTATCGCTAAACACTATAGCGATTTGTGATACAAATCGCTATCCGAATCAAGACCAACTTGTCAGAGCCATATCTCCCTAACCAGAGATCGGATTCTAAATCCGTAAAAAGCGGTGTCTTCGTCATGGAGTCTAGTTTTATCCTGTAAATTTTCAGCAATTTATACAATCATTTGTACCCCCATTTGGATCTAAAACTAGACCCCTATCAGTCTGCCTTCTTTAGGTGACACAGTTTTTAGTTCATTTTGTAAGAGTCATATCTCCCCAATGAAAGATCATTTTCCAAATCCGTAAAAAGGGTTTTCTTCATCTACGTGTCTAGTTTATATCTGGAAAGTTTTATAACTTTCTATGATAATTTAATATTTCAATCCTGCTAAAAACCGAGACTGATTACAGAATTTTAAATTATGTAACAGGTTCCTTTCCTGTTTG
Organism: Nuphar pumila; assembly: GCF_984573655.1. Classification (NCBI taxonomy): domain Eukaryota; kingdom Viridiplantae; phylum Streptophyta; class Magnoliopsida; order Nymphaeales; family Nymphaeaceae; genus Nuphar; species Nuphar pumila. Next base: position 50,457,515 of record NC_143262.1, on the reverse strand, counting down.
GAAATAGTGACTTCCCGAACTCGCCATTTTCAAACCAAAATTGATTTTTCAATTCTGTGAATTGAGTTGGTTTCTTGATTGAATTGAGCAACTTTTTCCTCAAATTTGGGAGAAATCGTATTTGTTTAGTCTCTGTGACATCCAGTTTACTGAAACCTGTCTGTTAAAACCCAATTTCTTGTTTCTAAAATTAATGCTCTGATGTTTTAATTATAACTCTAGTTTCAGAAATGATTTTGATATTTTGTAAAAAGAGAGTGCTTTCTTACTAAGCTGTGAGTCCATGAATTCATTTTAAGCTAAACTTCGGTTGTTTAAGATTCCCATCTATCCAAAAATGTCTTTCAAATGTCTTCACAAAATCATGCATCATATGTGTTTATTTTGTTTATTTTTCTTTATCTCTGAGGCATAAAAGGCTAATTTTGGATGTATTCCTAAATTTTTCAATAATTGAGGGAAAATCCATAAAAGCCTACACTTATTCCTAACAAGTTTGCTCATTTTGCAGGATTTTTGGTTTTGTTATTTCCTTTTCAAATTGTTGTATCAGTTCAAAGATTGTAATAAATCAATTAATGAGAAGTTTACTTTATGCTTAGTTTAGAATGAATGAGCATGTAGTTTAACTTTTCATTTCCCATAATCAATGTGTTGCATTTTTATTTTCATTTTCAATAACACTATGGTGAAACACGAATGGCACGAGCACCATTCTAATAAAAGGTGATTAAATCCTAAGTTGATGATTTGCATTTATGGCCATAGTCAAAATGTGAACAAAACTTAGGGTTTTCATCTTTTATGGAATAACATTGGGTCCACACTGGGTCTCTTTCCAAAAATCATCATGTTTTTCTAAATATTTTCCTCCTTTATCAGTGTTTAATTCAAAATTAACTCAAAACATATATCAATGGCCATAGTCAGGATATATTGAGAGTTAATTTTATTTTAAACCCTATAAAGGCACCAAAATGTGTTTTATTCTTCAAATGCATTTAAATACGATTATTATATAATACATTTTATGGCCATAGTCAGAAATGTATTATATCTTCAATCTTATTTCAATTCACTTAAAGAATGAAATATGCTTTTCAAAACCTAATTTCAAATTTCTTTTAATGCATTCATCATTTAAGATAGAATTGTACCAGCATTTTCCACCTCTTTGAAATCACTTTTTTTTCAAATTTCCAAGTGAATTTTAAAATGATTTTTCAAAATCAGTTTTCATTTCAAAGTTATCCTTTTCTAATTTCATTCCCAAAATTTATACAATTTCTTATTTTCAAATTAATTCTCTCCATTCAATTACATTTTCAATTTCAAACTTCACTTCTTCAATTCTTCAATTTTAAGTTTAAAGTTCAATCTTTTAACTTATAAATTCAATTCTAACTTCTGATTTTCTAAATTCAACTTTAAATTTTGAATTCAATTTCAGAGTTCGATTTCCAGATCTTCGATTTCAATGCTCTTAAATTCATTTCAAATTCTTGAATTTCAAAATCGTTGTCTGATTTGCGACATCCTTCAGTAAATCGCTATTGCGATTTACCGTGTCTTTCCATAAATCATTGTGCGATTTACAAAAATTTTTAGCAAATCATCCTGCGATTTACGGTATTGTGATTTATCGCTTCTTTTAGAAAATCGTTGTTGTGATTTATAATATTCTTCAATAAATTTTAAGTCAATTTCTGAATTTTCGGGCCATTTTCTTAAAGGATATTTTCAAAATCCATTCCCAAAATCACTTGGAAATTCTCAAATTTTCTGAAGCACTTCTATAAATATGCATTCTTCTCAAGTTCAAAATCATAGCACAAGCATGATTCAATGTGCATTTAGGACTTAGAATAAATACTTAGATAATGTTTTAGCAAAGCAAAAAGGCATAAATTCGATCCTTGGTTCGATTACACCTGGTAAAGGCGCCAGGAACGGTTGAACCTCGTATCGACGAGCGAATCTCGTCTCTCCATTTTCCCGCAAATTTTTTTCAAAACGGAGGCGAGTGATTTTTCAAAACATTTCTTTGGTCAAATGAGACCTTGCAAAAGAGTTCCTCTCCCTTCTTCCTTTTTCTTTTCTCTCTTCTTTTCTATCTTTTATTTCCCCCTTTAAAAAGAGAAATAGAGGCTAGAAAGACAAAGCGAAGGAAAAGAGGAACAAGAGGAAAATTTTTGCATGATCACAGAAGTTGGCGACCGTGATGAGACTCGTCTTCGTCCGGTTGAATCTATGCCTTTGCTTTGCTTTGATATCATCTAAGTCTTTATTCTCCAAATGTCAACTTCATTTTCATGCAAACCTTAGGAACCTAGACTCTGTCCTAAGCTGACATCATTGTATATAGGATCTAAGTATGGTTTGGTAGGACCATATTGAGGAGATTATTCCATGCTCACTTAAACTTAGGTCTGAAATACAACTCTCCTCAATTCTAGGGATTGAATGCAAACAATGTATGCAAGCATATGCTTCTCTTTATTTAAATTCTATCTATTTTAGGACTTGCATTAGAGCTTTCTGGTTTTATTTGCATGCTGAACATGTTTTTGAAAACATCCCTACCTATATTGTCCCGGTCTTCACATTGCTGGGCTGTCTCACTGAACCATAGTTCGGGAGAGAGCCTCACAACTGGACCACTTATTTGGGTTAGCGCCCCCCTACCACGTACCTAAGGGCCATAGTCCGAGGTATATCGGTAGGTGCTCAAGGATGTTGGGAAACCATTACCTTAGAACCGGAGAGATATTTCTATGCCACGTACTTTGAGCTTCGGCTTGAGTATATTGGCGTACCTCGATCGGAATCAGATGATCTGAACCCTAGAGTTAGGATTAAGGTCCTGTAAGCCATTTCAAAATATTGCATTTAGAGTCAACCTTTAGGGAGTGCTGTGTGCGCATCCTTGTTCGTGCAGCTATAATTATGCGATGTTTTCTTGAATTCTCCTATATATATCATACATTTTCCCAAACCCTGGGTATATTATTCAAAATTTCCCCTTATTTTCAAAACCCCAGGTGTATATTCTTCCTTTACCTACATTCTTTTCCCTTTTGTGTCAAATTTTCTTTAAAAACCCTGGAAATCCCTTTTCTAAATTCCCTTGATCCTTCAAAATGTTCCAGGGTTTGTGTTCATTCTCTTTTCTTCGAAGAGTCTATCCATAAGTCCTGCATTCTATCTAAATTCTCTTCTTCTTTGCCTCAGTATCATTCCAATGGCGTTCGATTCCCCCGATGTTGTCTTTCCCCGGGATCATGACTTCTATCAAATAAAGGATGGACCCCCAGATCATCGGGCTATCCAGTCTCATACCTTCTTCCCTCGGTGGTATTATTCTTGGTTCTCCACCTTCTCGCGTATGTTCCCGGACCACTTGGATGACTGTGGATTGGAGATGGCGTCGGCAGTGGGCAAGCGAACCATCAACGGCAGTCTAATTCAAGCTATGGCAGAACGGTGGAATCCGCGTACCTGCACATTTTGGTTCCCATGGGGAGAGATGACCTTGCTAATGGACGAGTTCAATGATATCATGGGATTGCCAGAACCAGCTGGTCAGCCAGATGACCCGGTCGAGTAGTAGTTCTTGATCAACGTCAAGGGGATAGATGTTCGAGAAGCATTGGCCAGAGCTACAGGAAGCAGATCTTGGCCTCTCACCGAGATCAGTGGAAGTCAGTTTATCGACCTATTTGGACTCTATCGCAAGTACGAAGCTTACGAAGAAGTTGATACCTTGTCTCGAGCAGCAAAAGAAAGAATTCAGCATGCCATGGTCCTATGCACAGTGGGACTAGCATTCTTTCAGGATGGTCAGAATTTCATCGATATCAGAGTCGCCCAACTCTTTCGAAGATGGGGAAGCAAGCAGACCCGTCATCTCTCAGTTTTCATGGCCGACTTAGCTTTCCTCTACCGAGGCTTGGCCCGTTTTGCTCTTGGAGAGACCATTCTGGTGAAAGGATGCACCTATGCCCTACAATCGTGGTTCCTGCGACATGCGCCATCAAAAGCCAGTTCCCTCAGATTCAATAGTAAGAAGCCAAAGTCAATCATTCAGTATCGAGCCTTGATTGAGAGTCTGCATCAAGAGGAGATCGTTTGGGATTACTTTGATCGGTGAGAATCAGTTCCCTGCTACACTTATGCAAGGAGCAAGCGCTATAGACTGCTTGGCCCCTTCTTCTGTGTAGATTATCAACCAGAAAGGTGTCTCAGACAGTTTTCGCAGCGGCAGGTTCATGTCAACACTCGTTTCCCGGTGGGTAATATGCCAGAATTCGATCTGCAGTCAGATCAGTGGTCTGGGCATACCATACAGCCAAATACACTTGGGACTCTTTCATTCCTCTTTCCATATTTCCAGGACCCAATGTATCTTCTGAATATCAAAAGTAGTGGCAAACTGTTTGTCCACCTTCTCTTTGTCTCTGAATCTATTATCAATAAAATTTATCTTTTGCTCTACTGAAAAACTGTTTTGGCCGAATTTCACCCTTTTGTTTTATAGTATAAATGGTCACGATTCTGGTGACGACCTCATCCCTGGTAATGGGACATCCCTCGTATTTCTCTTCAAAGTCTTCTATCATGGTTGACGACCTCGCCTAGGTAACAAGGCATATTTTTCTATTGTCATAAAAATGATGATGCAATGGTCACAAGTCTTGTGGCGACCCAATCCCTGGTAATGGGATAATCTTTTAAATTGTCTACCAATTCCCCCCATTCTTCCCATTTTCTCAGAATTTGGTTTTGAAAACTTCTTCTATGCTCTAACCACTCCCTTATTATACAGGAAATATTGGCATTTCATCATGGTTCAAACAAGAGCAAGAAAGAAGATGGTTCGACAACACAGTGATAGTGAGGGAGAAGAGACGAATCCTCCCAGATCATTCAGGAGACAAGGTCAAGAGACGGAAGATGATGTTGATCCGACCATGTATAAACTGTTCCAGAAAATGATGACAAAGATGATATCTGAACAGTCTAGGGCAGGTCCAAAGAAAGTGTCCTCCAAAAGCAAGATCAGAAGGAAGCCCGTGAAAAGGCCTATCAAGATCAGTAAAAAGAAAGTCCAACAGGACAACACCTCTGAGGATACGGAATCAGCAAAAGAGGATTCCGAAGAAGAAGAACTTGTGTTTATCCCGAAACATCTGCGGCAGTCCAAGAAGGTGGCTGAAGAGCCTGAATCAGTAAACAAACCCAGACAGAGGATCCCTACAGAAGACCCAGTCCAGGCGCTAACCAAGATGGTCAAGGACTTACAAGTCCAAGACAAGGGTAAGAAAGTATATACCAGGCAAGATTTCTATGTTGGGCTGGATGGGGACGAAAGCTTGGAAAACCTTCCCAGGAAATTCATCAAGTTCGATGGATCAGGCGATCCCAAAGCCCACCTCGCAATGTTTTTTTGCGGAGTGTGCCAGATTTAAGGAAGACAACCGCGCTCTTTTCTTATGCTTCCCTCGCAGTTTGGAAGGCGTAGCTGCCAAATGGTATGCAAAACACATCAACCCCATTGAATTGCAAAATTTTGACAAGGTTGTTAATTTGTTCATTGAGCGATTCCTGTTTAACACGGAAGCTCTACCCACACTCAATCATCTATACAATCTCAAGCAGGAAAACAATGAGAAAGCCAGAGATTTTATTCGCAAATGGAGAAGTGTCTGCAACAAAATGAGAAACCCCATCTCTGAAGAGCACGCTCTCCAAATTATTCTCAACAATTTCTCACAGTCACTAAGAAGCCTCATTTCCACGTCTCCATCAAAATCATTCATTGAGTTGACAGAGCGAGCCGAATGGCTCGAAATGGGGATGGAAAATGGAGTATACGAAGGCATTACACTGGTCAAGAATGTCCAAGATCAAAAGAAAAAGGCGCATTTCACCTATTCAGCCGATGTCTCTGGCAACAGTCATGGCAGTGATAGGAAGGGAAATAAGAACAACAGTGGTAGTGGCCCGAAGGCAGACCAAAACAAGGGACAGAAAGGAAAGCTCTTTAGGAGCAATGAGAAACTTCCTCTAACTAGCCCCCAACAGAAAGGGGATCTTCAAGAAAAACCCAAACATATCAATTGGAGTAGAGATCGCACATTCACTCCTTTGGATCAACCCCTAGAAAAGGTCTTGGAATACATGTTGACTCAGGGAATGGTCAAGCTCCCCAAGGTCGCAGATCCTCCCATAGTCATGGGGAGATTTAAAGAACAATTTTGTAAATTTCACAGGACAATGGGGCATGATACAGAGCATTGCTTTGTTCTCAAACATATTATACAAGACTGTATCGATAAAAACCTTCTTGTAGAAGATGAAGAGGAAAGTAAGCTGGAAATACTGTCAGCTCCATTCCCGAATCATTCCGCAGCAACCATCTCAGAATATCCTTTCTTACCACAAGACCATATATGTAAGACCCGCAATTTTTCAGTATCTTTCTGAAGAAGTTCACGAGGCATTTTCAAGTAAAAATAACATCTGAACCCGAAATACAAATCAGATCGATTTGTACGAACCAGTTATACTTGAGATATTCGTCGCTTTGCGAATATATGCTCAAACACTCTGGAAGCCATAACCTCTTAACTAAACAAAAACAAAGGATTTCCTCGAGCCAACTTTCTTAGTTACGTCAATACGAAGAGAATGGCGTACTCAGAATTTTTCGGAAAAAAATCGCCGGAAACCCGAAATTCTTGCGGGACCCACGGAAATATTGGTGGGACCCACAGAAATATTCCTCAGAAAATATCTTGTGGGACCCACAAAATATCCTATGGAAATATCTAGTGGGCCCCACCTCAAAAGGAACCTCCTGGAATTAAAATAAAGCTCAGGGGCAAAAGGGGGATAAAAATTCCCAAGAGGAGGTGGGCTTGGGCTATAAATAGCCCTCCCCACTCTCTCTCTTCTCATAATTTCGACCCCCCCTCTCTCTCTTGCCTTCTCTCTCTCTCCTAAACCTCCCCTAGTGAGCCCAAGTGAGTCTGAGCCCACCTGACCTGGCCTGAACCCACCTGACCTGGTCTGAGCCTGCCTGACCTGGTCTGAGCCTGCCTGACCTGGTCCTAGCTCACCTGACCTGGGTCTGAACCCACTTGACCTAGTCCTAACCTAGTTGACTTGACTTGAACCTAGTTGGGTTTAAAGTCAAAGTCAAAGTCCCTTTTTATCCAGATTCCGGTTTGGATTTCTGAACCCAGACTTAGCCTACTTGAGTTGAGTTCGAACCTGCTGAACCCAGTTGACTTGGACTGAACCCTGTTTGGTTCAAACCACTTAGGTTGAGTAGCTTGACCTACTCTCCCTCTTTCTCAACTAAGTCAGCTTCATCTGACTTAGTCTGACCTCTCGAAGGAAGGCTCGAAGCCAAAGAAGCAACCCGGAGCCGTTTCTTCCACGATTTGAAGTAAGTTCGCTTCGTTGATCCATCTCTCTCAAGTATTTGACTGTTTGTATATAGAATATACTTTCTGAAGTAGTATCTTGCTTTAGTTCTTGATTGAGCCCTTTTTGGACACTTCGGTGTTCACCCGCTCGTCTCGTAACTATCGTCGGATATATCTATGTTCAAACACGCAGTATATGCGTTCTTCAAAATGGTATCTCGCTTTAGTTCTTGGTTGAGCCCTTTAGGACACTTCGGTGTTCACCCGCTCGCCTCGTAACTATCGTTGGATGCGGATCTAGGTGTATATCTGCTGATTCTGCCGACGCGTCTTATATCGCACAGGCTATGTAATTTACCTTTGCCGTCGCGTCGTATGATGCCAAGGCTCCCTGTTTTCTGCACTTCCGATTACTGCACTTCCGATTATGCATTTACTTACGCCGTCGCGTCGAACGATGCCAAGGCTCCTGCTTTCTGCAATGTCTTTACTTACGCCGTCGCGTCGAACGATGCCAAGGCTTCTGCTTTGTTATATATGTAGAATATTTCGTTCAGTTACACACCCTGAACAATAGTATATGCATTTCTTTACGCCGCCGCTGTATAAAGCACAGGCTTCTGCTTATACTACATATATAGCGCATAAATGAGCGTTCAAATGGAGATTAAACTCCAAATCGCCCATGCGATTCCTTGACCACTCCTCGTTCAAGATTCTGCTTGACGAATGAAGCCCCTATTGGAAAGGCTTCGGTTTTTGGCAAAATGCTCTTTACGTAATGACTAAGTCAATTTCGTATGGCCTGGCTATGGCCAAGGGTTCCTGCAACCTTGATGGATGCAAAGTACGCACAACGGTGCGCATCCATTTCCCGAGTTAAGCGTAGCGATTTCCCACCAAAGAGGGGAGATGCCGCTGAAACGGATAAAAGAAACGCACGCTTTCTCCATAAAAGAGAGGAAGTGCTGCTAAAATTCCTGAAGGAGCTAAGAATGGCTCAGAAAGAACGTAGCAGATGTGCTACCCAGTTATGGAACACCTTCTACAATGTAGAAAGGTTCGTCGCACCACTGCCGGTAGAGCAGAGAAGGTGTTGACAGAATGGTTGGCAGAAGAGTTGCCAAAACCCGTTAAGTGGCACAATGATGTCCTTTGTTGGAACGATGTCAGAATGACTCGTCTCCCTGACACCTGCAAGGGCATCATACTTGTAAGAGCCGTTGCGCCAAAGTAGTGGTAGCGCCTTGACGAGGTCCTGAGCTCGTTGCGTAAAAATACGCCGAGTAGCCGATCCGTAGAGATCGAGTCATGTGCATGCTCATTGAGAATTATCAGACAACCAGACTCGTAAGGGCCGCTGAGCCGGAGTGTGTTGTTTCCACCGAAAGAGGTGAAGTGCTCGTCAAGGCCGAAGTGCCGTGAGCAGAGTTAAGCATGCATATGAATAAAACCTTTGTTCCACGGTGAAAACCGTGTGGTTGATTGGGGTCGGGTACATACTTCTCAAAGGCTGCCCTATAGGCATGCAATGCTCGTCAAGTAATTGTAAGACCGGCAGGCCCCTTTCAGAATTTCTCACCGAGGAAGACGGTGATGGCGCAGCCTTGAGTGACATATATTTCACCCGAACATGATAGAGTTCATTGATGGCCTTCGTCACTCAGAGGTATGGAGGTCGTGGTTATCCTTAAATATCTAAGGATTGAACCCAACTACTGCAGTAGCAGAATGCATTCGGATACCTAGTAAGGATCTCTTCCGGTATGCTGTACCGTCCTACTAGGGGGATGGGGTCAACAGGCCTCTGGGGTATCTAAAATACATAGAATAATCAACCCCCAGATCGTCGCGTTGTCGCCCAGATATGAGTCCTCTAAGCCCAGGGGGAGGTGCAATTATCGAAACAAAGCATTAGCTTAGGTACAACGCTACTTTGAATGTATGAGTGGATGACGTTGTTGAGTCAGTCCTGCATAACCTTTGTGAAGGTGTCATGGTCGGTATACTACTGGACCGATTGGGAAAGAACCCCACTGATATCCGTACGGCTAAGTGAAGCTCGGAGAGCTGTCCTTAGATTCGTAGGATACGGATGTGCCAAGCATAAAGGCTTGAGCTAGACATCCATGCGTGACTCTAAGGAAGTCAAGGCTAAGTCGTAGAGACTTGAGAGGTTATTCTAACTCACAGCCCTGAAGAGGCTTATGTGAAGTCATGACGACTTGCGTGGATGTTCAACTCATAGCCCTGATGAGGCTTTTGCGATATACGCTAAGTCATGGAGGCTTGAGCGTCGTATTACGAACTGCGACCCTGAGTGGTCTATGCATTTACTTGAGTTGAATAGATAGGTATTTGCCTACTTACCAGACCATCAGTGGTTCTGACCCCGTTTAATGGGGATTTCAGGTGTTGAACCTGCGTGGCGATATGCGGAGCAAGGCGGCATCAAGTTCCAGGGTTTCTCTAGACAGAGTTGTACTGCTTCCTTTTTATTGAACCTACACTGCTCTCCAAAGCAGTAGTGTTGTAATAAACATATGTTTTCGATAAAATGGAACACTTTGGTGGTCAATGAGTTGCTTGGCCACATACCTGCAACGTGCTCGGAGTTTTCTAAAACTGACGACTCATTATCGTCTTATTCCGCTGCTAAAAGCTTTTCTAAGTTCCGCTGCAAAGAAAAAAAAAAAAAAAATCCATGAAAATTTTAACTTAGCTTTGTTTTGGAAATCCGGGGCGTTACAGAATTGGTATCAGAGCATGAGTCTGAGAAACCTGGTTCAAGATCCGTCATGTTTGCGGTATCGCACTGTAAGTATAAATCTTATACTTTCTCTGATTTTGGTATATTGCGTGAATAGATAAAATGGCTCCTAGGACGAGGAGAACCATGCCGAGCGAGGAGTCCCATACGCAGGGCTTCCTGCTGGAGACACTCAACAGGCTTGTGTCTGCCATTCGTGAATCAAGGCAAGCACCAGCCCCACCTCGCAATGAGAACCTTGGAGGAATAACATATGAAAGGTTCCTCAAACTCGACCCACCTGTTTTCGTTGGCAGTGCCGATCCAGAGCTTGCAGAAAGCTGGATCGAGGAAACAGAGCGGGCATTCCTGGTATTGGGAGTACCAGAGGATAGAAAGACTAACTTCGGCACATATAGGCTGAAGGATAATGCACGAAAGTGGTGGGATACCACTAAGCTTATCCAGTTCTCACAAGTCGAAGTCATTCCTTGGACTGACTTTCGGAGAACTTTCTTGGATAACTACTTCCCGTTGCACTCCAGAAATAAGAAAAAGATGGAGTTTCTGGAACTAGAGCAGGGTGGTATGAGTCTTATCGACTATACTACCAAGTTTCAGAACCTTGAGCGGTACTGCTCTCGGTTATTCGATACTGACCTAGAGAGGGCCGATAAATATATCAATGGATTTCGGGAAGGGCTACGATCTCGAGTCATAACTAGCATGCCCCAAACATTTCAAGCCGCTGTGGCAGCAGCTTCAAAGATTAGTGCAGACTGGGAGCGATGCAAAGGGGTCGTAGTAAAGCGACCGGTAGCAAGTAATGGGAACAACAAGAGGACGTTCCCCGGTGGCCAAGAATCACGACCAACTTTTTATAAGAGGGATTTTCAGGAGAACAACTTTACTCCACCGGCCGAGCGGCCATTACAGATGGTAGAAGCCAATCAGCCCTACCAACAGTCTAATTTTCGATGCCCAAGGTGTAGCTCAGATCATCCTGGAGGGGTTTGTCCTCGCGATACGGGAGGTTGCCTGTATTGCGGCAAACCAGGGCATCGTGTAAGAGAATGCCGCAAGAAGGCCTCAGATCTTCAACGAAGAAATATGGGATCTGGAGGACCCTCTCAACAAATACAACAACAACGACTGCCACTACCCAGGATAGAGCAGAAACCTGTGGCAGGTCGTGTCTATGCGGTGACAGCCGAACAACTCACGGATAATGATCGTATCAAGGAATCTGAATACCTTGATAGATAGAGTTGTGTTGGGTAGGAAGCAATTGAAAGACAAGATCCAATGAATGCTTGAGACAAGTGGCTTATGACCTTGTGTACGGTCATCTGGATAGATATGTATCCTTGCTCTGTAAAGTAATTTTGGATTTGTCAAAATCTTAAGTGCTTATGCCCAAAATTTATGGCTATAGACCCCATGATTGAAAAATTAAGTTTGCGTAATTAGAACGTTAAAACTTACTTAATAAAATAAACCATCGAGGAATTGTTCCCAAGAAGAGAGTCCTGTGAGGTTTTACATATTCAAGATCAGATCGTCTAGCCAGAGTGAGCCTGTGAGGGTATACAGCTCCGTGCGAGTGTATATGTTCCAAAATCAGTAGCTTAGCTAGTATGATTCTGTGAGGGTGTACTGATCCAATATCAGGTGAGTCTGACGAGGGCGAACCTGTGAGGAGGTACGTTTCCAATACCAGGTAGTCTGACAGGGGACTTATCCCAATATGGTTAATCTCTAGAAGAATGATCTATGTGTATGGAATAGTTACACAAGATGGCTATATTGATAGCCGGTTGGAAGAACATTGATTCAACAAAACTATCGTGGTTGTAGCATAATTTGAACTCAAATATGAGAAGCATACCTCAATTGATCGAGAATCATGATATGAGGTTATGATTGAAATAAATATGATGTTGAACTAAGTGAATAACATTATGAATCTAACATATGGGAGAAATATCCCGAGTTACGCACTTAGTACACTTAACTGAATTTCGCGGACGAAATTCCTTTAAGGGGGTAATGATGTAAGACCCGCAATTTTTCAGTATCTTTCTGAAGAAATTCACGAGGCATTTTCAAGTAAAAATAACATCTGAACTCGAAATACAAATCAGATCGATTTGTACGAACCAGTTATACTTGAGATATTCGTCGCTTTGCGAATATATGCTCAAACACTCTGGAAGCCATAACCTCTTAACTAAACAAAAACAAAGGATTTCCTCGAGCCAACTTTCTTAGTTACGTCAATACAAAGAGAATGGCGTACTCAGAATTTTTCGGAAAAAAATCGCCGGAAACCCGAAATTCTTGCGGGACCCACGGAAATATTGGTGGGACCCACAGAAATATTCCTCAGAAAATATCTTGTGGGACCCACAAAATATCCTATGGAAATATCTAGTGGGCCCCACCTCAAAAGGAACCTCCTGGAATTAAAATAAAGCTCAGGGGCAAAAGGGGGATAAAAATTCCCAAGAGGAGGTGGGCTTGGGCTATAAATAGCCCTCCCCACTCTCTCTCTTCTCATAATTTCGACCCCCCCTCTCTCTCTTGCCTTCTCTCTCTCTCCTAAACCTCCCCTAGTGAGCCCAAGTGAGTCTGAGCCCACCTGACCTGGCCTGAACCCACCTGACCTGGTCTGAGCCTGCCTGACCTGGTCCTAGCTCACCTGACCTGGGTCTGAACCCACTTGACCTAGTCCTAACCTAGTTGACTTGACTTGAACCTAGTTGGGTTTAAAGTCAAAGTCAAAGTCCCTTTTTGTCCAGATTCCGGTTTGGATTTCTGAACCCAGACTTAGCCTACTTGAGCTGAGTTCGAACCTGCTGAACCCAGTTGACTTGGACTGAACCCTGTTTGGTTCAAACCACTTAGGTTGAGTAGCTTGACCTACTCTCCCTCTTTCTCAACTAAGTCAGCTTCATCTGACTTAGTCTGACCTCTCGAAGGAAGGCTCGAAGCCAAAGAAGCAACCCGGAGCCGTTTCTTCCACGATTTGAAGTAAGTTCGCTTCGTTGATCCATCTCTCTCAAGTATTTGACTGTTTGTATATAGAATATACTTTCTGAAGTAGTATCTTGCTTTAGTTCTTGATTGAGCCCTTTTTGGACACTTCGGTGTTCACCCGCTCGTCTCGTAACTATCGTCGGATATATCTATGTTCAAACACGCAGTATATGCGTTCTTCAAAATGGTATCTCGCTTTAGTTCTTGGTTGAGCCCTTTAGGACACTTCGGTGTTCACCCGCTCGCTTCGTAACTATCGTTGGATGCGGATCTAGGTGTATATCTGCTGATTCTGCCGACGCGTCTTATATCGCACAGGCTATATAATTTACCTTTGCCGTCGCGTCGTATGATGCCAAGGCTCCCTGTTTTCTGCACTTCCGATTACTGCACTTCCGATTATGCATTTACTTACGCCGTCGCGTCGAACGATGCCAAGGCTCCTGCTTTCTGCAATGTCTTTACTTACGCCGTCGCGTCGAACGATGCCAAGGCTTCTGCTTTGTTATATATGTAGAATATTTCGTTCAGTTACACACCCTGAACAATAGTATATGCATTTCTTTACGCCGCCGCTGTATAAAGCACAGGCTTCTGCTTATACTACATATATAGCGCATAAATGAGCGTTCAAATGGAGATCAAACTCCAAATCGCCCATGCGATTCCTTGACCGCTCCTCGTTCAAGATTCTGCTTGACGAATGAAGCCCCTATTGGAAAGGCTTCGGTTTTTGGCAAAATGCTCTTTACGTAATGACTAAGTCAATTTCGTATGGCCTGGCTATGGCCAAGGGTTCCTGCAACCTTGATGGATGCAAAGTACGCACAACGGTGCGCATCCATTTCCCGAGTTAAGCGTAGCGATTTCCCACCAAAGAGGGGAGATGCCGCTGAAACGGATAAAAGAAACGCACGCTTTCTCCATAAAAGAGAGGAAGTGCTGCTAAAATTCCTGAAGGAGCTAAGAATGGCTCAGAAAGAACGTAGCAGATGTGCTACCCAGTTATGGAACACCTTCTACAATGTAGAAAGGTTCGTCGCACCACTGCCGGTAGAGCAGAGAAGGTGTTGACAGAATGGTTGGCAGAAGAGCTGCCAAAACCCGTTAAGTGGCACAATGATGTCCTTTGTTGGAACGATGTCAGAATGACTCGTCTCCCAGACACCTGCAAGGGCATCATACTTGTAAGAGCCGTTGCGCCAAAGTAGTGGTAGCGCCTTGACGAGGTCCTGAGCTCGTTGCGTAAAAATACGCCGAGTAGCCGATCCGTAGAGATCGAGTCATGTGCATGCTCATTGAGAATTATCAGACAACCAGACTCGTAAGGGCCGCTGAGCCGGAGTGTGTTGTTTCCACCGAAAGAGGTGAAGTGCTCGTCAAGGCCGAAGTGCCGTGAGCAGAGTTAAGCATGCATATGAATAAAACCTTTGTTCCACGGTGAAAACCGTGTGGTTGATTGGGGTCGGGTACATACTTCTCAAAGGCTGCCCTATAGGCATGCAATGCTCGTCAAGTAATTGTAAGACCGACAGGCCCCTTTCAGAATTTCTCACCGAGGAAGACGGTGATGGCGCAGCCTTGAGTGACATATATTTCACCCGAACCTGATAGAGTTCATTGATGGCCTTCGTCACTCAGAGGTATGGAGGTCGTGGTTATCCTTAAATATCTAAGGATTGAACCCAACTACTGCAGTAGCAGAATGCATTCGGATACCTAGTAAGGATCTCTTCCGGTATGCTGTACCGTCCTACTAGGGGGATGGGGTCAACAGGCCTCTGGGGTATCTAAAATACATAGAATAATCAACCCCCAGATCGTCGCGTTGTCGCTCAGATATGAGTCCTCTAAGCCCAGGGGGAGGTGCAATTATCGAAACAAAGCATTAGCTTAGGTACAACGCTACTTTGAATGTATGAGTGGATGACGTTGTTGAGTCAGTCCTGCATAACCTTTGTGAAGGTGTCATGGTCGGTATACTACTGGACCGATTGGGAAAGAACCCCACTGATATCCGTACGGCTAAGTGAAGCTCGGAGAGCTGTCCTTAGATTCGTAGGATACGGATGTGCCAAGCATAAAGGCTTGAGCTAGACATCCATGCGTGACTCTAAGGAAGTCAAGGCTAAGTCGTAGAGACTTGAGAGGTTATTCTAACTCACAGCCCTGAAGAGGCTTATGTGAAGTCATGACGACTTGCGTGGATGTTCAACTCATAGCCCTGATGAGGCTTTTGCGATATACGCTAAGTCATGGAGGCTTGAGCGTCGTATTACGAACTGCGACCCTGAGTGGTCTATGCATTTACTTGAGTTGAATAGATAGGTATTTGCCTACTTACCAGACCATCAGTGGTTCTGACCCCGTTTAATGGGGATTTCAGGTGTTGAACCTGCGTGGCGATATGCGGAGCAAGGCGGCATCAAGTTCCAGGGTTTCTCTAGACAGAGTTGTACTGCTTCCTTTTTATTGAACCTACACTGCTCTCCAAAGCAGTAGTGTTGTAATAAACATATGTTTTCGATAAAATGGAACACTTTGGTGGTCAATGAGTTGCTTGGCCACATACCTGCAACGTGCTCGGAGTTTTCTAAAACTGACGACTCATTATCGTCTTATTCCGCTGCTAAAAGCTTTTCTAAGTTCCGCTGCAAAGAAAAAAAAAAAAATCCATGAAAATTTTAACTTAGCTTTGTTTTGGAAATCCGGGGCGTTACAATATATACCCAGGCTCTAGTGAGGACATAAGTCTCCAGTATCGGGTCATGGTCCTGCATCGGGACCAGCCTACACCCAATAAAATGAACATCATCTCAATCCTGAGTCAGATAAACTCGTCAGCTGAGAACAAAAGGGTCCCAGGTTTCCCCAAAAAGTTCATTAAAAAGCAAGTCCCTGCAGAAGAAGCAGAAACCTCTAAAGCAGCTGAAGAGCGAGCCAATTTGTTGCAGAAGCCAATCACGGCACTTTCTAATGTATCAATCTCAGAATTGACTCATGAATCCCTGAAACATCAGGAGATGCTAGATGAACTGCTAAAAAAGATCAAAGTAAAGCCAGGCACCACGCCGGAAGATATGGCACAAATTGTGAATCAAGCGATGACAAATGCGCCTATCACCTTTTCTGACGAGGATTTGCCAAAACCTCATGCTTTTCATAACCATGCACTATATATTGTGGTAAGGACCAGGGGCATGACTGTAAACACCCCAAATTTTCACTCACCTCCCCAACATTTCCACCAAGCATCAACATCCAGCCTCTGAAATCGCTGGAGGGCAAAATGGTCATTTTCTGAGCCCGGACCTTGCAAAAGTCTAAATTTCATCTGCAACTCTCAAAATTTCTCTATTTTGTCTCAGATAGTCAAAATCTTACTCCTGACAGAAGACAGGAATCCTCAAGTCTTGGTTCAAGATTCCATTTCATAAGACATGACATTGCATATCATTGCATGAGCATTTCAAATCACTGCAATGCACAGCATGTCATTTCGAGGTCCAAAACTCTTGATTTCAAAATTTTCAATCCAGATTCGAATTTTAACTATTTTCAAAATTGATTTCAAAACCCTGGGTCTTCAAAATTATCAATTCTTCCCATTTTACCCCTAGGGCTCTGAATTTCAAAATATTTTCTTAGGAAAACGATCTGGATAGTTTTCAATATGGATTTCAGTCACTTCACCTCAGATTTTGCCCTTTTTGACAATTTCAAATATCTTTCTTTTACAAAATCGCCCTACAAGGGCCAACTCTTTCCAAAATTCCTGTTTTGCCCATTAGTCCAAATTTTTATGAAAATTCCAAAAAGAAGTTGTTGTTTTATCCTTATTTCAATAAAGAAGCAATGTGGGACCCACACTAAGGTGGTGTCACACAAGCTTTTCTTTTGAAAATTTGAATTTTGAAAAACCCAAAAATATAGGAGCCTTGTCCCCTGGATTGGTGCCACTTGTCCTTTCTCTCTCCTCCCATTTACATGCCATGTGTCAGCATAGGGTTCAACTAGAGTTGGTGCCACATGTCACCTTCCCTCTTCTGCCACGTGTCAGTGTGGGGCTACCTTCAGAAGCCGCCACATGTCATCCCATTTATCTGCCATGTGTCACCCTATCCATCCTGCGCCATGTGTCATTTCAAAGACTACCAGGAGATGCCAAGTGTCATAGGTTGTCCTGTCTAGAAAAAGTGGAGTTTGTCTCCTCTGAGGTGGCGCCACTTGAAGTGTGTCTCCTGCAAGGGACACGTGTCAACCCCTCCTTCCTTCTAGAAAAGTAGCCTGACACATGTCCTCTTCCTACTTTTCTCAGAAAAGTAGGAGACATGTGTCACTCCTAAATTCCTACAGAAAAGGTAGGCTTGTCTCCTCTGAGGTGGCGCCATCTGGAGTGTCTCCTGCAGAGGACACATGGCAAGCCCTCATTTCCTCAGAAAAAGGCAAGTGCCATGTGTCATTTTCTGCTTTCTTCAGAAAAGCTAGAATTCAAATATTCAAAAATCCTCATAGGTGACGAAAATCAAGAACTCCTACCTTTTTCATCCTGTCTGAGATGGCGCCACATGGCTTGGCCCACCTTCTCTCCCCTCTGCCACGTGTCATTCTCTGCTTCTTTCAGAAAAAGTAGAGGACACATGTCTTCTCCATACCTCTTTCAGAAAAGTAGGAGACACATGTCACTCCTGGCCTTATTCAGAAAAAGCAAACCATTTAAAATTCAAACAAGGCATTAGGTGGCGAAAATCCGGAGCTCTGATTTTTCCAGATGGCCTGTGAGGGCGCCACATGTCCCTTCCCTCCTTCTCATCCCTCTGCCACGTGTCATCTTCTGCTTCTTTCAGAAAAAGTAGGTAACACATGTCTCCTTCTCACTCCTCCAGAAAAAGTAGAGGACACATGTCCTCTCCCTACTTTTTTTTAGAAAAGTAGGAGACACATGTCACTGCCCTCTTTTTCCTCCCTCTTGCCACATGGCATTGTAGGAGTGTAAACACCCCAAATTTTCCTCATCCATTCTCAAACAACCCTCCTCGTGTAGTGCCAACTCTGTTAGATCAGTGTAGGAGTCAAACCCTGAGTCAGTTTCAGAAAAGCACCATTTTACCCATTTTCATTAGGAAAATTACCATTTTACCCCTAGGTCATCCCGGACCCCAGTCAGTCAGAGTCAACCAAGCTCATTGGTCAGTTCAAGACAGTTAGAATATCAGTCATCTCAAGCTCATCTGAGCTCACAATGAACAGACCATTTTCATTTCTGACCATTCCTGCCAAAATGGGATCATTTCTTCAAAAATGAGCTCATTTCTCACTCGAATCCAAGCCAATTGTCTCCAAGTCAGTCATTCCCAGTCAGTCATGTTCCCCAGAGTCTAACTTGAGCTCACCAGGAGTTCAAGTGCTCCAATTTCAGTTCAAAACCATTTCTAAGTGTCCAGTAGCCCATTTCCTTTCTTTCTTCCTCCATTTTCTTTTTATTTTTTTACTTTCCTTTTTTCTTTCTTTTCTTTCTTTTCTTTCTTTCTTCTTTCTTTTTCTTTCTTTCTTTCCTCCTTTCTTTCCTCTCCCAGCCACTCACGTATACCCTATCCAGCCCCTTCTCTTCCTCTTTCCCTCTCCTTTTCCTCCCTTTCTTTCCTTTTCTTTCTCCCCTCTTCTTTCCTTTTCCTTCCCTTCCTTCTTTCCCCTTTCTTCTTTACCTCCTTTCCATCTTTTTCAAAACCCAAATGGCTACAGCCAATTCACGTAGGCTGTTTCATGAGACAATATTAGAAACTTAGGTTTTGATTTTTATCAAAACCTAAGTTGTCATAAGAAAAAAAAAAAGAGAACGGCTGGCCCATTTTCCCCTTAACGCACCTCTCTCTCTCTCTCTCTCTCTCTCTCTCTCTCTCTCTCTCTCTCCCCCTTGAACTCTCTCTTTCTCACCCCTTGGCTGCAACTCCTAGCCATTGAAGCCACCTCCAGAGCTCCTTTCTCCAGCCAACAGCCGGCCTCCACTTTGAAGCACCATCAACGTCTTCACCTCCAGCTCACCCAGCTCCACCAGGGATCCACAGCAGCCACCAGCTTGTAGCCACAACAACTCTCCTTTTGGCTGCAACTTCCAGCCATTGATGCCACCACCAAGCTCCACCTCCAGCAAGCTTCAACATCTACTAACGTCAAGGCAGCCTCCTTCAGCCCATTGATCCTGCAGCTCCATCATCAAACACCACCTTGGCCCAGCTACCTTAAGACCCATCTTCCTTCCATTCTCCAAGAGGATTCACGCTCAGCCATTAGCCCTCTCTCATTAAGCTGATTTGATGATTAAAAACTTAGGACTTGATTTTTATCAAGCCCTAAGTCATTTACACAAGAGCATTCATGTAGCCACCGCTACTTTAGCCAAGACAGCCACGGCAAGGTCCAGCCCAACAATCTCCAAGGTGACGGCTGGCAGCAGCTCATTAACACCCACTTTGATGCCTTCCTTCAGACGGCCTTCCATTGCAACTATCATTGCTCCCGGTGTATACAGACCTTCCCAGGCTCTTTCCCCTTCGGTCAATCCCAGCAAACACCAAGGAAACTCCCTCTAGCCTTTGCTTCAACCGATCCAAGGTAACAACCTATTTTTTTGCTTACACTCTACATAATTTTTATCAATGCATGATGAGTAGGTTTGATCATTGCCTATTGAGATGAGGGATTTAGCATAAAGTTCATTCAAAACTCAGATTTGAGATCATACTTTTCTAAGTTTAAATCATAGAAAATAGCATATGTTTTTGTTTCATATGTGTAGGCTATATGAACGAGGTGATTAATCCAATTCGATGGGTTAAGTCTCCCCTTTCAAATAGCCAAAATCAATGAAGTGCTTCATGCCTCCCTAATATTTATTTTTTTTATTTTTTTATTTTTATTTTTATGTTTTACCATCATCATGTAGAGTTGATGTTTCTTTTTTTCACATTTAATGTTGCATTTAGTTTTATTTCTTAGTTTAATAGTTGTTTAGTTTAATTCTATTAATAGTTGATACTTAGTTCGTAGGTTTTAGACTCATACGCATAGTTCAGTCAATATTTCATGCATGAATTTTCTTTCAAAAATCCTAGAAATGTTATGATGGTTTCACATGTTTATTATTGTTTTCCTGCCAAAAATTTGGTTTAATTTGGGTTTCGGAACCCTCTCAAACAAATCAAGTCCCAAACTGGGATTTCCCATTTCCAGAACTTCTAATTTCTGCTTTAGCAGACAAGAACCTCCGGCACCACCATTGTGGGAGATTCGGATCATCCTAAAAAAATCACAGTGAATTTGTAATCAAATCTACTGATGATCTGGAAATTTTGAAGTTTTTCCAGTTTGTTTTACTCTCTGTAAAAATCGGATTTCCCAGACCCCTGAGAAAATCTCAATTTTCTTTTGTCAGGGTATAGACAGACCCTAATGCATCAAGTCCTCCCAATCCGTAGCCCGTATGCAAAAACTTTTAACATAAAAGTTGTTCCTAACATAATTTCCTGTCATTTGCCAAAATTTGGAAATTTTTTAATTTGTTTCATTATTTTTACCGGATTTTCTATTTCTGTGTTACAGATTCCAATATCCAGAAATCTCAGAGATTTAGGTCTCTGATAACAGTATGGCCTTTTCCAAACCATAACCCAAATCCCAATGGTGTCAAAAGATAAAATCTTTCTATGTTTGTCAGGGACATTTTCCCACAATTTCAGCCATTTTCCCATCTTTATTTTATTTTTCCCACATTTTCTACCGAAACCTGTCTGTTTCCCCTAAATCCTAGAGTCGCCGGATTCCGATCCGACTTGCCGGAGTGGCACAGCTCCGACCATAGGTCAAAACCAGAAAGTGTAAAAGTCAAAAATCATTGCCTTACTGTCCTCTATCACCCCATAAAATTTGGGAAATTTTTATGGAAGTTTGATATCCTAAATTTCCTTTAGAATCAACATTTTAGGCAAAAATCACAAAATTTAGGGTTTTTATTTGAATTTCCATATTTAAAAATACAAAAAAATAGATTTTCGAGCTCCATTATGTTTCTAGGGTTATTTTAGGTGTCCATGCCAAATTTGGTTTAATTCCAAGTTCATTTGCTCCATGTGTTAGTTTATCTTTAAATTCAGAAGCGAAAATCAGGCGAAAATCAAGTTAAATTTGATATTTTATGATATTTTCGCCATTTTAGGGTTTTTATCATGTACATGAGCATGTAGAATCATATTAGGGTTAATTTCAATGTCATTTGCATTTCATATTTTTCAATTTTGCAAAATTTATTTCAGAAAACCCTGGTTTTAAGGCCATAGTCTTGTTATCAGGGGTATTTTGGTCATTTTGACCTAAATTTCGAAATTTCAATTTATAATTCTCCAAAATTTCATGCATATCATCATATTTTATCATATTATGTTTGATTTATTTTATTTGATTTTCAAAATTCCAAAATCTACAAAAATTCTTTCAGAAAACCCTGATTTCAAGGTTATCAGGGGCATTTTGGTCATTTTGACCCCAATTTCGAATTTTCAAGTTTATTTTCGAAAATTATTCATTATTTATCATGTTTATATCAAAGAGGGTATGATTCTGGGTTTATATCTGAATAATATCCGATAATTTTCCATATTTTCGGATAAATTCAGAAAAACCTACATTTTTGTGCTAATTTTATTTTCCAGTTTTGCAGGAATATTCAAGAAGAAGACTTAGCCATTTTATTTCTTTTATTTCAATTCAATGTAAAAATCAATGTAATATTTGGAATAAGAGTTACATTTTCTGCTTAGAATAGGGTTGCATTGCATATAGTTTAATTTATGCAAATTTCAATATTTGATGTATGATTCATGTGCATTTATTTCAAATCCACTATGGTTTACACGAATGGCACGTGCACAAGCTTTTATGGAGTTTATAAACTCGGTGGGATTCGTATTTATGGCCATAGTCAGAATACGAAGAAAACCAAGATTTATGATCTTTATATTAGCCACATTCAGCCTACACTCTTAGGCTAACTTCAAAAATGCACTGCATTTTTCAAAGTTTCAAAAGGATTTCCCAATTTCTCAATGAAATTCCCTTTTCAAATTCATACTCATTCATTCATATCATTCAAATTGCATTATTTTCAAACTCATTTTCCAATTTCAATTTCAGAAAATTCAATTTTCTCAAGAATTTCCAAGTCTTTGTCAGGATCTGATTTTCTCAAAATCCTAAGTTTTCAAATGACATTTCAAAGCATTTCCCAAGTTCAAATCAAGATTTTCCTATGTTTTCGAATTCTCAAATTTCAAAATCCCAAGTTTTCAGAAATTCATTTTCTCATATTTTCCAGTTTTCTTGAGAATTCATTTTCCATTTCAAAAGTCATTTTCCAATAAATTTCTTAGATTTTCTCAAGATTCTCAAATCCATTTTCTCATAAAAGCAATTCCAAGTTTCCAATCTCAAAACCAATTTTCTCAGATTTTCAAGTTTTCCTGAGAAATCACTTTTCAATGCAAATTTCTGATTTCCCATGAAATTCAATGATTTTCCCAAAAACTCCAATTTCAAGCACTTTTCTAATCATTTTCCAAATGTATTTCAATTTTCCAAAGCAAACATCATATTTTCTCAAACTTGCATTTTTTAAAAATTCCATAGCACAAGCCTCATTCTTTGTGCATTCTAGGAAAAATAGAGCATAATTTAGATATTTGAGTTGAGTTAAAGCACATAATTGGTCCTTGGTTTAATTACCCCTGGTAAAGGCGCCAGGAACGGTTGAACCTCGTACCGACAGGCGGATCCCATTCTACGGAATTTTCTCGCAAATTTTCAAAACGGAGGCGAGTAAATTTTCAAAAATCATTTTCAAAACTTTGGTCGAGTTTGACTCGCGAAATTCGTTTCTCTCTCGCAAGGGAGGGGAACAATTTTGCGATGATAATAGGTTTGGCGACCGTGATGGGACCTGTCTTCGCCTGATCAATTATGTGCTTTAACTTAGCTCATTTATCAAAATTATGTTATATGGAATGTCAACATTAATTCCTGATATCATGTGAACCTAGGAGCCTAGACTTGAACCCAGCTGACATGGATTGTATATAGACTAGGCATGGTTTGGTAGGACCATATTGAGGAGAATTATGCATGCTCACATAGACTTAGGTCTGAAATACAACACTCCTCAATCTAGGACTTGTATGAAAACAATGTTTGCTTCTTCAAAAGTTTTCAAAATTCTATCTCTTTAGGACTTAGAGCCCTCTGTTTGCCTGCATGTGATCATATTTCAAAAACCACCCCACCTATGTCTACCCGGTCTTCACGTTGCTGGGCTCTCTTCTAGAACCATAGTTCGGGACAGAGCCTCACAACTGGGCCACTTATTTGGGCTAACGCCCCCCTACCACGTACCAAGGGCCATAGTCCAACGTATATCGGCAGGCGCTCAAGGATGTTGGGAAAACACAAGCCTAGTCCCGGAGATGAATTTTTATGCCACGTACATCGAGCCTCGGTTCGAGTATATCGGCATAGCATGATTGGACACAGTTGATCTGAGCCTAGAGTCAGGATTAGGGTCCTAAAGCTCTTTCAAAATTGATGCATTTAGAGTCAGCTTCTTAGGGAATGCTGTATGTGCATAATTGTTTGTAATTGAATGTATGATAGTCACTTTCGCCTTATTTTTTTTCATATTTTTTTTTCAATTTTTCCAAAATACCGAACAATTTTCCAAAATACCTCATTTTCCATCTTTTGTGAAATATCTCCTTTTTCTCAAAAACCCTGGACGATTTTTCTAAATTATCCACCTTTTCTTCAAAACTCCAGGAGATTTTCCATTCTTTCGTTCCTCTGGACTTCGAATTTCCAGCTTTCATTTTATCCTGCCTGCAATTTTCAAAATTCTTGTATTTTTCCAAAGTCTAATTCCAGTCTTCTTGTCCCTAAGTCCAATGGCATCTAGTCAGCTCGATTCTATTTTTCCTGAGGGTCACATCTCCTACGAGGTGCGACAAAGTCTTCCTGAGCATCGATCTCTTAGCACCGGACCCTTCTTCCCCCGGTGGTACTATGTCTGGTTCAAAAACTTCTCTCGTATGTTTCCGGACCACTTGAGCGATTGCGGGTTAGAACTGGCATCTGCAGTGGAAAAGTTGACAGTCAACAGCAATCTGATTCATGCACTGGCAGAGCGGTGGAATCCGCACACTTGCACGTTCTGGTTCCCGTGGGGCGAGATGACACTACTGATGGATGAATTTTCAGAGATTATGGGACTGCCTGAACCAGCCGATCAGCCTGGAGATCCGTTAGAGCACCAGTTTCTGATCAATGTCAAGGGTCTGAACCCCAAAGATGCCGTAGCTCGCATGACAGGGCGCAAGTCTTGGCCACTGATTGAAGAAAATGAGAATGAGTATGTGAGCCTGATCGAGATCTATCAACAGTACGAGGCATTTGCAGAAGTCAGCTCATTATCTAGAACAACTCGAGAAAGAAATCAGCATGCGATGGTTCTGTGCACTGAAGGGCTCGCCTTCTTCCCAAATATACATATGTGTATGGCAAGCAGTTCAAGCTACTTGGCCCATTTTTCTGTACCTACTACTATCCAGAGTGATGTGTCAGGCAATTTTCTCAGAGACAAAAGCGCGTAGAAGCTCGGCTACTATCAGGGGTTATGCTAGAGTTCAACCTTGTATCAGCGCAGTGGTCTGAAACATACCATTCTGCCAGATATGACTGGGATTATTTCATCATTCTCACTCTTTTCTCGGGTCCTCGTGTCTCTGCTGATCATTAAGAGTGGTGGCAGACTGTCTATATGCTCCCTCTTTCTCAAGTTTATTATTAATACAAGCATGTTTTCCCTTCAATGAATAAAAATCTTTCAAATTCTTCATTCTTGGTTTGACGACCTCGCCTAGGTGACAAGGCATATTTGCAGTTGTTCGTTCTTCTTGCAAAGAATGACAACATAATTGTCGTGACTCCAGCGGCGACCCAATCCCTAGTAATGGGATGTTCTTCCAATTGTCTACCAAATTCTCATCAAATATTTTTTCTATATTCATTTCTATCTTGAATCTTCATCATCGAAATTTAATCATCCATTCTGTAGAGAGCATCAGTATTCCCAAGTGGTTCAGATCAGATCAAGCAAGAAGACACCACTGTATCAGGGCATCAGTGATTTTAGAAGCAGGCAAGAAGAAATGGATTCTCCAAGATCTGCCAGAAGACAGAGTTTGAATGATAGGGATGGCATTGATCTTGCTACATATCAGATGTTCAAGAAAATGATGATTAGGATGATGTATGAGCAAGCTGAAGACAGTCTCAGAAAGGCTCCCATCAAGGAGAAGACATCAGTCTCCTTCTCTGAGAATATCACTGGCAAGAGCAACAAGTGATTCGGCACGTGCCTGCCCAATATTTTATTCTCGCTGATGTCCTCTATCATCGTGGATTCAGTTCTAAATATGCCAGATGCCTAGATGAAGATGAAGCCAAAGAAGTCATGCGGGAGGTACACGAAGGCATTTGCGGTGATCGCGTCCGCTACCAAACTCTTATCAAGCAAATCATCTGGGCGGGATATTATTGAAAGACTATGCTATAAGTTTGCTACCATTTTGTGAAGAAGTGTGCTCTATGCCAGATACATGCACCTTCTGTTCATGCGCCAGCAAACATATTTGCAATCTGTTATCTCTCCATGGCTATTTTCTATGTAAGGCCTTTGATGTTGTGGACCCCATCACTCCTGCTTCAAACAGCTACAAATATTTTCTTGTCGCAATAGAATATTTCACCAAATGGGTAGAAGCAGTTACTCTACGTACAGTAGAAGGTCGACATGTGGTCTCATTCATCCACAAGAACATCCTTTGCCGCTTTGGTATACTGCACAATATCGTGTCAGACAATGGCAGTCATTTCAAGAATGAGAGAATGAGGACATTTTGCTTAAAGTTCAGAATCCATCATCATTTCTCCGCTCTTTATTATCCTCAAGGGAATGGCCAAGCAGAGGCCACCAATAAGATTTTGATTCGAATCCTCGAGCGAACTTTGGAAACAGGCCATGACTGGCATGAGAAGATTCATGATGCATTGTGGGCGTATCGAACCACCATTCGAACTCCAACTAATGCTACTCCGTCAGAACTTGTCTACGGAACCGAAGTAGTATTGCCTCTACATGTTCAGAAACCTGCTCTGAAATTTGCATCAGTTCTCGAATTACCTCTTGATCAGTATCAACAACAGCGGCTAGTACAGCTTGATTTGCTAGATGAAAGAAGACTCAGAGCAGCAGAGCACGCTCAATCATATCGTCAGAGGATAGCCAGACAATATGCAAAATCAGTCATTGAAAGAAAATTTCGAGTCAACGATCTAGTGCTCAGATCAACGGCTTATCTCAAGCACCGCCCAGGTGGCAAGTGGTCACCAAATTGGGAAGGTCCCTATGTTGTCAAAGAGGCACTACCTCGTAATTCATATCGACTCATCAATGCCGACGGAGTGGAATTACCAGATCCCATCAATGCTCGGCATTTGAAAAAATTCTATACTTAAACCATGTCTTATTCTTTGTAATTCCTCCAAATTTTGTTCAATAATGGTTAAATTCTCCTTTCCTAGTTATACTGGGGCATTTTTAAAATTTTGTTTTTATCTACAAATATCCTGTATGCAGGCAGGATAAACAAATCTCTCATTTTGCATGCATGTGCATTTATTTATTTTTTCATATTTGCATACATCTGCATTCATTGGCATGCATTTGCATCGAGTTCGCTACCCATTCAGGATAAGGGATAATCCTGAGACCCCGACAATCATTCTCGTTACAATTCCCAAATACTTTAAGAGCATAGGTCTCTTTTTAAAAATTCAAATTTCAAATTAAAAACAAGGTATATTTTCAAAACTCAGTGCTTGAACTGGTACAATTTTGAAATCCAGTGCTCAAACTGGTACACTTCCAAAATCCAGTGCTCGAACTGATATATTTTTAAAATCCAATGTCTATGTTGACATATTTTCAAAACCCGGTATTCATGCTGGTGTTCTTTCAAGATTGAGCACTTGTGTTAGTGTCTCACTGGTGGGTCGTATCAGTCAACCTCTCGGGTTCAGTCTTTGTGCTGATCATTCATCAAAGTTCAAATTTCAATTACAAATTCGGCCCTCGAGCCACCCAATTTCCAAATTTCCAATTTCGACCTCCGGGTCAACCAATTTTCAAATTTGATCTTCGGGTCACTCAATTTCCAATTTCGACCTTCGGGCCAATCAATTTCCAAAGTTTCCAATTTCGACCTCCGGGTCAATCAATTTCCCAATTTCCAATTTCCAATTTTTAAATTCCAAATTTCCAATTTCGACTTTTGGGTCAACCAATTTTGACTTTCGAGTCAATCAATTTCCAGTTTCCAAATATCAATTTCCAAATTTCCAAATTTCCAAATTTCCAAATTTCCAAATTTCCAATTTCAAATTCCAAATTTCAAAATTTCAAATTTTCCAAATTCCAATTTCATACCAATTCCAATCATTTCCTCTTGCGAGAGACCCTTTGTACAGGGAGAGTTCAAGGGAGCTCGTTCTTTTCGCATGCTATCCTTTGTTCACCTAGCCCCTTTTCAGGGAGAGTTTGAAGGGACTCGTGTCTTTGTGAACCGTTTGCAAAACAAAATTCCAATTTCATACAAGGAACCCTTAGTTCAGGGAGAGCTTCGACGGAAGTTCGCTTTCCTTGTGACCATAATTTCATACTAGGCCATTTCATCATGAAGGACCCTCTTTTTGGGGAGAGTGTGATGGACTCGTTCCTTCATGACCAATTCACCGACCTCACCATTACCGGCCCCCTTTCTATAAGAGAAGCCTAATGTTAGGAAGTTTTGACGAAAGCTTAATTTCTCTTCGAAAGTTCGTTTTGCAAACACCTCCTCTTTAGGGAAGAGAGGAGTAATTTCTATTCCCAAATTCTGAATCTTCTCCTTTGGGGAAAGGAGAAGAAAATTTCTGTCATGGATGCGTTGCGTTGTGCTTCAGATGCTCGCTCTCACCAAGGATTTCAAGAAAATTTTGCCGATTTGTCATTAAATATTTGTTGATTTCAAAATTTTTATTATACAAAAACATTACTTCAGAATACCTTCAGTATTACTTTCGAAAGGACAAAGCTTTCGCGAAGAAGGATTCAAAATTCAAAATTTTTCTATTGGCCAACCAAAAGGATGAAGAATAAATCCCCGATATGGCCAGCAAAGGAAATTCAATATTGTTGCAAAGCCATAAGTGATCGGTATTGATCGCAGTCAATGGCACATTTTCAAAGATCATTCTTGGAAAATAAAGCAGTCGAAATATCCTGGGTGATACAGAAAAATCCATTCAATCCCTACATCTCCTCAATCACCTAAAGCTGCAATTAAATATCTGCAAAAAGGATCTCTCAACTGTCGTCAAGATGAAGGCGAATTAGGCGAGTAGACCCCCGGGGCCAAAGAAGATTCAAATCATCTCCAAGATGACGGAGTTTGTGATGGATCCTTCTAGGGAAAGTTCAGAGCACCGTCAAGATGAAGGCGACTGCGATGGGCCTCCCGACAAACCCTAAAGGATATTTAATTTCTGCTATCATCAAGAGATTTCCAACCAAAGAGCCAATAACTGTCAATATAATCCCTGAGAGAAAAGAAGGATCGGAGCATCTCTGAGATGAAGGAGTTTGTGACGTACCCTTCTAAAAAAAAAAAAAGAGAGAGAGAAAAGTCAGGACATCTCCAAAATGAAGGATGATGTAATAAAATCCCCAAAAAAAATCCAAGAGAGCTTCAATTCTGCCAAAAAAGAAAAAAGTGGACAGAAAGATAATCATGAAGAAAGAATCCCAGGATATCAGACCGCCAAATTTGCCAAAGAATCCTCTTTAAATTTTATGAAATTCTATTATCAATATTCTTTCACCAATTGCTTTCACAATGTCAAGAATACTCTCTTTTCTGCTCATATCAAGGAAATTGATAGCTTCCTTGAAAGAAAGTCAATTGCAAGAAATCTGAATTCGAATCTTGATTCTACGGAGTTAAGCCCAGTCGAAGGTAATACTTCAGGTAAAAAAGAGGGATTATTTTCAAAACAATGTGCATCATTTTAAATTATTTTGAATCAACAATAATTTTCAAACATTCTGACAATATTTTCTAGCCATCCTGACGTGAAGCGCGAGTTTGAGGTTCATCTTTGGCGCACCCTGACATCAGTTGTTATCCCTTTTAAGGACTTGATAACGGGAGTTTTCAAGATTCCTTCCCTTCTGTTGGTATAATCTGAGCGCATGGGCTCTCAGATTCGCACACTTCCCTGTGTCCCCACTGTCCCACCATAGACAGTCCAATTTCGGCTTGAGGTTAAGCCACCAATAATTTTCTCGCAAAAGGTCATCAATTTCAAAAGTTATTTAGTCTCAGCAATGAGGCACCCAAAATCAAACCCCTTTTCAAGCTTTAGGGACCCCAATTTCATCCTTTTGCAAAACCCCTATCGGACTCATTGTGCGGAGATCCGAAGGTTCCATCATGGTTTCTTCCTTCGAGGATTCCATTCATTTTCCGCCCAATCAGGATAAGGGTACAAACCTGAGCCTCCTTTGATGAGGTATTTCATTTTCTGCCCAATCAGGATAAGGGTATAAACCTGAGCCTCCTTTGATGAGGTATTTCATTTTCTGCCCAATCAGGATAAGGGTACAAACCTGAGCCTCCTTTGATGAGGTATTTCATTTTCCTCCCAATCAGGATAAGGGTACAAACCTGAGCCTCCTTTGATGAGGTATTTCATTTTCCGCCCAATCAGGATAAGGGTACAAACCTGAGCCTCCTTTGAGGAGGTATTTCATTTTCTGTCCAATCAGGATAAGGGTACAAACCTGAGCCTCCTTTGATGAGGTATTTCATTTTCCGCCCAATCAGGATAAGGGTACAAACCTGAGCCTCCTTTGATGAGGTATTTCATTTTTCGCCCAATCAGGATAAGGGTACAAACCTGAGCCTCCTTTGATGCGGTATTTCATTTTTTGCCCAATCATGATAAGGGTACAAATCTGAGCCTCCTTTGATGAGGTATTTCATTTTCCGCCCAATCAGGATAAGGGTGCAAACCTGAGCCTCCTTTGATGAGGTATTTCATTTCCCAATCTGGTTAAGGGTTAAACCTGAGCTTCGTTTCTACATGAGGTATTTTTTGTCTCGTCCAGGTTAAAGGCAAAACCTGAATCTCACTTCTTTTGAGGCAAAATTTTTCTTCTGTATTCTCCATTTCATATCTACCATTTTCATCAGAGCTAATATTTTCATATCCAGTCAGATCCTTCTAACTGGGGCATTTTTATAGCCCAAATTTGGTGTGTTTTATTTGCCACTAAGTTCGTCCTCAAGACGGCTTAGTAGCAAAGAGGGGCATCTGTAAACACCCCAAATTTTCCTCATCCATTCTCAAACAACCCTCCTCGTGTAGTGCCAACTCTGTTAGATCAGTGTAGGAGTCAAACCCTGAGTCAGTTTCAGAAAAGCACCATTTTACCCATTTTTATTAGGAAAATTACCATTTTACCCCTAGGTCATCCCGGACCCCAGTCAGTCAGAGTCAACCAAGCTCATTGGTCAGTTCAAGACAGTTAGAATATCAGTCATCTCAAGCTCATCTGAGCTCACAATGAACAGACCATTTTCATTTCTGACCATTCCTGCCAAAATGGGATCATTTCTTCAAAAATGAGCTCATTTCTCACTCGAATCCAAGCCAATTGTCTCCAAGTCAGTCATTCCCAGTCAGTCATGTTCCCCAGAGTCTAACTTGAGCTCACCAGGAGTTCAAGTGCTCCAATTTCAGTTCAAAACCATTTCTAAGTGTCCAGTAGCCCATTTCCTTTCTTTCTTCCTCCATTTTCTTTTTATTTTTATTTTTATTTTTATTTTTTTACTTTCCTTTTTTCTTTCTTTTCTTTCTTTTCTTTCTTTCTTCTTTCTTTTTCTTTCTTTCTTTCCTCCTTTCTTTCCTCTCCCAGCCACTCACGTATACCCTATCCAGCCCCTTCTCTTCCTCTTTCCCTCTCCTTTTCCTCCCTTTCTTTCCTTTTCTTTCTCCCCTCTTCTTTCCTTTTCCTTCCCTTCCTTCTTTCCCCTTTCTTCTTTACCTCCTTTCCATCTTTTTCAAAACCCAAATGGCTACAGCCAATTCACGTAGGCTGTTTCATGAGACAATATTAGAAACTTAGGTTTTGATTTTTATCAAAACCTAAGTTGTCATAAGAAAAAAAAAAAGAGAACGGCTGGCCCATTTTCCCCTTAACGCACCTCTCTCTCTCTCTCTCTCTCTCTCTCTCTCTCTCTCTCTCTCTCTCTCTCTCTCTCCCCCTTGAACTCTCTCTTTCTCACCCCTTGGCTGCAACTCCCAGCCATTGAAGCCACCTCCAGAGCTCCTTTCTCCAGCCAACAGCCGGCCTCCACTTTGAAGCACCATCAACGTCTTCACCTCCAGCTCACCCAGCTCCACCAGGGATCCACAGCAGCCACCAGCTTGTAGCCACAACAACTCTCCTTTTGGCTGCAACTTCCAGCCATTGATGCCACCACCAAGCTCCACCTCCAGCAAGCTTCAACATCTACTAACGTCAAGGCAGCCTCCTTCAGCCCATTGATCCTGCAGCTCCATCATCAAACACCACCTTGGCCCAACTACCTTAAGACCCATCTTCCTTCCATTCTCCAAGAGGATTCACGCTCAGCCATTAGCCTTCTCTCATTAAGCTGATTTGATGATTAAAAACTTAGGACTTGATTTTTATCAAGCCCTAAGTCATTTACACAAGAGCATTCATGTAGCCACCGCTACTTTAGCCAAGACAGCCACGGCAAGGTCCAGCCCAACAATCTCCAAGGTGACGGCTGGCAGCAGCTCATTAACACCCACTTTGATGCCTTCCTTCAGACGGCCTTCCATTGCAACTATCATTGCTCCCGGTGTATACAGACCTTCCCAGGCTCTTTCCCCTTCGGTCAATCCCAGCAAACACCAAGTAAACTCCCTCTAGCCTTTGCTTCAACCGATCCAAGGTAACAACCTATTTTTTTGCTTACACTTTACATAATTTTTATCAATGCATGATGAGTAGGTTTGATCATTGCCTATTGAGATGAGGGATTTAGCATAAAGTTCATTCAAAACTCAGATTTGAGATCATATTTTTCTAAGTTTAAATCATAGAAAATAGCATATGTTTTTGTTTTATATGTGTAGGCTATATGAACGAGGTGATTAATCCAATTCGATGGGTTAAGTCTCCCCTTTCAAATAGCCAAAATCAATGAAGTGCTTCATGCCTCCCTAATATTTATTTTTTTTATTTTTTTATTTTTATTTTTATGTTTTACCATCATCATGTAGAGTTGATGTTTCTTTTTTTCACATTTAATGTTGCATTTAGTTTTATTTCTTAGTTTAATAGTTGTTTAGTTTAATTCTATTAATAGTTGATACTTAGTTCGTAGGTTTTAGACTCATACGCATAGTTCAGTCAATATTTCATGCATGAATTTTCTTTCAAAAATCCTAGAAATGTTATGATGGTTTCACATGTTTATTATTGTTTTCCTGCCAAAAATTTGGTTTAATTTGGGTTTCGGAACCCTCTCAAACAAATCAAGTCCCAAACTGGGATTTCCCATTTCCAGAACTTCTAATTTCTGCTTTAGCAGACAAGAACCTCCGGCACCACCATTGTGGGAGATTCGGATCATCCTAAAAAAATCACAGTGAATTTGTAATCAAATCTACTGATGATCTGGAAATTTTGAAGTTTTTCCAGTTTGTTTTACTCTCTGTAAAAATCGGATTTTTCAGACCCCTGAGAAAATCTCAATTTTCTTTTGTCAGGGTATAGACAGACCCTAATGCATCAAGTCCTCCCAATACGTAGCCCGTATGCAAAAACTTTCAACATAAAAGTTGTTCCTAACATAATTTCCTGTCATTTGCCAAAATTTGGAAATTTTTTAATTTGTTTCATTATTTTTACCGGATTTTCTATTTCTGTGTTACAGATTCCAATATCCAGAAATCTCAGAGATTTAGGTCTCTGATAACAGTATGGCCTTTTCCAAACCATAACCCAAATCCCAATGGTGTCAAAAGATAAAATCTTTCTATGTTTGTCAGGGACATTTTCCCACAATTTCAGCCATTTTCCCATCTTTATTCCATTTTTCCCACATTTTCTACCGAAACCTGTCTGTTTCCCCTAAATCCTAGAGTCGCCGGATTCCGATCCGACTTGCCGGAGTGGCACAGCTCCGACCATAGGTCAAAACCAGAAAGTGTAAAAGTCAAAAATCATTGCCTTACTGTCCTCTATCACCCCATAAAATTTGGGAAATTTTTATGGAAGTTTGATATCCTAAATTTCCTTTAGAATCAACATTTTAGGCAAAAATCACAAAATTTAGGGTTTTTATTTGAATTTCCATATTTAAAAATACAAAAAAATAGATTTTCGAGCTCCATTATGTTTCTAGGGTTATTTTAGGTGTCCATGCCAAATTTGGTTTAATTCCAAGTTCATTTGCTCCATGTGTTAGTTTATCTTTAAATTCAGAAGCGAAAATCAGGCAAAAATCAAGTTAAATTTGATATTTTATGATATTTTCGCCATTTTAGGGTTTTTATCATGTACATGAGCATGTAGAATCATATTAGGGTTAATTTCAATGTCATTTGCATTTCATATTTTTCAATTTTGCAAAATTTATTTCAGAAAACCCTGGTTTTAAGGCCATAGTCTTGTTATCAGGGGTATTTTGGTCATTTTGACCTAAATTTCGAAATTTCAATTTATAATTCTCCAAAATTTCATGCATATCATCATATTTTATCATATTATGTTTGATTTATTTTATTTGATTTTCAAAATTCCAAAATCTACAAAAATTCTTTCAGAAAACCCTGATTTCAAGGTTATTAGGGGCATTTTGGTCATTTTGACCCCAATTTCGAATTTTCAAGTTTATTTTCGAAATTTATTCATTATTTATCATGTTTATATCAAAGGGGGTATGATTCTGGGTTTATATCTGAATAATATCCGATAATTTTCCATATTTTCGGATAAATTCAGAAAAACCTACATTTTTGTGCTAATTTTATTTTCCAGTTTTGCAGGAATATTCAAGAAGAAGACTTAGCCATTTTATTTCTTTTATTTCAATTCAATGTAAAAATCAATGTAATATTTGGAATAAGAGTTACATTTTCTGCTTAGAATAGGGTTGCATTGCATATAGTTTAATTTATGCAAATTTCAATATTTGATGTATGATTCATGTGCATTTATTTCAAATCCACTATGGTTTACACGAATGGCACGTGCACAAGCTTTTATGGAGTTTATAAACTCGGTGGGATTCGTATTTATGGCCATAGTCAGAATACGAAGAAAACCAAGATTTATGATCTTTATATCAGCCACATTCAGCCTACACTCTTAGGCTAACTTCAAAAATGCACTGCATTTTTCAAAGTTTCAAAAGGATTTCCCAATTTCTCAATGAAATTCCCTTTTCAAATTCATACTCATTCATTCATATCATTCAAATTGCATTATTTTCAAACTCATTTTCCAATTTCAATTTCAGAAAATTCAATTTTCTCAAGAATTTCCAAGTCTTTGTCAGGATCTGATTTTCTCAAAATCCTAAGTTTTCAAATGACATTTCAAAGCATTTCCCAAGTTCAAATCAAGATTTTCCTATGTTTTCGAATTCTCAAATTTCAAAATCCCAAGTTTTCAGAAATTCATTTTCTCATATTTTCCAGTTTTCTTGAGAATTCATTTTCCATTTCAAAAGTCATTTTCCAATAAATTTCTTAGATTTTCTCAAGATTCTCAAATCCATTTTCTCATAAAAGCAATTCCAAGTTTCCAATCTCAAAACCAATTTTCTTAGATTTTCAAGTTTTCCTGAGAAATCACTTTTCAATGCAAATTTCTGATTTCCCATGAAATTCAATGATTTTCCCAAAAACTCCAATTTCAAGCACTTTTCTAATCATTTTCCAAATGTATTTCAATTTTCCAAAGCAAACATCATATTTTCTCAAACTTGCATTTTTTAAAAATTCCATAGCACAAGCCTCATTCTTTGTGCATTCTAGGAAAAATAGAGCATAATTTAGATATTTGAGTTGAGTTAAAGCACATAATTGGTCCTTGGTTTAATTACCCCTGGTAAAGGCGCCAGGAACGGTTGAACCTCGTACCGACAGGCGGATCCCATTCTACGGAATTTTCCCGCAAATTTTCAAAACGGAGGCGAGTAAATTTTCAAAAATCATTTTCAAAACTTTGGTCGAGTTTGACTCGCGAAATTCGTTTCTCTCTCGCAAGGGAGGGGAACAATTTTGCGATGATAATAAGGAGCCACCCTGAGGTGGCGCCACATGTCCATCCTCCATTCCTCCAGGGCCAACCTCCATTTGAAATTCGAATTCTCCTCTGAGGTGGCGCCATCTGAAGAACCTCCTCCAGCAGGCTGACACTTGGAACCATCCTGGACTGCCACATGTCCAGATCTCCTTTCACCAGAAAAAGCAAAATTCAAATTCCTCTGAGGTGGCGCCTTCTGAGCCCACTGCTCTGTCCTTCTGACATGTGTCAAACACCTTTTGAGGTGGCACCATTCCAGGACTCCACTTGGCTCCATTTTTATTTTTTATTTTATTTTTAATAAAGGTAGCCCACCATGAGGTGACGCCACCTGAGGACTCCCTACAAAAGGTGAGTTTGAATTTCAAATTCCAAGAGAGCACCCTCTGAGGTGGCGCCTTCTGGGAGCTCCCTGCAGAGAGAATCAAGCTAACATTTGAAAAATTCCAAATTCCCCCTGCTGAGGTGTCTCACCCACAAAATTTCCATTTTTTTTATTTTTCTCAAAAATTAAAACACCTTTTGAGGTGGCGCCACCTGAGGGCTCCCTGCAAAAGACAAATTCGAATTTCAAACCCCTCAGATGGCACCCCCTGAGATGGCGCCACATGGAGGGCTCAGATTGAACCTGTTTGAATTTCAAAAAATTTTCAGAAAAGTTATAAAAACAAGGGTTCACGCCCAGCCTAAGGAGATCATTTTTTAGCTCTGGTGAACTTGGAAAATCCGACCTAGCCTCCCTAGAATCAGATTTTTAACTGTGGAAATCGTGCCCCCTTTGGCGCATTGAAGAAGGTGGAGTAGAGCTCGTGCTGTGGCCAATTCGATTCCAACAGAGCTCGATTTTGGTGGACCATCCGAAGCTCGGAGTGAAGGACGAAGGAAGCTCGTGATAGCTGCCCCTTTCAAGAGCTCCTACGCTGCATAACGAAGCAAGGTGCACTTCTTTTCCCCTTGATGTGATTCTATAATCCGAATCGGGAGTCGTTTGAAGAAAGAGCTCATCCGAGGGATGGATTGAGCTATTCTCATAAAACGACATATATAAAAATATTTTGTTATGCTTCCTTGATGATTTTTAACATTCATATAGTTAGCTAGGTTTAATTTGCATTTTATTTCATTCATTTAGCATATTTCATGAATTAATTAGGATTAATTTAGCCTTTATTTCAATTCTGCTTATTTTCAGTAGGTCTCTGTTTTTGTCAGTCAGTCCACACATCATTTCATGCATTTGTTTTTTATTAAAAATCCCCAAAAAATGACTGAATGCGCCCTTAGGTGTCCCTAAAATTTTGCCAAAATTTTGAAGCCATTTGGATTTGTTTACTGCGGTAAACATTCAAAATGGCAAGTCGGGTTTTGTTACCCGGGATACGTTTTGAAAATCATTTGCCAACTTTTAAAATCGAGATATCCCTCATGGGAGATCCGATTTTCAATCAGAAATCTGTTCTGAACTCGGGAGCATGTCTAGTTTTTAATATGATTTTTTTAGATTTTTCTGATTTTTTTTAATGTCTGACAAAAATCCGAGATGTCGGTACACATGTCAGAGCCTAATTTGGGCCTCTGAGATCTTAGATCGACTTAGAGCTATGGTTTCTCTTTGTGTGTTGCTCCAAATCCGAAACTGTAAAAAGTGAAAGTGGTGTCCGAGATGTCTTATGTTTGAATCTAAAAGCTTGTAATTTTTAAAACAGTGTTGACCCCTGCTTCGGATTTTTCTTGTCAGCCCCCTGTTTTGCTACATTTGTCTGTTCTGTTAGTTTAGGCAGGAATAGTTATATTTTTATCTGTGTTTCCGTTGATCAAATGCCGAAGTCATAAACATAAAAGTTGTTTATGTAGATGTCGTGCAGAACGCTGATTAATTTCATAAATTTCCATGGCCGTTTTTTATTTCTTTAGCATTTTTCATCAGATTAGTGTGATTTTTACCTCTGTCCGAACTAAATCTCTGTTATTGAACTCACCATGGCTCAAATCCAGAGGCTATAAAAACCAAAAATGTTCCATTTCGGGTCTTTTATCAGTCTGCAAAATATCAGAAATTTCCATGGTGTAAATCTTGTGTTATCATATTAAACATTGCATTTGGTTCGGATCCATAGGCAAAATCCATCATTTTAGGACTTTTCTTGAATTGTAGCATTTAAATCATATCATTTCGTGATTTTTAGCATTCTAGGCTGTTTATCAGAGTAAGTAGATGCTTCATACCGAATTTGGTGCAATTTGGAATCCATTTGAGGTTCGGATCATCCATAATACCAAAACAGGGTCCCGCAGGACCCAGATCCAAGCGAAAATCGTTATTTTTGATAAATTGCGAAATACCAAATTCTGATTTTACAGTCCTAATGTGTTTAGAAGCATGTCATCATGTCTCTTACTACATTTCATCATCATTTGATTCACTTTGAATTTCAAAATCTCAATTTTACCAAGTTTTCTTTCAAAAAACCCTGATTTTAAAGGTATAACTTTATAATTAGGGGTATTTTGGTCATTTTAACCTCAATTCCGAATTTCAAATTGTTTTTCACTGAATTTCTAGCATTTTCATCATTTCAAAATATCAAGGAAGCACGAGAATAGGGTTTATATCCAATTAAATCCAATAATTTCATAATATTATTGGAAAATCTTGGAAAAACCCACATATTTGAGCTAACCCAATTTCAAGTTTGGCAGGAACAATCAAAAGAAGGAGCTGAAGTCTGCAAATTTCTTTTATTTCCTTTATTTAGTGATGTAATAATTTTGGAATAAGAGAGTTAATTTCCTGCTTAGACTAGGATGCATGTCATATAGTTTGAATTTATGCAATATCCTGATTATATGATTCATGCATTTTATTTCAAAAGCACTATGGATGTTCACGAATGGCACGTGCACCAACTCTTAGGGAGTTGATGGACTCGGTGGGATCCATATTTACGGCCCTAGTCGGAATATGGACGAGACCCAGATCCATCATCTTTCTACTAGTCACATTGAGCCTACACTCTTAGGCTATCTTAAAATGCACATCATATTTCCAAAGTTATCAAAATCATGTGCATCAAATCAACTAAATTCTGAACATATTCATGGCCACAGTCAGGATATGTGAAGGATTTATCTTGACTTAATGCATATTTTTCCAACAAATCTCTTAGAAAATCTTTTCAAAGTGCATTCATTCACTTATGTCATTTGCATCATAGAATCATTGATTTTCTCAAGATTTTCTCAAGAAAACTTCATTCTCAAGAAATCGATTTCTCAAGAAATTCTAAGGATTTTTCAAAATCGGTTTTCCAAAGACAAGCTTTTCCACAGTTTTCCCAGGAAAATGATATTTTCTTAAGATATTCAAAAGAGTTTTCCAATCTTTCTTCAAGATCCAAAATCGATTTCCGAGTATTTCAAAAAGGTAAAATTCCCAGGATTTCGATTCCCCAAGTTTTGAATTTCCTTCTCCAATGAGCTTTCCTATGAATTTCCATCATTTTCCTAAGAAAACTCTCAAAGTCCAAGTTTTCCTAAGAAGTGCTTCCATTTTCAAAAAGTCCATCTTTTCTCAAGAATCACTTCCATTTTCCCAAGATTTTCAACTATTTCTGAATTTTCCACATCTTTATAAGCTTTCTTATGTTTTCAAAAACCCCTTTTTTATCTGAGTTTCCTGAGAAATTGACCTTTTTCCTGAGAGATTCTTTCCAACTCCAAATGTTTTTCTAAGCATACATCATGTTTTCCAACTGGCATTTTCCAAAATCTCATAGCACATGCCTGAATTCTCTATGCATTTAGGATAGAACATAACTTTGATAATTTCGCTAAGTCAAGCATAGTTTTGGTCCTTGGTTCGATTACCCCTGTTAAAGGCGGTAGGAACGGTCGAACCTCGTACTGACAGGTCGAGCCCCATCCCATGGATTTTCCCGCAATTTTCAAAACGGAGGCGAGTATTTCAAAACAATTTCCAAAATCCGGTCAAAGTTTGAATCGCGAAAGCGTTTTCCCTCTTTCTCTTCCGCGAGGAAGGGAAGACGGGGGAAAATTTTTGCGACGAGAACAATGACTGTCCCACATGTGCTCGTCGATGGAGGCAGTAGCCTCAATATTTGCCCAGAAATGACAGCCAAGGCCTTGGGCCTGAAAGAAGAAGAGTATGTGCCGGATCCAATCACGATCTACGGTTTTGATAACCATGGGCAAACCGCCAAGGGGAAGACTTCCTAGAAATTTTCATCAACTACTCAGTACACACAGTATTGTTCCATGTCGTCAATGTGCCGCCCACCTACAATCTTTTGCTGGGACGAACATGGATCCATAATGCCAATGTTGTTCCTTCAACCCTCCACTAGTGTATCAAATGGTCTAAAGGTGGCATGATCACCACAATTCTAGGGGAAGATCCAGAGGAGAGGCTCCCACAACCAATGATCCCCCATCCAACATTTACAGCAGACATTCCCAGTATCAGGGAAAGTGATGAGGTCAATCTCAGGGACAGTTTGGAACTGTTGGAGCTGAAAGATGTTCAGGCAGAAGAGAATGTCGCAACAGTGATCCAGTGGCAAGGACCTCACTTCTTTAAGCTGGGAGGGCGTATCAACTGCACTTCCTTCAAAGATCATCCCTTATTCCCTCAGTTCTCCAAGGCTAAAAGGGGATTCGATCTTCTGCTAAAGCACGGCTATCAGCCTTTCAGGGGACTAGGAAAGAATGAAGACGGCATAGTGGAGCCGATCATCCCTTATAAACATTCCAGCACTTCAGGATTGGGGTTCATGGGTCGAGCGTCCGGCAAAGAAACCATATTCGTCAAAGAATCCAAATGAGAAAGATGATGCCATATTTTCCTGCTTTTCTTCCTTTGTTTTTTCCCATCATTTTGTAGGGACAATATAGTCCCAGTCTTTTAGTCCCTGTCAATCTCTGTAGATATTCAGTTACTGTTTTCGGTTTCGTTCAGATCAATGGAAATTTGATTTTCTCTTCACATCTTGATGTTTATCATTCTTGCTTACAGTTTGGCCATGCCATTATTCTTTACTTCTGTATAAAAGGTTATTTTTGAATTTTTCCTTAAAAACCTTTCTTATCAATTTCAAGACTGTCAAAACATGACTCCAAAATCGATAAAAAGGCTTGTTGTCAATTCTAAATTTTCTCAAAATAACTCCAAGTCGGCAAGGATTCACAAGATAAGGGCAAGAGCGGAGGTCAGCAAGGCAACCGAACAAAGTGAAGAACTAGCAGAGTTTGATTTGACTATTCAAGAATTGCCAGAATTTGCTCATATTCAAAAACAAGATGAGCCATCGTCTTTAGTTCATGATCCAACGGAAGATATCAACATTGGTTCGGAAGATGATCCAAAAATCCTCAAAATTGGCTCAGGCCTAAAGGCAGATGAGAAAAGAAAGCTCCTCTATTTTCTTAAGCAACATCAAGAAGTATTCACTTGGACTTATAAGGATATGCCAGGATTGGATCCCAAATTGGTTGAGCATCGCCTCAAGTTGAAACCGGATTCCAGGCCAATCAAGCAGAAGCTAAGGAAATTGGATCCTCGAGTTGAGCAACAAGTCAAGGAAGGACTCAAAGATTTACTAAAGGCAGGGTTCATCCGAACTATCGATTATCCAGACTGGTTGGCAAATATTGTGGCAGTTCCCAAAAAGAATGGCAAAGTTCGAATTTGTATCGATTTCAGAGATCTCAATAAGGCCACCCCGAAGGATGATTATCCACTTCCCAATATCGATCTTCTGATCGATAGCACGGCGGGCCATGCTATGTTTTCCTTTATGGATGGATATTCAGGCTACAATCAAATCAAGCTGGCCGCTCGGGATCAGTCAAAAACTTCCTTTACCACACCATGGGGAACCTTTTGCTACACAGTCATGTCATTCGGACTCAAGAATGCTGGAGCAACCTATCAAAGAGCAATGGCCGTTATTTTCCATGATCAAATGCATAAAAACATGGATGCCTATGTAGATGACATCTTGGTCAAATCCAAAGAAGAAAAGGATCATCTTAATGCTCTTGGCCAAGTCTTTGAAAGACTTATTCTCTACAAATTGAAACTCAACCCCCAAAAATGTGTTTTTGGAGTAGAATCAGGTAAATTGCTCGGTTTCATGATTAGCAAGAGAGGAATAGAGGTGGATCCTGCTAAAGCAAAAGCGATCATCGATATGCCACCTCCGACTAATCTCAAAGAGCTGCGAAGCCTCCAAGGGCGCATTCAGTCTATTCGACGATTCATCTCTAATCTAGCCATGAGATGTGAACCTTTCAATCACCTGTTAAGAAAAGGAGTAAAATTTGAATGGGGA
This sequence comes from Nuphar pumila, assembly GCF_984573655.1. Lineage (NCBI taxonomy): Eukaryota > Viridiplantae > Streptophyta > Magnoliopsida > Nymphaeales > Nymphaeaceae > Nuphar > Nuphar pumila. The sequence goes on along the minus strand of NC_143262.1, from coordinate 50,415,416 downwards.
TCAGAATGTCAGCTTTCGTTTGAGCGCATCAAGCAGTATCTCCTTAATCCACCCGTTTTGAAGCCGCCAGAACTCGGGAAACCACTCCTCTTATACATTTTCGTCAATCAAAATGCTTGTGGTGTATTTCTTGCACAGTATGAGGAAGGCAGCCGGATAGAGCATGCCATTTATTACGTAAGCAAGACTTTCATCGACTATGAGAAGGGATATTCTCAGATGGAGAAGACATGTCTAGCCTTAGTATGGATGTGTCAAAAGCTGAGACATTATCTGCTGGCATCAGAAGTCAAGATTCTGTCAAGGCTTAATCCACTCAAATACATCCTTGAGCAGCCTTTTCTCACCGGACGGATTGCAAAATGGCAAGTCCTCCTATTGCAATACGACTTAGAGTATGTATCTCAGAAGTCGATCAAGGGTTAGTCTATCGCAGATCAGTTAGCAGACTTTCCGTTGACAGAGGAGATCAAGACGGAAGATGATTTTCCCGATGATCGTATATACAATGTTCAGGAATCTCCAGTTTGGACCCTTTTCTTCGATGGAGCCAAGAATATGTCCGGCATAGGGATCGGGATCTTGCTAATTACTCCCGAAAAAGAAATGATCCCTTATTCTCTCAAACTCAGCTTTCAATGTACTCACAATATGGCTGAATATGAAGCTCTGATACAAGGCATCAAGATCCTGCAAAACTTCAATGTCAAGAGAGTACATGCTTTTGGTGACTCATTGCTTGTCGTCAATCAAGTTAACACTGAGTGGCAGGTGAAAGATTCAAAGTTGATCCCCTATCAGAAGATCGTCCTAACTCTAGTGGAGAACTTCGAAGAATTTCAACTCAATCACATCAGGAGGGAACACAATCAAATAGCCGATGGTTTAGCCAGCCTGGGCTCCACTTTATCCTTTAAGGGCAGTGAATCATGTCGTTCTTTCGAAATTGGTAGGCTTGAGCAACCTGCTTTTATTTCAACTATGCAAGTAAACCAGGTCAATCAGAAGGAGAAGCCTTGGTACCAAGATATCAAAAAATTTATTGAAACTGGTGAATTTCCACCAGAAATGCCAAAAAGGGAGCAACGCACAATTCAACGCATGTCTGTCCGTTATTTCATCCTTGCCAATGTTCTCTACCGTCGTGGCTTCAGTTCTGAGTATGCCAGGTGCTTAGACAAAGATGAAGCTATGGAAATTATCCAAGAGGCGCATGAAGGGATTTGTGGTGGCCATGTTGGCTATCAAACACTCATCAAACAGATTATCCGGGCAGGGTATTACTGGAAGACCATGCAACAGGACTGTCATCGATTCGTGAAGAAGTGCGTAAAGTGCCAGATGCACGCACCTTCCATTCATGCACCGGCCACATATCTACAATCAGTTGTTTCTCCTTGGCCATTTTCTATGTGGGCTTTCGACGTCGTAGGCCCAATTACTCCTTTTGCTTCCAATGGCCATAAGTATTTTCTGGCTGCTACAGAGTATTTCACCAAATGGGTTGAAGTTGTTACACTGCGCACCGTAGAAGGCCGTCATGTGATTTCTTTCATTCACAAGAACATTCTTTACCGCTTCGGCATACCACATGACATTGTTTCAGACAATGGAAGTCATTTCAAAAATGAGAAGATGAAAACCTTCTGTTCCAAATTTAGAATTTGCCATCATTTCTCAGCTCCGTACTATCCTCAAGGGAATGGTCAGGCAGAGGCCACTAACAAAATTTTAATTCGCATTTTGGAGAGAACTGTGGAAACAGGTCGTGATTGGCATGAGAAAATTCATGATGCGCTTTGGGCATACCGAACTACTATTCGGACTCCGACCAATGCCACTCCTTCAGAGCTTGTTTATGGGACTGAGGTGGTTTTGCCTCTCCACATTCAGACGCCAGCTCTCAAATTTGCTTCACTTATAGAATTGCCACATGATCAATATCAGCAACAGAGGTTGGTACAACTTGACCTGTTGAATGAAAGGAGACTCAAGGCAGCGGAGCATGCTCAAGCTTATCGACAAAGGATAGCGTGACATTATGCCAAGTCAGTCATCAAAAGAAGGTTTCGAGTTAATGACCTGGTACTCAGATCAACATCTCACATCAAGCATCGCCCGCGAGGCAAGTGGTCACCCAATTGGGATGGCCCCTATGTGGTCAAAGAAGCATTGTCGCGCAATGCATATCGCCTGATCAACGCAGATGGAGTGGAATTGCCAGATCCTGTCAATGCCCTACACTTGAAGAAATTTTATACTTAAAATGGCCATTCTAGCCTTTGTATTCCTCAAAGAGCCCTTTTCAATAATAATGATCTTTTGTTATCCTAACATTCTTCGCCATAAATACTGGGGCATTTTATTTTTATCTTACTTCAAAATTTCTATATGCAAGCAAAATCAAATCAATTCCTCTATCAATTATCTCAAAAATTCTCTTATTACCCATTCAGGATAAGGGGATAAATCCTGAAAATGGCCCACATACAGTAAACTATGAGGGTCTAAACAATCCAGAATTTTTCATCAAAAATCTCTATTTGCTAAATTCAGTTTGAAAATCAAGCTCATTTGTAAAACCCAATCCTCACACTAGGGGACTTTTAAAATCCAATCTTCTGATTAAAGTCTTTCCTTCTACAAAATTCGAAGGTCTGTCTTGAACTTCCCAAAAATTTGATATATTTTCAAAAGATCCAGCTTTTGCTGGTCATGTATTTCCCAAAAGATCCAACTTTCGTTGGTCATGTATTTTCCAAAAGATCCAACTTTCGTTGGTTATGTATTTTCAAAGGATCCAGCAACTCGCTGGTCATGTATTTTCCAAAAGATCCAACTTTCGTTGGTCATGTATTTTCAAAGGATCCAGCAACTCGCTGGTCATGTATTTTCTAAAAGATCAAACTTTCGTTGGTCATGTATTTTCAAAGGATCCAGCAACTCGCTGGTCATGTATTTTCCAAAAGATCCAACTTTCGTTGGTCATGTATTTTCAAAGGATCCAGCAACTCGCTGGTCATGTATTTTCTAAAAGATCCAACTTTCGTTGGTCATGTATTTTTAAAGGATCCAGCAACTCGTTGGTCATGTATTTTCAAAGGATCCAGCAACTCGCTGGTCATGTATTTTCAAAGGATCCAGCGGCTCGCTGGTCATGTATTTCAAAAATCCAGTATTTTTCACTGGTCGGGATTTTCAAATCCAGTTTCTTATAACTGGTCGGGATTTTCAAAATCCAGTTTCTTATAACTGGTCGGGATTTTCAAAATCCAGTTTCTCATAACTGGTCGGAATTATAAAAAAATCCAGTTCTTACTGATCGGGATTTCCAAAAATCTAACTTTCACGTCTTTTAAGTTTTAACTCAAGGTCCCATCAAAATGGATATCAAGTAATTGTTTCATAAGGGACTCTCAAACACTTTGCCAATTTGCTAAAATTATTTGTTGATTCCAGTATCTTATTGCACAAAAGAATCACCTTAGATCACCTCTAGTATTCTTTTCAAAAGGGTGAAACTTTTTGCGAAAAAGAGGTAAAATTCAAATCTTTTCCTGTTGATCAACCAAAAGGATGTAAGAAATATCCTCGATATGATCAATAAAAGAAATCTTCAATGATGTTGAAAAGCCAGAAGCGAATTGATATTGATCTTAGCTATGGCGTGTGTTTTAAAATGACTTTCTGGCAATCAGGCAGTGGAAATATCTGGAGCTATAAAAGAATCCACTCAACCCATATCTTCTCATTGTCGTTTAAAAAGTTGCAATCAAATATCCGCAAAAGGGATCTCTCAATTGTCATCAAGATGAAGGTGAATTAAGCGAGTGGATCCCCAGGGCCAAAGAAGATTTGAAACATCTCCAAGATGACGGAGTTTGTGACGGATCCTTCCAGGGAAAGTTCGGATCACTGTCGAGATGAAGGCAGATGCGATGAACCTACCGACAAACCCTAAAAGATATTTGATTTCTGCTATCATCTGAAGACCTTTTTGAGCCAATGTCATCACATATAATCCCTGAGAGAAAGAAGGATCGGAGCATCTCCAAGATGAAGGAGTTTGTGACGTACCCTTCTCTAAAAAAAAAGAGAGAGAAAAGTCAGGACATCCAAATGAAGGATGATGTGAAAAACCGAGAAAGCCCAATGACTCAAAAAGAGTGCAAAAGATCATCGTGGGAAAACACCCAGATATCAAACTGCCAAAGTTGCCAGAAATCACCTTTTCTTAGGCGAAATTCCTTCATCAATATCTTTTCACTGATTGCTTTTTTTTGAAATTAAGAATGTCTCTTCTCTTCTCATATCAGGGAAATGGATAACTTCCTTGAAGAAACTCAATAGCATTAAAATTTGAATTCGACTCTGGAAACCAGGGAGTTAACCTCGTTTGAAAGGAATACTCTAGGGAATATCTTTTGCACACACGTGCACATTCTGAAATATTTGAATCAACTACAAATTTTATCTTATTGGCAAAACCTTCTAGTCGTCCAAGAATGAATTAAATATTTAATATCTATTTTTGATGCAACCTAGCGTTGTCTATATCCAGAAAAGAATCAACAAAGTTATCTAATTTAGACAAGGTATTTCTTCCAGTCCCATCATGATAGGGATTTCAAAAATCTAGTTTCTCATAACTGGTCGGGATTTCAAAAATCCAGTTTCTTATAACTGGTCGGGATTTCAAAGTCTAGCGTTTTCACCGGTCAAGATTTTAAAAAAATCCAGTTTATACAACTGGTCGGGATTTTCAAAACCTAAATCTTCATAATATCCATCCGGAAAGAATTTTACTTGAGCTTCATCTCACAAGGCATTTTTCAAAAATGTCCCATCAGAATCCTCATGTATTCCTTTCTTATTCAGTTAAGGGTAGAACCTGAAATTCATCTTGATATATCTTCGTCCCATCCAGGTTAAGGGCTAAACCTGAGTCATTCCAAAAGCTGATCGTTTCACTCATGAGATATGATCAAAATTCATATTTTTATCATTACGGGATCTTCACCCAAAGTCCCATCACGATTTCCTCATTCCTATTATTCAGTCATATCATCTCTCGAGGATTTTGTCTCTCCAAAACCATTCAGGATAAGGTTTTAAGCCTGAGAAATCAGGTTTTTCAAAACAAAATTCTTCCACACCCAGTTCAGAACTGCTGACTGGGGCATTTTTCAAAATTTGGAGTGTTTTCTTTGTCACTAAGCTCGGCTTTCAACCGGCTTAGTAGCAAAGAGGGGCATCTGTTAACACCCCAAATTTTTCAAACCCAATTCGGATCCCTCTTTTTTGTAGATGCCAAACCCTTTTTGAATTTTTGATCATTCAGGAGTATATTTGAATCAATTTGTGATCTCGAGTTCATCTGCTATCCGAGATCCAACTTTATTTTTTAAGTTTTGATCTAATATCTAAGATCTGGTTCCAGGTTTGCTCCAATATCCAAATCTGCTTTTTATTCAAAACCTCATATCTGGATCCTTTTCAAAATTCAATTTTGTCCTAATTTTAAAAATTAATTCTTAAATTTGAAATTCAAGTCCATTATTTTGCGAAAATCTTTTGAAAATACCCTGGATCCAATTCATAATCCAATTCCAAAATACCAAAACGGATCCAGATCTAGTTTCAAGATCCAATTTTATCTCCAATTCAAAAACAATTCTTGAATTTCAAACCCAAGATTCAATACTTTTGCAAAATTTCTTAAAATTCAATCTGGATCCGGTTTTAACTCAATTTGGATTCAAAATCAAATTGGATCTTGGATCCAATTAAAATCCGTTATTTTCAAAATCCTCCTTTTTTATATTTTTAAACCTATTAAAATCATAAAAAAAAAAATACATTTTGGAAAGTCGCTGCCTTAGCCCAAGACCCTCCAGAAAAATGGGAAGAAAAGGAGGAGGAAACAGAGGAAGAAAAACATGAGGAAAGAAGGAGGAAAAGAAGCATAAAAGAAGGAAGAAAATGAGCAGAAAAGCTGCAGAAAAAGGAGGAAAAAGAAGAATAAGAAGAGAAAGGAAGGAAGAAGGAAAAGGGGGGAGCGATTAAGCGATTTCAGGCATTCAGTGATTGGTGGTCATCTCTCTCTTTCTCTCCCTCCCTCTACCTTCTCACTTAGGAGTTTACGTAAGTTTGGAGAAGCTCCCACCCTTTCTTTCAGACCCCTTCAGCCAAGGTGAGTATTCCTCCTGTATTCCCTTAAAATTTCTTGTTATAGCATGATTAATAGATTAGAATATGAGTTTCCATCTTCCTATTTGCTGCATTTTTAACCTCTGTTTCATATATTTTGATTGAGACAAAAGAATTAAAGTGATTTGATCTTTTTAGATCAAATCCTTCTTTCAAATGGGCTACAACAAGTTAGATTTGTGCCTCAGCCATTTTTGTTTTCTTTTAATGCATTTTTTGTCTTAATTTTTCATCATCCATACATGCATTCATGTTTTAAGGCATTAGATCTCATCTTTGAACATCTACGGATGTGCAGTTTGCTTTCAGCATGTTTAGTTGTTTTCTAGATTATACTTTGAATTCTGGTGTATTTTAGATATATCGATTTGTATGTAATAAGAGCTCATTTTAATTTGAATTTTTTACTGCAACTTCATGCATATGTCTTCATGCTCTTCACCAAAAATCAGATCATTCTGAGTTTGTTTGACTCACTTTAAAAATTAAGATTCAGAACCTATTATTTTGGACCGTCACGATTTTAGCAGAATCAGGATCAACTTACGGAAGTGATTTCTCCCTAACCAGAGATGATCTTTTTAATCTGTAAAAAGGGTTGTTTTTTAAATTGAATCTAGTTTCTCCATAGTAAATTTCAGCGATTTCTATGGTGTTTTCATACCAGTTTTGAGCCAAAAACCCCAACCCTATCACCCTGTGTTATTTTAACGGCCCAGATTTTGATCCATTTTGTCAGAATTTTATTTCCCTAACGGGAGATCATTTTTTAATTTTGTAAAACAGGTTCTCTTCGTTTACATGTATAGTACATCCTTGTAAATTTGCAGAATTTTTCATGGTCATTTGCTATTTTAGTTTGATTAAATACCAACACCCTGTATCCAGATTTTGCACATGTTCTGATTTTGGCCCCCATATCATGACTACTGTAGCACCCCTTCAATAAATCGCCATTTGGTTGACAACATTTTTCAGTAAATCGTGGTTACAATTTTTGGGATCTCCAATAAGTCTCTACTATGATTTGTGGTGTTTTTGGGTCTCCAACGAGCCCCACAACGGTTTATAGTGTTGTCCGGTCTTTTAAACTACGATTTGTAGTGTTTTCGGGTCTTCAACGACCCCTACAACGATTTATAGTGTTGTCCGGTCTTTTAACTACGATTTTTAGTATTTTTCGGGTCTCTAACAAGACCCACAGCGATTTATAGTGTTGCTGGACATCGCTATAGCGATTTGTAGTGTTTATCGCTAAACACTATAGCGATTTGTGATACAAATCGCTGTAAATCGCTATCCGAATCAAGACCAACTTGTCAGAGCCATATCTCTTTAACCAAAGATCGGATTCCAAATCCGTAAAAAGCGGTGTCTTTGTCATGGAGTTTAGTTTTATCCTGTAAATTTTCAGCAATTTATACAATCATTTGATACCCCATTTGGATCTAAAACTAGACCCCTATCAGTCTGCCTTCTTTAGGTGACACAGTTTTTAGTTCATTTTGTAAGAGTCATATCTCCCCAATGAAAGATCATTTTCCAAATCCGTAAAAAGGGTTTTCTTCATCTATGTGTCTAGTTTATATCTGGAAAGTTTTATAACTTTCTATGATAATTTATTATTTCAATCCTGCTAAAAACGAGACTGATTACAGAATTTTAAATTATGTAACAGGTTCCTTTCCTGTTTGGAAATAGTGACTTCCCGAACTCGCCATTTTCAAACCAAAATTGATTTTTCAATTCTGTAAATTGAGTTGGTTTCTTGATTGAATTGAGCAACTTTTTACTTAAATTTGGGAGAAATCGTATCTGTTTAGTCTCTGTGACATCCAGTTTACTGAAACCTGTCTGTTAAAACCCAATTTCTTGTTTCTAAAATTAATGCTCTGATGTTTTGATTATAACTCTAGTTTCAGAAATAATTTTGATATTCTGTAAAAAGAGAGTGCTTTCTTACTAAGCTGTGAGTCCATGAATTCATTTTAAGCTAAACTTCGGTTGTTTAAGATTCCCATCTATCCAAAAATGCCTTTCAAATGTCTTCACAAAATCATGCATCATATGTGTTTATTTTGTTTATTTTTCTTTATCTCTGAGGCATAAAAGGCTAATTTTGGATGTATTCCTAAATTTTTCAATAATTGAGGGAAAATCCATAAAAGCCTACACTTATTCTTAACAAGTTTGCTCATTTTGCAGGATTTTCGGTTTTGTTATTTCCTTTTCAAATTGTTGTATCAGTTCAAAGATTGTAATAAATCAATTAATGAGAAGTTTACTTTATGCTTAGTTTAGAATGAATGAGCATGTAGTTTAACTTTTCATTTCCCATAATCAATGTGTTGCATTTTTATTTTTATTTTCAATAACACTATGGTGAAACACGAATGGCACGAGCACCATTCTAATAAAAGGTGATTAAATCCTAAGTTGATGATTTGCATTTATGGCCATAGTCAAAATGTGAACAAAACTTAGGGTTTTCATCTTTTATGGAATAACATTGGGTCCACACTGGGTCTCTTTCCAAAAATCATCATGTTTTTCTAAATATTTTCCTCCTTTATCAGTGTTTAATTCAAAATTAACTCAAAACATATATCAATGGCCATAATCAGGATATATTGAGAGTTAATTTTATTTTAAACCCTATAAAGGCACCAAAATGTGTTTTATTCTTCAAATGAATTTAAATACGATTATTATATAATACATTTTATGGCCATAATCAGAAATGTATTATATCTTCAATCTTATTTCAATTCACTTAAAGAATGAAATATGCTTTTCAAAACCTAATTTCAAATTTCTTTTAATGCATTCATCATTTAAGATAGAATTGTACCAGCATTTTCCACCTCTTTGAAATCATTTTATTTTTTCAAATTTCCAAGTGAATTTTAAAATGATTTTTCAAAATCAGTTTTCATTTCAAAGTTATCCTTTTCTAATTTCATTCCCAAAATTTATACAATTTCTTATTTTCAAATTAATTCTCTCCATTCAATTACATTTTCAATTTCAAACTTCACTTCTTCAATTCTTCAATTTTAAGTTTAAAGTTCAATCTTTTAACTTATAAATTCAATTCTAACTTCTGATTTTCTAAATTCAACTTTAAATTTTGAATTCAATTTCAGAATTCGATTTCCAGATCTTCGATTTCAATGCTCTTAAATTCATTTTAAATTCTTGAATTTCAAAATCGTCGTCTGATTTGCGACATCCTTCAGTAAATCGCTATTGCGATTTACCGTGTCTTTCCATAAATCATTGTGCGATTTACAAAGATTTTTAGCAAATCATCCTGCGATTTACGGTATTGCGATTTATCGCTTCTTTTAGAAAATCGTTGTTGTGATTTATAATATTCTTCAATAAATTTTAAGTCAATTTCTGAATTTTCGGGCCGTTTTCTTAAAGGATATTTTCAAAATCCATTCTCAAAATCACTTGGAAATTCTCAAATTTTCTGAAGCACTTCTATAAATATGCATTCTTCTCAATTTCAAAATCATAGCACAAGCATGATTCAATGTGCATTTAGGACTTAGAATAAATACTTAGATAATGTTTTAGCAAAGCAAAAAGGCATAAATTCGATCCTTGGTTTGATTACCCCTAGTAAAGGCGCCAGGAACGGTTGAACCTCGTACCGACGAGCGAATCTCGTCTCTCCATTTTACCGCAAATTTTTTTCAAAACGGAGGCGAGTGATTTTTCAAAACATTTCTTTGGTCAAATGAGATCTTGCAAAAGAGTTCCTCTCTCTTCTTCCTTTTTCTTTTCTCTCTTCTTTTCTATCTTTTATTTCCCCCTTTAAAAAGAGAAATAGAGGCTAGAAAGGCAAAGCGAAGGAAAAGAGGAACAAGAGGAAAATTTTTGCATGATCACAACGTGCCATTCGTGTTTCACCATTGTGAGAATTTGAGAAATAAAGGAAAAATGCATGAAAACAAGCAAGTCATGATTTTACAATGCTCATTCATTCTAATCTAAGACTGGAAATGTAGAGTTTTCATCATCTTATTTATTTACAATAATTGGATTTGAGAACATCAAAAATATTTTAATCCCATCCTTCCTTATATTCCTGCCAGATAGAATTTGCACAAAAGGAGATGAAAAATATGAGTGTAAGTGACTATCCAAAATCTTACACAGATGCTTGATTTATATATGGTCTACCCTGTATTTATGAGAAAACACACATATATGTAGGAATATATGTATGTACAAAGAGAGAAGGAATTTACAGTGGTTCCTGTGAACCACTTGTAAAAGAATGATAAAAATATGATGATTATGATAGTTCAAGAATGAACTATCATAAAGATAAGAGAAGAATTTACAGTGATTCCTGTGAACCACTTGTAAAAGAATGATAAAAATATGGTGATTATGATAGTTCAAGAATGAACTATCATAAAAAGAAGAGAAGAATTTACAGTGGTTCTTGTGAACCACTTGTAAACGAATGATAAAAATATGGTGATTATGATAGTTCAAGAGTGAACTATCATAAAAATAAGAGAAGAATTTACAGTGGTTCCTGTGAACCACTTGTAAAAGAATGATAAAAATATGATGATTATGATAGTTCAAGAATGAACTATCATAAAGAAAAGAGAAGAATTTACAGTGGTTCCTCTGAACCACTTGTAAAAGAATGATAAAATATGATGATTATGATAGTTCAAGAATGAACTATCATAAAGAGAAGAGAAGAATTTACAGTGGTTCCTGTGAACCACTTGTAAAAGAATGATAAAAATATGGTGATTATGATAGTTCAAGAGTGAACTATCATAAAAAGAAGAAAAAGGGATTACAGTGGGGATTAGTAATGTATACAAAGCAGTGAGATATATAATAAATATATGAATACAGAGGTGTAAAGATTCGACTGGTTAAATCCTGTCAATGGTATGGCTTCGGCTAGCTGGATCTTCAGTGTAACGCCCCGGATTTCCAAAACAAAGCTAAGTTAAAATTTTCATAATTTTTTTTTTCTTTGCAGCGGAATTTAGAAAAGCTTTTAGCAGCGGAATCAGACGATAATGAGTCGTCAGTTTTAGAAAACTCCGAGCACGTTGCAGGTATGTGGCCAAGCAACTCATTGACCACCAAAGTGTTCCATTTATCGAAAACCACATGTTTATTACAACACTACTGCTTAGAAAAGCAGTGTAGGTTCAATAAAAAGGAAGCAGTACAACTCTGTCTAGAGAAACTCTGGAACTCGATGCCGCCTTGCTCCGCATATCGTCACGCAGGTCCAACACCTGAAATCCCCATAAAACGGGGTCAGAACCACTGATGGTCTGGTAAGCATGCAGTCATACATCGATTCAACTAAAGTACGGTAATGACCACTCAGGGTCGCAATGCGCAATAACAACGCTCAAGCCTCCAAGACTTAGCGTATATCGCAAGAGCCTCCTTAGGGCTATGAGTTGAACATCCGCTCGAGTCCTCATGACTTAGAGCAAGCCTTTTCAGGGCTGTGATTTGAATAACCGCTTAAGTCTCCACGACTTAGCCATGACCTCTTCCGAGTTTCAAAGTGATGTCTAGCTCAAGTCTTCATACTTGGCACATCCGTATCCCACGCATCTAAGGACAACTCCTCGAGCTTCGCTTAGTCGTGCGGATACAACACGGGTCTTTGCCCAGTCGGTCCAGTAGTATACCAAACATGACACCTTCACAAAGGTTATGCAGGACTGACTCAACACGTCATCCACTCATACATTCAAAGCATCGCTGTACCTAGAACTAATGCATTGTTTGATAATTAACCGCTCCCGCCTTTGGTACGCAGGTAGAGCTATTGTCCGGGCATCAATGCGACGTTCCGGGGGTTGATTATTCTATGTATTTTAGATACCCCAGAGGCCTGTTGACCCTATCCATAGTAGAGCAGTGTGTTTCAACTGGGAGAACCCTACTAGGCCCATATTCGGATGCATCCTCTACTTGCAGTAGTTGGGTTCAATCCTTAGATCTTAAGGATAACCACGACCCCAAAACCCATGAGTGACTGAGGCCATCGTGGACTCTATCAGGTCCAAAGTAAAATACATGTCACTCAAGGCTGTACCATCACTGTCATTCCACAGTGAGCATAATTCCTGAAGGGGTCTGTCAGTCTTACAATTACTTGGACAGAATCTGCATGCCATTTAGGCAGCCCGTACTTTCAGCACTACGGGAGTATGTACCCGACCCCATTCAGTCTGCCCCAACACAGTCATTACTGAGGGGGTACCCCTAACACGATCTTCAACCGCGGGGTATGTGCGACCTTAAGTCTTATTCATATGCATGCAGAACACCGCTCTTTGGCACTTCGGCCACCACGAGCATCACACCTCTTTGGGTGGAAACAACACACTCTGGCTCTTCGGCCCTTACGAGTCTGGTTGCGTAACCGTTCTCAATGAGCATGCATATGACTCGATCTAAATAGATCGGCTACTCGGCGTATTTTTATGCAACGAGTCCAAACCTAGACAAGGCGCAACCTCTACTCCGGCTCAGCGGCCGTTACAAGCAAGGTGCCCTTGCAGGCACAAGGATACGAGCCGATCTGGCATCGTTCCATCAACGGACATCATTATGCCGTTCCATTGGTTCCGACAGCTCTTCTGCCAACCATTTCGTCAGCACCTCCCTTGCTCTACCGGCAGTGGTGCGACGAACCCTTCTACGTTGTAGAGGGCAAACCATGAACTGGGTAGCACTCTGCTATATGTCAGAGTATCCTGCTACGTTCTTTCTGAGCTATTCTTAGCTTCTTCAGAAATTTCAGCAGCACTTTCTCTCTTTTACGGAGAAAGCGTGCGTTTCTTTTATCCATTTCAGTGGCATCTCCCCTCTTTGGTAGGAAATCGCCACGCTTAATTCGGAAAATAGATGTGCACCGTTGTGCGTACTTTGCATCCATCAAGGTTGCAGGAACCCTTGGCCATAGCCAGGCCATACGTAATTGACTTAGTCTTTACGTAAAGAGCATTTTGCCAAAAAGCGAAGCCTTTCCAATAGGGGCTTCATTCGTCAAGAAGAATCTTGAACGAGGAGCGGTCAGGGAATCGCATTGGCGATTTGGAGTTGATCTCCATTTGAAAGCTCATTTATGCGCCATATATGTAGTATAAGCAAAAGCCTGTGCTTTATACAGCGGCGGCGTAAAGAAATGCATATACTATGGTTCAGGGTGTGTAACTGAACGAAATATTCTACATATATAACAAAGCAGAAGCCTTGGCATCGTTCGACGCGACGGCGTAAGTAAATACATTGCAGAAAGCAGGAGCCTTGGCATCGTTCGACGCGACGGCGTAAGTAAATACATACGGAAGTGCAGTAATCGGAAGTGCAGAAAACAGGGAGCCTTGGCATCATACGATGCGACGGCAAAGGTAAATTACATAGCCTGTGTGATATAAGACGCGTCGGCAGAATCAACAGATATACACCTAGATCTGTATCCAACGATAGTTACGAGGCGAGCGGGTGAACACCGAAGTGTTCTGAAGGGCTCAACCAAGAACTAGGGCGAGATACCATTTTAAAAACGCATATACTGCGTGTTTGAACATAGATATATCCGACGATAGTTACGAGACGAGCGGGTGAACACCGAAGTGTCCAAAAAGGGCTCAATCAAGAACTAAAGCAAGATACTACTTTAGAAAGTATATTCTATATACAAACAATCAAATACTTGAGAGAGATGGATCAACGAAGCGAACTTACTTCAAATCGTGGAAGAAACAGCTCCGGGTCGCTCCTTTGGCTTCGAGCCTTCCTTCGAGAGGTCAGACTAAGTCAGATGAAGCTGACTTAGTTGAGAAAGAGGTAGAGTAGGTCAAGCTACTCAACCTAAGTGGTTTGAACCAAACAGGGTTTGATCCAAGTCAACTGGGTTCAGCAGGTTCGAACTCAGCTCAAGTAGGCTAAGTCTGGGTTCAGAAATCCAAACCAGAATCTGGACCAAAAAGGACTTTGACTTTGACTTTAAACCCAACTAGGTTCAAGTCAAGTCAACTGGGTTTGGACCAGGTCAAGTGGGTTCAGACCCAGGTCAGGTGGGTTAGGACCAGGTCAGGCAGGCTAAGACCAGATCAGGCAGGCTTAGGCTAAGTCAGGTAGGCTCAGTCCTACTGGGCTTGGTAGGGGAGGTTTTAGGAAGTAGGAGAGAGAAAGAGGAGGCTAGAAAGGGGGGGATGATTTTTTCTAAAGGGGAGGGCCTTTATTTATAGGAAATGAAACTTGGGCCCCAAGTTTCCCCTTTACCCATTTGCCCTTGGCTTCTTTTTAATGCCAAGAGGTTCCTTGGTGTGGGGCCCACTTGGATATTCCATGGGATATTTTTGTGGGTCCCACCAGATATTTTCTGAGGAATATTCCTGTGGGTCCCACCAATATTTTCGTGGGTCCTGCAAGAATTTCGGGTTTTCGGCGATTTTTTTCCGAAAAATTCTGAGTACGCCATTCCCTTTGTATTGACGTAACTAAGAAAGTTGGCTCGCAGGAATCCTTTGATTTCGTTCCGGTAGGAAGTTATGGCTTCCAGAGTTTTTGAGCATATATTCGTGATTCGACGAATATCCTAAGTATAACTGGCTCACAGGAATTGATTCGTTTCGCATTTTGAGAAAAATGCTATTTTTACCGGTAAATGCCTCATGAATTTTATTCAGATATTTTCTGAAAAATTGCGGGTCTTACATTCAGAGCGCCATTAGCTGCCATTTACACATAGGTTAGAGAAATCTTGATTCAGACTTATATTCACACAAGATATGATAACATCATCAAGTCATATATATCAGGACATAATATAATGAGATTTCTGTATGCATTACTTGAGGAATTATCAAAGGAATTTCAATAACTTTGTATCTTGACTAACTAATTTTGGTAAAGTCACAGACTTCAGCATAGTAAATATTGAATTTCAATATCAGCAGGATAGTCTTACCTTACAGATCATGGCCTTTTAAATTTTAAGACAAATGCACTTGCTCCTGAACAAAGGGAAGCTAATGATTCTTAATTAACAGGCAATAGGAGTATTTACGCAGCAAAGTAACATCATTAAGAGAGATCCCCAATAACCTCGACAGCAAACATTCATACTGTGACAACATAATGAAATGGCTATACATAGATGGGGATGTTATGTTGGTGGTGTATTGCAGAACTACATAATACAATGAAAACATAGAGATCAGGGCAATTTGAATACTAATCACTTCAAAATCATCAGGATCGGATGACCATTTTAGTGTAAATCTGAGCAGGGGTTGAACACCCATTCTAATCCGTCCTTATAGAAAATTGAATTTGCTTTCATGGCAAAATCGAATCTGTCCTTACAATATCTGTAACGCCCTAGGGTTTTAAAACCTTTAAAAATGCAGATTTTTTTTTTTTTTTTTAAACAGCGGAAATAATTTTTGATTTTCGGTTTCCTAAACCTCAGGCACGTCACATTCCAATTAACAACAAAAACAACAATAATTTATATCAACATTATATACATAGTCTTTTCACAAGGTTCAAAAATGAAAACATTTAGGATTAAATTTAAAATAAATCCTAAATTAATCTCAGGATCTTGGGAATCTGGATTCTTCGATGCCACACTTGTCCAACATCCATTGTAAGATTTTCTATTCCATATTTGAACCTGAAATCCCCATAAAACAGGGTTAGACTTATGATAGCCAAGTAAGTCATTAATCAAAACCATACAATTCAAATATTAAGCATGATTTCAATAATTTACAAATCAAAATGCATTTATTCAAGAACAATTATGCAAAATAAGGCAATTAAAAACAATTTAAAATAATGCATAATCTCAGATCAAATTCTGTGAAAGAAAGAGGTCATTGTTTCGATATTAACGCCCTCCTGGTACGGTGGAGAGTACTCCGATCTCAAACTAAGTATTCCGGGGGTATATTATTCTATTGTGAATTACCCGGATACCTGAGTGAAACGGGCTCCCAAGTGAGCGGTCAACGACCGGGAAGATTCTCAGCAATGGCGAGCAAACAAGGAGAGTTGGATGCATCCACTGGCATGCGGCAGCCTTGAGACCCGATGTCTCGACCTCCTCAACCCGAGTGACAGGAGGTCCAGGGAATCTATCGCTCCCAACAATCATCATCTTCACAATGTCACTCCTGGTTGTACCACTACCCCTTCCAGGGTAGGCTAAACCTAGATGGGCTTGAAGGATTCTTTTATAGGACTTTTCATCTTTTCAAAAACTAGGCTCAATAGCCAAATCATTCCTTTCAAATAAACACAGTTCATATGTATCCAGCCCATCCAGAATTTTGCTCTATCACAACGAGCATTCGCCTTTGAAGGCGAGAATTAAGTTTGTATAGACATGACTCCTGTAACAATAAAATCTTTCGAAAATCAACATGCTATACAAATTCTTTTATCGAAATCAAAGTTTTGATCATAGTATCCATCAAAATCTTATTCAAATCATAAAATTGAAAATCTTGTCATTCAAAACAAATATTTATTCATGCGGATATTAAAATATGCATTTGATCAAGAATCAAATTTAGATAATCATGCATGAATTAAAAACATGAATCAAAAGCATGTCTAATATAAAATTATAAGATTTTGATAGAATAACTTACTTGGATTTTGATAGAACTTAAGAAGAACAGGATAAAGCGCTCGTGCTTTGATTTAATCTGATAGAATTCATTATATTAGTTAATATGAGTAGTATTTGCCCTATATTTTAAAGAAGTATCTTTTGAAGAAATTATTAAAAATCTAAAAATTTATTTGTAACTGACTTTAAAACTTTTATAAGAATTTTCACAGAGTTTCCTCTGTAATAACTCAAATGTTCGAAAAAGGGTTTGAACTTGAATTCGAGTTGTAAGAATTCGAACATGACTTTGCGTCACAAATATTTTTATAAAGGTTTTTCAAAAAAATTGATTTAAATATTTAAAAGGATTTTTGAAAATTTTAACAAAATTTCTTTTATAAAAATCAATTTTTTTTTCTGAAATAATTATAAAATTTTTGATATATCTTCTACTAAAAATTTCTAAACTATCTGAAAAGCTTTTGCCAAAATTCTGATTAAAATAATTAATCTTTAGAAATTATTTAAAAATTTGGTCAGAATTACTGCTATACTAATTCTACTTTTTTTCAAAAATCTTTAAATCATTTTGACAGAACTCCTGCTATAAAAACTCAATTTTTCAAAAGTCTTTTATAAAATTTTGCCAGAACTACTGCTAAAGTAGTTTGGAATACTTAAAAATATTTAGAAAAATTTGAACAGAACTTCCCTTGCGTAGAGGTTGGGTTGGATTAAATTTTGACAAAATTGTCAAAATTTAAATCCACACAAAGTAGAATTGGGGTTTAGAAGGAGAATTTGAATTCAGAAGATGGTTCTTGAATACTAACCTTGTTTAGTTGATTTGAGCAGCGCTTCCGCTATCCAAATCCGACTTTTCTGCTAAGTTTAGCAGAACTCCTGCAGGTAGTGCTTCCGAGGCTGTTTCTGATCTGACGAAGCTTCTTGCAGAAGAACGGACTTCGCTAAAAGAAAGAGGAAAAGGGCTAGAAGAGGTTTCTCAGAAAAAATCTGAGATTCTACGGAGGTTTTGGTTTAAAAGTTAGAGAGAGAAAATCAAAGGTAGAGAGAGAAAGTAGGAGAGAGAGAGCTTAGAGAGAGAAGGGAGGGTTTTGAACTTGAGTAGAGAGAGAGGGGGTGAGGGGTATTTATAGGAGAGAGAAGGGAGGTCGCCCCCCCTTGTGGGGCCCACTTTGGTGACATTTGTCACCAAAGTAATTAAAAAATTAATTTTTGAATGACACTTGTCATTCTTCTGACAAGTGTCAAAGAGAGAGAGAGGCTTAGTGTCACCTCCTCACTGAGGAGTGACACTTGTCCTCCCATGGTTTTGGAAAACCATGGCCTGTCCATGGTTTTGGGCCAGTGGTTTTTCTAAAACCATGGTCTGAGATTAAAATATTATAAATTAATATATTTTATTCAATTTGCTACTTTTTAATACCCAAGTTAACCTTGGCTCAATTCCATCTTTCAGAAATGCCATAGGAGATTTAGAATTACTTGAGTGTCCTTCTGTAGTTCAATAAATTACATAGCCTGCCATTGAAAATGGTAAATTACCATTTTCGTCCCTGACAATTTTATTAATTCCCTGAAAATATCCTAAAAGAAAGATTACTATTTTGACCTTATATAGTTGGGTATTTTACCGAAAAATGCCACTGAATTGGCAAATTACTAAGCTACCCTTTGACAATTTGATTAATGATTAGAATGTCCCTGAATTCTGATTTTTGAACAAGCCTCAACAAAATTTCGTCAGGATTTTAAATATAGATTCAGATCTTTATTTTAAACAGTACTAACCATAAAAATAAGGGTTTTAACACTATAATTCACATTCAGAATAAATAAAAATTAAAACTTGAATTTTCTTCAGAATTTATAAATCATTAAAAATTTTGGGTATTATATTCTACCCCCCTAAAAGAAAAAATTTCGTCCTCGAAATTTATGTACAATTTAAACAAATAATTTTGGATACTTCTCTCTGATGCTGTTTTCAGGTTCCCAAGTACATTCTTCAATTCCGTGATGCTGCCATCTGACTTTAACCAGAGGAATAGTCTTTGTTCTCAAAATTTGATCTCTTTTATCCATAATTTCTATAGGCTTTTCCTCAACAGTCATGTCTTCTCGAATTGCTATATCTTGATGCTGGATAATATGAGATGGATCATAAACATATTTTCGCAGCATTGAAACATGAAATACATTATGAATCTGTGCATACTGAGGAGGCAATTCGATTCTATAAGCAGTTTCACCGATTCGTTCTAGAATCTTAAAAGGTCCTACAAATCTAGGACTTAACTTTCCCTTCTTTCCAAATCTGAACACACTTTTGGTTGGAGATACTTTGACGAAGACCATATCATCAACTTCAAAAGCGAGTTCTCTCCGTCTTTGATCAGCATATCCTTTTTGTCGGCTCTGGGCAGCGCGTAGTCTGTCTCGGATCAAATTTACTTGCTGAGTATAATGTTGTAGTATCATTGGTGACTCTAACTTTCGTTCACCAATTTCATTCCAATAGAGTGGCGATCGACAAGGTCTTCCATATAAAGCTTCGTATGGCGCCATTCCAATACTGGTATGATAACTATTATTATAAGCGAATTCAGCTAGCATAATATGAATATCCCAATCTCCTTTCCATTCTAGCATACAGGCGCGTAACATATCTTCCAGAGTTTGAATAGTACGCTCTGATTGTCCATCAGTTTGGGGATGAAATGCAGAACTGAACTTTAATTTTGTTCCCAAAGCCTGCTGAAGTTGGTTCCAGAATCGAGAAGTAAACCTGGGATCACGATCAGAGATAATTGAAAATGGTATTCCATGTAATCTTACAATCTCTTGAATGTATAAATCTGCCAAACTTTTCAAAGATTGACTTATACGAATAGGTAGAAAGTGAGCTGATTTAGTTAATCGGTCAATAATAACCCAAATTGCATCGTGCTGTTTTCGAGTTTTTGGTAAACCCACTATGAAATCCATAGTAATTTCTTCCCATTTCCATTATGGAATTTCAATTTGTTGCATCATTCCACCTGGCTTTTGATGTTCTGCCTTAACTTGTTGGCAAATCAAACACTTTGAAACATAATTTGCCACATCTCTCTTCATACCAGTCCACCAGTACTTTCTTTGCAAATCTTTGAACATCTTTGTACTTCCTGGGTGGATAGTATACTTGCTTTTATGGGCTTCTTCAAGGATTTCATTTCTCAATTCAGGGTTATTTGGTACCCATATTCGATCATTCATCAAAATACTCCCATCTTCTTTAAGTCGAAAAGAAACATCATCTTCCTGTTGGGCTCGAGCTAAAAATTCTTCATGTTGAGAATCCTTACTTTGTTCAGAAATAATTCGGATGAGGATTTCTGGTCGAACAATTAAGTTTGATAATAAAATCCTTTCTGTATTAGTTGCAAAGGGTTTCCAATTAATGAAATCTTCAATAAGTTTCCATTCTTTGTCTATGAGACTTGCCAAAGTGTCTCTAGTTTTGCGACTAAGAGCATCAGCTACAATATTCGCCTTTCCAGGATGATAAGAAAGTGTGAACTCATAGTCTTTAATAAATTCTAGCCAACGTCGCTGTCTCATATTCAATTCTTTCTGCGAGAACAAATATTTGAGGCTCTTGTGATCACTGAATACTTCAAATTGTTCTCCATATAAATAATGTCTCCAGATCTTTAGTGCAAAAACAACTGCCGCAAGTTCTAAGTCATGGGTTGGATAATTCTTCTCATGATTTTTCAACTGTCTTGATGCATAAGCAATAACTTTTCCGTGTTGCATCAATACACAACCTAGACCAGTACCAGAAGCATCTGCATATACCTCAAATCCACCATGTCCCGAGGGTAAAGTAAGCACTGGAGATGTAGTGAGCTTTTCTTTCAAAATTTGGAAACTTTCTTCACATTTAATGTCCCAATCAAATTTAACACCCTTCTTCAGAAGTCTAGTCATTGGTGATGCTATACGGGAAAAATCTTGAATAAATCTTCGGTAGTATCCAGCAAGTCCAAGAAAACTTCGAATATCTGTAATATTCTTAGGTTGTTTCCATTCTAATACTGCTTCCACTTTAGCAGGATCCACTGAGATTCCATCTTTCGAAATTACATGACCCAAAAACATAACTTTTTCCAGCCAAAATTCGCACTTACAAAATTTGGCATATAACTGATTTTTCCTCAAAGTATCCAAAATAATCCTTAAATGTTCCTGGTGTTGTTCCTTATTTTCAGAATAAATTAAAATATCATCAATAAAAATAATCACAAATGTATCTACAAACGGTCTGAACACACGGTTCATAAGATCCATAAAGGCTGCTGGTGCATTTGTAAGTCCAAAAGGCATGACAGTGAATTCATAGTGTCCATACCTTGTCCGAAAGGCTGTCTTAGAAATGTCTTCTTCCTTGATTCTAAGTTGATGATATCCAGATCTAAGATCAATCTTTGAAAATACCTTAGCCTTCTGTAATTGATCAAATAAATCTTCAATTCGTGGCAACGGATATTTATTCTTTATGGTAACTTGATTAAGAAGTCTGTAATCTATACATAATCTTAATGACCCATCTTTCTTCTTTACAAATAATACTGGTGCACCCCAGGGCGACATACTTGGTCTAATAAATCCCAGCTCCATTAATTCCAATAATTGTTTTTTTAATTCTGTGAGTTCTGCTGGAGCCATCCTATAAGGAGCTTTAGAAATTGGTGCAGTTCCTGGCATTAACTCAATACCGAATTCTATCTCTCTATGTGGAGGAAGTCCTGGTAATTCATCAGGAAAAACATCTGAAAATTCATGAACAATATCCAGACTTTCAAGAGAAATTTCTGCTGGCCTGGCAAGAGTAATGCTGACTAGAAAGGCCGTACATCCATTCCTCAAATATTTCTGGGCCTTTAAAGAAGAAATAACTCGATTTTTAGGAGTAGAATTGGATAATCTAAATTCTACCTTAGGAATACCTGGTTGAGAAAAAGTAACTTTTCCTTCCTGACAAAATATTCTTGCATGATGTTGATGTAGCCAATCCATACCCAATATAATATCAAAATCTGACATGTCTAATAGAATTGGGTCAGCAGGTAAATTTTGTCCTTCAATATATACTTCTAGATTCGGCAAGTATAACCCACAAAAAGATTTACATCCTACTGGGTTGACCACTTCCAGAGCACAGTTCAAAGACTTGATAGGCATATTAAGTAAAGTAGTAAACTTCTTGGAAATAAAAGAATGAGTTGAACCACAATCAAATAGAGTAAAAGCAGCATGTCCAGCTATAGATAAAGTACCTTGAATCAGGTCACCCTTAGGTAGTTGATCAACATTGGCGGTATAAACGCGACCTGGTACTTTTTTATTCTGCGGTCATTGTTGTTGTTGTTGTTGCTGCTGTTGTTGTTGCTGCTGGTACGGATACTGGGGTTGTTGCTGAGGGCGAGGTCTAATAAGGCCTCGAGCATGTTCATCCATTTCCTTTTTATAGCAGTCTTTAATGAAATGGCCAGACTTACCACAATATAAACAACCACCAGTTGTTCGGGGGCAGGGTTGTCCTGGATGGGATCGATAGCAATTCTGACACGATCTAGCTGGTAGTTGTGTAGCTGGTAATTGTGGTTGATTGACTTGAAACTGCTGTCGTGGCCTCTTTGCTGGAGGGATGAACCTTCTTCCTTCAAAATTTCTTTTAGGCCAACTCCTTTGGCCTCTGAATTGAGAAACTGTTCTGCCAGATTGATTCTTCTGTATTTCTTCCCAATCTTCTTGTATCAATGTAGCTATTTTCACCGCCTTGTCTAAAGTTTCTGGCCTACTAGTGAGGACTTTGGTTCGTAGAACTGGTTTCAATCCTCTAGTAAATTTCATTGCCCTCTCGTCTTCCGTATTATAGACATTTGGGCAATACTTCTCTAAATTTCTGAATTTAGTAATGTATTCAGATAAAGAGAGTCCTCCTTGTAGTAATTCAAGGAATTCCCTCATCTTACGGCTTCTTTCATGCTTGGGGAAATATGCAGCATAGAAAACTTCAACAAATTGCTCCCAAGTAACGGATCCATTGCTAAATTTAATTTCTAAGGTGGATGCCCACCATCTTTCTGCATCTCCTTTTAATCTGTATGCTGCATAGTTCACCTTACGATCTTCAGGTACGGTCAGAACACGAAAAATCTTTTCTATTTCTCGGATCCAAACCTCTGCAGCTTCTGGATCCATCTTTCCTGAAAATGTAGGTGGATCTAATTTGAGAAACTTCTCATAAGATACTTCATTATGGTTTTGATAGGATTTTGAAGATGTAGCTGAGTCTTGCCTATTCTGATTCTGATCTCTTATAACAGCTGCCAAATTATTTAATGTTTCCATAATGAATTCTTGTTGACCATTCTGCTCCTTGGGTTGCTTCTTTGATGTTTGACGAGGCATCCTTGATAAATAATGATCAGACTTAGATTAAAGTAGAAAGAACATTTATTCATATGAACATATATATACATCAAAACCCATATTTACAAGAATTTACATATTTAACAAAAGTTAACAAAAGATATCCTATGGAAGCTTGAGGAATTTTCCCAAATAATTCCTCTTGTTTCTAATCCGCTCTGGTGGATGAGAAGGCCCTGCAACATTTGGATCTATATTATAAACTTGTTTATCTGGATTTCCTAAATATAAGCTAAGGTCATCCGTAGGTTCCCTTGGGGTATATATAGGATCAGGAGGTTGGAGTGAAAATACAAAGTCCAAAGGAGTTAAAGTGGGTGCAGAAGCAGGTACTATGGGTGAGTCAGATGAAATGACAATAGGTTCCATTGGAGGAGGAGGAGCAAGAATAACCACACGAGATTGTTGATCTGGTAGGTTTTCAGCGGCTTGCTGTCTTTTAATGCAACCCGTCTTCACTTGGCATTCTTTTTCTATATGCCCAACTTCTCCACAAAATAAACATTCTTCCAATTCCAGTGGGCAAGGTTGTGATAAATGGGTCTGTAAACACCTATGACATTTTTCTAAGTTTTCTTTTTCTTTTGTGAGACTTAGAACTTGATTTTCTAAATTATCCACCACCCGTTTTTGTACTGTCTGTGATTCTTCTAGCTTTTGAACATCCTTGACAAGTTCTTTAATGATATTGACCAGATCTTGAGGAGTCATCTATAAGAAGAATAATGATTTAATAATAATAATAAAATAAAAATTTTAAGTACATACTTACAGTGTAATGTATGAACAAGGTGGATCTCGAACCAGATTTCCCAAAACTCTGCTCTGATACCAACTGTAACGCCCCAGGGTTTTAAAACCTTTAAAAATGCAGTTTTTTTTTTTTTTGTAAACAGCGGAAATAATTTTTTATTTTCGGTTTCCTAAACCTCAGGCACGTCACATTCCAATTAACAACAAAAACAACAATAATTTATATCAACATTATATACATAGTCTTTTCACAAGGTTCAAAAATGAAAACATTTAGGATTAAATTTAAAATAAATCCTAAATTAATCTCAGGATCTTGGGAATCTGGATTCTTCGATGCCACACTTGTCCAACATCCATTGTAAGATTTTCTATTCCATATTTGAACCTGAAATCCCCATAAAACAGGGTTAGACTTATGATAGCCAAGTAAGTCATTAATCAAAACCATACAATTCAAATATTAAGCATGATTTCAATAATTTACAAATCAAAATGCATTTATTCAAGAACAATTATGCAAAATAAGGCAATTAAAAATAATTTAAAATAATGCATAATCTCAGATCAAATTCTGTGAAAGAAAGAGGTCATTGTTTCGATATTAACGCCCTCCTGGTACGATGGAGAGTACTCCGATCTCAAACTAAGTATTCCGGGGGTATATTATTCTATTGTGAATTACCCGGATACCTGAGTGAAACGGGCTCCCAAGTGAACGACCGGGAAGATTCTCAGCAATGGCGAGCAAACAAGGAGAGTTGGATGCATCCACTGGCATGCGGCAACCTTGAGACCCGATGTCTCGACCTCCTCAACCCGAGTGACAGGAGGTCCAGGGAATCTATCGCTCCCAACAATCATCATCTTCACAATGTCACTCCTGGTTGTACCACTACCCCTTCCAGGGTAGGCTAAACCTAGATGGGCTTGAAGGATTCTTTTATAGGACTTTTCATCTTTTCAAAAACTAGGCTCAATAGCCAAATCATTCCTTTCAAATAAACACAGTTCATATGTATCCAGCCCATCCAGAATTTTGCTCTATCACAACGAGCATTCGCCTTTGAAGGCGAAAATTAAGTTTGTATAGACATGACTCCTGTAACAATAAAATCTTTCGAAAATCAACATGCTATACAAATTCTTTTATCGAAATCAAAGTTTTGATCATAGTATCCATCAAAATCTTATTCAAATCATAAAATTGAAAATCTTGTCATTCAAAACAAATATTTATTCATGCGGATATTAAAATATGCATTTGATCAAGAATCAAATTTAGATAATCATGCATGAATTAAAAACATGAATCAAAAGCATGTCTAATATAAAATTATAAGATTTTGATAGAATAACTTACTTGGATTTTGATAGAACTTAAGGAGAACAGGATAAAGCGCTCGTGCTTTGATTTAATCTGATAGAATTCATTATATTAGTTAATATGAGTAGTATTTGCCCTATATTTTAAAGAAGTATCTTTTGAAGAAATTATTAAAAATCTAAAAATTTATTTGTAACTGACTTTAAAACTTTTATAAGAATTTTCACAGAGTTTCCTCTGTAATAACTCAAATGTTCGAAAAAGGGTTTGAACTTGAATTCGAGTTGTAAGAATTCGAACATGACTTTGCGTCACAAATATTTTTATAAAGGTTTTTCAAAAAAATTGATTTAAATATTTAAAAGGATTTTTGAAAATTTTAACAAAATTTCTTTTATAAAAATCAATTTTTTTTTCTGAAATAATTATAAAAATTTTGATATATCTTCTACTAAAAATTTCTAAACTATCTGAAAAGCTTTTGCCAAAATTCTGATTAAAATAATTAATCTTTAGAAATTATTTAAAAATTTGGTCAGAATTACTGCTATACTAATTCTACTTTTTTTCAAAAATCTTTAAATCATTTTGACAGAACTCCTGCTATAAAAACTCAATTTTTCAAAAGTCTTTTATAAAATTTTGCCAGAACTACTGCTAAAGTAGTTTGGAATACTTAAAAATATTTAGAAAAATTTGAACAGAACTTCCCTTGCATAGAGGCTGGGTTGGATTAAATTTTGACAAAATTGTCAAAATTTAAATCCACACAAAGTAGAATTGGGGTTTAGAAGGAGAATTTGAATTCAGAAGATGGTTCTTGAATACTAACCTTGTTTAGTTGATTTGAGCAGCGCTTCCGCTATCCAAATCCGACTTTTCTGCTAAGTTTAGCAGAACTCCTGCAGGTAGTGCTTCCGAGGCTGTTTCTGATCTGACGAAGCTTCTTGCAGAAGAACGGACTTCGCTAAAAGAAAGAGGAAAAGGGCTAGAAGAGGTTTCTCAGAAAAAATCTGAGATTCTACGGAGGTTTTGGTTTAAAAGTTAGAGAGAGAAAATCAAAGGTAGAGAGAGAAAGTAGGAGAGAGAGAGCTTAGAGAGAGAAGGGAGGGTTTTGAACTTGAGTAGAGAGAGAGGGGGTGAGGGGTATTTATAGGAGAGAGAAGGGAGGTCGCCCCCCCCTTGTGGGGCCCACTTTGGTGACATTTGTCACCAAAGTAATTAAAAAATTAATTTTTGAATGACACTTGTCATTCTTCTAACAAGTGTCAAAGAGAGAGAGAGGCTTAGTGTCACCTCCTCACTGAGGAGTGACACTTGTCCTCCCATGGTTTTGGAAAACCATGGCCTGTCCATGGTTTTGGGCCAGTGGTTTTTCTAAAACCATGGTCTGAGATTAAAATATTATAAATTAATATATTTTATTCAATTTGCTACTTTTTAATACCCAAGTTAACCTTGGCTCAATTCCATCTTTCAGAAATGCCATAGGAGATTTAGAATTACTTGAGTGTCCTTCTGTAGTTCAATAAATTACATAGCCTGCCATTGAAAATGGTAAATTACCATTTTCGTCCCTGACAATTTTATTAATTTCCTGAAAATATCCTAAAAGAAAGATTACTATTTTGACCTTATATAGTTGGGTATTTTACCGAAAAATGCCACTGAATTGGCAAATTACTAAGCTACCCTTTGACAATTTGATTAATGACTAGAATGTCCCTGAATTCTGATTTTTGAACAAGCTTCAACAAAATTTCGTCAGGATTTTAAATATAGATTCAGATCTTTATTTTAAACAATACTAACCATAAAAATAAGGGTTTTAACACTATAATTCACATTCAGAATAAATAAAAATTAAAACTTGAATTTTCTTCAGAATTTATAAATCATTAAAAATTTTGGGTATTACAATATCTCCCATTTCCATGGTATATCAAACAGAAACACTCTGATAGAGCAACTATTTCATGGTAACAATTTCAGGACAAACCTAGCTTTTAGAAATGGAATTCAGTAGAACCAAGAAACTTCAAAATGAAACAGAAATTCACTGTGGACCTCAATTCCAGCAACTGCAGATAGGGTTTATTAGGTGTGATGAGTGTAAATGTGAAAAATGACTATTCACAACTGAATCCTCAGTGTGAAATCCCTTAGATCGCAAGGCTTACTGACATAGTTGACGCAGGTCTGAACAAGAGAAATCAGAAAACAACAATTCTTGTCAAAAATCATGATTAAAGCTATAAATAATGAATGTCACAAGGCATCAAAACCAGATCACATCTTGGAACTTAGATACAAGATAAATGACAAAATGAATATACACCAATTGTAATGAAATTGAATATAGGGAAAGATTTCACTACTATGTCTAATTTTCCTATAATAAGATGTATATGGGTAAATTTTAGGGAAATCTCTATGCATGCCATCACAAGAGAAGCCATGACGAAAGAAGAAAAAAGAAAAATTATACATAACCTGTACAAGTTTGAGGATTTTAGTAGAAGAGGAAGGGCCACCAAAATCAACACATTGCCAACAACAAACCAAATAGCAAAGAAGCAGTCCAATGCCATTTTAAAGTAGTTTATAAGAACAGAAATCCTTACATTTTGTGAAGTCATGTTTTGATCACTCTGTAATTTTTTTTTTACCGATTTGATGATCTCCTTTAGGAACCTGGGAGATCGTCATGGCAGTGTAAGCAACTGGTCCTGAAGAAAGACTGTATCCACATGAACCAACGTATGGCTGAGCTGATTCTTGTTAAGGGCTCAAAGTTTCTGTCTATCAAGATTTCAGAGAAAGCCAGACAGTCAAAACATGAGGCCCGCTTTGCGATAGAATCCTCCACTAATTGCTGAAACACATCAATCCCATAGTATTGCAGATCTTTACTGCTCTTTTGTAAAAGAGTGAGGATAAGTAAAATGGCATCCTCATGCGGAGATAAATCAAATTTCCCATCAACAAGCATGTCAAGTCTGATACTCGACTGCCACTGACTAAAGTCAAAAGCAAACGCTGCAGTGTTTGGCAACTAACTCCAACAAGTACTCTGATGGATGAGATTTTGGTAATGCTCCAGGAGGCGCAAGTATCATGTGAGAAAAACCAAATCAAAGCAAATGTATCTAATGCCAATTTGTATTCACCGTGATGCCATCAGTGATGGTACCCAAATCCGAAGACATGACCAAATCAAAATATACTAATGGATTGATACACTTTTACAAACCAACTGATACTGATGATGCCATTGAATTAAAGCAGAGAAAAAGTTATATAAAGACAGAAGGCAAATGGCAAATCATGCAAAAGGCCCATAAAAACTAAAGGGGTGCGTAAGTAAATCGGAATTAAGGTACCTATAGGTAGTCTATAGTCCACAAGAAAGTCAAAGGGAAAAGGCAGGAATTCCAAATACGAACAAAGGACCCAACATCGCAATGCGAACCGGTTAATAAGAATGGAAATTAAAATCAAATGTAAATGGGAAGTGAAAATAAAGAAAGGAAGCTGAAATTAAGCAGGATACAACTGAAATGCAATATAAACGATACAACAAAAGACAAGAGAGACAAAACACACACAAAAAAAAATGGAAAATTATGTCGGAATGAGACATTCCGATTGATATAGCACAGATTGGATCGATCCTGCTATATGCAGGCCGATCATGCTTCCAGTGCATCATGGTATAAAAGTGAATGCTAAGGCAAAGGAGAGAAAAGGAAATCCGCAAAGAAAATGCCGTAGATAACTCTTTACAGAGAAAAAGGGGGGTACTTACCGTAGTATCTTAATTCAAGCAAAGGAGGTACCCCCCTCCTATAGTCTATATTTGCGAGAGTCTGGATCGATTCCTTCAAAAGAGGGAAGAGGCTTTGTTGCAGGGATGTAGCTTGTATTCCCAGATACAAGCTCCTTCAATCGGACGAATAAAAAAGAAAATGAGACGAAGAAGAAGGAGAGGAGTAGAAGTTGATGAAGGATGATTGTTGAAGGAAACAGAGGTGCGGGGGTGAAGAAGAGAGGGTTTCGGGTTCCCATGTGCGGTTCCTTTTAAAGATGGAGGAGAAGGGTCTAGAAGGGTGGAGGTTATAGATCGACGACTGAGGTAAGATGATTGAAGGGTTTGACGATGGAGGATTGAGAGGGGAAAGTCGGCAAAGGGTTTTGGAGGATTCGTTAATGGAAGCCGAGAAGGGGAGAAAGGCGAGAGTGAAGAAAGAATGGAGGAGCGGCTGAGGGTTTCGGCTTCGTCCTTACGAAGGAAAACCCTAAAAGAGGGTTTTTGCGGAGGAGTCCTTCTAATTTTCGATATTTTTCAAAGAGGGGGCTCATGAGGTTTTTAGCGAAATTATTTTCAAAAAGGCTTGAAATCGTTTGTTTTTCTCATGTTTTTTCCAATCTTTTTGGATTTTATGTTATTTTTCAAATTTTTTTGTAGTTTTAGAATGAGATCCTAAAGTTTTACGAGAAATCAAGGGTTAAAACTATTTTTTTTTTTGTTTTTGCAAAAATATTTACAAAAGGGATTTTTTCTAAGGAGTTAAAAGCTATTTTGAGAAAATTTCTTCAGAAATGGGTTTGAATCCAGATTTCGAGGAAATATGGATTTAAAACACTGGGTTCAGACCCAGAGTTGAATTTGAATATATCAATGTGGAATTTAATTCAGAAAATCTAAAGAATGATCAAAATTTAGCTTTGGTTTTCTCATAAAATGAAACCAGGGGCAAAAAGGTCATTTTTACAAATTTTCGAAAAATTTGGGGTGTTCACAGTAGTCAATAGCTCGGATAAATCCTGCTTTGAGTAGATCTTCAAGTCCTTCCTTGACTTGTTGTTCTATTCTAGGATCCATTTTTCTCAGCTTCTGCTTAACTGGTTTAGCATCTGGCTTTAAGACGAGACGGTGTTCGACTAATTTTGGGTCTAAGCCCGACATATCTTCATATGTCCATGCAAACACTTCTTCATGCCGCTTGAGAAAATTTGTAAGTCTTTCCTTCTCTTCTGGACTCAGACTCGTTCCGATCTGGAGAATTTTGGGATTTTCCTCTTAACCGATATTGACATCTTCAATCAGATCTTGTACTAGAGGAGATGGTTCATCTTGCTTCTGAACTGCGGTGAACTCTGGTAATTCTTGAAGAGACTGGTCATATTCTGCACAATCATCTGACTGCTTTGCAATCTTGCCATCTTCGGTGCTTGCCTTGACTTTGTGAATTGCTGCCGACTTCTGAAAAGCCTTGGGATTGAGAACGAGCTTCTTGATTGTCCGAGAAGTCATTCTGAAATTTTAGATAAGAGATTTGGCTCAGATAAAATTGCCCTTCGTAAGACAAGCAATCATTTGAAGAGAACTTATGCATAAAATGGCATTAAAATTATAAAATGAAGAGATAGACGGAAAGGAGATAGATGGCATCCAGATAGACAAAGAAACTTGGAATTTTATTGATTTTGAATTGATCAAAGATGTTGATAAAATGAGACATTTATTTTAGAAAGAATAGTAATAACAAATGGTCTTCAATGTGCCCCTTTGACAAAAATAGTCTTCTTTGACGAGCTTTCGCCAGAGAACCCTAGTCCTGCTATGTGGGGACGATGCTTCTGGATCACTGGCTCAATGCGGCCATCTTCATTCTTGCCCAGTCCTTTGAAGGGTTCATAACCATGCTTCAGGAGTAAATCAAATCCCTTTCCTGTCTTTATGAATTGTGGGAATAACGGATGATCTTTGATGGCACTGTAGTTGATTCGGCCTCCAACCTTGAAGAATTGAGGGCCTCTCCATCGGGTCGTGGCTATGGTGTGCAGAGATGATTCTGATGATGCCTGGAGTATTTCTCGATTCTCTCCGTGATTGATCTCTTCACTTTTCCTGATGCTGGGAATATCCACGGTGAATGATGGCCGGGGAATCATGGGCTACGGGAGCCTTTCTTCTGGGTCTTCTCCCAGTATTGTGGTAATCATTCCACCTTTTGACCATTTCACGCATTGATGGAGGGTGGAAGGCATTGCATTTGCATTATGAATCCACGTCCTTCCGAGCAGCAAGTTGTAGGTGGGTGGCACATTAACCACATGGAAAAGCACTGAATGCACTGAATAGTTGATGAACACTTCAAGAAATATTTTGCCTTTGGCCGTTTGACTATGGTTGTCAAATCCGTAAATAGTGATGGGATCTGGAATATATTCTTCATCCTTGATCCCTAATGCTTTTGCGGTCATCTCGGGACAAATATTGAGGCTACTGCCTCCATCGACCAGCTGTGATCATCGCAAAATTTTTCCTCTCGTAATACTCTCTCTCTTCCTTCTCTTTTCCTTTCCAACCTCTTATTTTTCCTTCTTTTTGAAGGGAGAAAGATAAAAGATGGAAAAAAAGAGAGAAGAGAAAAGAAAGAGAAGAGAAGAGGAATTCTTTTGCGGGTCTCACTTGACCTTAATTTTGAAAATATTTTAAAATAACTCGCCTCCGTTTTTGAAAGATTTGCGGGAAAACTGGGAGACGGGATCCGCTCGTTGGTACGAGGTTCGACCGTTCCTGGCGCCTTTACCAGGGGTAATCGAACCAAGGGTCGAATTTAATGCCTTTTGTTTTGCTAAGAAATTATCTAAGTATTTATCCTAAGTCTAAATGCACAATGAGTCATGCTTGTGCAAATGCGAAGATGTATGCTCTTTTGAAAATATTTTGAAGAATTTCCAAGTGAATCTGATAAAATGAAGAAATGATTTCTAACTTAGAACTTAAGATTAAAGTTCTAAGTCTTTAGAATAATCATGAGCTTGGAAAAAATAATTTTGGATTTTGGAAAATGATTTTGAAGTTTTTGAGATAAAAGGAATGTTCAAAGTCATTAATGGATTTTGAATCAGAATAGAAATGGAATTTGAATAAAAAGGAAAGATAGAATTTGGGAAATTTGGATAAAATTGAGAAATGGAATTTATTTAAAAGTTAGAACTTCAAGATGAAATCTGAATCCAAGATCTGGATTTTGAATAAGGTTCAAGGTTGAATTTTGAATCTAGGATCTGAAATGAGAATTTGATTTGAAATCTAGAATGAAAATGGAATTGACTTCAAGATTTGGAATCCAAGAAGGTATTTAGATCTAAGATCTGAGATCCAAGATGGGGTTGGAAGATGGAGTTGGATCTGAAGTCTGAGATCCAAAGTAGAATTGGATTCTGGATTCCTAGAATTGGAATTTGGATCTGAATCTGAGATCCAAAGTAGGGTCGAATTCTGGATCCTAAGAATTGGAATTTGGATCTGAATCTGAGATCCAAAGGTAGAATGAGGATATGGATCCTAAATGAAATCTGGATCTGTGATTGGAGATCCGAAGTGGAATAAGGATTTTTGATCCTAAATGGGATTTGGATCTGTGATGGGAGATCCAAAGTGGAACGGAGTTTTATACTTGGAAATCTGGATCCAAGTTGAGACTAGGATTTGACTTTGGATTTGGGTTTTGAGAAGTCCAAATAGGACCTTTAAAGATGGATCTAGGTTTTTAGAAACCCAAAATTTAAGTTTTGAGATTCAAATCCAAAAAGGGGGGGGAACTTGATTTTAAAATCAGAAGATAACTTCAAAGTTAAATTGAACTTTGAAATTGAATTTTGAATTGAGTTGGAATTTTGAAGTTTGAATATGAAATGATTCTAAAATTCCAAAGTCAAATTGGACTTTGAAATTGAGATAGATTTAGAATTTTGAAATAGAAATTTGATGAAAGAGGTTCAAAATCACTTGGGTTTTTGAAAAGGAATTTTGAAAAATGATGCAATTCTACCTTAAATGATGAGATGAATTTAAAGATTTTTGAATTTGGAATTTTGAAAAGCTATCCCATTATTTAGATGAATTAAAATAAAGTTGAAGACATAATACATTCCTGACTATGGTCATTGAATGTATTATGTAATAACTACATTTAAATTCAAGTGAAGAATGAAGTACATTTTTGGTGCTTTTACAGAATTTAAAATGAAATTAACTCTCAATATACCCTGACTATGGCCATTGGTATATATTTTGAGTTAATTTTAAGTTAAATTCTAATAAAAGGAGAAAAAATATTTAAGGAAACATGATGAGTTTTGAAAATGGATCCAGTGCGGATCCAGTGTTATTTCGTAAAAGATAAAAATACTAAGTTTTGTCCACACCCTGACTATGGCCATTGATGTGGATCATCAACTTAGGATTGATTTACCTCTTACAAAATGGTGCACGTGCCATTCGTGTTTCACCCATGTGAGAGTAAGATGAAAATGACATGAAGACAAGTGATTGATGATATTTATATGCTCATTCATGCTAATCTAGAACAGGAAATGTAATTTTTTGTTAAAATCTAACTTATTACAATATTTACAATCCTCAAATAATGACATTCCCCAGTATTCCCTGCAAAACACTTGGTTAGTAGAAGAAAACATCACCTTGGTTTCAAAGATGCGTTGTTTATATGGACATATGGAAAGTGATATACGCCTATATATACACATGTATATGTGTATATGTACACGTATATACGTGTATATACATATACATAATATATATACATATGGCTTATATGCCATGTAGATGAAACATACCAACTATGCACATAATATAGTTAAATATCTAGGAAATGGTAGGGAATGCGGGCAGCTATTGTATTGGCTGGGTATGTATATGCTGATGCAGCAGGGAGGACAACAGGTGGGTGATGTGGTAATGGGGTATAACATGGGCTGCTACATTGTGTTATGCAAGCATGGCAATCACAACAATCTGTTGAGTTGCTATGAAGAAGACATTAGTTACAGCAGTTCTTTCAAATACAGTGCAACCAAGGAAAATGACGACAACTCAAGAATTGAGGCAATTCTAGGCTTGTACAACCTGAAATAACATAGCAACTCTTGAAGTTGTTGTGAAAGGTACAAAACACAACAGTTCTTTGAACTGCCATATACTTCAAGGAGCCACAGTGACTCATTTGGTTGCTGCTAAAGGACATGAGTCCCAACACATAAGGTGTTAGGCGAATGAATGACAGGTGGGAATGTGGCTGGGCACGACATTACAACAGAGGAAGGTGTTTTATCAACAATGTTTCCAGAAGAAGGAAACTTCATAGGATTGGATGTTCCAACTAGTTGTTCTTATCATATCTCCTTTTCCAAGTAACAAGCACAGCTGATGAAAAAGAAATAAATGTCTCCTGGAGATTTCATGTTTCCAACAGCTTGAGACAACAAAATATGAACACAACAGTGTGCAAATACTTCACTGACAGTCGCCATGTAGAAAGAAATGGCACCTTCATTGAGTTCTATGGTTCGAGTTACTTAACAGTTAGTCCCAATAATTTAGAACTAGGCACCTTCTTTGCAAAGTTGCAGTCTCTTGAAATGAAAGAAGCAAGATATAACAGTGTTTTACTCCCCTAGACACACCAAACTTATGTGCTGCTATAGAAGAACATAAATTACACATAAAAGCAGATTATTGGCTATGGATAAACAACAATATTGCAGTTATCGGGCTTACAGTCATACCGGCCATTCAATAAACCAGAGGAGCCAAGACTTTCTGAGCTAAAACTTAATAAAGCAAGAAATCAGAACCTCAGAGAAATTTAAACAGAAACCAGAATTTCTGATATACAAACAATTTCAATGTAAAAATTACTAACCTGCAATCCAAGGCTAAAATTTCTTGGCCCTTGCATCAACCAATTTATCAATACTGTTTAGTTTTTACTTCATCAGCACCCTAAGACTTTAAACACCAAACTTTGGGTTCTAATAATACCTGTAAGGCTCAGCACCTTATAGATTCATTTCAGAGAACATATCATTTTGCAGGATAGGAGAACATGGATCCCCAAATTTAGAAATTACACCAATGGTCCAGCTCAAACCTTGCGAAATCCATCGATATACCATCCTTCCCTTGATTGCTGCCACTGTATTAAAGCATGTACATTATGACACAAGAACACTAATAGCAATTGATTTTCTCCTTTGGCCTTATATGACCAATCACCTTCAACACGCTGAATTCATACAATAGTTGAGTCACTGTTGTCAACACATTGCTGAGCAGGGAAAATATTCCTGCAACTTCACTTGCCACTGTATATAGTGTGAGTATATTGCTTCAATCAGAGAGATGAGGATCAATAGTCATAACTGGGTTGGTCCCAATTCCAAAATCCTTAATACCATGGATACAACATATTACTAACAGTAGACCTTCATGTTATAGGGTATTTGGATGCTTTCAGTCAAGGCAAAACAAAATGATAGGATGTATGCTCAGAATACTGATGAGTAATGCCCAGAAATTCATATACAGAGGATGGTGGCTCATGTTATGGACACTGTGCATATAAAAGAAACAACATATATATGATGTGAGCTATACCTAAAATGAATGCAGCAAGCTAGTGAAATGAGAGGGACGGAACCTGGTGCTGCAGGTGCAACTTCTGTGATGTTATGAGAATGTTGGTGTATATGAGCACAGTGGTTCCATTAAACCAATATCTGCCTTATTCTAGACTAGAAGAACCTCTGCTAGATACAAATGGATAAGAAAGGATGCCTATCCCTGACTTAGAATTTTGGCAATATACCGAACCCTGGTTCTGAATCTCCTGTTTGGTGGTCATATTGATGAACAACAAGAATAAGGGTTTCCATTGAAGGGTAAAAGCTTCAAGATTCTCAAAATCTCCACAAGGTGCACACAGTTGGAGCAAATGAATACACAAACAACACCTACGAAATCGAATATCTGGATGTTCTTGAAATAAAACTATCTTACACCAGGCATTCCCATACTGTAGTCAAAAGCAAGATGGAAATGGACCATTCCAGTAACCAAAACAAAATATAGATCAGAAGCAGATTTACCTGTTCTTATAGATCAAAAGCTAATTCCACCGAACCTGTACTATATTTCTAAAGAGCCCACTGATTCTTACTGATGTGCTGTTAAATTTGGTCAATTGCTGAGAAAATGCATGCTGGAACGATGCCTTCGACTCTTAACATCAGCCAATATGAAGGGATACGAGGCTTCATTGACCATCAATAATCAAGACCTTTTTCCTTCCTTTCTTTTTTTTTTTGAATAGTTAATCAGAGACTAATTTGATATGTTAACAACAGAAGGAAAAGAATGCCTCTTCATCAAACAATAAAAGGAAAATTTCTCAAAAGGATAAATAAAATTCACAGTTAATTTGTCACAACTAGCATGAGTTCTAATCAATTGATAAGTGGATCCGATTAGAACATATGATCCTTCTCTGATTTGCTTCCAGACTTTGCTGGCATGATGACAAGAAAACTGGCTTGAGAAAGAAGTTTTATGGGCATCTTATTTTATATTCAAAGAGGAAGCACATAGTCTCCAAACTTTGCTGGCTTCAATTCAGAATCAGATCCCCTGAACCCACGCTGAATGTGATGACTAACTCATGGTGGAAAGTAAAATGCCTAACATGCGATGGAGTAGATGTAATATTCAGAAAAAAAAAAGTAATGACGATGCAGATGGAAACTGATGCAGGCAATAATGCATTGGTGACACAGAGCCTGCTATATGATAGCCCAGACGGAATGAACTAGGGAGGACCCTGGGACACCATGACCAACCAGACATTAAAATACAGTCGAAATGATCAAAGAAAATGAATCAAAAGCATCTAAAAGGTTATCATACGCGACCAAAGTAGAACCGAAAGTTCACTGCAGCAAAAGGGAAGACTTGATAGAATACAGGAATTATTGAATCATGAAAACATGATCCGAATAACAGAAAACATAAATCGTAAATGAATACTACAATGCAGGGAAATGCGAGATTCAAAATGGAAATCGGTATATTATTGCTAAATATTCCCAGTGCTCGAGAGAATGAACAGAAATTCATGTTTGTAGGAATGAAATTTCCAAATAAATGGTAAAAGAAACTAAGGAGATGCAAGAATGAGGGAAGAAAAAAAAATGTGTCGGAATACGATGAGTCCGTTGGTGTTGCCATGGGTGGGTCGATCCTGCTACATGCAGGTCGATTCCACCCATTTGGCTTCATAATCGGAGAAAAGAGATAAAAAAAATGAAAGAAATTAGAAGATTGAAATACTGAGGATAACCGATATATAAAAAAAAAAT
This sequence comes from Nuphar pumila, assembly GCF_984573655.1. Classification (NCBI taxonomy): domain Eukaryota; kingdom Viridiplantae; phylum Streptophyta; class Magnoliopsida; order Nymphaeales; family Nymphaeaceae; genus Nuphar; species Nuphar pumila. Next base: position 50,377,740 of record NC_143262.1, on the reverse strand, counting down.
GATAGTTACTTACCTGTAGGAGAGGTGCCGTGAAGAGGGGTCGACGATGGCTACTTGCAGAAGATAGCTCGGATGTGAGTGGGGTGGAAATAGATGGTAACAATGGATTCGCCCAGAAGCTAGGAACACTGCAGAGATTTGGATGAAAGGGGTGGTGGTTTTTTTTTTTCTTCAACCACGAGGCCCTTCTTGGCGTTGTAGGATGATTAGTATCCTTCCGCTGTGCAGGGGAAAGCCAGGGAAGCGAGAAGAAATGAAGGGAGATGGGAAAAAGAGAGATCGGGAAGTAGAAAAGAGGGAAAGGAAAGGATGCGCGAAGCGATGGAGGGGTGAAGACGGTCGTACGCAAGAGAGAGGTTGTGGAAGGGTGGAAACGGATGGAAGAGAGGGTCTCCTGAGTCCCTTCTTAAGGAGGAAGAAGAAGCTTCAGGAGGGGGTTTGTTAGGCATCAACGGTGGATGTAGGGTACGTGATGGAGGGCGATGGAGGATGGGAATGAAGAGAGGTGGTTTCGGTGGAGGCCGAGACGGAGAGAATCGGGAGAGAGAGAGAGAGAATGGAGGGAGGCGCCTTCCCTTCGCCCTTTCCTTGTTTACGAAGGGTTTTTCGAACCCTAAAAAAAAGTTTTTTCAGAGGCGCCCCTCTGATTTTTGAGATTTTACAAAGAGGTGGGGGGGCTCTCGAGTTTTTTTAGCAAAGTTGTTTTAAAAAAGGCTCAAAATCTTTTGTTTTTCTCAAAATTTTTCCAAATTTTTGGTTTTTGGTTTATTTTTCAATTTTTTTGTATTTTTAGAATAAAATCCTAAAGTTTGTGAGAAGACAAAGGTTAAAACTAATTTTTTTGGTGTTTTTGCAAAAATATTTACAAAAGGGAATTTTTCTGAGAATTTTAAGAGCTATTTTGAGAAAATTTCTTCAGAAATGGGTTTTGATCCGAATTTTGAGGAATTATGGATTTAAAGTGCTGGATTCAGATCCGGAGTTGATTTTGAATATATCGATATGAATTTTTAATTCAGAGAATCTGAAGAAATGACTTGATTTTCTCAGAAAACGGGGTTAGGGGCAAAAGGGTCATTTTTACAAAATTTTGAAAAATTTGGGGTGTTCACACCAGCACATGCGGTACTGTCATTCCCCTCACTCGAACGATGATATACAAAGCATTGTTATGAAAGGAATGAGGCTTTGGGAGGTCCTCATCCGAGAAAATGATCGGTGCATTGGTCATGGCGGAGTTCACTATTTATGCCATGTCTTCAGGAGTGGTACTGGGCTTGACTTTGATCTTTCTGAGTAAATCATCCAGTACTTGCTGATGCTTGCGGGAATTCTTGGCCAATTCAAGGATGAAAACATTAGACAGAGCGGTCAGAGGCTTCTGAGTTGAAGTTTCTCCCTTTTTTGAGTGGGATTTGAGAAAACGCTCTGGGAGCCTCGGAATTTTACTGGTTGCTGCAGGAAATACTTCGGCTGGATCCGCTGCTACTTTTAGCTTGCCAAAAGTCGCAATTAGATCCACCTTCTTGGTGGCTGGTGCTGCTTGCCGTAGCACTGAAACCTGGTGTTGAACCTGAAGATCTTGTGCGGAACACGACTTGATGTGTTTGTGAGGCAGGAATGGTTGTGCAGACACTACTGCTGTGGTGTGTGGAGGAAAGGGCTGATTGAGAATATCCATTTTCTCTTCTTCTTCTTCTTCTCCTTCCACTAAAAGATTTTTTTCAATGAGATCTTGTACAATGTTTTTTAGAACAAAGCAGTTCTCAGTGTTGTGTCCCACTGTCCTGTGGAACTTGCAAAATTGGTCTTTCCACTTCCCCATAGGCACAGGGGGATCAGCCAATCTGGGCAACTTGACCATCTCCTTTGACAACATGTACTCGAGTACATCTTCGAGTGATTGGTCTAGAGGAGTAAACTTTCTATCGTAACTCCACCCTTCATGTTTAGTCTTCTCGCGCAGTTTCGACCCTTGATCCTACTAAGGAGGCTTGCTGTATTGAGGAGCAGGCTTTCCCTTCTGATCTTTGTTGTTTGAACTGCCTCAGCCGTAACAGTAATCCCTTTTCTGCCCTTTGTATTGATTCCGACTGTTGTTATTGTTGGCAGAATAGATGAAGTGAGCTTTCTTCTTCTGCTCACCTGGAGGATTGCTCTTGGAAAATGTGAAGCCTTCATAGACTCCGTTTTCCACACTTAGCTCGAGCCATTCGGCTCATTCAGTTAGTTCGATAAAGGTCCTGGAAGGTGCTGTGGAGATCAATCCTCTTAATGGCTGTGAAAAGTTGTTGAGGATTAGGGACAGGGCGTGCCTTTACGAGATAGGATCTCTTATTTTGTTGCAGGCCGATCTCCATCTGTGAATGAAGTCCCTTGCCTTTTCATTCTCATTCTGCCTGAGATTGCAGAGATGACTCAATGTAGGAAGCGCTTCTGTGTTGAACATGAAGCGTTCGATGAATAGGTTTACTACTTTGTCGAACTCCTTGAGTTCGATTGGGTTGATATGCTCAGCATACCACTTAGCTGCAACTCCTTCCAAGTTGCGGAGGAAGCATAGAAACAGTGCTCGGTTGTCCCTTTTGAACCTAGAGCATTCTGCGAAGAATGTGGCGAGATGAGCTTTTGGATCGCCAGAACCGTCGAACTTAATGAATTTACGGGGAAGATTCTCCATATCATCATCCCCTTCTAAGCCATCGTAGAAGTCTTCACTGGTGAAGACTTTCCTGCCCTTGTCGCGGGCTTGGAGATCCTTAACAACTCGAGCCATTTTCCTGAACTGTGTTTGCAGGGGTTTTTCTGCGTCCTGACCTTTTGATTTGCGGCCTTTCCTTTGTTCTTGGCCCCACTTCTGAAATACCGGAGGCACTTCATATTCTTCATCTGTATCTTCAATTGAGTCAGTTCCGTCTGAGATCTCTTCAGGCTGAACTTGCCTTTTAGAAGCTTTCTTGTCCCTGTGTCCATGGAACTTTTCTCTGAAGGGATTCCTTTCTGAGCTGGTCCTGGGTTGTTCATTCATCATTTTATTCATCATTTTCCGAAACATGGCATACATTTGAGGGTCTATGCCATCGTCTTCTTGTTGCTGCTCTTGACTCCTTTAGGACCCGGGGGAACCCATTTCTTCTTCTGAGGCCGACGAGTACTGAGATGCCGTTGTTTTTTTTTCTGATCTTGTTCGAACCATCAAATGTTATGGATGCTCTCTGCAGGGCAAAAACCTGATTAGATTTTGTAGGAATTGGTTTTTGGAAGAAATATTTGCTGAAAATATGGTAGACAATTTGAAAAGGATATCTCATTACTAGGGACTGAGTCGTCGCGGGAATCACGCCAATTGTATTGTCATTCTTTTTGCAAGAAAATAAACAACGAAAAATGTGTCTTGTTACCTAGGCGAGGTCGTCAAACCACAATAAAAAGAGAGAAAATTTTATTGAAATGAGGAAAATATGATTTTATTGATCTTGACAAAGAGGTGGAGGACAAACTATTTGCCACCATTCATGATAATCAGCAGACACTCTAGGACCAGGAAAGATTTTAAGAGGGACAAAAGAATCCCAGCTGTAGCGGGCAGAATGATATGCCCCGGACCATTGTGTGGAGGTGAGATCGAACTCTGCCATAGCTCCTGATAACAGTCGGGCTTCGACGTACTGCTGCCTCTGGGAGAACTGCCGAACACACCGCTCTGGTTGGTAGTAAGTGCAGAAGAAAGGTCCCAGCAACTTGAACCGCTTGCCGTAAGCGTACGTGTATCTGGGAGGGGATAATTGCTGAACAAAATAGTCCCAAACTATGTCATCTTCTTGAATGCCGTCGATCATGGTTCGGTACTGCAACACTGGGAGAAGTTCTTGACCATTGTATCTGAAAGAGCTTGCTCGGGCTGGAACATGTTGGAAGAACCAGGACTGAAGTGCGTAAATGCATCCTTCAACTAAATTGGATTCCCCAAGTGAGAATCGAGTTAGTCCTCGATATAGGAAGGCGAGCACCACCATGGCTATGGAAAGGCGACTGGTTTGTCGACTTCCCCATCTTCTCATAAGCTGGATTATTCTGATATCCATGTAGTTTTGTCCATCTGGAAAGAGGGATAATCCTATAGTGCATAGAACCATTGCATTCTGAATCCTTTCTTTAGCTGTCCTGGATAGCGAACTGACTTCAACGAAGGTTTCGTACTGGCGGTACAACTCAAGCAGGTCAACATATTCATTTCCCTCCAACTGAATCAGGGGCCAAAATCGGCGGCCTGTCATGCGAGCTAATGAATCTCAGGGGTCCAAACCCTTGACATCGATAAGGAATTGATGTTCTAATGGATCGCCTGGTTGACCGTCTGGTTCTGGTAACCCCATGATTTCTGAAAATTCATCCATTAAAACGGTCATTTCTCCCCATGGGAACCAGAAGGTACACGCCCGTGGATTCCATCGCTTTGCCATTGCATGGATTAGGTTGTCGTTGATGGTCTGCTTTTCGACTGCTGATGCCAGTTCTAATCCGCACTCGCTCAAATGGTTCGGGAACATTCGGGAAAAGCTTTTTAGCCAGGAATAGTACCACCGGGGAATGAAAGTTCCGGTGCTGAGGGCTCGATGTTCAGGACGACCTTGTCGCACCTCGTAGGAGATGTGATCTTCAGGAAAGATAGGATCAACTTGACTGGATGGCATCGAACTGAAAATAGAGAAAGACTCAGAATGAGACTTAGGAAAATGTGGGAAATTTTGAAAATTTTTGCAGGCAAGATATAAAATGCAGTTGGAACTTCGAGATCCAGTAGAGAGGTAGAATGAAAAATCACCTGGAGTTTTGAAAGAAATGGGATATTTGAGAAAATCATCCAGGGTTTGAGAAAAAGACCTCGTGGAAAATAAGGATATTTTGAAAAAGGCCTAATAAGTTGAGAGACATTGGGAAATATAAAGGATTGAGGAAATCACACACATACAATCACATCCTGCACAAACATTTATGCACATTCAGCATTCCCTAAAATGCTGACTCTAAATGCATCACTTTGAAAAACAGTTGTAGGACCCTAATCCTGACTTTAGGTTCAGATCATCTTTGTCCAATTTGGTTATGCCGATATACCCGAATCGAAATTCGAGGTACGTGGCATATAATTTCAACTCCGGTTCTAAGGTAAGGTTTTCCAACATCCTTGAGCACCTACCGATATACTTCGGACTGTGGCCCGCGGTACGTGGTAGGGGGGTGTTAACCCAAATAGTTGGTCCAATTGTGAGGCTCTGTCCTGAACTATGATTCTGGAAGAGAGTCCAACAACGTGAAGACCGGGTAATGATAGGTAATGGAGATTTTGAAAAATGATCACATGCAAGAAATAGAGGGCTCTAAGTCCTAGAGAGATAGATTTTGAAAATTTTGAAGAAGCATACATTGTTTGCATTCAGATCCTAAATTGAGGAGAGTTGTATTTAGACCAAAGTCTATGTGTGCATGAAAATTTCTCCTTAATCTGGTTCTACCAAACCATGCCTAGTCTATATGCAATCAATGTCAGCTAGGTCGGAATCTAGGCTCCTAGGTTCGCATGATATAAAAAGTAAAAGAGCTGACATTTTGTGAACATAATTTCGATAATTGAACTAAGTCAAGCACACTTTTGATCAGACAAGGACAGGTCCCATCACAGTCGCCAAACCTGTTATCGTCGCAAAATTTTTCCCGTCTTCCCTTCCTTGCGGAAGAGAGAGGAAAATGTTTTCGCGATTCAAACTTGACCGGATTTTGGAAATTGTTTTGAAATACTCACCTCCGTTTTGAAAATTGTGGGAAAATCCATGGGATGGGGCTCAACCTGTCAGTACGAGGTTCGACCGTTCCTGCCGCCTTTAACAGGGGTAATCGAACCAAGGACCAAAATTGTGCTTGACTTAGTGAAATTATCGAAATTGTGTTCTATCCTAAATGCACAGAGAATTCAGGCATGTGCTATGAGATTTTGGAAAATGCCAGTTGGAAAATATGATGTATGCTTAGAAAATATTTGGAGTTGAAAGCATTTCTCAAGAAAATGGTGGAAAGTCAATTTCTCAAAAAACTCAGACGAAGAAGTTTTGAAATTTCGAGAAAGTTTATAAAGATTTGGAAAATCATGAATGGTTGAAAATCCTGGGAAAATAGAAGTGATTTTTGAGAAAAAGGTGAACATTTGAAAAGGGAAGCACTTCTCAGGAAAACTCGGACTTTGAGAATTTTCTTAGGAAAATGATGGAAAATTTATAGGAAAACTCATTGGAGAAGAAAATTCAAAACTCAGGAAATTGAAATCCTGAAAATATTGTCCTTGAAATATCTGAAAATCGATTTTTTTGGTTCTTGGGAAAGATGAAAATTCCTTTTGAAAATGGATCTTAAGAAAATAACTTTTAAGGAAAATCACGGAAAAACTTTGATTTGGGGAAATCCTACTCTGAATATCATCATAGTTCCTTGAGAAATCGATTCCATGAAGTGAAAATCTCTTGAGAAAATCATGAGAAAAACAGATGATGCAGATGATTTGAATGAATGAATGCACTTTGAAAAGATTTCTGAAAATTTGGTTGGAAAATGTGTATTAAACCAAAGTAAATCCTTCACATATTTTGACTGTGCCCATGAATATGTTCAGAGTTTACTTGAGTTAATTCACAATATTTTGAAAATTTAGAAATATGATGTGCATCTTTAAGATAGCCTAAGAGTGTAGGCTCAATGTAATTGGTAGAAAGATGATGGATCTGGGTCTCGTCCATATTCCGACTAGGGCCGTAAATATGGACTCCACCGAGTTCATCAACTCTCTAAGAGTTGGTGCACGTGCCATTCGTGTTCATCCATAGTGAATTTTGAAAATTGAGATATATGAATCATAGAATCAGGATATTGCAGGAATCAAACTACATGAGATGCATCCTAATCTAAGCAGTAAAAGTAAATATTATTCCAAGGTTGATTATTACATCTCCAACATAAATCAAAATAAATGAAAGACATAGTGTAGAGAGAATCAGCACCCTCCAGCTTTTCCTGCAAAATGAGAATTAATACAAGGAAACCAAGAGAATGGATATATATACTATGTACAACAAAGATATACATGTAGATATAGAAATATTTGAATTTATGATAAATGATATATGGTAATGAAGATATATTTACAAAAAGTAAAAGAAAAAAAAAATATATGTGACAACAAGTGCACATGAAGTGATATATATATATATATATATATATGTATGTATATATATATATATACATATATACGTATACATCTAGGTAGATATACATAGATATACATATATATATGGATATATATATACATGTAATGAGAAAATATACATATTGATAGAAATTCCATATAATGGGTAAAATCAGAAAATATAGGTATATACAGTTTCTGTAGGTGATTTTACAAAGCCGTATTTCCCAAATTACAAGATAATTTTCGATAAAAATGGGTATGGAGCTTCCCTATATATCAATAACGAAGCTTGTAAAAGATGGTCTAGAGATCATGAACGGATATGGATATATCCGTTCGTGAAGGTGGCTGTTTATCATGACTGCACTCCTGCAGCAGAAAAGATGAATATAACATATACAATGCAGTGGAAGGAACATGGGTAGCGACAAGACCAAATGCAAAGGTATAACTTGTGATGGGTATCTCTCTTAAATGTTTATACAAGATAGGCGTGGGTCTCATATCCTAGCCATGGGTTTTTCAAGCATAACGGTTGTTTTGCTCCAATAGTCAGATTCGGTGAGCTGAATTTCATTTTACAATATGCAAAAAAATCTGTGTAGAATGAGGCTTAACATTTCATTTTACAATACGCAAAAAAAGAAACCAATGAGCACATGAAATAAAGCATCTATACAGACAACATGAACTTGTTAAAAATCTCATATGTCCAGCATCTACAAAAAACAGAAGGACGACTTGGTGTTGGTGGACGGGAATATCTGTAACAAGAAACTTTTCAGGCCTATCCTATAGATAAAACAAATCACTGTCCTGATGATCAAAATATAGAAAATTTGTTAGAGCTGGGCCAATAATGTACTTCTGAAATGGATTAACCATGCCATGTGCAGAAATGACATGAGGAATGAGCTTTCAGTAGATGCTAGGAGCAAATCTATGACATCAAAATAGCTAATATGCGTGGCATCCAGCAACTATGACTGTGACAATAAGACCTATACACAGCACAGAAAAAAAAAATGCTATTAAACCTTAGGTATTTACTATATGATACAACAATGGAAATGATATAACAATATGTCAATAGAGTAAAAAAAAAAAAAAATTAGAAGATGTTACAAATGGTGGAATTAGCTTAAGTGACTAAAAAAAAAAAGGGGACAGCAAGAGGACATGCATGTGGCTACACAGGAAGTTGGAAAGTGGGCTTGGGTGATGCTGTACAGGGGTATCTCACAGACTCTACCTATATTTGCCCTACTGCTATGAATAAAACAAAGCATGTTGGGGTAGATGGATACAATGTTTTGGATAATATGCATGTGCTGCGCAGGGTTCACCTGGACCTTTTGAGCTTGCTGTTAGCTCCAGTGTCGAGGTCTTCTGCCATTATTACACTTACCTGGGTTGTGGATGCTGTCATGAAAACTCAAAGAAATGCCATAGATGAAGTCATAGATCCAAACTGTTGAAACCACCTCTGTGTTAGGTAATAGGATCACTTACGGAACAATCATCATTAGAGAAATGCCAAGTACAGGAGGATTTACTGTATCCTCTCTCTACATTCTCCAAAACACCACTAAAATTAATACCACCAGACATCATTTGCATGTCACCAATTCAGAACGGAACAACAATCAATCTCATAGACTCGAAAATCAGAAAGATAACAGCATTTGACAAGTGGAAGCCGATTAAAGAGTGACAACACAAGCTCCACCCAATGAGTTCCTCATCCCCACAAAGAAATTATAGTGACAGGGAAATGTAAGTCATAGATGAGTAAAAGTAGCTATCAAAACAACAAATGATACAAGATAAAAGGAGTGAATGGTCAACCTAATGGTTAGTATCGCAATGAACTCAAATCAAATATTAATGTTGTTAAAAAGATGCTCTGCAAGAAAAAAAAAAAGGAAGAAAGGTCTAATGACAAAGAGGCTGCTTTCACAGATCGAAAATAACATAAAATCCAGATGCTTACACTGATGGATAGGGAAATGAAAGCAAAGTCAGATGGGCTGGATGTTAATGCTCTGGTTAAGAACATTGTTTACTGTATGATGAGCTCTGTAAGCTATCATTTTATTCCATCGTATATAGGTATTTTCAGCAATACCCATGTGATTTTGTGAAAACCGATGACATGCCAAAGTTTTCAAAACTAACTTAAAACAGGAAAACCATATGACGATGAGGATATTGACACAGCTGACGCCTGAGGTCCTCGTTGCTGCGTTTTCAAAGATGGATAACTGAAATTTACTCTAAAAGAGATCACATAACCGACTGGGTTAGACATACACATGAAAGCCTTGAACTGAAATAAAGAGATCATTTTGAAAAGTCCATGATATCATAGTGAATCATGTGAGAGTTTTGAAATAGGGACTCGATGGAGCCAAGAGCTTTAGAACTGAAATGAGAATGCCATTGAGGGGCGTTATCATTTCTTAATGCACTGAATAAACCTGGAATGTAAACCACATCAACCATTAAAAAGGGTTTACAGAGCACATGACACGAACCTAAGATCTAATTCTTGTAGATGGAGAGTAAGACAGAAAAGAAAAGGAAAAAAAAAAAAAGAACGAAAAAGAAAAAGAAAGGGCCTTTAGCTTGGTTCAGCAGAGGTTGAAGGTGCGCTTCCTAACAGGGTGAGCTGACCCTCCAGAGGTATATGCAAGAGCTCCTGAGTGCCAATCATTGAAGACTCGTCTTTCCTTTGGAGTGTGTTGTTGGACTGCTTATGTTGCTGAGCTGAAGACACGGCTGGTCTCCTGCTGATGGGCTGAAAAGGAGGAGAAAGTAATCGACTGGGTTGAAGAAGATGAGAGCAGGCACCCCTTTGAACGAGAGATGGCTCAGGTTAAGGGAAATCACCCCCCCTTTTGCTGGGCCTCCCTCTTTCTTTAATAGCCGATCTTTCAAAACCCCCTCCTTTTCCTCCCCTTTAGCCGATCTTGATAGCTTTTAACAACAAACTTTTAAAAAAATTTGAAATCCTTTTGAGAAAGGGGGCTCGCCGTTTTGAGAGGGGGCGACTCCTATTCTTCAGCTGGTATTTGAAACTTAGGTAAAGTGAAGTTTTTGGTAGGGTTTTCACGGTGGCTCCATTTGGGGTTAAAAAAAAAATGAAACGAAAGTAATAGGAGAAATAAATTTTTTTTTTAAGGTGGTGCCACCTCTAGTGAAAACTTATTTCCTTTTGTCCAAGAGTCTTAGTGGGGTGCCACCTACGTGGGCCCACTAAATATTTTATTAGAATTGAGTTAAAAACAAGGTTTTGTAGATCGGTGCCACTTTCGAGTGGGCACTATTTTGGAAATAAGGGAAAATTTTGAGAATTTGAGTGTGACACCACCTCGAGGCGGGTCCCACATCCTTTATTTGAAATAAGAGCCAAATGAGATATTTTGGAATTTTCACAATAATAGGCTAGTTTTGGAAAGCACGAAGCAAAATTTGTCTTGATTTCAAAACTTGGAAGAAAATGGTTCTTCGGGGCAAAATTTTGAAAGAAGTAGGGAAATTCAGAGCCTTTTTGTAAAAGTTTGAAATAAGATCTTATGAATTTTGAAATTGTGTCCCCCTCTTTCCAACTGATGAAATTTTGAAAATGTCAAAAGCATCCAAATTGTTTTCTTGAAAAAACTTTTCATAATTCGGGGTCCTGGGGGTAAAATGGGAAGAATTGATAATTTTGAAAACCCAGGGTTTTAAAATCTATTTTGAAAAGTTTAGAAATCAAATCTGGATTGACAATTTTGAAAATCAGGAGTTTCGGATCTCGAAATGACATGCTGTGCAGTGAAATGATATGAAATGCTCATGCAATGCTATGCAAAGACAGGTTCTACAAGATCGCCACTCTGAATTTGAATTTGAAAATTCTGACTTCTGGTTAGGCATGAGATTTTGAGGATTTGCAATTTGAAGGTGTCTCTGAGTCTAAATAGAGAAGTTTTGAGACTCGAGAATGGAATTTAGGACTTTCTGCAAGGTTCAATCTTGGAAAATAACCATTTTGCCCTTCATTGGTTCCGGAGAACCGAAATGTGATGATTGTTGGAAATATCAAGAAGGTGAGTGAAAATTTGGGGTGTTTACAGAGGATTGAGTTTGGACAGGACTTTGACTTCATATGCCAGCAAGTAGTGCCTTAGCTTCTGACACATCCATACTAGAGCTAAACAGGTCTTCTCTATTTGAGAATATTTCTTTTCATAATCTATGAAAGTCTTACTCACATAATAAATGGCATGCTATATCAAGATGTCTTCTTTATATTGTGCCAAGAATCTGCCGCATGAGACTTGATTAACTGAAACGTATAACAAAAGATGTTTTCCTAATTCTGGCGGCTTTAGGATGGAAGGATTGAGGAGGTACCTTTTGATATGATCAAATGATTGCTGACACTCTGGTCTCCATTCGAACTTCACTCCTTTTCTGAGTAAGTGATTGAAAGGTTCACATCTTATTGTCAAATTGGATATAAATCATCGGATTGATTGTATGTGTCCCTGAAGGCTACGCAATTCTTTGAGATTTGTTGGGGGTGGCATATCAATTATGGCCTTTGCTTTTGTTGGGTCTACTTTTATTCCCTTTTTGCTGACCAGAAAGTCTAGCAACTTGCCGTATTCAACTCCAAAAACACATTTCTAAGGATTGAGTCTTAACTTGTAGAGACTGAGCCATTTAAACACTTGATCAAGAGCTTCGATGTGATCTTCCTCTTTAGATTTTACGAGGATATCATCAACATATGCATCCATGATTTTGCGCATCTGATCATGAAAAATAACGGTCATTGCTCGTTGATACATTGCTCCAGCATTCTTGAGCCCAAATGGCATGACTGTATAACAAAAAGTGTCCCAAGGCGTAGTGAAAGAAGTTTTTGATTGGTCGTGGGTGGCCAACTTAATCTTATTGTTGCCGGAATATCCATCCATAAAAGAGAACATTGCATGTTTTGTCATGCTATCGATCAGAAGATCAATACTTGGAAGTGGATAATCATCCTTTGGAGTTGCTTTGTTGAGGTCTCTGAAGTCTATGCAAATCCTCACTTTTCCATTTTTCTTTAAAACAACGACAATATTGGCTAACCAATCTGGGTAGTCAATAGTTTGAATGAATCCTGCTTTGAGTAAATCCTTGAGTCCTTCTTTGACTTGTTCTATTCTGGGATCCATTTTTCTCAGTTTCTGCTTGACTGGCTTAGCACCTGGCTTCAAAATGAGGCGGTGCTCGACTAATTTGGGATCTAAGCTCGACATATCTTCGTATATCCATGCAAATACTTCCTCATGTTGTCTGAGAAAATTGATGAGCCTTTCTTTCTCTTCCGAACTCAGACCGGTACCAATATTGAGAATCTTGGGATTGTCTTCTGAACCGATATTGACATCTTCAGTCAGATCTTATACTGGAGTAGATGGTTCGTCTTGCTTTTGAACTGATGAGAACTCTGGCAATTCTTGGAGAGACTGATCAAATTCTACATACTTATCTGACTGCTTTGCAACTTTGTCATTTTATGTGTTGGCTTTGACTCGGCGAATTGTTGTCGACTTCTAGAAACCCTTTGGATTGAGAACAAGCTTCTTGATTGCTCGGGAATATATTCTGAAATTTGGAGAAGAAACTTGATTCAGGAAAAATTGCTTATCATAATACAAATGGCGTTTGAAAAGAATCATGAATAAAATGACAATGAAAATGAAATAAGGAGATAGAGTAAAGAGATAGATGGCATCCAGATAGACAAAGAAACTTGAAATTTTATTCATTTTGAATTGATCAATTTGAAAAGAACAGAAAGGAAATACAAAGATGGTTCTCAATGTGCCCCCTTAACAAAAACAGTCTTCTTTTGTGAGCTTTTGCCAGAAAATCCTAGTCCTGTCCTGTGATGATGATGCTTCGAAATCATTGGTTCAATGCGACCATTTTCATTTTTGTTCAATCCTTTGAAGGGTTGGTAGCCATGCTTCAGAAGCAAATCAAATACTTTCTTTTCTTTCATGAACTGAGGAAACAACGGGTGATCTTTTAGAGTGTTGTAATCGAGTTGACCTCCAATCTTAAAGAACTGAGGACCTCTCCATCGGGTCATGGCTAGAGTATGCATGGAGAGCTCTGGTGTATGGAGTATTTCTAGACTCTCTCCGAGATTGACTTCTTCTCTTTCCCTGATGCTAGGGATATCTGCAGTGAATGTGGGTATAGGAATCATGGGCTGTGGGAGCCTTTCTTTTGGGTCCTCTGTCAATACAGTTGTGATCATCCCACGTTTGGACCACTTTATACACTGATAAAGAGTGGAAGGCACTGCATTTGTATTGTGGATCCAAGGTCTCCTGAGAAGCAGATTATAGGTGGGTGGTACATTAACCACATGAAAGAGCACTGAATGCACTGAATAATTGATAAATACTTCTAAGAAGATCTTTCCTTTTATCGTTTGACCATGGTTGTCGAATCCATATATGGTGATAGGATCTGGAATGTACTCTTCCTCTTTGATGCCTAATGCATTCGTCGTCATCTCAGGACATATATTGAGGTTGCTGCCTCCATCGACCAGCACATAGGGTACTGTCTTCCCCTTGCTCGAACAACGATGTACAGGGCATTGTTATGAAAGGTGTGAGGCTTTGGAAGGTCCTCATCTGAGAAGGTGATTGGCGTATTCATCATTGCCGAATTCACAATTTGTGCCATGTCTTCAAGTGTGGTACTGGGCTTAACTTTAATCTTCCTAAGCAAATCGTCCAGTACTTGTTGGTGCTTGCAAGAGTTTTTAGCTAAGTCCAAAATTGAAACATTGGACAAAGCAGTTAGTGGTTTTTGAGTTGTTGCTTCTCTCTTTTATGGAATGGATTGGATAAAGTGTTTTGGGAACCAAGGAATTTGACTGGCTGCTATAGGAAATACTCTGACTAGCTCTGCTGACACTTTCAGCTTACCAAAAGCAGAAATTATGTCTATTTTCTTAGTGGTTGGGGGTGCTTGCCGTAGCATGAGAACTTGATACTACACTTGGATGTCTTGTTCTGAACATGGAGTTATGTGATCCTGAGGCTGAAAAGGTTGTTCAGTGATCACTGCTGTGGTGTGCGGAGGAAATGACCGATTTAGAATGTCGATCTTCTCTTCTTCATCTCCTTTCACCAAGAGATTTTTATCAATGTAATCTTGGACACTATTTTTTAGAATGAAGCAGTTCTTCGTGTTGTGTCCCACTGTCCTGTGGAACTTGCATAATTGTTCTTTTCAATTTCCCATAGGCACATGGGGATCGGCCAGTCTAGGTAATTTGATCATTTCCTTCGACAACATATACTCAAGCACATCTTTGAGTGATTGGTTAAGAGGAGTGAATTTTCTGTCGTAGCTCCATCCTTCATGCGTGGTCTTTTCATATAGTTTTAGCCCTTGATCTTGCTGAGGGGGGTTGTTGTATTGAGAAGCAGGCTTTCCTTTCTGATCACCTTTGCTATTGGGATTGCCTGTGCCATAACAGTAATCTTTCTTCTGCCCTTTGTAATGATTCTGACTGTTAATGTTGGCAGAATATGTGAAATGAGCTTTCTTTTTATGTTCACCCTGGTGGTTATTTTTGGAAAATGTGAAGCTCTCATAGACTCCATTCTCCACGCTTAGCTCGAGTCATTCGGCTCATTCAGTCAGCTCGATTAATGTCCTGGATGGTGCAATGGAGATTAATCCTCTCAGAGGTTGCAAAAAATTGTTGAGGATCAGGGATAAAGCATGCCTCTCTGATATGGGGTCCCTCATTTTGTTGCAAGCTGACCTCCATTTATGAATGAAATCCCTTGCCTTTTCATTTTCATTCTGCCTTAGATTACAGAGATGGCTTAATGTTGGGAGCGCCTTCGTGTTGAACATGAAGCGTTCAATAAACAGATTCACCACCTTATCAAACTCCTTGAGCTCAATGAGATTGATATGCTCAACATATCATTTGGCTGCAGCTCCTTCCAGGCTACGAGAGAAGTATAAAAATAATGCTTTGTTGTCTCTCTTGAACCTTGAGCATTCTGCGAAGAACATGGCAAGATGGGCTTTCAGGTTGCCAGAACTGTCAAATTTGATGAATTTACGAGGAAGATTTTTGATATTATCATCCCCTTCTAAGCCATCATAGAAGTCCTCGCTGGTAAAGATTTTTTTGCCCTTGTCCTGGGCTTGTAAATCTTTGACAACTCTAGCCATTTCACTGAACTATGCTTGCAGTTGATCTTCTATGACTTGATTCTGAAATGTGAGGGGAACCTCATATTCTTCATCGATGTCTTCTGTTGATTCGGTTTCATCTGAGATTTCTTGTGGCTGAACCTACTTCTTGGAAGTCTTTATGGATTTCTTAGCCTTGTGACCATGGAACTTCTGCCTAAATGGATTCTTCTCTGAACTGGTCCTGGCCTGCTCACTCATCATTTTGTTCATCATCTTCTGGAACATGGCATACATCTGCGGATCTATGCCATCATCCCCTTATTGACCCTGGCTCCTGACTGAATGCGGGGAGTCTATCTCTTCTTCTGAAGCTGATGAGTATTGAGATGATGTTGTTTTTCTTCCTAATCTTGTCCGAACCATTAAATGCTACAAATGCTCTTTGCAGGACAAAGACCTGATTAGATTCTGAGGGAATTTATTTCTTGGAAGAAATATTTGCTAGAAATATAGTATATAATTTAAAAAGGTATCCCATTACTGGGGATTGAGTCATCGTAGGAATCACGGCAATTGTGTTGTCATTCTTTGCAAGAGAAATAAACAACGGAAAATGTGCCTTGTTACTTAGATGAGGTCGTCAAACCATGATAAAAGAGAAATTTTTATTGGAATAAAAAAAATATAATTTTATTGATCTTGACAAAGATGTGAAGGACAAACGATTTGCCACCATTCATGATAGTCGGCAGACACTTTAGAACCAGGAAAGAATTTGAGAGTAACAAAAGAGTCTCAGTCGTAGCGGGCAGAATGATATGCCCCAAACCATTGTGTAGAGGTGAGATCAAATTCTGGCATAACTCATGATAGTAGTCGAGCTTCGATGTACTGCTACCTCTGAGAGAATTGTCGAACACATCGCTCCGACTGATAGTAAGTGCAGAAGAATGGTCCCAACAACTTGAATCGCTTGCCATAAGCATATGTGAATCTCGAAGGAGATAATTGTCGATCAAAGTAGTCCCAGATGATGCCATCTTCTTGAATGTTGTTGATCATGGACCGATACTATGCCACTAAAAGGAGCCCTTGACTATTGTATCTGAAAGAATTTGCTCGGGCTGGAATGTGCTGGAAGAACCATGATTGAAGTGTGTAAATGCATTCTTCAACGAGAATGGACTCTCCAAGTGAAAAATGGGTCAAACCCCGGTACAGGAAGGCGAGTGCTGCCATGACTATAGAAAGATGGTTGGTCTGTCGGCTCCCCCAACTTCTCATGAGCTAGATTATTCTGATATCCATGTAGTTTTGTCCGTCTGGGAAGAGTGTCAATCCTACGGTACATAGAACCATTGTGTTATGAATTGTTTCTCTAGCTGTATTTGATAGTGAGCTGACTTTGACAAATGTCCCGTATTGATGGTATAACTCAAGCAGATTGACATATTCATTTCCATCTATCTAAATCAGAGGCCAAGATCGGCGGCCTGTTATACAAGCTAAGGCATCTTGAGGGTCCAAACCCTTGACATTAATCAGAAATTAATGCTCTAACGAATCTTTTGGTTGACCGGCTTGTTCTGGTAACCCCATAATCTCTGAAAATTCATCCATTAGAAGGGTCATCTCTCCCCATGAAAACCAGAAAGTACAGGTTCATGGGTTCCATCTCTCTGCCATTGCATGGATCAGGTTGCCATTGACGGTCTGCTTTACAACTGCTGATGCCAGTTCTAATCCACACTCGCTCAAATGATCCGGTAACATTCAAGAAAAGCTTTTGAGCCATGAATAATACCACCGGGGAATGAAAGTTTCGGTGCTGAGTGCTCGATGTTCAGGATGACCTTGTCGCACCTCGTAGGAGATATGACCTTCAAGAAAAATAGGATCAATTTGACTGGATGCTATTGAACTAAAAAACAGAGACAGACTCAGAATCAGACTTAGGAAAAATATAGGAATTTTTGAAAATTGCAGGCAGGATAAAAATGAGGTGGAAAATTTGAGATTCAGTAGAATGGAAGGATAGAAAATCACCTGGAGTTTTGAGAGTAAAAGGGGATAATTTTAAAAATTGTCCAGGGTTTGTAGAAAATAATAGAAATGCTTCATAAAAATGAAAAAATAAGGTTATTTGGAAAATGGCCTAATATTTTGAACAAAATGAGAAATACGAGGAATTGAGAAAATAAGATGCATACATTCACATCATGCACAAACACTTATGCACATACAACACTCCCTAAAAGGCTTACTCTAAATGCATCATTTTGAAAAGCAGTTGTAGGACCCTAATCCTAACTCTAGGTTCAGATCATCTTTGTCCAATCCAGTTATGTCGATATACCTGAATCGAAATTCGAGACACATGGCATATAATTTTCATCTTCGGTTCTAGGCTTAAGTTTTCCAACATCCTTGAGCGCCTACCAATATACTTCGGATTGTGGCCCTTAATACGTGGTAGAGGGGTGTCAACCCCAAAAAGTGGCCCAGTTGTGAGGCTCTGTCTCAAACTAGGGTTCTGTAAGAGAGTCCAGCAACGTGAAGACTGGGTAAAGATAGGTAAAGTGGATTTTTAAAAAATGATCACATACAAGAAATAGAGGGCTCTAAGTCTTAGAGAGATAGATTTTTGAAAACTTTTAAAGAAGCATACAATGTTTGCATTCAGATCCTAAATTGAGGAGAATTGTGTTTAGACCTAAGTTTATGTGAACATGAAAATATCTCCTCAATATAGTCCTACCAAACCATACCTAAGCTATATGCAATCAATGTCAGCTAGATCAGAATCTAGGCTCCTAGGTTCGCATGATATAAAAAAAAGCTTGACATTTTGATTTTCTGAAATAAATGCATGAATCACATAATCAGGATATTGCAGAAATTTAAACTATATGATATGCATCCTAATCTAAGCGAAAAAGTAAGTCTCTTATTCCAAAATTACATTTGATTGTTACATCGCTGACATAAAGCAAACTGAAAAAAATAGAAAAAGAAAAATCAAAAGGATAGGCATCTTCCAAACTTTTCCTGCAAGTGTGAGTTAGCACAAGAAATACAACATTCAAAGAGAAATTGAAAATCTCACATTAATGGCAATGCACAAGGGAGTATGCATGAATTATAGTAGAAATATACAATTTAATGAAAATATAATGTCTAAAGTATGAATGGAATGCATATGAAAATACCTAGATGCCATGCTTAAGCTAAATGAGAAACATACGAATATATGCCTAAATGCTTAAACTCATATTAAATGAAATATGCATACATAAATATATCTATTTGAATATACATGGAAGTGCATCTACCTAAATGTTTATGAAAAAAAAAATGTAGATGAAGATATATATATATATATATATATATATATATATATATATATATATATATATATATATATATATATATATATATATGTATATGTATATATATGGAGGTCTATATATCCCTATAATAGAAAATATACATAATGATCGAATTCTCACATGTAATGTGTAAATGCAAGCTACAATAATATCCAGGAATACATATAACTGGAAACATGCAAATGTGCCATGGAATGTTGTTATCATCACAAAATTTTACTTTTGCAAGTCAAACTGACCTCTGAAAAAGTTTTTGAAAATAACTCGCCTCCGTTTTAAAATGCGAGATAATTTCGAAGAATGGGACTCGCCTGTCGGTATGAGGTTCAACCGTTCTTGGCGCCTTTACCAGAGGTGATTGAACCAAGGATCAAAAGTGTGCTTAGCTTTGCTCAACTTGTCTAAATCGTGTTCTATTTCCTAAATGCACAAAGAATCAGGCATGTGCTATGAATTTCGAAAAATGCAGATTTGAAAACATGATGTTTGCTTCTGAGATTTGAAATACTTGGAAAATTCTTGGAAAATATATCACTTGGAAAATCGTGAATCATGGTAAAAGATTATTTCTGAGAAAATGGAAATGCTTTGTGAAAATCGATTTCTGAAGAATCCAAGTGTTTTGTGAAAATGAATTTATGAGGAATTTTCAGTAACTTTGGAAATTTTGATTTCCCTGAATTCAAATTTTGAAATTGAATATATAACTTGAAAAATCGAATTTTGAACTTTGAAAAGCACTTGAAATATCCTTTGAAAACCCAATGTTTTGAGAAAATCATTTTCTGAGAAAACTTAGAACATTTTGAGAAAATCGATTTCTCTGAGTTGAAATTGAAATTTGCAAATGAATAAAATGAATAAATATGGATTTGAAAAACTTGATTTTAAGGAATTGAGAAAATCCTTTTGTATTTTTGAGAAATGCAATGCATTTTGAAGTTAGCCTAAGAGTGTAGGCTGAATGTGGCTAATACGACGATCACAAATCTGGGTCTTATTCGTATTCTGACTATGGCCATAAATATGAATTCCACCGAGTTTGTCAACTCCCTGAGAGCTTGTGCACGTGCTATTCGTGTAGACCATAGTGGATTTGTAATATGTGCATGAATAATGCATTCATCAGATATTAAAATTTGCAAAATCAAACTATATGCAATGTATCCTATTCTATGCAGGAATTGTAAATCTTATTCCAAATATTACAACTTTGATATTACATTGAATTTAATAAAGAAAAATAAATAAAAATCTTATTCTTGAATGTTCCTGCAAAACTAGAAAACTTGTTAGTGAAGAAATGTCGTCTTTTCTAGATTTATCCAGTAATATCTAGAAATTATTAGATTTTGCTAGATATAAGCCTTTTTCCATGATTCCCTCAAATAAATATAATGAAATATGAAATAAAATTGAATAAATATGAAGATATTTGAAAATTTCGAAATTGGGGTCAAAATGACCAAAATACCTCTTATAGCAAGACTATGGCCTTGAAATCAGGGTTTTCAGAAAGATATTTCGTAAAATGCAAGTTTTGAAATTCAAATAAGGATAAATTGAACCAAATATGATATGATATGATTAAAAATATGAAAATTAAAGTTTGGAATTTCGAAATTGAGGTCAAATGACCAAATTGCCCCCAATAGCAAGACTATGGCCTTGAAATTAGGGTTTTTTGAAATAAATTTTGGTAAAAACTTTGGATTTAGGATTGAAATAAACATAAAATTAGCCATGAAGCATCCTTATATGATTCTAAACATGAACAAACCCTAAAAACATGAACTTATACACGAAAATCAAGAAATATCATGAAAATCATGGTTTTGGCAGGGTTTTGGGATCCTACGGGTACCCTGTTTTGCAATTTGATCCATTCAAGCATCAAATGGATTTCAAAATTCATAAAAATCAACACCTGCACTTGTTATAACCCTAAAATTAGATTGGAATCATAAAAATATATTTTTGACATTATTCCAATTTGAAAATTGCATTAAAACCCTAAAATAAGCTATTTTACCCATGGTCACAGACCAGTGTTAGTGTTAGACACAAATTAGGGGTCAATCCACCATAGAAATTTTTAAAATTTTACAGAGGTAAACTAGACAGAAAAAAAAGAATCTCACTTTTACAGATCGGAAAAATCATCTCCGATGAGGGAGAAACCCTTCCGGAAATCTGGACTAAAATTTAACGAATCTAACATTGGCTAAAACAGATACTTTCGGTTAAAAATACAGAAACAAATAGCAGACTTCATAAAAAATTTCTAAACTTTCATAAGTGAATAGTAGACATAAAATAAATGAAACTCCATTTTTACAGATCATGAATCAGATCTGTGGTTTGAGATCTATGAGCAGTACAAGTCAGATTAGGATTTTGGTAAACCCTAACAAGTTTTAAACTTTAAATTTGATTCTCTGACAAAGAAAAAATACAAAACAGAGACAAAAAAATTATCAAAATTTTACAGTAAATAGATCACCTCAACATGGATCCACAACACTTTACGGATCTCAAATCGTATATTGGATGAGAAAAATAACACAACTGCAAGTTACCTCTTGAATTTAAATATCGATTTTAAAGATTGAAAATTACGGTTTGATGTCTGATTTTTCTGACAGAGTTCCCGAATCCCAAAACCTCTGATTTGTTTACAATAGTTCACTGACACATCCGTGAACAACATATAAAAAAATCAGAAATTTTTAGTGAATATTTTAATACGAAATAGCATGCTCTTTACTGTTCTAAGCTTAAAACACACAGAAATGTAGGAAAAACTAATAATCATGCTTTAACTAATGAAAACAATAAAAAAAATACTAAACAGTAAAAATTAAATAAATTTCTATGCTAAAACACATGTAATAAACATAAATAAGTAAAAAATAAAATAAAACATAGGGAATCCATGGCTGAAATTTGATTTTACCTTTGAAATCATGGATTTAACCCATTTAACAGGTAAATCTCATGTTTTCTTGGTTAAGAATGTAGAAAACATACCTTTAATCGATTCTAATGGATTAGAATTCTGGAAAACAGCATGGAATAGGTTTAGATCATCTTCTTGGATTGAACTTGAGGTTCTTGATGGTGATTTCATGGTTTAAACCATGAAAAGGATGATACCAATGGTTAAATCCATATTAAAAACATGGAAAATATTAAATAAAGTAAAAAAAATATAAAAAACCTTACCTTGAGGTTGCAGCTGCAATGGAGGAAGGAGGAAGGGCTGGAGAGGAGAGAGAGACCACGAAAATTTGAGAGAAAAACAGCCTCCTTTAACCCCTCTAAAGACCCCTTTTTATAGTTTTTTCAAAATCCATGTAATTAGGACTAATTAATACCTAACTTTGACTTTTTCAAACTCTATCTAAAACCACCAAGGGAGGATGATTTTTTGTGGTTTACTAACCCTAAATGGACCCTAACTAACCCTAATTAAACTTCTAAATGTTTTAGGGAACTTCCCAAATGTGGCGCCACTTGGCATTTTTCAAAAACCCTAATTTTAAACTTTAAAAACAAGGTTAAAATCTAAAGTAAAAAAATATGATTTTTAAAATCAAGTTTGGACTCATATAGATTCATAACCTCTAAACTAACTAGAACTATGACTAACCCTAGTATAACCCTGACTTTTGCAAATGTGGCGCCACCTAGAGTGGGCCCTACTTGAGTTTTTAAAAAAGCGATTTTAAAGCTTGAAATTGAGAGAATTTTCAAAAGTAAACTTGAAATTAAAAGTTTTAAAATGTCATAGAGTTCCAACTGGGTCAGAACTCCTTTGGATATGGCGCCAACTGAGTGGGCCTACATCAAATTTTGAAAAATTTGAAATAAACACTGAAAATAACTTTGAAAAGGGGTGAAAATCAACAATTGAAATCCAGAAATTTTGAAAATAGAGTCTCAGGCAAACTGGAACTCCGGGCTAGAGTCCTGGATTTTTAGGACTCTGTGATTTTGGGTTTTAAAGACCAAATGAAGGAATTTTTAAAAAGATTTTATCAAAAAATAGTGAAACGAGTCAGAAAATACAGTCAAAGTTAGACTCCTAACTCAATCAAAACTCCGAAATAGAGTCCTGAACTAACTGGACTCTATAAAATGACCTAATTTTTTAAAACAAATAGAAAAGAATAAAATGAAAGTAAAAACAAACTTCAAAACAGACTCATGATTGGACTAGGACTCTAGGACGGAGTCCAGATGAGACTGAAACTCTAGATTTTTTGGTATTTTCTGAAAAACAGATAAAAGAACTCATGAAAATAGTGAAAATAATGACAAATATTGAAATAAACAGAGTTCTGATTCAACTGAGACTCTGAAGACAGAGTCTTAATTGAACTAGGACTCTCAAGTTTTTTGATTTTCTAAGAAAACAAATGAATGAATTTTGAAAAACAGTTGAAAATAGGGTAAAATTGGAGTTTTGGTTCAGAGTCCTAACCTGATTAGGACTTTGAGAAAGAGTCCTGATTTGATTAGAACTCTAGAAATTTTTGGTTTTCTGATAAGCAAGTGATGAAATTTAAACAAAAATTTTGAAAATTAGTGAAAATGGAGTGAGAAAACCGACTTTAGATAGTCCTGATTCGATCAGGACTCTGGGATAGAGTCCTGATTCGATCAAGACTTTGGGATAGAGTCCTGATTCTATCAGGACTCTAGGATAAAATCCCAGAATTTTGAAATTATTTTATAAAAGTGCAATAGTTTTGATAGATGGAAAGATTTTTGCAAGATTCTCTCAAAATTGAAATCAGGATCAGAGTCCTGATCCAACTAGGACTCTCTGAACAAAGCCTGTTTTGACTGAAACTCTGAGTTTTTGACTCATTTTGAAAGATTTGGTTGAAAATAGGTAAAAATAGTGACAAAAGACAGAGTCCTTATCCGACTGGAACTCTAAAGAAGAGTTCTAATCCGACTGAGATTCTTGAAGAAGAGCCCTAATCCAACTAGGACTCTGGGATTTTGGCCAAAACAAAAGATTTTGAAAGGTTTTCTCCAAAAACAGGCAGAAAAGGTAGTAAAAGGTAGAGTTCTGATCCGACTGGGACTCTGGAAAAAAAGTTCTGATCCAACTAGGACTCTAAGATTTTGGCCGAAATGGAGGAAATGGACAAAGGATATGACTAAAATTGGTTTAAAATCAAAATGGAGTTTTAAAAAGGTTCAAAAAGATGAAAATATAGAGTCCTGATCCAACTAGGACTCTAAAATTTTTGAGATTTTTGATAAATAAAGGAATCCAGAAGCGACACCACCTAAATGGGCCTCATCTAAGAATTGAAATCAATTAAAACTGAGTTTGAAATCAATCCAGATTATTTTCTGAGGAAAACATTTCGAAATATAAGATCCTGAGGGTTGGCAACTGACAAAATGTTGTTTAAAGACCGAGGTTTTAAAATTGATTTTAAAAGAAAAGTTTTACAACTCGAATCTGGATTAAATATTTTGAAAATAAGAGTTCTAGATCTCGATAATAAGATGCAATGACATGCAATGCAATGAAATGATATGTCAAATGCATGTAATGATATGCAGTGACACATGAAATGTAAACATTGGATGAAGGTGAAAATTTGGGGTGTTTACAAATGTGCGGGTGGCTACGTAAATGCAACAATGAAAATATCTAGATGGTGGAGGAAGATATAACAAGTGATTATGATGTAATGGGTATCTATATGATTGTAAACACCCAAAATTTTAACCCTCATCCAGTGTTTATACATTTCACATGTCACTGCATATCATTGCATGTATTCGGCATACCATTTCATTGCATTGCATGTCATTGCATCTCATTATCGAGATCTAGAACTTATGTTTTCAAAATATTTAATCCAGATTTGAGTTTTAAAACTTTTCTTTCAAAACCAATTTTAAAAACCTGGGTTTTTAATCAACATTCTGTCATTTGCCAACCCCAGGATCTTATATTTTGAAATGTTTTCCTCATAAAATAATCTGGATTCATTTTAAACTCAATTTCAATTGATTTCAATTCTCATATGAAGCCCATTTAGGTGGTGTCACTTCTGGATTCCTTTATTTATCAAAAAATCTCAAAAATTTTAGAGTCCTAGTTGGATCAGGACTCTGTATTTCATCTATTTTCATCTTTTTGAACCTTTTTAAAACTCCATTTTGATTTTAAACCAATTTTAGTCATATTCCTTGTCCATTTTCTCCATTTTGGCAAAAATCTTAGAGTCCTAGTTGGATCAGAACTCTTTTTCCAGAGACCCAGTCGGATCAGAACTCTACTTTTTACTACGTTTTCTACCTGTTTTGGAGAAAAACCTTTCAAAATCTTCTATTTTGGCCAAAATCCTAGAGTCCTAATTGGATTAGGACTCTTCTTCAAGAATCTCAGTCGAATTAGGACTCTTCTTCAGAGTTTCATTCAGATTAGGACTCTGTCTTTTGTCACTATTTTTACTTGTTTTTAACCAAATCTTTCAAAATGAGTCAAAAACTTAGAGTTTCAGTCAAAATAGGACTCTGTTCAGAGAGTCCTAGGTGGATCAGGACTCTGATCCTTATTTCAATTTTGAGAGAATCTTTCTAAAATCTTTTCATCTATCAAAACTGTTATATTCTTATCAAAGAATTTCAAAATTTTGGGATTTTATCTTAGAGTCCTGATTCGATCAGGACTCTATCCCAGAGTCCTGATCGAATCAAGACTCTATCCAAAGTTGGTTTTCTCACTCCATTTTCACTGATTTTCAAAATTTCTGTTTAAATTTCATCATTTACTTATCAGAAGACCAAAAAATCTTAGAGTTCTGATCGAATCAGGACTCTTTCTCAGAGTCCTAATCAGATTAGGACTCTGAACCAAAACTCCAATTTTACCCTGTTTTCAATTGTTTTTCAAAATTCATTCATCTGTTTTCTCAGAAAATCCAAAATCTGAGAGTCCTAGTACAATTAGGACTCTGCCCCCAGAGTCTTAGTTGAATCAGAACTCTGATTTATTTCATAATTTGTTGTTTTTTTCACTGTTTTCACAAGTTCTTTCATCTGTTTTTCAGAAAATACAAAAAAAAATCTAGAGTTTCAGTCCGATCAGGACTCTCTCCCAGAGTCCTAATCCAGTCAAGAGTCTGTTCTGAAGTCTGTTTTTAATTTCATTTTTATTTCTTTTCATTTGTTTTTCCAAAAAGTAGGTCAATTTATAGAGTCCTAGTTGATTCAAAACTCTATTTCAGAGTTCTGATTGAGTTAGGAGTCTAACCCTGACTTTAATTTCTGACTTATTTTACCATTTTGTTTGATAAAATCTTTTAAAAACTCCATTTAGCTTTTAAAATCTAAAATCTCAGAGTCCTAGAAATTTAGGACTCTAGCCCAGAGTTCCAGTTCGACTAGGACTCTATTTTCAAACCTCTGAATTTCAATTATTGATTTTAACCCATTTTCAAAGCTATTTTCAGTCTTTATTTCAAATTTTCAAAACCTCGATGTGGGGCCCACTCAATTGGCGTCATATTCGGAGGAGTTCTGACCCAATTGGAACTCTATGACATTTCAAAACTTTCAATTTCAAGTTTACTTTTGAAAATCTTTTGAAAATTCTCTCAATTGCAAGCTTTAAAATCGTTTTGAAAAACTCAACTAGGGCCCACTCAAGGTGGCGCCATATTTGAGAAAGTCAGGGTTATACTAGGGTTAGTCAGTGTCTTGGTTAGTTTTAGAAGAGTCAAAATCCACTTTGAGAATCCATTTTTAATTTTGGTTTTTAAACTATTGTTTTTAAAGGTTTTATTTAAAACTTGAAAAACAAATGTGGGCTCACACTAGGTGGCGCCACATTTGGGTTCTTTTTTGTTCAATTAGGAGTCTTAGGGTAATTAGGAAAGTCAAAAGGTCAAACCCAATTAGGAAAAATCCCCCCCCCCTTAGAGAGTCCAAAATTTCCAAAATTCTCAATTTTTAAACCCCAAAAAAAAAATTATAAATAGTCTCCATAGGGGGGTCAATTTTCTCATCTCTTCTCTCTTGGATTCTTGGAGCTTCTCTCTCCTCTCCAGCCCTTCCTTCATTGCTGCAACTCCAAGGTAATTAGTTTCTTTAATTTTTTAGTTTTATTTAATATTTTCATTGTTTTAAGTATGATTTAGCCATTGGCGCCTACCCTTGCATGGATTAAACCATGGATTCAACCTCAAGAACGGTCTAAGAAGATAATTTAACATAGTTTCACTGTTTTTAAAGGGATTCTAATCCGTTAGAATCGATTATTGCATCGATTTTCATGTTATTAACCAATAAAACATGAGATTTGCCCTTTTAATGGGTTAAATCCATGGTTTTAAAGGTAAAATCAAATTCCAGCCATGGATTCCATGTGTTTATTTATTTTTTTTACTTATTTATGTTTATTACATGTGTTTTAGCATAGAAATTAATTTCTTTTTACTGTTTAGTATTTGTTTTCTATTATTTTCATTAGTTAAAGCATGATTTATTAGTTTTTCCTAAATTTCTGTGTTTTAAGCTTAGAACAGCAAAGAGCATGCTATTTCGTATTGAAATATTCACTGTAAATTTTTGAATTTTTATATGTTGTTCACAGATGTATCAGTGAACTACTGTAAAAAATCAGAGGTTTTGGGATTCAGGAACTCTGTCAGAAAAATCAGACATCAAATCGTGATTTTCAACCTTTAAAATCGTTATTTAAATTCAAGAGGTAACTTGCAGTTGTGCTATTTTTCTCATCTGATATTCGATTTGAGATCCGTAAAATGATGTGGATTTGTGTTAAGATGATCTATTTACTGTGAAATTTTGATAATTTTTTGTCTCTGTTTATTATTTTTCCTCTGTCAGAGAATCAGATTTAAAGTTTAAAACTCGTTAGGGTTTACCAAAACCCTAATCAGACTTGTGTTGCTTATAGATCTCAAACCACAGATCTGATTCATCATCTGTAAAAAAAACATTTTATTATTTTTATGTCTGCTATTCACTGCTAAAATTTCAGATATTTGTGAGTAAGATTGCTTATTATTCATGTATTTGCAATCAAAAGTGTCTGTTTTAACCAATGTTTGATTCATCATAACTAAGCCCGGATTGCCGGAGTGATATCTCCCTCACCAGAGATGATTTTTCCTATCTGTAAAAATGGAAATTTTTTGTTTATCTGTCTAGTTTGCCTCTGAGAAATTTCAAAAATTTTGATGGTGGATTGACCCCTGATTCGGGTCTAACACCCAAACTGGTCTGTGACCTAGGTTAAAAATAGATTATTTTAGGGTTTTGATGCAATTTTTGAATTAAAATAATATAAAAAATAGTTTTTTATGATTCCAATCTGATTTTAGGGTTAAAACAAGTACAGATACCAATTTTTATGAATTTTTGAATCCGTTTGATGCTTGAATTAATCAAATTACAAAATAGGGTACCGTAGGATCCCAAAATACTGCCAAAATCGTGATTTTCATGATATTTCTTGATTTCCGTGTATAAGTTCATGTTTTTAGGGTTTGTTCATATTTAAAATCATATTAGGATGTTTTATGTTTGACTTTATGTTTATTTAAATCATAAATCCCAAGTTTTTACCAAAATCTATTTCAGAAAACCCTGATTTCAAGGCCATAGTCTTGCTATCAGGGGCATTTTGCTCATTTGACCTAAATTTTGAAATTCTAAATCCTATATTTCATATTTTTAATCATGTCATGTCATATTTAGTTTAATTTATTTTCATTTGAATTCCAAAACTTGCATTTTACAAAATATCTTTCTGAAAACCCTGATTTCAAGGCCATAGACTTGCTATCAGGGGTATTTTGGTTATTTTGACCCCAATTTCGAATTTTTCAATTCCATCTTTATTCTTTTTTCAACTTTATTTCATATTTTATCATTTTGATTTAAGGGAATCATGGAAAAAGGCTTATATCTAGCAAAATCCAGAAATTTCCAGATATTACTGGATAAATCTAGAAAAGCCAACATATCTTCACTAACAAGTTTTCTAGTTTTGCAGGGACATTGAAGACTTTATTTCTTGTATTTAAATTCAATTAGTGATGTAATTTGTAATCAAATTCGGAATAAGAATTTAAATTTCAACTTAGACTAGGATTGTATTGCATAAAGTTTAATTCTGCAAATTTTAATATCTGATGAATGAATTATTCATGCACATATTGCAAATTCACTATGGTCTACACGAATGGCACATGCACTAGCTCTTATGGAGTTGAAAAACTTGGTGGAATTCGTATTTATGGCCATAGTCAGAATGCGAATAAAACCCAGATTTGTGATCTTCATATTAGCCACATTCAGCCTACACTCTTAGGCTAACTTCAAAATGCACTGCATTTCTCAAAAATACAAATAGATTTTCTCAATTTCTCAAAATCATGACTTTCAAATCCATATTCATTCATTTCATTCATTTACAAATTTCAATTCCAACTCAGAGAAATCGATTTTCTCAAAATTTTCTAAATCTTTCTCAGAAATCAATTTTCTCAAAACTCTGAGTTTTTAAATGATATTTCAAGTTTTTTTCAAGTTCAAATCATGATTTTCTAAGTTATATATTCAATTTTAAAGTTTGAACTCAGAGAAATCAAGTTTTCCAAAGTTATTTGAAATTCCTTAGAAATCGATTTCCACAAAATTTCAAGATTCCTTCAGAAATCAATTTTCATTTTCTTCAGAAATTCTCTCTCAACAAGGCTCATGATTTTCAAAGTGGCATCTTTTTCGAATATTTTAAATATTCAAAGCAAACATCATGTTTTCAAATATGCATTTTTAGAAATTCATAGCACATGCCTGATTCTTTGTGCATTTAGGAAATAGAACACGATTTAGACAAGTCGAGCAAAGTTAAGCACACTTTTGATCCTTGGTTCAATTACACCAGATAAAGGCGCCAGGAATGGTTGAACCTCGTACCGACAGGCGAGTCCTATTCTTCGGAATTCAACCGCATTTTAAAACGGAGACGAGTTATTTTCAAAATCTTTTTCAAAGGTCAGTTTGACTTGCAAAACTAAAATTTTGCGATGATAACAGGTTTGGCGACCGAGATGGGACCTGTCTTCGCCTGATCAATTATGTGCTTGACTTAGTTCAAATTGTCAAAATCGTGTTTCATGGAATGTCAACTTTTACTTTCTATTATCATGTGAACCTAGGAGCCTAGACTTGAACCCAGCTGACATAGATTACATGTAGACTAGGCGTGGTTTGGTAGGACTATATTGAGGAGAATTATTCATGCTCACATAGACCTAGGTCTAATACAACACTCCTCAATTTAGGATTTGAATGCAAACAATGTATGTTTCTTCAATTTTTTTTTAAAATCTCTATCTCTTTAGGTTTTAGAGCCTTCAAATTTTCTTGCATGTGCTCATGTTTTCGAAAACCACCCCACCTATATCTACCCGGTCTTCACGTTGCTGAGCTCTCTTCCAGAACCTTAGTTCGGGACAGAGCCTCACAACTGGGCCACTTATTTGGGTTAACGCCCCCCTACCACGTACCAAGGGCCATAGTCCAAAGTATATCAGCAGGTGCTCAAGGATGTTGGAAAACTTGAACCTAGAACCGGAGAAATTGATTTTATGCCACGTACGTCGAGCCTTGGCTGGATTATATCGGCATAGCATGATTAGACACAGATGATCTGAACCCTAGAGTCAGGATTAGGGTCTTACAACTATTTCAAAACTGATGCATTTAGAGTCAGCTTCTTAGGGAATGTTGTATGTGCATACTTGTTTGTACAGGATGTGATTGAATGTGTTGTAGCTGTCTCTTTTTATTTTGCATATTTCCATAAGTTTTTCCAAAAATACTGGGTGATTTTTCAAAAATCCCTAAATTTTTTCATATGTCTCCATATACTGTCTAAAATTCCTGTTTTATTCAAACCCTGGACGATTTTCCAAATTCTCCTATATTTCCTTCAAAACTCCAGGTGATTTTCCATCCTTTCGTTCTTCTGGATCTCGAATTTCCTACTTCACTTTTATCCTGCCTGCAATTTTTCAAAATTCCTGTATTTTTCTAAGTCTTATTCCAATTCTCCATGTTTTTCAGTCTGATGGCATCCAGTCAACTTGATTCAGTCTTTCCTGAGGGTCACATCTCCTACGAGGTGCGACAAGGTCTTCCAGAACATCGAGTCCTCAGCACCGGATCCTTACTTCCCCGGTGGTATTATTCATGGCTCAAGAACTTCTCTCATATGTTTTCGGACCATTTGGACGATTGTGGATTGAAACTGACATCCACGGTGGGAAAACAGACAGTCAACGACAATTTGATCCACGCATTGGCAGAGTGGTGGAACTCGAGTACTAGTACCTTCTGGTTCCCATGGGGAGAAATGACTTTGTTGATGGATGAGTTTTTAGAAATCATGGGAACGCCCGAGCCAGCTGGTTAGCCTGGAGATCTACTGGAGAAACAGTTCTTAATCAATGTCAAAGGTCTGGATCTCCGGGACGCTTTAGCTCGCATGACAGGACGCAAGTCTTGGCCCTTGATCGCGGAGGATGAAAATGAGTATGTGGGGCATTATGGGGCATTTGTAGAAGTCGGTTCTTTATCTTGAACAACTCGAGAGAGAATCCAGCATGCGGTGGTCTTATGCACTGTGGGATTAGCTCTCTTTTCAGATGGACGAAATTACATGGATATCAAGATACTTCAACTTCTGCGAAGGTGGGAAAGTCGACGGACCAGCCGCCTCTCTATAGCCATGTCCGCGCTCGCTTTTCTATACAGAGGATTAACCTACTTCACACTTGGAGAGTCCATTTTAGTCCAGAGATGTACTTATGCACTTCAATCTTGGTCCCTTCAGCATGTGCCGACCAGAGCTAGTTCGTTCAGATATAACGGCAAGGAGCGCCTTCCAGTAACACGGTACCGATTCTTGATCGATAACCTTCAGGAGGAAGAAGTCGTATGGGACTACTTTGATCGTCAAGAATCACCTCCCAGATATACTTATGCATATGGCAATAGGTTCAGTCTACTTGTCCCATTCTTCTGTGCATATTACCATCTAGAGCGGTGTGTCAGGCAGTTCTCTCAGAGACAGAAGCGTATAGAAATTCGTCTACTATCAGGGATCTTGCCAGAGTTTGATCTCACATCAGATCAGTGGTCCGGAGCATACCATTCTGCCAGACATGGTTGGGATTCTTTTGTTACTCTCACTATTTTTCCTGGTCCTCGAGTGTCCTCTGATTATCAGGAGTGGTGGAAAATTGTCTGCCCCCCTCCTCTTTGTCAAGTATATTATTAATAAAATCAAGCTTTCCCTTCAATAAAACCCCTTTAATTTTCATCCTATCCTGGTTTGACGACCTCGCCTAGGTAACAAGGCATATTTTTCAGTTGTTTATTTTGCAAAGGAATGACAACGCAATTGTCGTAATCCCAACGACGACTCAATCCCTAGTAATGGGATACTCTTTCAATTGTCTACCAAAATTCTCAACAAATATTTTCCTCCAATCAAAATCTCTTTCGAAAGCCTAACCATCATTTTTGCCCTGCAGAGAACATTCATGATATTTAATGGTTCAGACGAGGTCAGGAAAGAAAATTGTACCAGTCGAAGGCATTGCATATTCAACAGCTTTAGAAGAAGAAATAGATTCCCCGCGTTCAAGCAGAAATCAAGGGCAGCAGATTGAGGATGACATTGATCCTCAAATGTATGCCATATTAAAAAAGATGATGACCAAAATGCTGGCAGAACAAGCTGAAGCCAGTACAGAGCAAATCCAAGTTAAGCAAAAAGCAAAAGGTCGGGCAAGGAAGGAGGCCTCAAAGGTAGCCAAAAAGTCCATTTAGTATACTGATACGACCGACGAGGAAGAATCAACGAAAGATTCAGATGAAGAGTTTGAAACTCATCAGACATTCCGAAGAGCTACTCAGGGGCAGAGGTCAGCCCATAAGTTCAAAGAACAGTTTGTCAATGAATTTGACCAACCGCAATTTAGAGATATGGTCAGGATAGTTCGAGATCTGCAAACCCGCGACAAGGGCAAGAAGGTCTTCACGAGCAAAGACCTCTACAAGGGCATCACCCCCGTCAGGAATAATCAAGATTAAAAAAAAAAGATGAATTTCACCTTCTTTATCAATGCCAACCACGATGATTGCAAAGATAACAAAGGCAATCATACAAGTCAGAAAGAGAAATCTTCAAAGCAGAATAAAAAGTTGGATCAATAGAAAGAAAAGATAAAGCGAGATGGTTGGGGTAGCGATCACCAGTTTACTCCTCTTGAGCAGCCTCTCGATGGAATCCTTGAATATATGTTGGCCATAGAATTGGTAAAGCTCCCGAAAGTTACAAATCCGCCCACAATCATGGGAAGATTCATGGACCAGTTCTGCAAATTTCATCGAGCAGTAGGGCATGATACCAGCCACTGTTTCATCTTCAAAAACATTGTCCAAGATTATATTGACAGGAATTTTTTTGTTGAGAATGATAAAGAATATTGGTCGACTATCTCGGCCAAGTCTCAACAGAAGTCAAGCAATCAGCAAAAGGTACAACATGATGATCGGAACCAGGACCGCAAGATGGCCTCATTGGATCAAATACTCGAGAGTTTCCTGGAATACATGCTCACAAAAGACATGGTCGGACCTCCAGAGGCTCATTTTACTCTTTCTGCCGATGATTGCAATCATGATAACTATTCAGAGGAATCTAAGGGCCAAAAAGGAAAGTTCTTCAACAATGATAAGCTTCTTCAATCTAGTCCTCAGCATAAAGAGAAAGGTCAAGAAAAGCCAAAGCACAAGGATTGGAGTACGGATTGAAAGTTCACCCATCTGGATCAGACACTAGAGAGTGTTCTGGAATACATGCTCGCAAAAGATAGGATCCGTTTACCTAAAGTAGTTGATCCCACAATAGTCATGGGCAGATTCAAAGAAAAATTTCATCGGGCAGGAGGGCATGACACTGAGAATTGTTTCATCTTAAAAAATATCATTCAAGATCGCATCTACAAGAATCTCCTTGTTGAAAATGAGGAAGATACCAGTTGACCATTCTGATCAAGTTTTCCAAGAAACTGACAATGTCAAGGCTATGTCATCTTTAATCATTTTGCTCATTTTAAAGGACAATACAATCCCAGTTTTCTTACCAACTTGTTATTTCTCTTCAATAATTGAATAAATTATCTATTTTCCTCATAAACTTGATGTCATCTTTTATTCTCCTTCTCTGCAAAATGTTCTTTCATGAGGAATGACCCTCTTCAGAGTCTCAGAATCAATCCAAAGTTAGAAAGCAATCTTCAAATATCAATTACTTATTCTTTCATCCAACTTCTCACTCCCCAGTTATACTGGGGCATTATTTTGAAAATTGTCTTCAAAACATCTTGTATGCAGGCAGGATCAAACAAATCTCTTATTTTGCATGCATGTGCATTCATTTACACCATTTTGCATACATTTGCATTTACATGCATTCATTTGCATCCATTTACATTCATTTGCATCAAATTTATTTCCCCTTCAGGTTAAGGGATAAACCTAAACTACCCATTCAGGATAAGAGATAAATCCTGAGACCCCGACAGTTGTCCAAGTCGTCGTGAGGGTGAAGACTGAAAATCTTCTATCAAAATCAATTGGTAAATTTCCAAAACCCAGTGTTCGTGCTGGTAAAATTTCAAAAACCTAGTGTTCAGGCTAGTAAATTTTCAAAACCCAATGTTTGTGCTGGTAAATTTTCAAAAATCCAGTGTTCGTGCTGGTAAGACTTTCAAAATCCAGTGTTCGTGCTGGTAAATTCTTCAAAAACCAGTGATTGTGCTGATAATTCTTCCAAAAACAGTATTTGTACTAATCCATTGTCAAAATCCAGTACTTATACTGGTTCATTTCCAAAATTCGGTATTCGCACTGGTACATCTTTCAAAATCCAATTGTTATTGGTCGGACTTTCAAAATCCAATATTTATTGGTCAAACTTTCTAAATCTGGTTTACTGATTAATGTTTTCAAACCTAATCCATGCTAGTCTAGTTTTCCTTCGGGATTCGAGTTCTGACTCGAATTTCCTTTCCTTCTAACCGGTCTAGTTTTCCTTCAAGATTCGAGTTCTGACTCGATTTTCCTTTCCTTCTAACCGGTCTAATTTTTCTTCGGAATTCGAGTTCTGACTCGAATTTTCTTTCCTTCTAATTAGTCTATTTTTCCTTTGAGATTTGAGTTCCGACTCAAATTTTCTTTCCTTCTAACCGGTCTAGTTTTCCTTCGGGATTCGAGTTTTGACACGAATTTTCTTCTAATTAGTCTAGTTTTCCTTCAGAATTTGAGTTTCGACTCAAATTTCTTTTCCTTCTAACCGGTTTAGTTTTCCTTTGAGATTTGAGTTCTGACTCAAATTTTCTAATTGATCCACTTTCCCTTTAGGATTCGAGTTCCGACTCGAATTTTTTTTCCTTCCATAATGGATCTAGTTTTCCTTCGAAGATTCGAGTTTCGACCCGAGTTTTCTTTTCCTTCTGAATTGGTCTAGAAAATTAGAGTTCCGACTCAAATTTTCTTTCAAATCCAATTCAAATGTCTAGAATTGGTCTAGAAAATTAGAGTTCCAACTCGAATTTTCTTTCAAAACCCAATTCATTTAGTTTTTCCTTGAAGATTTAAATTCTGATTCAAATCTTCTCTCAAAACCCAGTTTAGCACCTGGTTCATTTAAGGCTCACAAGTTGAGTCCTTCCTTCTCAGACTGTGATCCCTAGGTTAAATCCCTATGGAATTGATAGTTTGTAGGTCAAACTTCTTTTGGATTGATATTTTTCAGATATTTGATCTGTAGGTTGAAGTCCTCCTGATCCACATTCTTAGGCTGAATCCCTATTGAACTCATGTCGTTCCCAATAAACCAATTCTTAATTTCGACTTCCAGGTCATCCAATTTCCAATTTTTCAATTTTCAATCCCAACTTTGACCTTCAGGTCAATCAAATTCCAATGTCAGACCTCAGGCTATCCAATTACCAATTCGGCCCTCGGGCCACCCAATTTCCAAATCTTTAATTTTGACCGTTGGTTCACTCAATTTCCAATTTTCAAATTCCAAATTTCCAATTTCGACCTTCGGGTCAATCAATTTCCAAATTTCCAAATATCAATTTCCGAATTCCAAATTTCCAATTTCCAATTTCCAATTTCCAATTTCCAATTTCCAATTTCCAATTTCCAATTTCCAATTTCCAATTTCAAATTTTCAAAATTTCAAAATTTCAAAATTTCAATTTCCAATTTCGACCCTTTTGGTCACCCAATACCAATTTCAAACATTTCTCTTGCGAGAGACCCTTTTTATAGGGAGAGTTCGAGGGAGCTCGTTCTTTTCGCATGCTATCCTTTGTTCACTTAGCCTCTTTTCAGGGAGAGTTTGAAGGGACTTGTGTCTTTGTGAACCGTTTGCAAAACAAAATTCCAATTTCATACAAGGAACCCTTAGCTCAGGGAGAGCTTCGACGGAAGTTCGCTTTCCTTGTGACTACAATTTCATACTAGGCCATTTCATCATGAAGGACCCTCTTTTCAGGGAGAGTGTGATGAACTCGTTCCTTCATAACCAATTCACCAACCTCACCATTACCGACCCCCTTTCCATAAGCGAAGCCTAATGTTAGGAAGTTTTGACGAAAGCTTAATTTCTTTTCAAAAGTTCGTTTTGCAAACACCTCCTCTTCAGGGAAGAGAGGAGTAATTTCTATTTCCCATTTCTAGATCTTCGCCTTTGGGGAAAGGAGAAAAAAAATTTGTCAGGTATGCGTTGAGTCATGCTTCAAATGCTCGCTTCCATAAAGGATTTCAAGAACATTTTGCCAATTTGTCATTAAATATTTGTTGATTTCAAATTTTTTATTACACAAAAACATTACTTCAGAATACCTTCAGTATTACTTCCGAAAGGACAAAGCTTTCGCGAAGAGGGATTCAAAATTCAAATTCTTTTTATTGGCCAACCAAAAGGATGAAGAATAAATCCCCGATATGGCCAGCAAAGGAAATTCAATATTGTTGCTAAGCCATAAGTGATCGGTATTGATCGCAGTCAATGACACATTTTTAAAGATCATTCTTGGGAAATAAAGGCTGGGTGACACAGAAAAATCCATACAATCTTCATATCTCCTCAATCACCTAAGCTACAATTAAATATCCGCAAAAGGGATCTCTCAATTATCGTCAAGATGAAAGCAAATTAAGCGAGTAGACCCCCGGGGCCAAAGAAGATTTGGATCATCTCTGAAATGAAGGAGTTTGTGACAGATCATTCCAGGGAAAGTTCAGAGCACCGTCAAGATGAAGGCGACTGCGATGAGCCTCCGGACAAACCCTAAAAGATATTTAATTTCCGCTATCATTAAGAGATTTCCAAGCAAAGAGCCAATAACTGTCAATATAATTCCTGAGAGAAAAGAATGATCGAAACATCTCTGAGATGAAAGAGTTTATGACGTACTCTTCCCAAAAAAAGAGAGAGAAAAGTCAGGACATCTGCAAAATGAAGAATGATATAATAAAATCCCCAAAAACCCAAGAGAGCTCTAATTCTGCCAAAAAAAAAAAGTGGGCAGAAAGACCATTCTGAGAAAAGAATCCCAGGATATCAAACTGCCAAAATTTTCAAGAATCTTCTTTAATTTTATGAAATTCTTTTATCAATATCCTTTCACCAATTGCTTTCACAATGAGAATTCTTGCTTTTCTGCTCATATCAACGAAATTGATAGCTTCCTTGACGGAAAGTCAATAGCAAGAAATTTGAATTCAGATCTTGATTCTACAGAG
The DNA here is from genome assembly GCF_984573655.1 of Nuphar pumila. NCBI lineage: Eukaryota > Viridiplantae > Streptophyta > Magnoliopsida > Nymphaeales > Nymphaeaceae > Nuphar > Nuphar pumila. The sequence goes on along the minus strand of NC_143262.1, from coordinate 50,339,985 downwards.
TTAAGCCCAATCAGAGGTAATACTTCAGGTAGAAAAGAGGAAATATCTTCAAAACAATGTGCATTACTTTCAATCATTTTAAATCAACAACAATTTTCCAACATTTTGACAATATTTTCTAGTTATCCTAGCGTGAAGTGAGAGCTTGAGGCTCATCTTTGATGCATCCTGACACCATTTGTTATCTCTCTTCGGACTTGATAACGAGAGTTTTCAAGATTCCTTCCCTACTTTGGTATAATCTAAGCGTCTGGGCTCTCAGATTTGTACACTTCTCTGTGTCCCCACTGTCCCACCATAGACAGTCCAATTTCGGCTTGAGGTTAAGCCACCAATCATTTTCTCGCAAAAGGTCACCAATTTTAAAAGTTATTTAGTCTCAGCAATGAGGCGCCCAAAATCAAACCCCTTTTCAAACTTTAGGGACCCCATTTTCATCCTTTTGCAAAGCCCCTGTCGGATTTATTGTGCAGAATTTGAAGGTTCCATCACGATCTCTTCTTTCGAGGATTCCGTCCATTTTTTGCCCAATTAGGTTAAGGGTACAAACCTGAGCCTCCTTTGATGAGGTATTTCATTTTCCGCCCAATCAGATTAAGGGTATAAACCTAAGCCTCATTGGATGAGGTATTTCATTTCCCAATCAGGTTAAGGGTAAAAACCTGAGCCTCCTTTGATGAGGTATTTCATTTTCCGCCTAATCAGGTTAAGGGTACAAACCTAAGCCTCCTTTGATAAGGTATTCCATTTTCCGCCTGATCAGGATAAGGGTACAAACCTGAGCCTCATTCAAAGAGGTATTTCATTTTCTGACCAATCAGGATAAGGGTATAAACCTGAGCCTCATTTGATGAGGTATTTCATTTCCCGATCAGGTCAAGGAGTTAAACCTGAGCCTCATTCTGATAAGGTATTTCGATGAGGTGAATCTTCTTCTTTATTCTCCATTCCATATCTACCATCATCATCTGAATTAATTCTTTCACACCCAGCCAGACTTTTCTAACTGAGGCATTTTTATAGTCCAAATTTGGTGTGTTTTCTTTACCACTAAGTTCGACCTTCAACCGGCTTAGTAGCAAAGAGGGGCATCTGTAAACACCCCAAATTTTCACCCTCATCTAGTGTTTATACATTTCATATGTCACTGCATATCATTGCATGTATTTGGCATACCATTTCATTGCATTGCATAGCATTGCATCTCATTATCGAGATCCAGAACTCCTGTTTTCAAAATATTTAATCCAGATTCGAGTTTTAAAACTTTTATTTCAAAACCAATTTTAAAAACCTGGGTTTTTAATCAACATTCTGTCATTTGCCAACCCTAGGATCTTATATTTTGAAATGTTTTCCTCAGAAAATAATCTGGATTCATTTTAAACTCAATTTCAATTGATTTCAATTCTCAAATGAAGCTCATTTAGGTGGTGTCGCTTCTGGATTCCTTTATTTATCAAAAAATCTCAAAAAATTTAAAGTTCTAGTTGGATCAAAACTCTGTATTTCATCTATTTTCATCTTTTTAAACCTTTTTAAAACTCTATTTTGATTTTAAACCAATTTTAGTCATATCCCTTGTCCATTTTCTCCATTTTGGCCAAAATCTTAGAGTCCTAGTTAGATCAGGACTCTTTTTCCAGAGTCCCAGTCGGATCAGAACTCTACTTTTTACTACCTTTTCTACCTGTTTTGGAGAAAAACCTTTCAAAATCTTTCATTTTGGCCAAAATCCTAAAGTCCTAGTTGGATTAAGACTCTTCTTCAAGAATCTCAGTCGGATTAGGACTCTTCTTCAGAGTTTTAGTCGGATTAGGACTCTGTCTTTTGTCACTATTTTTACTTGTTTTTAACCAAATCTTTCAAAATGAGTCAAAAACTCAGAGTTTCAGTCAAAACATGACTTTGTTCAGAGAGTCCTAGTTGGATCACGACTCTGATTCTGATTTCAATTTTGAAAGAATCTTTCAAAAAATTTTCTATCTATCAAAACTGTTACACTCTTATCAAAAAATTTCAAAATTCTGGGATTTTATCTTAGAGTCCTGATCGAATCAGGACTCTATCTTAGAGTCCTGATCGAATCAAGACTCTATCCCAGAGTCCTGATCGAATCAAGACTCTATCCAAAGTTGGTTTTCTCACTTCATTTTCACTGATTTTCAAATTTTTTGTTTAAATTTCATCATTTGCTTATCAGAAGACCAAAAATTCTTAGAGTTCTGATCGAATCAGGACTCTTTCTTAGAGTCCTAATCAGGACTCTAAACCAAAACTCCAATTTTACCCTATTTTCAACTGTTTTTTAAAATTCATTCATTTGTTTTCTCAGAAAATCCAAAATCTGAGAGTCCTAGTACAATTAGGACTTTGTCCTCAGAGTCTCAGTTGAATCAGAACTCTGTTTTTACTTCCATTTTTATTTATTTTCATTTGTTTTTCCAAAAATTAGGTCATTTTGTAGAGTCCCAGTTGATTCAGAACTCTATTTTAGAGTTCTGATTGAGTTAGGAGTCTAACCCTGACTTTAATTTCTGACTTATTTTACCATTTTGTTTGATAAAATCTTTCAAAAACTCCTTCATTTGTCTTTTAAAATCTAAAATCTCAGAGTCCTAGAAATTTAGGACTCTAGCCCAGAGTTCCAGTTCGACTAGGACTCTATTTTCAAACCTCTGAATTTCAATTATTGATTTTAACCCTTTTTCAAAGCCATTTCCAGTCTTTATTTCAAATTTTCAAAACCTCAATATGGGGCCTACTCAATTGGCGTCATATCCGGAGGAGTTCTGACCCAATTGGAACTCTATGACATTTCAAAACTTTCAATTTCAAGTTTACTTTTGAAAATCATTTGAAAATTCTCTCAATTTCATGCTTTAAAATCGTTTTGAAAAACTCAAGTAGGGCCCACTCAAGGTGGCGCCACATTTGAGAAAGTCAGGGTTAGACTAGGGTTAGTCAGTGTCTTGGTTAGTTTTAGAAGTTTAGAAGAGTCAAAATCCACTTTGAAAATCCATTTTTAAATTTGTTTTTTAAACTATTGTTTTTAAAGGTTTTATTTAAAACTTGAAAAACAAATGTGGCCCCACATTTGGGTTCTTTTTTGTTCAATTAGGAGTCTTAGGGTAATTAGGACCTAATTAGGAAAGTCAAAAACCCAATTAGGAAAAATCTCCCCCCCCCCTTAGAGAGTCCAAAATTCTCAATTTTTAAACCTAAAAAAAAAAATTATAAATAGTCTTCATAGGGGGGTCGATTTTCTCATCTCTTCCCTCTTGGATTCTTGGAGCTTCTCTCTCCTCTCCAGCCCTTCCTCCATTGCTGCAACTCCAAGGTAATTAGTTTTATTAATTTTTTAGTTTTATTTAATATTTTTCATTGTTTTAAGTATGATTTAGCCATTGGCGCCTACCCTTGCATGGATTCAACCTCAAGAACCTCAAGAACGGTCCAAGAAGATGATCTAACATGGTTTCACTGTTTTTACAGGGATTCTAATCCGTTAGAATCGATTATTGCATCGATTTTCATGTTATTAACCAATAAAACATGAGATTTACCCTTTTAATGGGTTAAATCCATGGTTTTAAAGGTAAAATCAAATTCCAGCCATGGATTCCCTGTGTTTATTTATTTTTTTTACTTATTTATGTTTATTACATGTGTTTTAGCATAGAAATTATTTTTTTTTTACTTTTTAGTATTTTTTTTCTATTGTTTTCATTAGTTAAAGCATGATTTATCAGTTTTTCCTAAATTTCTGTGTGTTTTAAGCTTAGAACAATAAAGAGCATGCTATTTCATATTGAAATATTCACTGTAAATTTTTGAATTTTTATAAGTTGTTCACGGATGTGTCAGTAAACTACTGTAAAAAAATCAGAGGTTTTGGGATTTGGGAACCCTGTTAGAAAAATCAGACATCAAACCGTGGTTTTCAACCTTTAAAATCGTTATTTAAATTCAAGAGGTAACTTGAAGTTGTGTTATTTTTCTCATCCGATATCCGATTTGAGATCCATAAAATGATGTGGATTTGTGTTAAGATGATCTATTTACTGTGAAACTTTGATAATTTTTGGTCTCTGTTTAGTATTTTTCCTCTGTCAGAGAATCAGATTTAAAGTTTAAAACTCGTTAGGGTTTACCAAAACCCTAATCAGACTTGTGTTGCTTATAGATCTCAAACCACAGATCTGATTCATCATCTGTAAAAAAAGCATTTTTGTAAGACCCGCAATTTTTCAGAAAATATCTGAATAAAATTCATGAGGCATTTACCGGTAAAAATAGCATTTCTTCTCAGAATGCAAAACGAATCAATTCCTGCGAGCCAGTTATACTTAGGATATTCGTCGAATCACGAATATATGCTCAAACACTCTAGAAGCCATAACTTCCTACCTGAATGAAATCAAAGGATTCCTGCGAGCCAACTTTCTTAGTTACGTCAATACGAAGAAAATGACGTACTCAGAATTTTTCGAAAAAAATCGCCGGAAACCCGAAATTCTTGCGGGACCCACGGAAATATTAGTGGGACCCACAGAAATATTCCTCAGAAAATATCTGGTGGGACCCACAAAAATATCCCATGGAATATCCAAGTGGGCCCCACACCAAGGAACCTCTTGGAATTAAAAAGAATCCAAGGGGGTAAAAGGGGCATGGAAAAACCCAAGAGGAGGTGGGCTTGGGCTATAAATAGCCCTCCCCACTCTCTCTCTTCTCATAATTTCGACCCCCCCTCTCTCTCTTGCCTTCTCTCTCTCTCCTAAACCTCCCCTACCTAGCCTAGCCCACCTGAGCCCACCTGACCTGGTTTGAGCCTGCCTGACCTGGTCCTAACCCACCTGACCTGGGTCTGAACCCACTTGACCTGGTCCAAACCTAGTTGACTTGACTTGAACCTAGTTGGGTTTAAAGTCAAAGTCAAAGTCCTTTTTGGTCCAGATTCCGGTTTGGATTTCTGAACCCAGACTTAGCCTACTTGAGCTGAGTTCGAACCTGCTGAACCCAGTTGACTTGGATCGAACCCTGTTTGGTTCAAACCACTTAGGTTGAGTAGCTTGACCTACTCTACCTCTTTCTCAACTAAGTCAGCTTCATCTGACTTAGTCTGACCTCTCGAAGGAAGGCTCGAAGCCAAAGAAGCCACCCGGAGCCGTTTCTTCCACGATTTGAAGTAAGTTCGCTTCGTTGATCCATCTCTCTCAAGTATTTGATTGTTTGTATATAGAATATACTTTCTGAAGTAGTATCTTGCTTTAGTTCTTGGTTGAGCCCTCTAGCACGCTTCGGTGTTCACGCGCTCGCCTCGTAACTATCGTTAGATATATATGTTCGAATGCGCAGTATATGCGTTCTTCAAAAATAGTATCTCACCCTAGTTCTTGGTTGAGCCCTCTAGGACACTTCGGTGTTCACTCGCTCGCCTCGTAACTATCGTTGGATACAGATCTAGGTGTATATCTGTTGATTCTACCGACGCGTCTTATATCGCACAGGCTATGTAATGTACCTTTGCCGTCGCGTCGTATGATGCCAAGGCTCCTTGTTTTCTGCACTTCCGATTACTGCACTTCCGATTATGCATTTACTTACGCCATCGCGTCGAACGATGCCAAGGCTCCTGCTTTCTGCAATGTATTTACTTACGCCGTCGCGTCGAACGATGCCAAGGCTTCTGCTTTGTTATATATGTAGAATATTTCGTTCAGTTACACACCCTGAACAATAGTATATGCATTTCTTTACGCCGCCGCTGTATAAAGCACAGGCTTCTGCTTATACTACATATATAGCGCATAAATGAGCGTTCAAATGGAGATCAACTCCAAATCGCCCATGCGATTCCTTGACCGCTCCTCGTTCAAGATTCTGCTTGACGAATGAAGCCCCTATTGGAAAGGCTTCGGTTTTTGGCAAAATGCTCTTTACGTAATGACTAAGTCAATTTCGTATGGCCTGGCTATGGCCAAGGGTTTCTGCAACCTTGATGGATGCAAAGTACGCACAACGGTGCGCATCCATTTCCCGAATTAAGCGTGGCGATTTCCTACCAAAGAGGGGAGATGCCGCTGAAATGGATAAAAGAAACGCACGCTTTCTCCGTAAAAGAGAGGAAGTGCTGCTAAAATTTCTGAAGAAGCTAAGAATAGCTCAGAAAGAATGTAGCAGGATACTCTGACATATAGCAGAGTGCTACCCAGTTCATGGTTTGCCCTCTACAACGTAGAAGGGTTCGTCGCACCACTGCCGGAAGAGCAGGGGAGGTGCTGACGAAATGGTCGGCAGAAGAGCTGCCGGAACCAATGGAACGGCATAATGATGTCCGTTGATGGAACGATGCCAGATCGGCTCGTATCCTTGTGCCTGCAAGGGCACCTTGCTCGTAAGGGCCGCTGAGCCGGAGTAGAGGTTGCGCCTTGGCTAGGTTTGGACTCGTTGCGTAAAAATACGCCGAGTAGCCGATCTATTTAGATCGAGTCATATGCATGCTCATTGAGAATGGTTACACAACCAGACTCGTAAGGGCCGAAGAGTCAGAGTGTGTTGTTTCCACCCAAAGAGGTGTGATGCTCGTGGTGGCTGAAGTGCCAAAGAGCGGTGTTCTGCATGCATATGAATAAGACTTAAGGTCGCACATACCCCGCGGTTGAAGATCGTGTTAGGGGTACCCCCTCAGTAATGACTGTGTTGGGGAAGACTGAATGGGGTCGGGTACATACTCCCGTAGTGCTGAAAGCACGGGCTGCCTAAATGGCATGCAGATTCTGTCCAAGTAATTGTAAGACTGGCAGACCCCTTCAGGAATTATGCTCACTGTGGAATGACAGTGATGGTACAGCCTTGAGTGACATGTATTTTACTTTGGACCTGATAGAGTCCACGATGGCCTCAGTCACTCATGGGTTTTGGGGTCGTGGTTATCCTTAAGATCTAAGGATTGAACCCAACTACTGCAAGTAGAGGATGCATCCGAATATGGGCCTAGTAGGATTCTCCCAGTTGAAACACACTGCCCTACTATGGATAGGGTCAACAGGCCTCTGGGGTATCTAAAATACATAGAATAATCAACCCCCAGAACGTCGCGTTGATGCCCGGACAATAGCTCTACCTGCGTACCAAAGGCGGGAGCGGTTAATTATCAAACAATGCATTAGCTCTAGGTACAGCGATGCTTTGAATGTATGAGTGGATGACGTGTTGAGTCAGTCCTGCATAACCTTTGTGAAGGTGTCATGTTCGGTATACTACTGGACCGACTGGGCAAAGACCCGTGTTGTATCCGCACGACTAAGCGAAGCTCGAGGAGTTGTCCTTAGATGCGTGGGATACGGATGTGCCAAGTATGAAGACTTGAGCTAGACATCACTTTGAGACCCGGAAGAGGTCATGGCTAAGTCGTGGAGACTTAAGCGGTTATTCAAATTACAACCCTAAAAAGGCTTGCTCTAAGTCATGAAGACTCGAGCGGATGTTCAACTCATAGCCCTGAGGAGGCTCCTGCGATATACGCTAAGTCTTGGAGGCTTGAGCGTCGTTATTGCGCATTGCGACCCTGAGTGGTCATTATCGTACTTGAGTTGAATGGTTACATGACTGCATGCTTACCAGACCATCAGCGGTTCTGATCCCGTTTTATGGGGATTTCAGGTGTTGGACCTGCGTGGCGATATGCGGAGCAAGGCGGCATCGAGTTCCAGGGTTTCTCTAGACAGAGTTGTACTGCTTCCTTTTTATTGAACCTACATTGCTTTCCTAAGCAGTAGTGTTGTAATAAGCATATGTTTTCGATAAAATGGAACACTTTGGTGGTCAATGAGTTGCTTGGCCACATACCTGCAACGTGCTCGGAGTTTTCTAAAACTGACGACTCATTATCGTCTGATTCCGCTGCTAAAAGCTTTTCTAAGTTCCGCTGCAAAGAAAAAAAAAAAAGAAATTCATGAAAATTTTAACTTAGCTTTGTTTTGGAAATCCGGGGCGTTACAATTTTATTATTTTTATGTCTGCTATTCACTGCTAAAATTTCAGATATTTGTGAGTAAGATTGCTTATTATTCATGTATTTTCAATCAAAAGTGTCCGGAGTGATATCTTCCTTACCGAAGATGATTTTTCCGATCCGTAAAAAGAATTTTTTTTGTTTATCTGTCTAGTTTGCCTCTGAGAAATTTCAGAAATTTTAATGGTAGATTGATCCCTGATTTGGGTCTAACACCAAAACTGGTATGTGAGCTAGGTTAAAAATAGATTATTTTAGGGTTTTGATGCCATTTTCGAATTAAAATAATATCAAAAATAAGTTTTTTATGATTCCAATCTGATTTTAGGGTTAAAATAAGTTTAGATACCAATTTTTATGAATTTTTTAATCCGTTTGATGCTTGAATTAATCAAATTACAAAACAGGGTACCTGTAGGATCCCAAAACACTGCCAAAATTGTGATTTTCATGATATTTCTTGATTTTCATGTATAAGTTCATGTTTTTAGGGTTTGTTCATGTTTAAAATCATATTAGGGTGTTTTATGTTTGATTTTATGTTTATTTAAATCATAAATCCCAAGTTTTTACCAAAATCTATTTCAAAAAACCCTGATTTCAAGGCCATAGTCTTGCTATCAGGGGCATTTTGCTCATTTGACCTAAATTTTGAAATTCTAAATCCTAATTTTTCATATTTTTAATCATGTCATATCATATTTAGTTTAATTTATTTTCATTTGAATTCCATAACTTGCATTTTACAAAATATCTTTTTGAAAACCCTGATTTCAAGGCCATAGTCTTGCTATCACGGGTATTTTGGTCATTTTGATCTCAGTTTCGAATTTCTAAATTCCATATTTATTCTTTATTCAACTTGATTTTATATTTTATCATTTTGATTTAAGGGAATCATGGAAAAAGGCTTATATCTAGCAAAATCCAGTAATTTCCAGATATTACTGGATAAATCTAGAAAAGCCAACATATCTTCACTAACAAGTTTTCTAGTTTTGCAGGGACATTGAAGACTTTATTTCTTGTATTTAAATTCAATTAGTGATGTAATTTGTAATCAAATTTGGAATAAGAATTTAAATTTCAGCTTAGACTAGGATTGCATTGCATATAGTTTAATTCTACAAATTTTAATATCTGATGAATGAATTATTCATGCACATATTGCAAATTCACTATGGTCTACACGAATGGCACGTGCACTGGCTCTTATGGAGTTGACAAACTCGGTGGAATTAATATTTATGGTCATAGTCAGAATACGAATAAAACCCAGATTTGTGATCTTCATATTAGCCACATTCAGCCTACACTCTTTGGCTAACTTCAAAATGCACTGCATTTCTCAAAAATACAAAAAGATTTTCTCAATTCCTCAAATTCATGACTTTCAAATCCATATTCATTCATTTCATTCATTTGCAAATTTCAATTCCAACTCAGAGAAATTGATTTTCTCAAAATTTTTTAAATTTTTCTCAAAAATCAATTTTCTCAAAACTCTGAGCTTTCAAATGATATTTCAAGTATTTCTCAAGTTCAAATCATGATTTTCTAAGTTATATATTCAATTTCAAAGTTTGAATTCAGAGAAATCAAGTTTTTCAAAGTTATTTGAAATTCCTTAGAAATCGATTGCCATAAAATTTCAAGATTCCTTCATAAATCAATTTTCATTTTCTTCATAAATTCTCTCTCAACAAGGCTCATGATTTTCAAAGTGGCATCTTTTTCGAATATTTTAAATATTCAAAGCAAACATCATGTTTTCAAATATGCATTTTTAGAAATTCATAGCACATGCCTGATTCTTTGTGCATTTAGGAAATAGAACACGATTTAGACAAGTCGAGCAAAGTTAAGCACACTTTTGATCCTTGGTTCAATTACCTCTGGTAATGGCGCCAGGAACGGTTGAACCTCGTACCGACAGGCGAGTCCCATTCTTTGGAAATATCCTGCATTTTAAAACAGAGGCAAGTTATTTTCAAAATCTTTTTCAAAGGTCAGTTTGACTTGTAAAAGTAAAATTTTGCGATGATAACAATGATTGACACCTTCATGGGTTGGCTAAATAAGACGCATGTTAATGCATTAAAGACTAATCCAACATGACATACAGAAAATTGATATTGAAATATGTAGATATGCCAATAGATGTGTTGTAGATAAACTGTACAAGGGAAAAGTTGTTGCAGCTGAGTGTTGATAGAGGATGGCAATGTGATTTTACAGAAATAGATATGATGCTAATACTAGGTATGCCAAAACAGTAATATAAATAACTACATTAATAGGCTGAATGGCAAGAAGGCAATGGATATGAAGTTGCAAGAACACACTGGGGTAACCAAATGCAGTTAAGGAAAAAAAAAGAATGAAATATGGTGGAGGTGCTATACTAATGGCTGCAACAGATGGTCTGTAAATGCCTTTCGCAGGGATATGTCATGCTTCTTGTGATATGTAAAATGATAAACAAATATCTGGGCGATGCTACAGGAAATAAAACAAATGCAGATAAAAAAAAATGAAATCATAAGAGGCCATGGTGAATGGATCAACGAACCAGTTTGAAAAACCGATGCAAAACATATGTTGTAATGCCCCAAATTTCAAATTTGCGTACCTTTTCAGAAAAACTGGCAAGAGACTAGAAATATCTCTTTCCTTCAGAGTTTGATTATGAAATCAGTGGAAGATTTTTCTTTTGATAAATCATAAGACAAGCTGACAACTTTGGGCACGTTAGCTAAAAGAACCAAAACTCACAAGATTCGGATATCCCAAGGAAAATTCGATACAAACCCATAGCCTCGAGGACGCGAGCTAAGAGCAGGAAGAAGAAGTCTTGAAGCCATCTTGCAATCGCGCCATCGCCCGTAGAGTACCTAAACATCACCTGTACCCATAGAATGGGTTAGTTTCGCGAAAAACTAGCAGGTGCACAAGAGAGACTACAAGAAACTGAATTAAGTATATTTAATTCAGTAGTTTATGCAGTTTAAAGCAGATATGCAGTTAAACAGGTAAGCAATGCAAGCAGGTGAATAGTGCAAACGCGTATGTAGTACAAGCGAATAAGTAGTGCGAGCGAGTAAGTAGTGCAAGCGAGTCAGCAGTGCAAATGCGTAAGTGGGGCAAACAATAAGCAGTTCAAAGCAAGTAAGCAGTTCAAAGCAAGTAAGCAGTGCAACTGACAAACGCAACATACAATTCAATTGATCGTAGGCAGTGAACCACCACACAACTAGCTTGTTCTCGTTCTTAGAATGAGGTCTCTACATCTAATCACCATCAGGACATCGTTTGTCACTCACTACTTCTAACAAACGCTTTGTCCTGAACAACCTTAATTTATCCTCATCTCTCAAAACCTTACGCGGCCAACTGCTACCTGTTATGATTCACTAAGGCGTCATACTTTCTCAGAAAAGCTCACCCTTCCGTAGAAGGTCCAAAACATAATCATTAACTCAAATCACTAACGATCTGATTCTCACATCTGAGTCTTGCATGTAATCATGCTAAAACAGAAAGCCGAAACTATGAATTCATAGTTGGCTATCACAAACAATCTCAGGAGATCGTCACAGCTCACCATAACTTTTTATGGTAAGCAAAAACACAAGATCTACGCCAGATCGTTCGGTCCGAGAGATATACGACTGGACAAAGAATTACCGCCCTAGAGGGTATACTTGATCTTGGACCCTACACTTCCTCGCAGGAGTTCACCGTCTTTGCGGCTACCCGTTCGTGGATAGTGTACATCCTCACAGAGATCTCCCACTGTAGCCGGGTCACCTGATATGGGAAATGTGTAACCTCACAGCGAAACCGTTGGGAAACCGGTCCCCAACAAGTGCCATATTCAATGAAAATCATTGCGATACACACATCAACACAAATGACCATTCTCAGGGTCGATAACCACTAATACAAACAACAACAAGATCAACTCCCGGATCACCTGGTCTGGGAAATGTATAACCTCACAAGGAATTCCGCCCTAGATGGTATACCTGGTCTTGGACCATACACTTCCTGATAGGAGTTCACCGCCTTTGCGGCTACCCATTCGTGGATAGTGTACATCCTCACAGAGAATCTACCATTCTAGTCGGGTACCTGGTCTTGATCATACACGCCCTCGCAGATAATCCTTTAGAGATCAGGTGCTCGACAGACACCCCACTCAGTGATACATGCATCCATAATTGAGTGCTTTGAACCATTGACCGCCTTGGGGTCAGTAGACACAATATGGGCACTGTAAACACCCCAAATTTTCACTCACCTCCCTGACATTTCCACCAAACATCATCATCCAGCCTCTGAAATCGCCGAAGGGTAAAATGGTCATTTTTTGAGATCGAAACTTGCAAAAGTCCAAATTATATCTACAACTCTCAAAATTTATCTATTTTAGCTCAGATGTTCAAAATTCTACTCCTGACAGGAGACGGGAAATGTCCAAATCCTGGTTCGGGATTACATTTCATAAGACATGGCATTGCATGAACATTTCATATCACTGCACTGTACATCATGTCATTTCGAGGTCCAAAACTCTCAATTTCAAATTTTTCAATCCAGATTCGAATTTCAACTATTTAAAAAATCGATTTCAAAACCCTGGGTCTTCAAAATTGTCAATTCTTCCCATTTTACCCCCAGGACTCTGAATTTCAAAATATTTTCCCAGGAAAACGATCTGGATAGTTTTCAATATGGATTTCAGCCACCTTATCTCAGATTTGCCTTTTTGTCAACAATTTCAAATATCTTCCTTTTACAAAATCGCCCTACAAGGGCCAACTCTTTTCAAAATTTTTGTTTCACCAATTAGTCCAGATTTTATGAAAATTCCAAAAATAGGTTTTACTGTCTTGTCCTTATTTCAATAAAGAAGCAATGTGGGGCCCACCCTGAGGTGGTGTCACATAGGCTTTTCTTTGAAAAAACTTGAATTTTGAAAAACCAAAAATATAGGAGCCTTGTCCCTAGATTGGCGCCACTTGTCTTTTTCTCTCTCCTCCCATTTCCCTGCCATGTGTCAGCGTGGGGTTCACCTAGAGGTGGCGCTACATGTCATTTCTCTCTCTTTCCATTTCTTTGCCAAGTGTTAGTGTGGGGCCTCTCTAAGATGGCGCCACATGTCTACCATCTCCACCCTGTGCCATGTGTCATTCTAAGGTCACCATGAGATGTCAAGTGTCATGTGCTGCCCTGTTCAGAAAAATTAAAGCTTGTCTCCTCTAAGGTGGTGCCATTTGAAGTGTGTCTCCTGTAGAGGACACATGTCAATCTCTCCCTTTTTTAGAAAAACCAAACTGACACATGTCTCTCCCTACTTTTCTAAGAAAAGCAGAGGACACGTGTCACCCCTGGCCTTCTTTAGAAAAGGCAACCATTCAAAAAATTTCAAACAAGGCCTAGGTGGCGCAAATGCTAATTTTCCTGCATAAATTCATCTTTGTTTTATTTTTGAGGTGGCGCCACATGGTTCTCCTTCTCTCTCCTTTCGCCACATGTCACTGCAGGATCTCCCCAGAGGTACTGCCAGATGTCCACCCTCCATTCCTCCAGAGCCAACCTCATTTGAATTTCAAATCTCTACCTGAGGTGGCGCCATTTGAGAAAACTCCTCCAGCTAGCTGACACTTGTCAGAAGCAGAGCCATCCGCCACGTGTCCAAATCCCCCTGCAACAGAAAAAGTGGAAGCAACCCTCCTCTGAGGTGGAGCAATTGGCTTCCTCTGTTCCTGTCCTCCTGCCACATGGCAATGTGAAGCTACCCTGATGTGGCGCCACGTGTCAACCTCTGCTCCCTCCAGAAAAAGCAGAAATTTGAATATTCAAACTCCTCAGAGGTGGCAACACATGACATTCTCCCCTTCTTCCAGCTTTAAATCCCAAACACCTTTTGAGGTGGCGCCATTCCAGAGCTCCCACTTGGCTTCATTTTTTTTTATTTACTTTATTTTTTTAATAAAAGTAGCCCACCATGAGATGGCGCCACATGGAAGGCTCAGATTAAGCCTGTTTGAAATTAAAAAATCTCCAGAAATTGCTACAAATACAAGGGCCCACGCCCAGTTGAAGGGGTCTCCTTTTGGATTTGGCATTTTCACTTAGATTTTTCTTACTACACGATTTTGAATTTCTGAATTCACGCCCCCCTTGGGCTCAGTTGAGAGAGTGAATTGAAGCACCAACCTTGCTCGCATCACTTCCAATTCGATCTAGGTGTGTAGATCGATTTTCATGAACCTTCGGAAGCCCGGATCGAAGGACGAAAGAAGTCGGTGGTAGCCGTTCATTTCGGGAGTTCCAAAGATGCAGAAAAACACAAGGTGCACTTCTATCCCTATTGATTTCATTATAGTAATATCCTTACTCGATTCATATTGTCGTTTTGAAGAAAGGGCTCATCCGAGGGATGGACCGAGCTATTCTCATAAAATGACGCATATCAAAAAGATGTATTTCATGCTTTTTTGATTAAATTTTCACATTTCATCATGTTCATGCATTCAAATAGGTTATATTTACATTTTATTTCATTAAAATAGCATGTTCCATGAATTTATTTGATATTTCATGCATTCAGCTTCATTTTTGTAATTCCCTATTTTTTCAGTCAGTCAACACATCATTTCATGTACTTATTTTTCATTAAAAATGCTAAAAAAATCACAGTATGCGTCCTTAGGTGTGCTTGACAATCTGCCAAAAATTAGAAAGGATTTGAATTTACTTAATGCGTTAAAAGTTCAAAATGGTAGGTCAGGTTTTGTTACCCAGGATACATTTTGAAAATTCATTTCCGACTTGTAAAATAGAGATCTCTCTCATATGAGATCCGATTTTCAATCCAAAAGATGTTCTGAGCTTGGAATGATGTCTAGTATTTAACATGATTTTCTAAGATTTTTCTGAAGTTTTTGTTGTCTGACAAAAATCCGAGAGTTTGGGACCCGTGTCAGAGCTTGATTCGAGCCTCTGATATGTTGGATCGACTTAAGTCGATAGATTCTCTTTGAGTGTTGCTCCAAATCCGAAACTATAAAACGTGAATGTCATGTTAGGGATGTCCTCTGTTTGCATATGAAAGCTTATGATTTTTAGGACAGTCTTAGTATTCATTTCGGATTTTTCTTGTCAGTTTCCTGTTTTGTGATATTTATCTGTTTTGTTGATTTAGGTATGCAAAGTCATAATTTTATCTCTGTTCCTGTTGGTCAAATGCCAAAATTATAAAAATGAAAGTTGTTCCTGTGTATGTTGTTAGTTCCTTAGTTAAATATCATAAATTTCTATTATCAGATTCTATTTTTCATGTAATTTTACATCGGATGAGGTTGATTTTACCTCCGTCAGAACCAAATTCCCGTTACCGAACTCACCGTAGTTCAAATCCCGAGGCTGTAAAAGCCAAAAATGTTCAATTTCGGGTCCTTAAGCAGTCTGAAAAATCTCAGATGTTTCATGGTAGAATTTTTGTATTATCGCATTAAGTGTTACATTTGGTTCGGGTCCGTAGGCGAAATTCACCCTTTTTTAGGATTTTCTTTAAATTTTAGTATCTAAACCATGTCATTTCTTGAGTTTTAGCATTCTAGGCTGTTTATCAAAATAGGTAGATGCTCCATACCGAATTTGACAGCATTTGGAATTCGTTTGATGCTCGGTCTAGTCGTATCATCAAAACAGGGCCCCGCGGGACCCTGACCCAAGCGAAAAACAAGCAAAATTCGTTATTTTTGATGAATGATAGCATGTCAAAATTCTGATTTTACAGTCCTAAGGTGTTTAACAGCATGTCATCATGTCTCATCTTGCATTTCATCATCATTTGGTCCAATTCAAATTTCAAAATCTCATTTTTTACCAAAATTCCTTCAAAAAACCCTGATTTTAAAGGCATAACTTCAATATCAGGGGTATTTTGGTCATTTTGACCATAATTTCGAATTTCAAACTATTTCTTACTGAATTTATTGTATTTACATCATTTCAAATATCAAGAAAGCATGATAATAGGGTTTATATCCGATTAAGTCCAATAATCTCAGGATATTATTGGAAATCTTGGAAAAACCCACATATTTGAGCTAACCCCATTTCAAGTTTGGCAGAGACATTCAAAAAAAGGAGCTAAAGTCTGCAATTTCCTTTTATTTCATTTAATTAGTGATGTAATAATGTAAATTTTGGAATAACAAATTTAATTTTCTGCTTAGATTAGGATGCATATCATATAGTTTGAATTTCTACAATATCCTGTTTATATGATTCACGCATTTTATTTCAAAATCACTATGGATGTACACGAATGACACATGCACCAACTCTTAGGGAGTTGATGAACTCGGTGGAGTCCATATTTATGGCCCTAGTCGGAATATGAACGAGAGACCCAGATCCATCATCTTTCTACCAGTCACACTGAGCCTACACTCTTAGGCTATCTTCCAAAATCCCACTGCATATTTCCAATTCTACAAAATATTTTAGAATGGACTAAGCAAATTATAAACATATTCACGACCATAGTCGGAATATGCGACAATTCTACTTAGTTTAATTTTAAAATAGCATATGTTCTGAAAAGAGGCTTTTACAAAATGACATTCACTCATATCATTTGCATCATGAAATCGCTGGTTTTTCTCATGATTTTCTCAAGAAAATTTCATTCTCAAGAAAATCGATTTCTCAAGAAACTCTGAGAATTTTTCAAAATCGGTTTTCCCAAGTCAAGTTTTTCCACAGTCTTCCCTGGAAAATGTTATTTTCTTAAGATTTTCAAAAGGAGTTTCTCATCTTTCTCAAGAATCAAAATCGACTTTCAGATATTTCAAGGACAATATTCTCAGGATTTCAATTTCCTAAGTTTTGATTTCCCCTCTTATGATCATTGCAAAATTTTTCCTCTCGTAATATTCTTTCTCTTCCTTCTCTTTTCTTTTCCAATCCCTATTTCCTCCTTTTTAAAGGGAGAAAATAAAAGACAGAAAAAGAAGAGAGAAGAGAAAAGAAAAGAAAAGAAGAGAAAGAGGAATTATTTTGCGGGGTCTCACTTGACCTTAATTTTAAAAGTATTTAAGAAAATAACTCGCCTCCGTTTTGAAATATTTGCGGGAAAACTGGGAGACAGGATTCGCTCGTCGGTACGAGGTTCGACCGTTCCTGGCGCCTTTACCAGGGGTAATCGAACCAAGGGTCGAATTTATGCCTTTTTCTTTGCTAAGAAATTATCTAAGAACTTATCCTAAGTCTAAATGCACAAAGAATCATGCTTGTGCAATGCAAGGATGTATGCTCTTTTTGAAAATGTTTTGAAAAATTTCCAAGTGTTTCTGAAATGGAGTGAAGAAATGATTTCTAACTTTAGAACTTTAAGATTTAAAGTTCTAAGTTTTTAGAGTAATCAGAGTTTGAGAATAAATCTTGGCTTTGAAAGGAATAATTCTGAAGTTGAGATAAAAGGAAAAGAAAGGAAATTTCAAAGTCATAAATGGACTTTGAATCAGAATAGAGATGAAATGGAATTGAATTCTAACTTTGGAGTTTGAAATCAAAATGAAATGTGGGAAATCTAAAATGGGATTGATTGGAAAGTTGAAATTCAAGATGGAATTTTGAATCCGAAGTCTGGATTCTAAATTAAGATCAAAATTGAATTCTGGATTTAAAATCCAAAATTGAGAATTGGATTTGAAATATGGGATGAAATGGAATTGGATTTAAGAATTGGAATTGAGAATAGAAGTTGATTTTGAAATCAGGAATTCAAAATGGGATTTGAATTCAAAGTCTGGATTCTAAATAGAGTTGAGTTTTAAAATTGAATTTCTGGATTTAGAATCTGAAATGGGAGTTGGATCCGAAATCTGGAATCCATGATGTAATTTGGATCTAACTTTGGATTTGGAATTTCAAAATTGACTTGAGAATAAATGGATTTCAAAGTCAAATTGGACTTGAATTTGGAGCTTGAATTTAGAATTTTAAAAGATGAATCAAGAATCTCAAAGTTAAATTGAACTTTTGAATTTGATTGGAGTTTTGAACATAAAATGAATTTGGAATTTCAAAGTCAAATTGAACTTTGAAACCTGATTTGAATTGGAATTTTTGAAATGAATTTTGAAATCTCAAAGTTAAATTGAACTTTTGAGATAAAATTGAAAATGAAAAGATGAATTGGATTTTACAAGAATTGAAGATTGATTGAAGAAGACATTTACATCACTTGGAGTTTTGAAAATATGATGCAGTTCTATCCTAAATGATGAATGAATTTAAATAATTTTCGAAATTGGATTTGAAAAGTATATTTCATTCTTTAAATGAATTAAAATAAGATTAAAGATATGATACATCCCTGACTATGGTCATTGAATGTATTATAAAGTAATCATATTTAAATTCAAGTGAAGAGTAAAACATATTTTGTGCCTTTATAGAGTTTAAAATGAAATTAATCTCTCAATATATCTTGACTATGGTCATTGATATATATCTTGAGTTAATTCTAAGTTAAACTTTAATAAAGGAAGAAAAATATTTGAAAATATGATGATTTTTGAAGAAGATCAAGTGTGGATCTAGTGTTATTTTATAAAAGATAAAATCCTAAGTTTTGTTTACATCCTGACTATAGCCATTGATGTAAATCATCAACTTAGGATTAATTACCTTTTACGAAATGGTGCACGTGCCATTCGTGTTCCCATTCGTGAAATTTTTGGAATAAAAGAAAGGAATGACATGAAACAAGCATTTCTAAAGAGATATACATGCTCATATATTCTAATCTATGTTGGAAATGTAAATTTTTTTCTTAATATCTAAGTTGTTACAATCCTTGAAATTGAATTTTGAAGTAATAAAATCTATAATCTAAGAAAGCAATACAAGTTTTCCATGACTTCCCCGCAAAGACCGAGTTAGCACGAGGCAACAAACAGCTATAAAAAGATGTTGCAAATATTAAATGATGAAATGTTCATGCATATGTCTCATATTATGTAATACATCATGCTAGGGAGAGATCATATATCTGAGTGCATAAGGGATGCTTTAAACTAAGAAGGACATAGATGCTAAAATGTGTGCTTAATATCCTAATTTAATGAGAAAATAGATATTACAACATGAGAAGATCCATACATGAATATATATGCACACTAAAACTAAAGGAAACCTAACTGGGAAGGCATGGACAATGATATCATGTGAAATATTAGTTCAGAATTATACCTTTTGCAGCAAACCACATACCGATTTTGGATTAGCATACCAACTGCTCCCTGTTTTATTCAGAACTAACATACAAACCGATGAGTCCCAGTTTTACAACAAAACTTTCACTAATCTTATAGCTAGATGTGGATGAAGTGGTAATTTAGGTGGAAATGTAGAGGTGAGTGTAAACACCCCAAATTTTCACTCACCTCCCCAACATTTCCACCAAGCATCAACATCCAGCCTCTGAAATTGCTGGAGGGCAAAATGGTCATTTTCTGAGCCGGACCTTGCAAAAGTCCAAATTTCATCTGCAACTCTCAAAATTTCTCTAATTTCAGCTCAGATGTTCAAAATTTTACTCCTGACAGGAGACAGACATCTCCAAGTCTTGATTCAAGATTGCATTTCATAAGACATGACATTGCATATCATTGCATGAGCATTTCAAATCACTGCACTGCACAGCATGTCATTTCGAGGTCCAGAACTCTTGATTTCAAAATTTTCAATCCAGATTAGAATTTCAACTCTTTTCAAAATTGATTTCAAAACCCTGGGTCTTCAAAATTATCAATTTTTCCCATTTTACCCCCAGGACTCTGAATTTCAAAATATTTCCTCAGGAAAACCATCTGGATAGTTTTCAATATGGATTTGAGTCACTTCACCTCAGATTTTGCCCTTTTTGACAATTTCAAATATCTTTCTTTTACAAAATCGCCCTACAAGGGCCAACTCTTTCCAAAATTCCTGTTTTGCCCATTAGTCCAGATTTTATGAAAATTCCAAAAAGAAGTTGTGGTTTTATCCTTATTTCAATAAAGAAGCAATGTGGGACCCACACTGAGGTGGTGTCACACAAGCTTTCCTTTTGAAAATTTGAATTTTGAAAAACCCAAAAATATAGGAGCCTTGTCCCCTGGATTGGTGCCACTTGTCTTTTCTCTCTCCTCCCATTTACATGCCATGTGTCAGCATAGGGTTCACCTAGAGTCGGTGCCACATGTCACCCTCCCTCTTCTGCCAAGTGTCAGTGTGGGGCTACCTTAAGAAGCCGCCACATGTCTGCCATGTGTCAGTATCCATCCTGCGCCATGTGTCATTTCAAAGACTACCAGAAGATGCCAAGTGTCATAGGTTGTCCTGTCTAGAAAAAGTGGAGTTTGTCTCCTCTGAGGTGGCGCCACTTGAAGTGTGTCTCCTGCAGGGGACACGTGTCAACCCCTCCTTCCTTCTAGAAAAGTAGCCTGACACATGTCCTCCCCCTATTTTTTTCAGAAAAGTAGGAAACATGTGTCACTCCTAAATTCCTACAAAAAAGGTAGGCTTGTCTCCTCTGAGGTGGCGCCATCTGGAGTGTCTCCTGCAGAGGACACATGGCAAGCTCTCATTTCCTCAGAAAAAGCAAGTGCCATGTGTCATTTTCTGCTTTCTTCAGAAAAGCTAGAATTCAAATATTCAAAAATTCCCATAGGTGGCGAAAATCAAGAACTCCTACCTTTTTCATCCTGTCTGAGATGGCGCCACATGGCTTGGCCCACCTTCTCTCCCCTCTGCCACGTGTCATTCTCTGCTTCTTTCAGAAAAAGTAGAGGACACATGTCTTCTCCCTACCTCTTTCAGAAAAGTAGGAGACACATGTCACTCCTGGCCTTCTTCAGAAAAAGCAAACCATTTAAAATTCAAACAGGGCACTAGGTGGCGAAAATCCAGAGCTCTGATTTCCCAGATGGCCTATGAGAGCGCCACATGTCCCTTCCCTCTTTTTCCTCCCTCTTGCCACATGGCATTGTAGGAGCCACCCTGAGGTGGCGCCACATGTCCATCCTCCATTCCTCCAGGGCCAACCTCCATTTTAATTTCAAACTTCCCCCTGAGGTGGCGCCATTTGAGAAAGCCTCTCCAGACATCTGACACTTGTCCGCCACATGTCCAGATCTCCTTTCTCCAGAAAAGGTAGAATTCAAATTCCTCTGAGGTGGCGCCTTCTGAGCCCACTGCTCTGACCTTCTGACATGTGTCAAACACCTTTTGAGGTGGCACCATTCCAGGACTCCACTTGGCTCCATTTTTATTTTTTATTTTATTTTTAATAAAGGTAGCCCACCATGAGGTGGCGCCACCTGAAGACTCCCTACAAAAAGTGAATTTGAAATTCAAACTCCAAGAGAGCACCCTCTGAGGTGGCGTCTTCTGGGAGTTCCCTGCAGAGAGAATCAAGCAAACTTTTGAAAAATTCCAAATTCCCCCTGCTGAGGTGTCTCACCCACAAAATTTCCATTTTTTTTATTTTTCTCAAAAATTAAAACACCTTTTGAGGTGGCGCCACCTGAGGGCTCCCTGCAAAAGACAAATTCGAATTTCAAACCCCTCAGATGACACCCCCTGAGATGGCGCCACATGGAGGGCTCAGATTGAACCTGTTTGAATTTCAAAAATTTTCAGAAAAGTTATAAAAACAAGGGTTCACGCCCAGCCTAAAGGGAGATCATTTTTTTTAGCCCTTGTGAACTTGGAAAATCTGACCTAGCCTTCCTAAAATCCGATTTTGAACTTTGGAAATCGTGCCCCCTTTGGCGCATTGAAGAAGGTGGAGTAAAGTTCGTGCCGTGGCCAATCCGATTCCAACAGAGCTCGATTTTTATGAACCATCTGAAGCTCGGAGCGAAGGACGAAGGAAGCTCGTGATAGCCGCCCCTTTCAAGAGCTCCTACGCTGCGTAACGAAACAAGGTGCACTTCTTTTCCCATTGATTTGATTCCATAATTCGAATCGGGGGTCGTTTGAAGAAAGAGCTCATCCGAGGGATGGATTGAGCTATTCTCATAAAACGACATATATAAAAATGTTTTGTTATGCTTCCTTGATGATTTTTAACATTCATATAGTTAGCTAGGTTTAATTTGCATTTTATTTCATTCATTTAGTACATTTCATGAATTAATTAGGATTAATTTAGCCTTTATTTCAATTCTGCTTATTTTTAGTAGGTCTCTGTTTTTGTCAGTCAGTCCACACGTCATTTCATGCATTTTTTTTTATTAAAAATCCCACAAAAATCACGGAATGCGCCCTTAGGTGTCCCTGAAATTTTTCCAAAAATTCGGAGGTATTTGAATTTGTTTACTGCGGTAAACATTCAAAATGGCAAGTCGGGTTTTGTTACCCGGGATACGTTTTGAAAATCATTTTCCGACTTGTAAAATCGAGATATCCCTCATGGCAGATCCGATTTTCAATCCGAAAGATGTTTTAAACTCGGGAGAATGTCTAGTTTTTAATATGATTTTATCCGATTTTTTTGATGTTTTTTAATGTTTTTTAATGTCTAACAAAAATCTGAGATGTCGGTACACGTGTCAGAGCCTAATTTGGGCCTCTGAGATCTTGGATCGACTTAGGGCTATGGTTTCTCTTTGTGTGTTGCTCCAAATCCAAAACTTTAAAAAGTGAAAGTGGTGTCCGAGATGTCCTCTGTTTGAATCTAAAAGCCTGTAATTTTTAGAACAGCGTTGACCCCTGCTTCGGATTTTTCTTGTCAGCCCCATGTTTTGCTACATTTGTCTATTCTGTTAGTTTAGGCAGGAATAGTTATATTGTTATCTGTGTTTCCGTTGATCAAATGCCGAAGTCATAAACATGAAAGCTGTTCATGTAGATGTCGTGCATAACTATGATTAATTTCATAAATTTCCATGGCCGTTTTGTATTTCTTTAGCATTTTTCATCAGATTAGTGTGATTTTTACCTCTGTCAGAACTAAATCTCTGTTATTGAACTCACCATGGCTCAAATCCCAAGGCTGTAAAACCAAAAATGTTCCATTTCGGGTCTTTTAGCAGTCTGCAAAATATCAGAAGTTTCCATGGTGTAAATCTTGCATTATCATATTAGGCATTGCATTTGGTTCGGATCCATATGCAAAATCCATCATTTTAGGACTTTCCTTGAATTTTAGCATTTAAATCATATCATTTCATGATTTTTAGCATTCTAGGTTGTTTATCAGAGTGTTTAGATGCTTAATACCGAATTTGGTGCAATTTGGAATCCATTTGAGGTTTGGATCATCCATAATACCAAAACAGGGTCCCGCAGGACCCCGATCCAAGCGAAAAACAAGCGAAATTCGTTGTTTTTGATAAATTGCAAAATACCAAATTCTGATTTTACTGTCTTAATGTGTCTAGCAGCATGTCATCATATCTCTTACTGCATTTCATCATCATTTGATTCAATTTGAATTTCAAAATCTCAATTTTACCAAGTTTTCCTTCAAAAAACCCTGATTTTAAAGATGTAACTTTAATTTTAGGGGTATTTTGGTCATTTTAACCTCAATTCCGAATTTCAAATTGTTTTTCACTGAATTTCTAGCATTTTCATCATTTCAAAATATCAAGGAAGCACGAGAATAGGGTTTATATCCAATTAAATCCAATAATTTCATAATATTATTGGAAAATCTTGGAAAAACCCACATATTTGAGCTAACCCAATTTCAAGTTTGGCAGGAA
This sequence comes from Nuphar pumila, assembly GCF_984573655.1. NCBI lineage: Eukaryota > Viridiplantae > Streptophyta > Magnoliopsida > Nymphaeales > Nymphaeaceae > Nuphar > Nuphar pumila. The sequence goes on along the minus strand of NC_143262.1, from coordinate 50,316,183 downwards.
CAATCAAAAGAAGGAGCTGAAGTCTGCAAATTTCTTTTATTTCCTTTATTTAGTGATGTAATAATTTTGGAATAAGAGAGTTAATTTCCTGCTTAGACTAGGATGCATATCATATAGTTTGATTTTATGCAATATCCTGATTATATGATTCATGCATTTTATTTCAAAAGCACTATGGATGTTCACGAATGGCACGTGCACCAACTCTTAGGGAGTTGATGGACTCGGTGGGATCCATATTTACGGCCCTAGTCGGAATATGGACGAGACCCAGATCCATCATCTTTCTACTAGTCACATTGAGCCTACACTCTTAGGCTATCTTAAAATGCACATCATATTTCCAAAGTTTTCAAAATCATGTGCATCAAATCAACTAAATTCTGAACATATTCATGGCCACAGTCAGAATATGTGAAGGATTTATCTTGACTTAATGCACATTTTTCCAACAAATCTCTTAGAAAATCTTTTCAAAGTGCATTCATTCACTTATGTCATTTGCATCATAAAATCATTGATTTTCTCAAGATTTTCTCAAGAAAACTTCATTCTCAAGAAATCGATTTCTCAAGAAATTCTAAGGATTTTTCAAAATCGGTTTTCCAAAGACAAAGTTTTCCACAGTTTTCCCAGGAAAATGATATTTTCTTAAGATATTCAAAAAGAGTTTTCCAATCTTTCTTCAAAATCCAAAATCGATTTCCGAGTATTTCAAAAAGGTAAAATTCCCAGGATTTCGATTCCCCAAGTTTTGAATTTCCTTCTCCAATGAGCTTTCCTATGAATTTCCATCATTTTCCTAAGAAAACTCTCAAAGTCCAAGTTTTCCTAAGAAGTGCTTCCCTTTTCAAAAAGTCCATCTTTTCTCAAGAATCACTTCCATTTTCCCAAGATTTTCAACTATTTCTGAATTTTCCACATCTTTATAAGCTTTCTCATGTTTTCAAAAACCCCTTTTTTATCTGAGTTTCCTGAGAAATTGACCTTTTTCCTGAGAGATTCTTTCCAACTCCAAATGTTTTTCTAAGCATACATCATGTTTTTCCAACTGGCATTTTCCAGAATCTCATAGCACATGCCTGAATTCTCTATGCATTTAGGATAGAACATAACTTTGATAATTTCGCTAAGTCAAGCATAGTTTTGGTCCTTGGTTCGATTACCCCTGTTAAAGGCGGCAGGAACGGTCGAACCTCGTACCGACAGGTCGAGCCCCATCCCATGGATTTTCCCGCAATTTTTAAAACGGAGGCGAGTAATTTCAAAACATTTTCCAAAATCCGGTCAAGTTTGAAGCGCGAAAGCGTTTCTCTCTTTTTCTCTTCCGCAAGGAAGGGAAGACGGGGGAAAATTTTCGCGACGATAACAGTGAGGTGCAGCGAGGTGTTAGTAACGAAGGTTGTGTTGTGGCAGGTGTTGCATGTAGCAGACATGCTGCAAGATGTGTCAGGTGATGCCGAAATGATAAAAATGCAGGGGCTGGAGTGACTGTGGTGCTGGGCTCTTGAAATGATCAAAGCCGGGGATGAAAGGCTCAACAAAATGCATATTGTGGGTTGAGTCCGCCTTTGTAACGTGCTATAAACCAAAGAATTCTTTCTTGAAGTACCTTTTATGAAGCCAACCATCACAATTTTCTTGATCTCCTCATAAACACAAAATGTTCTTGATCTAGAGATTCCTTCCCAATAGACAAATTCATCCATAGGGAATCAAGAAAACTACTGACAGCCAATAGCAGACACTATAGCTATCAACAACATCACATAAACCAGCTTCTGTGATTGCATTTACCTATCTTCTTGTCGATCCATCTAGCGAAAGAATCTCATCGCCACTTACCATCTCTGTATGACCATTGTCCATTCCCATTGCTCTCAGAACTCCACTCTCCTGCTTTAATTGGAAGTAACCTTATTAGCTCCTGAACACAGTCCATTTCCAACCATGACACCTTCTTGGCAAAAGCCTATTACACCCTCCCGGCCTTATAAAACAGGTGTGCTACAGGAAGCTCTGCACACCAGCGAGATTTACCGAGGAAATGCAAGTGATACACAATACTGAGGATATCAAATGGAGCAACAAAGAATGAAGGTACATGATAGAATGAGGGAATTAAACTTGCAAATGAATGAGCACAATGATTACAGAACTACATAATATATATATATATATGAGAATATAATGAAAACATAGAGATCAAGGCAATTTGAATACTAATCACTTCAAAATCATCAGGATCGGCTGACCCTTTTAATGTAAATCTGAGCAGAGGTTTTAGCACCCATTCTAATCTGTCCTTATGGAAAATTGAATTTGCTTTCATGGCAAAATCGAATCTGTCCTTACGATAGATAGAAACACATCTCCCATTTTCATGATATATCAAACAGAAACACTCTGATAGAGCAATCATTTCATGGTAACAATTTCAGGACAAACCTGGCTTTTAGGAATGGAATTCAACAGAACCAAGAACTTCAAAATGAAACAGAAATTCACTATGGACCTCAATTCCAGCAACTGGCAATTGGGATTTATTAGGTGTGATGAGTGTAAATGTGAAAAATGACTATCCACAATTGAATTTTCAGAGTGAAATCCCTCAGATCGCAAGGCCTATTGACATTGTTGACACAAATGTTTTGTGAAGTTATGTTTTGATCACTATGCAATTTTTCACCGATTCGATGACCTCCTTCAGGAACCTGAGGAATTGTCATGGCAGCGTAAGAAGCTGATTCTGAAGAAGAACTGTATCCACATGAACCAGCGTGTGGCTGAGCCGATTCTTGCTCAAGGCCCAAAGTTTTGGGATTCTATTGAAATTCTGAGGGATGGAGGAGAAGCTTCTCTTCGTTCTGCTGTGGAGACTGTGGGCTTGTGATGGCGGGTGATTCCCTTTAGCGGCGTCGCAGATAGCTTTCCAGAAGCAAAATTGATGCGTGAGCCTTGATGGAATGGGACGAACAATGGATATCGGTAACAGAGAGATGCTCCTGCAGCTCTGCAGGTGTCCGGCTTACAGAGAAGGCGCCACAAGGAAAGAAGCTTTCCTTAATCCTGATTGTTGGGCTTCGACCGACGAAGGAGCAATGGTTTCTAGGTGCTGCTGTAGTATGAGAACAGATCCTGAAGAATACAGGGGAAAAGAAATCGTGAAGAAGTAGAAAGGGGAAGGGTGAAAGCGGATGATTGAGGAGAAGGAAGAAGATGCAGTGGTGAAACGCGATGCCCTAGGGTTTCTTCGTCGTGCCCCTCTTAAGGAGGGGGGCGAAGGTTCGGGAATGGGCCGTTGGAGATCGAAGGTGGAGGATAAAGGTGGCTTATCTGAGGGTTTGAGGAGGGTTTCATATGGATTTGTTGGAGATGGGCGGCGACAGAGGGGAGGCCGAGAGTCTGCCAGAGAGAGATAGGGTTTCGGTGGAGCAGAGAAAGGGAAAGAGTGTGACTGAGGGTTTCGTGAAAAACCAAGCTTATAAGTGAAGCTTTGGTTTTATAAAAAAAATTCGATTTTCCAAAAAGAGGCTCCTTCAAAAGTTTTTCATAAAAAGTGTTTTTAAAATGATTTTTTTAGCAAAATTGACTTAAAAGGTTTAAACTAATTCGTTTTCTCATAATTTTCCCATTTTTTTTGGTTTTTGCATTTATCTTTCAAATTTTTTGTATTTTTAGAATAAAATCCTAAAGTTTGTGAGAAAACAAAGATTAAAACTATTTTTTTTGTGTTTTTGCAAAAAATATTTACAAAAGGGAATTTTTCTGAGAATTTAAAAGTTATTTTGAGAAAATTTCTTCTTTATTGGGTTTGGATTCGGATTTTGGAGGAAATATGGATTTAAAGTACTGGATTCGGATCCAGAATTAATTTTGAATATACCAATATGGAATTTAATTCAGAAAATCTGAAGAATGACTAAAATTTAGCTTTAATTTTCTTAGAAAACGGGGTTAGGGGCAAAAGGGTCATTTTTACAAAATTTTGAAAAATTTGGGGTGTTCACAGATGCCCCTCTTTGCTATTAAGTCGGTTGAAAGTCGAGCTTAGTAGCAAAGACAATACTCTAAATTTTGAAAATGCCCCAGTCAGCGGATCTGAACTGGGTGTGGAAGAATTATTTTGAAAAATATGGCTCTTCAGGCTTAAAACCTTATCCTGAATGGTTTTGGGGAGACGAAATCCTCGAAAATAATACGATTGATTAGAAAATGTGGAAATCGTGATGGGACTTTGGGTGAAAATCCCAAAATGGTGGAAAATTAGATTTTTGATCAGGTCTCATGGACGAGACAAGATACGCTTTTTGGAATGATTCAGGTTTAGCCCTTAACCTGGATGGGACGAAGATATATCAAAATGAACTGAATGAGGAAAGGATTATGCGAAGACCTTGATGAGACATTTTTGGAAAATGTCTCGTGAAATGAAGCTCAAATAGGATCCTATCTTGGATGGATATATGAAGCATGAATTCCTCGACGGGAAGAACTATGATGGGACTGGAGGAAAATATCTCATCAAAATGAGGAATCTCGTCGAAATGAGACTCAGGTTTAACCCAAACCTGAAAGGAAGATACCTCGCGAAGCGAGGTTCCGGGTTAACTCTTAGTCTGAAATAGGAAATCTACCATACGGGTTTCTCAAATGAAGAAACCATAATGGAACCTTCAGAATTTGGATGAACAAATCCGAAAGGGGTTTTGCGAAAGGAGAAATATAGGGTTCCCTAAAGCTTTCAAAAGGGGAATAAATTGGGCGTCTTATTGCTGAGACTGAAATAGCTTTTGAAATCTATGATCTTTCGCAGAAAATTCAGGTTTGACCCTTAACCTGAGTGGGGAGATCTACCATACAGATTTCTCGAATGGAGAAACCATAATGAGACCCTCGGAATTTGGACAAACAAATCTGAAAGGGGTTTTTGCAAAAGGAGAAATATAGGGTTCCCTAAAGCTTTGAAAAGGGGAAGAAATTGGGCGTCTCATTGCTGAGACTGAAATAGCTTTTGAAATGAATGACCTCTCGCAGAAGGTTCTAGTTTGACCCTTATCCTGAGTGGGGAGATCTACCATACGGATTTCTCGAATGGAGAAACCATAATGGGACCCTCGGAATTTGGACGAACAAATCCGAAAGGGGTTTTGCGAAAGGAGAAATATAGGGTTCCCTAAAGCTTTGAAAAGAGGAAGAAATTGGGTGTCTCATTGCTGAGACTGAAATAGCTTTTGAAATGAATGACCTCTCGCAGAAGGTTTAGGTTTGACCCTTATCCTGAGTGGGGATGACCATACGGAATCCTTGACTGAAGAAACCGCAATGAGATAGGAAGAGATACTTCAACTGAATGAGGCCACTCTTCGGGAAGACATAAACAACGCTAGGTTGCATCAAAATGGATATTGAATGTTTATTTCATTTTTGGAATAGCTAGAAAATTTTGCCAATAGGATAAAATTATAGCTGATTCAAATGCTTGGAAATGTGCACGTATGTGCAAAGATATTCCCTCTTTTACCTAGAGTATTTCCTTCAATGAGGTTAACTCCTTAGTTCTAATAGTCAAACTCAAAATTTTAGCGCTGATGATTTTCTTCAAGGAAGCTATCCATTTCCCTGATATGAGAAGAGAAGAAATATTCTGAATTTCATAAAAGCAAGTAGTGAAGAGATACTGATAAAGTAATTTCACACGAGAAAAGATGACTTATGGCAACTTTGGCAGTTTGATATTTGGATGTTTTCCCGTGATGATCTTTTTGCACTCTTTTTAAGTCACTGAACTTTCTCGATTTTTCACGTCATCCTTCATTTGGATGTGTTCTGACTTTTCTCTCTTTTTCAGGGAAGGGTACGTTACAAACTCCTTTATCTTGGAGATGTTTCGATCCTTCTTTTATCTCAGGGATTCTATTGATGATATTGGCTCAAAAGGTATTTTAGATGATAGAAGAAATCAAATATCTTTTAGGGTTTGTCGGTAGGTTCATCGCACTCGCCTTCATCTTGACGGTGATCTGAACTTTCCCTGGAAGGATCCTTCACAAACTCTTTCATCTCGGAGATGATTCAAATCTTCTTTGGCCCAGGGGGTCTAGCTCGCATATTCGTCTTCATCTTGACGACAGTTGAGAGATCCTTTTTGCGGATATTTGATTGCAACTTTTGAAATGAATATGAAGACATGAATTGAGTGGATTCTTTTAAAGCTCAAGATATTTTCACTGCCTAATTGCCAGATAGTCATTTTTTAAACATGCGCCATAGCCATGATCAATATCAATTCGCTTCTGGCTTTTCAACATCATTGAAGATTTCTTTCACTGATCATATCGATGACATTTCTTACATCCTTTTGGTTGATCAACAGGAAAAGATTTGAATTTTACCTCTTTTTTGCATAAAGTTTCATCTTTTTGGAAGGAATACTAGAGGTAATCTGAGATTTTTTTTTTGTGTAGTCAGATTTTTAAAATCAATAAATGTTTTTAGCAAATTGGCATAATGTTACAGATTTCTTTTATGAAATAATCACTCAATATAGATTTTGATTAGACCTTTAGCTGTAATTTGAAAGAAACGGTGTAAGAATCAGACCTTAGAAACTTGACTGATGAAATACATTAGGTTTTGGAAATCCCGACCAGTTATGAGAAACTGGATTTTGATAATCTCGACCAGTTATGAAAACACTGGATTTCAAATCCCGGCCAGTTATGAAAACTGAATTTCAAATCTCAACCAGTTATGAAAACTGGATTTTAAATCCCGACCAGTTATGAAAACTGGATTTCAAATCCCGACCAGTTATGAAAATTGGATTTCAAATCCCGACCAGTTATGAAAACTGGATTTCAAATCCCGACCAGTTATGAAAAACTGGATTTTGAAAATCCCGACTAGTGAAAAAAATACTGTATTTCAAATCCCGACCAGTGAAAAATACTGGATTTCAAATCCCGACCAGTGAAAAATACTAGATTTCAAATCCCGACCAGTGAAAACACTGGATTTCAAATCCCGACCAGTGAAAAATATTGGATTTCAAATCCCGACCAGTTATGAAAATTGGATTTCAAATCCCGACCAGTTATGAAAACTGGATTTCAAATCTCGACCAGCGAAAAATACTGGATTTCAAATCCCGACCAGTGAAAACATTGGATTTCAAATCCCGACCAGTGAAAAATATTGGATTTCAAATCCAGACCAGTGAAAAATACTGGATTTCAAATCTCGACAAGTGAAACATACTGGATTTCAAATCCTGACCAGTGAAAAATACTGGATTTCAAATCCCGACTAGTGAAAAATACTGGATTTCAAATCCCGACCAGTGAAAACACTGGATTTCAAATCCCGACCAGTGAAAATAATGGATTTCAAATCCTGACCAGTGAAAAATACTGGATTTCAAATCCTGACCAGTGAAAAATACTGGATTTCAAATCCCGACCAGTTATGAAAACTGGATTTCAAATCCCGATCAGTTATGACAACTGGATTTCAAATCCCGACCAGTTATGAAAAACTGGATTTTGAAAATCCCGACTAGTGAAAAATACTGGATTTCAAATCCCAACCAGTGAAACATACTGGATTTTGAAAATGAAGGATTTAATCTGATGGTTTGAAAGTGATTGAATTTGGGAGATTATAACCCGAGGGTTGAGAAAATGATGAGATTTTGAAGATATTGCAACCCAGAGGTTGAGGAACTGATAGAATTTGAGAGACTAAAAATCTTGAAGGTTTGGAAATGATAGAATTGAGGAGTTGCACCCTAAGGGTTTGATCTTTTGGAATACACAACCAGCGAGAGCTGGATCCTTGGGAATACATGACCAACAAGTGTTGGATCTTTTTGGGAAATACATGACCAACGAGATGCTGGATCCTTGGGGATACATGACTGTGATCATCGCAAAATTTTTCCTCTCTAGTGGTTTCTCTCTCTTCCTTCTCTTTTCCTTTTCTAACCTCTATTTTCCTCCTTTTTGAAGGGAGAAGAATAAAATAAAGAAAAGAGAAAGAGAAGAGAAAAAGAAAGAAAGAGAGAGGAGAAGAGGAACTCTTTTGCGCAGTCTCACTTGACCTTAATTTGAAATTATTTAGAAATTTAACTCGCCTCCGTTTTGAAAATATTGCATGAAAAATGGGGAGACGGGATTCGCTCGTCGGTACGAGGTTCGACCGTTCCTGGCGCCTTTAATAGGGGCAATCGAACCAAGGATCGAATCTATGCCTTTTGCTTTGCCTAAATATAATCTAAGAATTTATTCTAACTCTAAATGCACAAAGAATCATGCTTGTGCAATGCAAGGATGTATGATCTTTTCGAAAATTGATTCGGAAATTTTCAAGTATTCTGAGATGAACTTGGTAATGGAATGAAGAAATGTTTGAATCTTAACTTTAGAACTTGAGATAGATCAGAGAAGTTCTAAGTTTTTGAAGTAAATTAGAGTTGGAAGAATAAATCTTGATTTTGGAGAAAGAATGATTTAAATCTTCGAAATGAAAGGAAATGAAGTTTCAAAGTCAGAAATGGACTTTGAATTTAATCATGGATTTAGTTGAAGAAGATGAAATTTGGAAGTGATATTGAATTTGAATTTTAGAATGGATCTGAGAAAATCAAATGGTATTTAAAATAGAAATGGATTTAGGGAGTTCAAATGAGATCTGGAAATGGACTTGGATTTGAAATCTAAATTTTGAAATGGGATTGGATCTTAAAATGGATTTAAGATCTGGGATCTGAGATCCGATGTAGAATTGGATTCTGGATCTGAAGATGGATTTTGGATCTGAAGTCTGAGATCCAAAAGGTAGGACTGGGTTCTGGATCCTAGAATGGAGTGGATCTGAAGTCTGAGATCCAATGTAGAATTGGATTCTGGATCCTAGAATGGATTTGGATATGAAGTTTAAGATCCAAAAGAAAATGAAGTTGGATCTCAAAATGGATTTAAAATCTGGGATCTGAGATCTGATGTAAAATTGGGCTCTGGATTCTAAGATGGATTTGGATCTGAAGTCTGAGATCCAAAGTGAAATTGGGTTCTGGATCCTAAATGGAATTAGATCAGAAGGTGGGATCAAAAGGTAGTATTGAATTCCGGATCCTAAAATGGAATTGGATCTCAAGTCTGAGATCCAAAGTAAAACTGGATTCTAAATCCTAAGTGGATTTGGATCTGAAGTCTAAGATCCAAAATGAAATTGGACTTTGGATCCTAAAGGAAGTTTTTGGATCTGAAGTCTGAGATCCAAGGTGAAATTTTGATTCTGGGCCCTAGAATGGATTCTGGATCTGAATTTGAGATCCAAAAAGTGGAGATTTGTACTTGGAAATTTGGATCCAAGTTGGATTTAGGATCTAACTTTGGATTTGGAATTTCAAAACTTGATTTGAGAATTTTGAACTTTGAAAATGAATTTCAAAGTCAAATTGGACTTTGAATTTGAGATAGAATTTGGAATTTGAAATACAAGATGATTCTGAAGTTTCAAAGTCAAATGGGACCTTGAAATTGAATTCTTAAATCCTTTTGAGAAATAGAGTTGAATTTGAATTTATGAATAGGATTTGATCTAAGAAATGAAGGAAAGAATCACTTGGATCTATGAAAAAGAATTTTAAAAATATGATGCAATTCTATCTAAATGATGAATGAATTAAAATTTTTGAAATTGAATTTTGAAAAGCTATCCCATTCTTTAAATGAATTAAAAATAAGATTGAAGATATAATACATCCTTGACTATGGTCATTGAATGTATTATATAATAATCTATATTTAAATTCAGGTGAGGAATGAAACACATTTGGTGCTTTTATAGAATTTAAAATGAAATTAACTCTCAATATACCCTGACTATGGCCATTGGTATATATTTTGAGTTAATTTTAAGTTAAACTCTGATAAAAGAAGAAAATATTTAAGGAAAATATGATGAATTTTGAAAACGGATCCAGTGTGGATCCAATGTTATTTCGTAAAAGATAAAAATACTAAGTTTTGTCCACACCCTGACTATGGCCATTGATATGGATCATCAACTTAGGATTAATTTACCTCTTACGAAATGATGCACGTGCCATTCGTGTTTCACCATTGGTGTATTTTTGCAATAAAAGAGGAAAATGATATGCAAACAAGCATGTTATCATCACAAAATTTTATTTTTGCAAATCAAACTGACCTTTGAAAAAGATTTTGAAAAATAACTCGCCTCCGTTTTTAAAATGCGGGATTATTCCGAAGAATGGGACTCGCCTGTCGGTACGAGATTCAACCGTTCCTGGCGCCTTTACCAGGGGTAATTGAACCAAGGATCAATCAAATGCTTTGCTTTGTTCAACTTGTCTAAACCATATTCTAATTCCTAAATGCACAAAAAATCAGGCATGTGCTATGAATTTCTAAAAATGCACATTTGAAAACATGATGTTTGCTTCAAAGATTGGAAAATATTTGGAAGATTCTTGGAAAATAAACTCTTTGAAAATTGTGAATTATTTTTGAGATGCTGTATTTGAGAAAGTGAAAATCGATTTCTGAAGAAATATAAGGATTTTATGAAAATCGATTTTGAGAAATGTGAAATAACTTTGAAAAACTCGATTTCTTTGAATTCAAACTTTGAAATTGAAAATCTAACTTAGAAAATCGAATTTGGAACTTGGGAAATACTTGAAATATCATTGGCAAATCCATATTTTGAGAAAATCGATTTTGAATAAGACTTAGGAAATTTTGAAGAATTTGATTCCTTTGACTTGGAATTTGAATTGCAAAATTCATGAAATGAATGAATATGATTTTGAGGAATTGGGAAAAACTCTTTGTATTTTTGAGAAATGCAGTGCATTTTGAAATTAGCCTAAGAGTGTAGGCTGAATGTGGCTAATGTGAAGATCATAAATCTAGATATCCTTCATATTCTGACTATGGCCATAAATACGAATTCCACCAAGTTTATAAACTTCATAAAAGCTAGTGTATGTGCCATTCGTGTAGACCATAGTGAGTTTGAATATGCATGAATCATCATCCATCACACATTAACATTATTTAAAAAAATAAACTATATGCAATGTTGCCTAAGCTAAACAGGAAATGTAAATTCTTATTCCAAAGTTTAATTTAGTTTACATCACTATTGAAATTTAAATACATGAAAAATAAAGTCTTCAATGTACCTGCAAAACTAGAAAACTTTGTTAGTGATGATATGTTGGCTTTTCTAGATTTATCCAGCAATATCAGGAAATTGCTGGATTTTGCTAGATATAAGTCGTTTTGCCATGATTCCATTAAATCAAAATGATAAAGTATGAAATAAATTGAATAAATAAGGAAGATAAGATATGAAATTTCGAAATTGGGGTCAAAATGACCAAAATACCCCTAATAACAAGACTACGGCCTTGAAATTAGGGTTTTCAGAAAGATATTTTGTAAAATGCAAGTTTTGAAATTCAAATGCAAATAAACTAGGCTAAAATATGATATGACATACTTAAACACATGAAAACTAAGGTTAGGGATTTCAAAATTGAGGTCAAATGACCAAATTGTCCCTGATCGCAAGACTATGGCCATGAAATCAGGGTTTTCTGAAATAGATTTTGGTTAAAACTTGGGTTTTAAGGACTAAATGAAATCAAATTAACATAAAATTTGACCTAAAGTATCCTAATATGATTATGAATATGATTAAACCCTAAAAATATATGCTTATGCACGAAAATCTAAGAATATCACAAAAACTTTGATTTTGGCAGTGTTTTTGGATCTTTCAGGAACCCGATTTTGCAATTTGCTTAATTCAGCCATCAATCAGATTCCAAAATTCATCAAATTTGGTACCTACACTTGTTATAACCCTAATTTTGAATTAGAATTATAAAAATATTTTTTTGACAATAAATTAACGCGAAAATTGCATCAAACCCTAAAAATATGCTATTTTTGACCTAGTTCACCAACCAGTTTCAGAGTTAGACCCAAATCAGGGTCCAATCTTTCATGAAAATCTATGAAATTTTACAGATAAAAACTAGGAAAAAAAACAGAGATTTCCCAATTTACATATCGGAAAAAGCATCTCCGGTTAGGGAGAAACCCTTCCGGCAATCTGAACTAAAATCTAACAAATCTAACAGGGGTTAAAACAGATACTTTCAATTGATAATTTCGGGATAAATATAAATACTGATCTAAAATGTCTGATATTTTAGCAGTAAACATTAGACAGAAAAATAATAATACTCACTTTTTACAGATCATGAATCGAATCTGTGGTTTGGGATTTATGAATAACACAAGTCTGATTAGGGTTTTGGTAAACCCTAATGAGTTTTAAATTGAAAATCAGAATCTCTGACAGAGGAAAAATACTAAACAGCAATAAAAAATTCTAAAAATTTCACAGTAGCTATATCTAATCAATATGAATCCATGGCACTTTACAGATCTAAAATCAGATATAACATGAGAAAAATATCATCACAGCAAGTTACCTTCTTGATTTTAACTTCGATTTTAAAGATTTAAAAATCCGATTTGATGTCTGATTTTTCTGATAGGGTTCCCGAGATCCACAACCTCTGATTTTTTTACAGTAGTTTCTTTAGATATGCATGCATCACATATAAAAAATTAAAAAATAAACAACGAATATTTCAATCCGAAACAGCATGCTTTTTACTGTTCTAAACTAAAAAACACACAGAAATCTAAGAAACTTAAGAAATCATGCATTAACTAATGAAAAACAATAAAACAAACCATAAAACAGTAAATAAAAATTATTTCTATGCTGGAAAATGTAAAATAAACATGAATAAACAAATAAATAAAATAAAATCAAGGAATCAATGGCTGGAATTTGATTTCACCCTTAAACACATGGATTTGACCCATTAAAAGGGTAAATCATGTATTTTATTGGTTAATAATTCAAAGAATCATACTTAAATCACTTTTAATGGATTAAAATCCCTTTAAATCACACAAAACAGGGTTAGATCATCTTCTTGGACCATTTTTGATGGTTCTTGAGGTTGGATCATGGTTGAATCTTTATAAGGAGGAGCATCCAAGGCTAAATCTAGGTTTAAAGCATTAAAAACATTAAAAACATTAAATAAAATAAATAAAAGTGAAGCAGTTCATACCTTGGAGTTGCAGCAATGGAGGAAGGGCTGGAGAGGAGAGAGAAGCTCCAAGAAACCTCAAAGGTGAATAGTGAAAATCGTCCCCCTCTCTCTTTCTATTTATAAAAAGAAATTAGGTTTAAAAATCAAGTTTTTTAAAAAAATTGGACTCTCTAAGGGGGGGGGGGGCGATTTTGGGGTGTAGTTACTATCCTACCCCTAGCCTAAATTATTTAAACTAATGCCTAATTAACCCCTAGTCTATCCTAGAAATCTCCCAAATGTGATGCCACTTGGCATCCTTCACATTTGGGTTTTTAAAACACCTTTAAAAACATTTAAAAACACTAGTTTTAAAAACTAATTTTCAAAATGAGTTTTCAAAATGGTTTTGACTCTTCTAAACTTCTGACACTAACCAAGACACTGACTAACCCTAGTCTAGCCCTGACTTACTCGAATATGGCGCCACCCCGAGTGAGCCCTACTTGAGTTTTTCAAAAAAAAAAAAAAAATGATTTTAAAACTTGAAATTGTGAAAGTTTTTAAAAGATTTTCAAAAGTAAGCTTGAAATTAAAAGTTTTGAAATGACATAGGGTTCTAACTGGGTCAAAACCCCTCTAGATATGGTTCCAACTGAGTGGGCCTACATCGATTTTTGCAAATTTTGAAATAAACATTGAAAATACCTTTGAAAAGAGGTTAAAATTAATAATTGAAATTCAAGATTTTTAAAAATAGAGTCTCAGGCGAACTGGAACTCCAGGTTAGAGTCCTGAACTCTTAGGATTCTGAGATTTTAGATTTTAAAAAGCCAAATGACAGGTTTTTGAAAGATTTTATTAGAAAATGGTGAAACAAGTCAGAAAATACAGTCAGGGTTAGACTCCTAACTCGATCAGAAATCTGACATAGAGTCCTGATCTAACTGGACTCTGCAAAATGACCTAATTTTTTTTTAAAACGAATGGAAACAAATGAAAAATGGAATAAAAACAGACTTCAAAATAGACTCCTGACTGGACTGGGACTCTGGGACAGAGTCCTAATCGGACTAAAACTCTAAATTTTTTTGGTATTTTCTGAAAAACAGTTGAAAGAACTTGTGAAAACAGTTAAAATAATAACAAATATTGGAATAAACCAGAGTTCTGATTCAACTGAGACTCTGAGAACAGAGTCCTGATTGAACTAGGACTCTTATATTGTTGGATTTTCTGATAAGTGATGAAATTTAAGCAAAGCTTTTGAAAACCAGTGAAAATGAAGTGAGAAAATCAATTTTGGATAGAATCCTACTTCGATCAGGACTCTGGGGTATAGTCCTGATTTGATCAGGACTCTGAGATAAAACCTCAGAATTTTAAAATTCTTTGATAAAATCGCAACAGTTTTGATAGATGAAAAGATTTTTGAAAGATTCTTTCAAAATTTGAAATCAGGATCGGAGTCCTGATCCAACTAGGACTCTCTAAACAGAGTCCTATTTTGACTAAAACTCTGAGTTTCTGATTCATTTTGAAAGATTTGATTGAAAATGGTTGTGAAAGATTAGAGTTCTAATCTGATTAAAACTCTGAAGAAGAGTCCTGATCCGACTGGACTCTTGAAGAAGAGTCCTGATCCAACTAGGACTCTAAGATTTTGGCCAAAACAGAAGATTTTGAAAGGTTTTCTCCGAAAACAGGTAAAAAGGTAGTGAAAAGTAGAGTTTTGATCCGACTAGGACTCTGGAAAAAGAGTCCTGATCCAATTAGGACTCTAAAATTTTTGAGATTTTTGATAAATGAAGGAATCCAGAAGTGACACCACCTAAATGGGTCTCATCTGAGAATTGAAATCAATTGAAATTGAGTTTGAAATGAATCCAGATTGTTTTCTGAGAAAATACTTCAAAATATAAGGTCCTGGGGGTTGGCAAATGACACAATGTTGATTAAAAACCCAGGTTTTAAAATTGATTTTTGAAAGAAAAGTTTTAAAACTCAAATCTGGATTAAATATTTTGAAAACATGTGTGTTGGATCTCGAAGATGAGATGTAATGACATGCAATGCTATGCTATGCAATGCAATGATATGCTGAATTCATGCAATGATAAGCAATGACACATGAAATGTAAGCACTGGATAAGGGTGAAAATTTGGGGTGTTTACAGATGCCCCTCTTTGCTACTAAGCCGGTTGTAAGCCGAGCTTAGTGGCAAAGAAAAACACACCAAATTCAGACTATAAACATGCCCCAGTTAGATGAATTTGACTGGGTATGAAAGAATTAGTTCAAATGATGGTGGTAGATATAGCATAAAGAATAAAGAAGAAGATTCACCTTATCGAAATGAGGCTCAGGCTTAGCCATTAACCTGGATGGGACGACAAATGAAATACCTCATCAGAATGAGGCTCAGGTTTAACCCCTTGACCTGAAAGGGGACGATACCTCGTGGAAAAACGAGGCTCAGGCTTAACCCTTAACCTGAAAGGGGACAATACCTCGTGGAAAAATGAGATTCAGGCTTAACCCTTAACCTGAAAGGGGATGATATCTCGTGGAAAAACGAGATTCAGGCTTAACCCTTAACCTGAAAGGGGATGATACCTCGTGGAAAAACGAGATTCAGGCTTAACCCTTAACCTGAAAGGGGACGATATACGGAGTCCTCGAATGAAGAAACCATGATGGGACCTTCGAATTTTGCATAATAAATCCGAGAGGGGTTTGCAAAAAGAAGAAAGGGGGTTCCCTAAAGCTTGAAAAGGGATTGATCTTGGATGTCTCATCGCTGAGACTGAATGGCTTTTAAGACAGATGACCTTTTTGCAGAAAATTCAGGTTTAACCCTTAACCTGAACGGGAACTGTCTATGGTGGGACAGTGGGGAGCACAGGGAAGTGTGCGAATCTGAGAGCCCAGGCACTCAGATTAAAACAAGAAGGGAAGGATCTTGGACAACTCCCATCATCCGATCCTAAAAGGGATAACAACAACGCCTGGATACATCAAAATAAACATCAAGTTCTCACTTCATGTCAGGATAACTTGAAAAGATTGCCAATAAGATAAAAAATTGTAGTTAATTCAAGAATGATAAGCACATATATATATGAAAAATATTCCCTCTTTTCTACCTGAAGTATTACCTCCAATTGGACTTAACTTCGTAGAATCAAGATTCAAATTCAAATTACTTGCAATTGATTTTCCTTCAAGGAGGCTATCAATTTCCTTGATATGGACGGAAAAGAATGTATTCTTGATATTGCGAGAGCTATTAGTGAAAGGATATTGATAAAAGAATTTCACAAAATTAAAGAAGATTCTTGATAGATTCGGCAGTCTGATATCCTGGGATTCTTTTCTCATGATGATCTTTCTGCACTCTCTTTTTAACAGAATTGGAGCTCTCTTGGATTTTTTGGGAATTACATCATCCTTCATTTTGGAGATGTCCTAGCTTTTTCTCTCTTTATTTTTTTGGAAGGGTACGTCACAAACTCCTTCATCTCAGAGATGTTCCGATCCTTCTTTTCTCTCAGGGATTATATTGACGGTTATTGACTCATTGGTTGGGAATCTCTTGATGATAGCAGAAATTAAATATCTTTTAGAATTTGTCGGTAGGTCCATCACACTCGCCTTCATCTCGACGGTGATCTGGACTTTCCCTGGAAGGATCCGTCACAAACTCCGTCATCTTAGAGATGATCCAAATCTTCTTTGGCCCTGGGGGTCGACTCATCTAATTCGCCTTCATCTTGACGACAGTTGAGAGATCCCTTTTGCAGATATTTAATTGCAGCTTAGGTGATTGAGGAGACATGGAGATTGAGTGGATTTTTCTGTGTCACTCAGGATATTTCGACTGCTTTTATTTTCCAAGAATGATCTTAAAAAGTGTGCCATTGACTGCGATCAATATCAATCACTTATGGCTTTGCAACAACATTGAAATTTCTTTGCTGGCCATATCGCGGATTTATTCTTCATCCTTTTGGTTGGCCAATAGAAAGATTTTGAATTTTGAATCTTTTTTCACAAAAGCTTTGTCCTTTCAGAAGTAATACTAAAGGTATTCTGAGGTACAATTTTATGCAGTAAAGATTTTGAGATCAACAACTATTTTTCATGACAAATTGGCAAAATATTCCTGAAATCCTTGGTGAAAGAAATCACTTGAGATCTAAATGACATATCCGTGGCTAGATTCTCCTCTCCTTTCCCCAAAGGAGAGACTCAGGCTTGACCCTTACCTGAACGGGTAACAAAAGATACTTCTCTCTTCCCTGAAGAGGAGGTGTTTGCAAAACGAACTTTCGAAGAGAAATAGAGTTTTCGTCAAAACTCCCTATTTCTAGGCTTCTCTTATGGAAAGGGGGCCGCTAACAAAGATTGAAAAGATATCATAGAGGAACGAGTCCATCACACTCTCCCTGGAAAAAGGGTCCTCGACGACGGGGGTGGCCTAACAAAAGACATTTAGGGTTACAAGGAGGATGAGCTTCCGTCGAAACTCTTCCTGGAAAAAGGGTTCCTTGTGTGACAATAAAGATTGTTTTGCAAACTGTTCGTGAAGCACGAGTCCCTTCAAACTCTCCCTAGAAAAAGGGGTTCAACAAACGAACAATAAAGACATGCGAAAAGAAACGAGCTCCCTCGAACACTCCCTGGAAAAAGGGTCCCTCGCAAGAGAAATACTTGACGATTGATTTTGATAGCTTTTGATAACTCAAAGAACTGCTTGATAACACTAATGACTAGAGGTCTGACAAAATCGGCAACCCGAATGTCAGATTAACAGAATGGAACGACCCAAGGGTCTGATACAAATTGTTTGGTTCGCAGGTTTGAAGATTAACATCGAGTCTGAACCTCAATGTGAGAGTCATGTTGCGACCAGTATGAAGACCGAATCAAAATACCAGTACGAGTACTGTGTTTTAAAGGATTACGAATACGAGCACTGATTTTGGAAGATCACTAATACAAGCATTGGATTTCAAAAGATTTACCAGTACGAGCGCTGGATTTAAAAAGATTATCAGTGCGAGCATTGGGTTTTAAAAGATTACCAGTACGAGCACTGGGTTTTAAAAGATTACCAGTACGAGCACTGGGTTTTAAAAGATTATCAGTACGAGCACTGGGTTTTAAAAGATTACCAATACGAGCACTGGGTTTTGAAGGGTCATCAATTGACGATGACTTGGACGACTTGCCGGGGTCTCAGGATTTATCCCTTATCCTGAATGGGAAATTCAATGCAAATTGATGCAGATGAATGCGAATGAATGCATGCAAATGCAAATGGATGCAACTGAGTGCACATGCGTACAAAATGAGAGATTTATTAGATCCTGCCTGCACACAGATTATTTTGGATAAAAGGCAACTTTAACAAGAATGCCCCAGTATATTCTGGGGAAGAGAGATATTTTGACAAAAGAATAATTGATCATTTATTGAAAGGAATTTTTGAAGAATACAAAAGATAGAATAGAGATTTTCTAGGTATAAAATTTCTTCAGATGTCGAGCATTAATGGGGTCGGATAGTTCTACCCCGTCTGCATTAATCAGACGATATGATTTACGGGGCAACGCTTCTTTCACCACGTATGGACCTTCCCAGTTTGGTGACCATTTGCCACGTGGACGATGCTTGAGATGAGTCGTTGATCTAAGGACCAAGTCATTAACTTGGAATCTCCTTTCGATGACTGACTTGGCATATTGCCTTGCTATCCTCTGACGATAAGACTGAGCGTGCTCTACTGCTTTGAGTCTTTTCTCATCGAGTAAATCTAACTGTACCAATCTCTGTTGCTGATACTCATCGAGTGGTAACTCTAAAAGAGATGCGAACTTAAGGGCGAACTTCTGAACATGAAGGGGTAACACCACCTCAGTCCCATAAACAAGTTCTGAAGGAGTCGCATTGGTTGGAGTTCGAATGGTAGTTCGATATGCCCAAAGTGCATCATGGATTTTCTCGTGCCAATCACGACCCGTCTCAACGGTTCTTTCCAAGATGCGAATCAAACTCTTGTTTGTTGCTTCTGCCTGACCATTTCCTTGTGGATAATAAGGAGCTGAAAAATGATGATGAATTCTGAATTTTGAACAAAAGATCTTCATTCTCTCATTCTTGAAATGAGTACCATTATCTGACACGATGTCGTGCGGTATCCCGAAACGACAAAGAATGTTCTTATGAATGAACGAAACTACATGTCGACCTTCCACTGTACGCAGAGTGACGGCTTCAACCCATTTGGTGAAATACTCTGTTGCGGCAAAGAAATATTTATGACCATTAGAAGCTGAAGGAGAGATGGGTCCTATGACGTCGAAGGCCCACATAGAAAATGGCCTTGGAGACACGAATGATTGCAAGTACGTGGATAGCGCATGAATGGAAGGTGTGTGTATCTGACACTGAACGCACTTTTTCATAAAATGATAGCAGTCTTGCTGCATGGTTCTCCAATAGTATCCTGCCCGAATGATTTGTTTAGTAAGGGTTTGGTAGCCGACATGACCACCGCAAATACCTTCATGCGCTTCTCGTATGATTTCTTTGGCTTCTTCTTCGTCTAAGCACCTGGAATACTCAGAACTGAACCCACGACGATAAAGAACATTGGCAAGGATAAAATAGCGGGCGGACATATGCTGAATTGCTTTTTGCTCCTTCTTTGATAGTTCTGGTGGAAGCTCACCAGTTTCAATAAAGTTTTTAATATCTTGGTACCAAGGCTTTTTTTTCTGTTCCGCTTGGTTGACTTGCATTACCGGAACGAAGGCAGGTTGGTCAAGTCTACCGATTTCAAAAGAGTGATAGGATTCTCCATTTCTGAAAGACATAATGGAGCCCAAACTGGCCAAACCATCATCTATTTGATTAAACTCTCTTTTGATATGGAAAAGCTGAAATTCCTCGAAATTGTTGATAAGGGCTAAAACGATCTTTTGGTAAGGGAGCAACTTCTGATCTTTTACCTGACATTCAGCTTTGACTTGGCTGACGACGAGCAATGAATCTCCGAAAGTGTGTACCCTCTGAACATTGAAGTCTTTCAAAATTCTCATACCTTGTATTAAAGCTTCATACTCAGCCATATTATGGGTACATTGAAAATCCAGTTTCAGAGAAAAGGGGATCATCTCTTTCTCTGGTGTGATCAGCAAGATTCCGACCACTATGCCGGCCATGTTCTTGGATCCATCGAAAAATAGATTCCAAACTAGGGATTGTTGAACATTACAGATCCGCTCATCGGGAAAACTATCCTCGATTTTAACATCTTCTGCTAAAGGAAAATCTGCCAATTGGTCTGCAATTGCTTGACCTTTGATAGATTGCTGAGAAACATACCCCAGATCATACTGCATTAACAGGACTTGCCACTTAGCAATCCGTCCACTGAGAAATGGTTGTTCGAGAATATACTTGAGAGGATTAAGTTTTGAGAGAATCTTGACTTCTGATGCTAACAAGTAATGTCTCAACTTCTGACACATCCATACTAGTGCTAGGCATGTCTTTTCTATCTGAGAATATTTCTTCTCGTAATCAATGAAGGTCTTGCTTACATAATAGATGACATGTTCAATCAAACTGCCTTCCTCATACTGTGCCAAGAATCCACCACAAGCGGCTTGGTTAACTGAAACATATAGCAAGAGAGGCTTTCCCAATTCTGGTGGCTTCAGAACGGGCGGATTAAAAAGATATTTCTTGATACGTTCAAACGATTGCTGACACTCTGGTCCCCACTCAAATTTCACTCCTTTTCTGAGTAGATGATTGAAAGGTTCACATCTCATGGCAAGGTTGGATATGAATCTCCGAATTGATTGCATACGTCCCTGAAGACTACGCAATTCCTTAAGAGTAGTTGGAGGTGGCATGTCAATGATGACCTTTGCTTTAGCGGGATCCATTTCTATCCCCTTTTTGTTGACCAAGAAGCCTAGCAATTTTTCTGATTCAACCCCGAAGACACATTTCTGAGGATTGAGTCTCATTTTGTAAAGAATGAGTCACTTGAAGACTTGACTTAAAGCATCGATATGATCTTCTTCTTCTTTGGATTTGACCAGGATGTCATCAACGTATGCATCCATAGTCTTGTGCATTTGATCATGGAAAATGGCAGCCATTGCACGCTGATAGGTTGCCCCAGCATTCTTGAGCCCAAACGGCATGACTGTATAACAGAAAGTGCCCCATGGCGTAGTGAAGGATGTTTTGGATTGGTCACGAGCGACTAACTTGATTTGATTATATCCGGAGTATCCGTCCATGAAGGAGAACATGGCATGCCCAGCCGTGCTATCAACTAGGAGGTCAATATTTGGGATTGGATAGTCATCCTTTGGAGTAGCTTTATTCAGATCGCGAAAGTCAATACAAATTCGCACTTTGCCATTTTTCTTGGGAACTGCAACAATATTTGCCAACCAGTCCGGATAATCTATTGCTCGAATGAATCCTGCTTTAAGCAAGTCCTCAAGTCCTTCCTTGACCTGTTGCTCGATTCGAGGATCCATTTTTCTTAACTTTTGCTTAACAGGTTTCGCATCAGGCTTCAGAACGAGTCGATGTTCCACCAATTTAGGATCTAAACCTGGCATATCTTCATAAGTCCATGCGAACAATTCTTGGTACTGCTTAAGAAAGTCAATGAGCCTTTCCTTCTCATCTGTACTTAGGCTGGTGCCGATCTTGAGAATTTTCGGACTATCTTCTGAACCAATATTGATGTCCTCAGTCGGGTCCTGGACTAGGGTCGATGGTTTATCTTGTTTCTGAATCGCTGCAAATTTTGGCAACTCTGGAAGCGACGAATCAAATTCTATCATTTCTTCTGACTGCTTTGTGACCTTACTGTCCTCTGCTCTTGCCTGGACCCGATGTATCTTTGCCGGTTTCGATAAGATTGAAGGATTGATGACTAATCTTTTTATCGGTTGAGAAGACATTCTGAAATTTTAAAAAGGAATAACTTTTAGATAAAGTTCCTTCACTATGACATAAATTGCATGGGAAAAAAAAAATAATAAGAACAAATGAATTTTGAAGACAAATTGCAGAGGAATAAGAGAAAGATGATATCCAGATAGACGAGAAAATTGATAACTTTATTGAAGACTTGAAATGAAATAAGGACATTTAAAATGAACTGAAATGGGACATTGTCCCTACAAACTGCAGAAATCAAATGAATGAAATAAAAAAGACAGATGGTAGAAAATTTTTTAATGGATCCCTTTAACGAAGACAATATTTTTGTGAGATCTTTTGCCCATGAATCCTAGCCGTGCCCTGCGCGGATGATGATCAGGGACCACTGGCTCTAGCCGGCCATCTCCGTTCTTGCCCAATCCTTTGAAAGGCTGATAACCATGCTTCAGTAACAGGTCAAATCCTTTCTTGGTTCTAACAAACTGCGGGAAAAGAGGATGGTCTTTGAAAATACTGTAATCGAGACGACCTCCGATCTTAAAGAAATGTGGTCCTTGTCATTGGACCATCGCTGCTGTGTGATTTGTCTCTGATGCTGCTTCTAACTTTAGCATTTCAAGGCTTTCACTGAGAACAACCTCTTCACTTTCCCTAATGCTGGGGATATCAACAGTATAAGTTGGCCTAGGGATCATAGGCTGAGGTAGCCTCTCTTTAGGATCTTCCTCCAAAATAGTAGTTATCATGCCACCTTTAGACCATTTGATGCACTGATGCAGAGTGGATGGTATGGCATTGGCATTATGAATCCATGTTCTTCCCAGTAGAAGATTATACGTTGGTGGCACGTTAACGACATGAAAAAGCACTGTATGAACAGAGTAGTTGATAAATGCTTCCAGGAAGATCTTTCCCTTTGCTGTCTGTCCATGATTATCGAACCCATAAATAGTGATTGGATCCGGTGTGTACTCTTCTTCTTTTATACCCAGAGCCTTGGCAGTCATTTCAGGACAAATGTTGAGGCTACTGCCTCCATCTATAGACACGTGGGGTACAGTCATTCCCCGGGTTCGCACCACAATGTACAGAGCATTGTTATGAAATGCGTGAGGTTTTGGCAGATCCTCATCTGAGAAGGTTATGGGAGCATTGGTCATGGCCTGATTAACGATCTGAGCCATGTCTTCAGGTGTGGTGCCTGGCTTGACCTTGATTTTTCGCAGTAAATCGTCCAGGACTTGCTGATGCTTAGGAGAGGCACGTGCCAACTCAAGGATAGGGATATTAGAGAGGGCAGTGATTGGTCTTTGCACTGTATCGACCTTTTCTTCTGATGTTCTCCCTTTTTCTGAAGTAGGTTTGACAAGGCTCTTGGGTATCCACGACATTCTTTTGACTACCTCTGGAGATACTCTAGCGGGCTCTCTCGAAACTTTCAGCTTACTGAATGCTGAAACGAGATCCATCTTTTGAGAACTGGACTGGGCCTTATGCAACACTAATACCTGATGTTGCACATTGATATCACTGCTAGGGCATGGTCGGATATGATCTTGTGGCTGAAAGGGATGATCAGATATCATTGCTGTTGAGTGCTGCAAGAAAGGCTGTTTTAGAATCTCCATTTTCTCATCTTCAGCCCCTTCTACCAACAGATTTTTGTCAATATAATCTTGTATGATGTTTTTGAGAACGAAACAGTTCTCGGTATCATGTCCCACAGTTCGGTGGAACTTGCAGAATCTGTCTTTCATTTTTCCCATAACCACTGGCGGGTCAGCTACCCTTGGAAGCTTAATCATATCACTGCCGAGCATATATTCTAATACCGTCTCGAGGGACTGGTCTAGAGGAGTAAACTTGCGGTTATAACTCCATCCTTCCCGCTTCGGCTTTTCTTGTGGTCTAGATCTCTGTTCGAAGGTCTGCTGTGGCTGCTTATCATATTGAATAATCGACTTGCCTTTCTGATCACTTTTGTTGGGATTTGACCCTCTTGAAGCATAACTGTGATTTTTTCCATTTCCTTTGTTTTGATTCTTACTGTTATTGGCAGAGTAGGTAAAATGGGCTTTCTTCATTGATTCTTGTTGACTGTTATTCTTTGTAAACATAAAACCCTCATAAGATCCGTTCTCCATACTCAACTCGAGCCATTCGGCTCGTTCTGTCAGTTCTATGAAGCTCTTTCATGGAGATGTAGAAATTAGTCCCCTCAGGGGTTGCAAGAAGTTGCTCAGGATCAAAGATAGTGCGTGTCTTTCTGCTATTGGCTCACACATCTTATTGCAAGCGGATCTCTATCTATGAATGAAATCCCTGGCCTTCTCGTTTTCCTTTTGCCTCAGACTGCAGAGATGACTGAGAGTCGGGAGTGCTTCAACATTGAATAGAAAGCGCTCAATAAATAAATTGACCACTTTGTCGAATTCTTTCAGTTCTATCGGATTAATGTGCTCTGAGTACCACTTTGCTGCGACACCTTCCAAACTGCGAGGAAAGCAGAGAAATAAGGCACGATTGTTCCTCTTGAACCTGGAACATTCTGCGAAGAATAGGGCGAGATGTGCTTTTGGGTCACCCGAACCATCAAACTTGATAAATTTCTTGGGGAGATTATCAAGATCATCATCCCCATCCAGTCCATCATAGAAGTCTTCACTTGTAAAGACTCTTTTGCCCTTGTCACGAGTTTGAAGATCCTTAACTATTTTCATCACATCTTTGAGTTGTGACTGCGTAGGGTCGTCAACAGACTGATTCTTGGATTTGTAGGCCGACCCCTGCCCCTGAGTCGACCTGTTGAATTCTTGCTTGTTTTCATATTCTTTGTCAGTATCATCTGTTGATTCTGACTCATCAGACATTTCCTCATGACGATTCTGCTTTTTACTGATCTTCACATTTCTGGCTGTGTGATCCCTATCCTTCTGCTTGGTCTGAGTCTGCTCAGTACTGGCTTCAGCTTGCTCTGCCAGCATCTTGGTCATCATTTTCTTGAACATGATGTACATCTGGGGATCCACGTCATCCTCCACCTGCTGTCCTTGACTTTTGGCTGATCGGGGTGAGTCCATTTCTTCTTCTGAAGCGACTGAGTACGCGATGCCTTCAACTGATGTGGTTTTCTTTCTAGACCTTGTATGAACCATTGAATGTCACGACAACTCTCTGGAGATTGCTAACGCTCTCTGCAAGGCAGAATTGATGGTTAGGCTTTTGAAGGAAATTTGGTTTGGAGGAAAATATTTATTGAGAATTTTGGTAGACAATTGAAAGAGTATCCCATTACTAGGGATTGAGTCGTAGCTGGGATTACGACAATTGCGCTGCTATTCCTTTGCAAAAATAAACAACTGAAAAATATGCCTTGTTACCTAGGCGAGGTTGTCAAACCAAGATAGGATGAAATTTAAAAGAATTTTATTGAAGAAAAAAAGACATGATTTTATTAATAATAGACTCGACAAAGGGGAGGGGGACGGACAATTTTCCACCACTCCTGATAATCAGAGGACACTCGAGGACCAGGAAAAATAGTAAGAGTAATAAAGGAATCCCAACCATGTCTGGCAGAATGGTATGCTCCGGACCACTGATCTGATGTGAGATCGAACTTTGGCAAGACCCTCGATAGTGGACGAATCTCTACACGTTTTTGTCTCTGAGAGAACTGTCTGACACACCGCTCTGGATGGTAGTATACGCAGAAGAATGGACCAAGTAGCCTGAACTGCTTGCCGTATGCATAAGTGTATCTAGGAGGTGATTCCTGACGATCAAAGTAGTCCCATACGACCTCTTCCTCCTGAAGATTATCGATCAAGAACCGGTATCGAGTAACCGGAAGAAGCTTTTCACCATTATATCTGAATGAACTGGCTCGGGTGGGCACATGATGGAGGAACCAAGATTGTAATGCGTAGGTGCACCCTTCGACTAGAATTGATTCTTCGAGTGTGAAACGGGTCAACCTTCGGTATAGAAAAGCGTGTGCGGCCATGGCTATGGAGAGGTGGCTGGTCTGTCGACTTCCCCATCTCCTTAGAAGCTGAACTATTCTGATATCTATATAATTCCGCCCATCAAGAAAGAAGGCTAATCCCACCATGCACAGAACCATCGCATGCTGGATTCTCTCTCGAGCTGTCCTGGACAATGAGCTGACCTCTGCAAATGTTCTATACTGTTTGTAGATTTCGAGCAGGTCCACATATTCATTTCCATCCTCCTCAATCAAGGGCCACGACTTACGTCCTGTCATGCGAGCTAAGGCATCCTTAGGGTCCAAACCCTTAACATTAATCAGAAACTGTTTCTCCAATGGGTCTCCAGGCTGACCGGCTGGCTCGGGTAATCCCATAATCTCTGAAAATTCATCTATAAGCACTGTCATCTCGCCCCACGGGAATCAGAAGGTAGAAGTGCTCGGATTCCACCGCTCTGCTAGTGCATGGATCAAATTGCCGTTGACTGTCTATTTTCCCACCGCGGACGCCAGTTCTAGCCCACAATCGTCCAAGTAGTCCAGAAACATACGAGAGAAGTTCTTGAACCATGAGTAGTACCATCGGGGAAAGAAGGATCCGGTGCTGAGGACTCGATGTTCTGGAAGACCTTGTCTCACCTCGTAGGAAATGTGACCCTGGGGGAAGACTGAATTCAAACTGACTGGATGCCATCAGAATCGATTGGAAAACATGGAAAATTTGGAATAAGACTTGGGAAAATATAGAGACTTTGAAAAAAATGCAGGCAGGATAAAATGAAGTAGGAGATTCGAGATCCAAAGGATAGGAAGATGGGAAATCACCTGGAGTTTTTAGGAAAATGGAGGAATTTTATGAAAATCGTCTAGGGTTTAATGAAATATAAGGAAGTATTTCATAAAATGGAGTATTTTGAAAATCGTCCAGGGTTTAAAACATGGACAGTACGTGGACATGGATTGGGGATTTTTGAAAAGTCGTCCAGTATTTTAGAAAATTGGGAAAATATGGAAAATAACAAAGAAATGACTATAACACATTCAATTACAACAAGTATGCACATACAACATTCCCTAAAAGCTGACTCTAGATGCACAAATTTTGAAATAGCTGTAGGACCTTAATCCTAACTCTAAGGTTCAGATCATCTGTGTCCAATCATGCTATGCCTATATACTCAAGCCAAGGCTCGATGTACGTGGCATAAAATCAATTCCTCCGGTTCTAGGTTCAAGTTTTCCAACATCCTTGAGCACCTGCCGATATACGTTGGACTATGGCCCTTGGTACGTGGCAGGGGGGTTTTCACCCAAATAGGTGGCCCAGTTGTGAGGCTCTGTCCCGAACTATGGTTCTGGAAGAGAGCCTAGCAACGTGAAGACCGGGACAATATAGGTGGGGTGGTTTTTGAAAAATATGAGCACATGCAAGCAAATAGAAGGCTCTAAGTCCTAAAGAGATAGGTTTTGAAAAATTTGAAGAAGCAAACATTGTTTTCATACAAACCTAGATTGAGGAGCGTTGTATTAGACCTAAGTCTATGTGAGCATGAATAATTTCCTCCTCAATATGGTCCTACCAAACCATGCCTAGTCTATATGCAATCCATGTCAGCTGGGTTCAAGTCTAGGCTCCTAGGTTCACATGACATTATTTAAATAAAAGCTGACATTCCATGAAATACGATTTTGACAATTTTAACTAAGCAGAGCATTAGATTGATCAGGCGAAGACAGGTCCGATCACGGTCGCCAAACCTGTTATCATCGCAAAATTTTATTTTTGCAAATCAAACTGACCTTTGAAAAAGATTTTGAAAAATAACTCGCCTCCGTTTTTAAAATGCAGGATTATTCCGAAGAATGGGACTCACCTGTCGGTACGAGATTCAACCATTCCTGGTGCCTTTACTAGGGGTAATTGAACCAAGGATCAATCAAATGCTTTGCTTTGTTCAACTTGTCTAAACCATATTCTAATTCCTAAATGCACAAAGAATCAGGCATGTGCTATGAATTTCTAAAAATGCATATTTGAAAACATGATGTTTGCTTCAAAGATTGGAAAATATTTGGAAGATTCTTGGAAAATAAACTCTTTGAAAATTGTGAATTATTTTTTAGATGCTGTATTTGAGAAACTGAAAATCGATTTCTGAAGAAATATAAGGATTTTGTGAAAATCGATTTTGAGAAATGTGAAATAACTTTGAAAAACTCGATTTCTTTGAATTCAAACTTTGAAATTGAAAATCTAACTTAGAAAATCGAATTTGGAACTTGGGAAATACTTGAAATATCATTGGCAAATCCATATTTTGAGAAAATCGATTTTGAATAAGACTTAGGAAATTTTGAAGAATTTGATTCCTTTGACTTGGAATTTGAATTGGAAAATTCATGAAATGAATGAATATGATTTTGAGGAATTGGGAAAAACTCTTTGTATTTTTGAGAAATGCAGTGCATTTTGAAATTAGCCTAAGAGTGTAGGCTGAATGTGGCTAATGTGAAGATCATAAATCTAGATATCCTTCATATTCTGACTATGGCCATAAATACGAATTCCACCAAGTTTATAAACTTCATAAAAGCTAGCGTATGTGCCATTCGTGTAGACCATAGTGAGTTTGAATATGCATGAATCATCATCCATCACACATTAACATTATTTAAAAAAATAAACTATATGCAATGCTGCCTAAGCTAAGCAGGAAATGTAAATTCTTATTCAAAAGTTTAATTTAGTTTACATCACTATTGAAATTTAAATACATGAAAAATAAAGTCTTCAATGTACCTGCAAAACTAGAAAACTTTGTTAGTGATGATATGTTGGCTTTTCTAGATTTATCTAGCAATATCAGGAAATTGCTGGATTTTGCTAGATATAAGCCTTTTTGCCATGATTCCATTAAATCAAAATGATAAAGTATGAAATAAAATTGAATAAATAAGGAAGATAAGATATAAAATTTTGAAATTGGGGTAAAATGACCAAAATACCCCTAATAACAAGACTATGGCCTTGAAATTAGGGTTTTCAAAAAGATATTTGGTAAAATGCAAGTTTTGAAATTCAAATGCAAATAAACTATGCTAAAATATGATATGACATACTTAAACACATGAAAACTAAAGTTAGGGATTTCGAAATTGAGGTCAAATGACCAAATTGCCCCTGATAGCAAGACTATGGCCTTGAAATCAGGGTTTTCTAAAATAGATTTTGGTAAAAACTTGGGTTTTAAGGACTAAATGAAATCAAATTAACATCAAATTTGACCTTAAGTATCCTAATATGATTATGAATATGATTAAACCCTAAAAATATATGCTTATACACGAAAATCCAAGAATATCACAAAAACTGTGATTTTGGCAGTGTTTTTGGATCTTTCAGGAACCCGGTTTTGCAATTTGCTTAATTCAGCCATCAATCAGATTCCAAAATTCATCAAATTTGGTACCTACACTTGTTATAACCCTAATTTTGAATTAGAATTATAAAAATATTTTTTTGACATTAAATTAACGGAAAATTGCATCAAACCCTAAAAATATGCTATTTTTAACCTAGTTCACCAACCAGTTTCAGAGTTAGACCCGAATCAGGGTCCAATCTTTCATGAAAATCTATGAAATTTTACAGAAAAACACTAAGAAAAAAAACAGAGATTTCCCAATTTACAGATTGGAAAAAGCATCTCCGGTTAGGGAGAAACCCTTCCGGCAATCTGAACTAAAATCTAACAAATCTAACAGGGGTTAAAACAGATACTTTCAATTGATAATTTCGGGATAAATATAAATATTGATCTAAAATGTCTGATATTTTAGCAGTAAACAGTAGACAGAAAAATAACAATACTCACGTTTTACAGATCATGAATTGAATCTGTGTTTTGGGATTTATGAATAACACAAGTCTGATTAGGGTTTTGGTAAACCCTAACGAGTTTTAAATTGAAAATCAGAATCTCTGACAGAGGAAAAATACTAAACAGCAATAAAAAATTCTAAAAATTTCACAGTAGCTATATCTAATCAATATGAATCCATGGCACTTTACAGATCTAAAATCAGATATAACATGAGAAAAATATCATCACAGCAAGTTACCTTCTTGATTTTAACTTCGATTTTAAAGATTTAAAAATCTGATTTGATGTCTGATTTTTCTGACAGGGTTCCTGAGATCCACAACCTCTGATTTTTTTACAGTAGTTTCTTTAGATATGCATGCATCACATATAAAAAAATAAAAAATAAACAACGAATATTTCAATCCGAAACAGCATGCTTTTTACTGTTCTAAACTAAAAAACACACAGAAATCTAAGAAACTTAAGAAATCATGCATTAACTAATGAAAAACAATAAAACAAACCATAAAACAGTAAATAAAAATTATTTCTATGCTGGAAAACGTAAAATAAACATGAATAAACAAATAAATAAAATAAAATCAAGGAATCAATGGCTGAAATTTGATTTCACCCTTAAACACATGGATTTGACCCATTAAAAGGGTAAATCATGTATTTTATTGGTTAATAATGCAAAGAATCATACTTAAATCACTTTTAATAGATTAAAATTCCTATAAATCACACAAAACAGGGTTAGATCATCTTCTTGGACCATTCTTGATGGTTCTTGAGGTTGGATCATGGTTGAATCTTCATAAGGAGGAGCATCCAAGGCTAAATCTAGGTTTAAAGCATTAAAAACATTAAATAAAATAAATAAAAGTGAAGAAATTCATACCTTGGAGTTGCAGCAATGGAGGAAGGGCTGGAGAGGAGAGAGAAGCTCCAAGAAACCTCAAAGGTGAATAGTGAAAATCGTCCCCCTCTCTCTTTCTATTTATAAAAAGAAATTAGGTTTAAAAATCACGTTTTTTAAAAAAATTGGACTCTCTAAGGGGGGGGGGGGGGAGGCGATTTTGGGGTGTAGTTACTATCCTACCCCTAGCCTAAATTATCTAAACTAATGCCTAATTAACCCCTAGTCTATCCTAGAAATCCCCCAAATGTGATGCTGTTATCGTCGCGAAATTTTTCCCCCGCCTTCCCTTCCTTGCGGAAGAGAGAAAGAGAGAACGCTTTCGCGCTTCAAACTTTGACCGGATTTTGGAAATTGTTTTGAAATACTCGCCTCCATTTTGAAAATTGCGGGAAAATCCATGGGATGGGGCTCGACCTGTCGGTACGAGGTTCGACCGTTCCTGCCGCCTTTAACAGGGGTAATCGAACCAAGGACCAAAACTATGCTTGACTTAGCGAAATTATCAAAGTTATGTTCTATCCTAAATGCATAGAGAATTCAGGCACGTGCTATGAGATTTTGGAAAATGCCAGTTGGAAAACATGATGTATGCTTAGAAAAACATTTGGAGTTGGAAAGAATCTCTCAGGAAAAAGGTCAATTTCTCAGGAAACTCAGATAAAAAAGGGGTTTTTGAAAACATGAGAAAGCTTATAAAGATGTGGAAAATTCAGAAATAGTTGAAAATCTTGGGAAAATGGAAGTGATTCTTGAGAAAAGATGGACTTTTTGAAAAGGGAAGCACTTCTTAGGAAAACTTGGACTTTGAGAGTTTTCTTAGGAAAATGATGGAAAATTTATAGGAAAACTCATTGGGGAAGGAAATTCAAAACTTGGGGAATCGAAATCCTGGGAATTTTACCTTTTTAAATACTTGAAAATCGATTTTGGATCTTGAAGAAAGATTGGAAAACTCTTTTGAATATCTTAAGAAAATATCATTTTCCTGGGAAAACTGTGGAAAAACTTGTCTTTGAAAAACCGATTTTGAAAAATCCTTAGAATTTCTAGAGAAATCGATTTCTTGAGAATGAAGTTTTCTTGAGAAAATCTTGAGAAAATCAATGATTTCATGATGCAAATGACATGAGTGAATGAATGCACTTTGAAAAGATTTTCTAAGAGATTTGTTGGAAAAATATGCATTAAGTCAAGATAAATCCTTCACATATTCTGACTGTGGCCATGAATATGTTCAGAATTTAGTTGATTTGATGCACATGATTTTGAAAACTTTGGAAATATGATGTGCATTTTAAGATAGCCTAAGAGTGTAGGCTCAATGTGACTAGTAGAAAGATGATGGATCTGGGTCTCGTCCATATTCCCACTAGGGCCGTAAATATGGATCCCACCGAGTCCATCAACTCCCTAAGAGTTGGTGCACGTGCCATTCGTGAACATCCATAGTGCTTTTGAAATAAAATGCATGAATCATAGAAACAGGATATTGCATAAAATCAAACTATATGATATGCATCCTAGTCTAAACAGGAAATTAAATCTCTTATTCCAAAATTTACATTATTACATAATTAAATAAAGGAAATAAAAGAAATTTGCAGACTTCAGCTCCTTCTTTGGAATGTCCCTGCCAAGCTTGAAATAAAGTTAGCTCAAATATGTGGGTTTTTCCAAGATTTTCCAATAATATTATGAAATTATTGGACTTAATTGGATATAAACCCTATTCTCATGCTTCCTTGATGTTTTGAAATGATGTAAATGCAGGGAATTCAGTGGAAAACAGTTTGAAATTCGGAATTGGGGTCAAAATGACCAAAATACCCCTAATTATAAAGTTATACCTTTAAAATCAGGGTTTTTTGAAGGAAAACTTGGTAAAATTGAGATTTTGAAGTTCAAATTGAATCAAATGATGATGAAATGCAGTAAGAGATATGATGACATGCTGCTAGACACATTAAGACTGTAAAATCAGAATTTGGTATTTTGCAATTTATCAAAATTAGCGATTTTCGCTTGTTTTTCGCTTGGATCTGGGTCCTGCGGGACCCTGTTTTGGTATTATGGATGATCCGAACCTCAAATGGATTCCAAATTGCACCAAATTCGGTATGAAGTATCTAAACACTCTGATAAACAACCTAGAATGCTAAAAATCACGAAATGATATGATTTAAATGCTAAAATTCAAGGAAAGTCCTAAAATGATGGATTTTGCCTATGGATCCGAACCAAATGCAATGCCTAATATGATAATGCAAGATTTACACCATGGAAACTTCTGATATTTTGCATACTGCTAAAAGACCCGAAATGGAACATTTTTGGTTTTTACAGCCTCGGAATTTGAGCCATGGTGAGTTCAATAACAGGGATTTAGTTCTGACAGAGGTAAAAATCACACTAATCTGATGTAAAATGCTAAACAAATACCAAACGGCCATGAACATTTATGAAATTAATCAGAGTTATGCACGACACCTACATGAACAACTTTCATGTTTATGACTTCGGCATTTGATCAACGGAAACACAAATAAAAATATAACTATTTCTGCCTAAACTAACAGAACAGACAAATGTAGCAAAACAAGGGGCTGACAAAAAAAATCCGAAGCAGGGGTCAACACTGTTCTAAAAATTACAGGCTTTCAGATTCAAACAGAGGACATCTCGGACACCACTTTCACTTTTTACAGTTTCGGATTTGGAGCAACACACAAAGAGAAACCATAGCCCTAAGTCGATCCAAGATCTCAGAGGCCCAAATTAGGCTCTGACACGTGTACCGACATCTCGGATTTTTGTCAGACATAAAAAAAAATCAGAAACATCTGATAAAATCACATTAAAAACTAGACATTTTCGCGAGTTCAAAACATCTTTCGGATCGGAAATCGGATCTCCCATGAGGGATATCTCGATTTTACAAGTCGGAAAATGATTTTCAAAACGTATCCCGGGTAAAAAAACCCGACTTGCCATTTTGAATGTTTACCGCAGTAAACAAATTCAAATGCCTCCGAATTTTTGGCAAAATTTCAGGGACACATAAGGGCGCATTCCGTGATTTTTTTGGGATTTTTAATAAAAAACAAATGCATGAAATAACGTGTGGACTGACTGACAAAAACAGAGACCTACTGAAAATAAGCAGAATTGAAATAAAGGCTAAATTAATCCTAATTAATTCATGAAATGTACTAAATGAATGAAATAAAATGCAAATTAAACCTAGCTAGCTATATGAATGTTAAAATCATCAAGGAAGCATAATGAAACATTTTTATATATGTCGTTTTACGAGAATAGCTCAATCCATCCCTCGGATGAGCTTTTTCTTCAAACGACTCCCGATTCGGATTATAGAATCACATCAAGGGGAAAAGAAGTGCACCTTGTTTCGTTACGCAGCGTAGGAGCTCTTGAAATGGGCAGTTATCACGAGCTTCCTTCGTCCTTCGCTCCAAGCTTCGGATGGTTCACAAAAATCGACCTCTGTTGGAATCGAATTCGCCACAGCACGAGCTCTACTCCACCTTTCTTCAATGAGCCAAAGGGGGGCACGATTTCCAAAGTTCAAAATCGGATTTTAGGAAGGCTAGGTCGGATTTTGCAAGTTCACAAGAGCTAAAAAAAATTCTCTTCTTAGGCTGGGCGTGAACCCTTGTTTTTATAATTTTTCTGAAAATTTTTGAAATTCAAACAGGTTCAATCTGAGCCCTCCATGTGGCGCCATCTCAGGGGGTGCCATCTGGGGGTTTGAAATTCGAATTTGGCTTTTGCAGGGAGCCCTCAGGTGGCGCCACCTCAAAAGGCTATTTTGATTTTTTGAGAAAAATAAAAGTGGAAATTTTGTGGGTGAGACACCTCAGCAGGGGGAATTTGGAATTTTTTAAAAGTTTGCTTGATTCTCTCTGCAGGGAGCTCCCAGAAGGCGCCACCTCAGAGGGTGCTCTCTTGGAGTTTGAATTTCAAATTCACTTTTTGTAGGGAGTCTTCAGGTGGCGCCACCTCATGGTGGGCTACCTTTATTAAAAATAAAATAAAAATAAAAATGGAGCCAAGTGGAGTCCTGGAATGGTGCCACCTCAAAAGGTGTTTGACACATGTCAGAAAGACAGAGCAGTGGGCTCAGAAGACGCCACCTCAGAGGAATTTGAATTCTACCTTTTCTGGAGAAAGGAGATCTGGACATGTGGCGGACAAGTGTCAGATGTCTGGAGAGGCTTTCTCAAATGGCGCCACCTCAGGGGGAAGTTTGAAATTCAAATGGAGGTTGGCCCTAGAGGAATGGAGGATGGACATGTGGCGCCACCTCAGGGTGGCTCCTACAATGCCATGTGGCAAGAGGGAGGAAAAAGAGGGAAGGGACATGTGGCGCTCTCATAGGCCATCTGGGAAATCAGAGCTCTGGATTTTCGCCACCTAGTGCCCTGTTTGAATTTTAAATGGTTTGCTTTTTCTGAAGAAGGCCAGGAGTGACATGTGTCTCCTACTTTTCTGAAAGAGGTAGGGAGAAGACATGTGTCCTCTACTTTTTCTGAAAGAAGCAGAGAATGACACGTGGCAGAGGGGAGAGAAGGTGGGCCAAGCCATGTGGCGCCATCTCAGACATGATGAAAAAGGTAGGAGTTCAGGATCTGCGCCACCTATGAGGAGATTTGAACTTTTGAATTCTTGGAGCTTCTGAAGAAAGCAGGAAATGACACATGGCACTTGCTTTTTCTGAGGAAATGAGAGCTTGCCATGTGTCCTCTGCAGGAGACACTCCAGATGGCGCCACCTCAGAGGAGACAAGCCTACCTTTTCTGTAGGAATTTAGGAGTGACACATGTCTCCTACTTTTCTGAAAAAAAAATAGGGAGAGGACATGTGTCAGGCTACTTTTCTAGAAGGAAGGAGGGGTTGACACGTGTCTCCTGCAGGAGACACACTTCAAGTGGCGCCACCTCAGAGGAGACAAACTCCACTTTTTCTAGACAGGACAACCTATGACACTTGTCATCTTCTGGTAGTCTTGGATTGACACATGGCGCAGGATGGATAGGGTGACACATGGCAGAAAAATGGGATGACATGTGGCGGCTTCTGAAGGTAGCCCCACACTGACACTTGGCATGGAAATGGGGGTGACATGTGGCACCGACTCTAGGTGAACCCTATGCTGACACATGGCATGTAAATGGGAGGAGAGAGAAAAGACAAGTGGCACCAATCCGGGGGACAAGGCTCCTATATTTTTGGGTTTTTCAAAACTCAAATTTTCAAAAGGAAAGCTTGTGTGACACCACCTCAGTGTGGGTCCCACATTGCCTCTTTATTGAAATAAGGATAAAACCACAACTTCTTTTTGGAATTTTCATAAAATCTGGACTAATGGGCAAAACAGGAATTTTGGAAAGAGTTGGCCCTTGTAGGGCGATTTTGTAAAAGAAAGATATTTGAAATTGTCAAAAAGGGCAAAATCTGAGGTGAAGTGACTGAAATCCACATTAAAAACTATCCAGATCGTCTTCCTGAGAAAATATTTTGACATTCAGAGTCCTGAGGGTAAAATGGAAAAAATTGATAATTTTAAAGACCCAGGGTTTTGAAATCAATTTTGAAAATAGTTAAAATTCGAATCTGGATTGAAAATTTTGAAATCAAGAGTTCTGGACCTCGAAATGACATGCTGTGCAGTGCAGTGATTTGAAATGCTCATGCAATGATATGCAATGTCATGTCTTATGAAATGTAATCTTGAATCAAGACTTGGAGATGTCTGTCTCCTGTCAGGAGTAAAATTTTGAACATCTGAGTTAAAATAGAGAAAATTTGAGAGTTGCAGATGAAATTTGGACTTTTGCAAGGTCCGAGCTCAGAAAATGACCATTTTTCCCTCCAGCGATTTCAGAGGCTGGATGATGATGTTTGGTGGAAATGTTGGGGAGGTGAGTGAAAATTTGGGGTGTTTACAGATGCCCCTCTTTGCCACGAAGCCGGCTCATGGCCGAGCTTAGTGGCAAAGAAAACACACCAAATTTGGGCTATACGAAAAAATGCCCCAGTTAGAAGGATCTGACTGGGTGTGAAGAAATTAGCCCGAGGAAGATGGTAGATATGAAGCGAAGAATGAAGAGGAAAGATTTGCTCTGTGAGAGCAAAGTTCAGGTTTATGCCCTTGACCTGGATGGGACAAAAATACCTCGCATGGAACGAAGCTCAGGTTTGACCCTTAATCTGATGGGACAGAAATACCTCGCATGGAACAAAGC
Source organism: Nuphar pumila (assembly GCF_984573655.1). NCBI lineage: Eukaryota > Viridiplantae > Streptophyta > Magnoliopsida > Nymphaeales > Nymphaeaceae > Nuphar > Nuphar pumila. Next base: position 50,278,993 of record NC_143262.1, on the reverse strand, counting down.
TCAGGTTTTGACCCTTGACCTGATTGGGGAATGGAATATCTCATCGAAATAAGACTCAGGTTTGTACCCTTAACCTGATCGGGCGGAAGATGAAATACCTCTTTGATTGAGGCTCAGGTTTGTACCCTTATCCTGATCGGGCGGAAAATGGAATACCTCTTTGATCGAGGCTCAGGTTTGTACCCTTATCCTGATCGGGCGGAAAATGGAATACCTCTTTGATCGAGGCTCAGGTTTGTACCCTTATCCTGATCGGGCGGAAAATGGAATACCTCTTTGATTGAGGCTCAGGTTTGTACCCTTATCCTGATCGGGCGGAAAATGGAATACCTCTTTGATCGAGGCTCAGGTTTGTACCCTTATCCTGATCGGGCGGAAAATGGAATACCTCTTTGATTGAGGCTCAGGTTTGTACCCTTATCCTGATCGGGCGGAAAATGAAATACCTCTTTGATCGAGGCTCAGGTTTATACCCTTATCCTGATCGGGCGGAAAATGAAATACCTCTTTGATCGAGGCTCAGGTTTGTACCCTTATCCTGATCGGGCGGAAAATGAAATGGAGTCCTCGAAGGAAGAGACCATGATGGAACCTTTGGATTTTGCACAATAAATCCAATAGGGTTTTTGCAAAAGGAAGGAAAATGGGGTCCCTAAAGCTTGAAAAGGGGTTGGTTTTGGGCGTCTCATTGCTGAGACTAAAATCAGCTTTTGAAATTGCCTTTTGCGGGAAATGATTGGTGGTTCGACCTCGAACCGAAATGGGACTGTCTATGGTGGGACAGTGGGGACACAGGGAAGTGTGCAAATTTGAGAGTTCATGCTCTCAAAGAAGGGAAGGAATCAAGTCCTTAGGAGGGATTTAAAATTGGTGTCAGGATGCATCGAAAACGGACATCAAGCTCTCACTTCATGTCAGGATAGCTAGAAAATATTGCCAAAATGTTGGAAATTTTGCTGTTGATTCAAAATTTTTGAAAATGTCGCACATGGTTGCAAAAATATTCTTTCTTTTCTACCCAAAGCATTACCTCCAAACAAGGTTCACTTCGTAAAATCGAAATTGGAAACCCAAATTGTTTGCAATTGACCTTCTTCAAGGAAGCTATCAATTTCCTTGATATGAACAAGAAAGAGAATTTGATATTATGAAAGCAATTGATGAAAGAATATTGATAATAGAATTTCACAAAGTTAAAGAGGATTCTTGATAAATTTGGCAGTTTGATATCCTGAGGGCCTCTCTCATGATAATCTTTCTGCACTCTTTTGGTTCTCTGGGTTTTGGCTGCATTCTTCTTTATTTTGGAGATGTTCTGACTTTTTCTCTCTTTCTTTTTCCTCCCTTTCTCTCTTTGGGAAGGGTACGTCACAAACTCCTTCAACTTGGAGATGTTTCGATCCTTCTTGGACGATGGGTTTGGAGATCTTTGGCTGATAGCTGAAATTAAATATCTTTTAGGGATTGTCGAGAGGTTCATCGCATCTGCCTTCATCTCGACAGTGCTTTGGACTTTCCCTGGAAGGATCCGTCACAAACTCCGTCATCTTGGAGATGTTTCGAATCTTCTTTGGCCCCGGGGGTCTACTCGCCTAATTCGCCTTCATCTTGACGATAGGTGAGAGATCCCTTTTGCGGATATTTAATTGCAGCTTAGGTGATTCTGAGGAGACAGGGTTTGGGTGAATTCTCTCTTTTCTAGCACTCAGGATATTTCCACTGTCTCGTCCTTACAAGAATAGCCTTTAACGATGCGCCATTGACTGCGATCAATATCAATCATCTACGGCTTTTCAATAACCTTGAATCTTCTTTTCTGGCCATATCGAGGATTTATCCTTCATCCTTTTGGTTGGCCAATAGAAAGAATTTGAATTTTGAATCCCTTTTCGCAAAAGCTTCGCTCTTTTGGAAGTGATGCTGAGGGTAAACTGACTAGTGCAATAAAGATTCTGAAATCAGCAAATAATTTGATTGACAACTTGACAAAATTTTCTTGAAATCCTTAGTGAAAGTGAGTATTTGAAATCCGGCTCAACACATTCGTGACGAAAATTCTCCTCTCTTTTTCCCCAAAAAGAGAGACTCAGGCTTAGCCCTTACCTGAATGGGAATTGGGAAATACTCCTCTCTTCCCTGAAGAGGAGATGTTTGCAAAACGAACTTTCGAAGAGAAATTAAGCTTTCGTCAAAGCTCCCTAATATTAGGCTTCTCTTATGGAAAGGGGGCCGATAATAGTGAGGTCTGAAAATTGGGTCATGAAAGGAACGAGTCCATCACACTCTCCCTGCAAAGAGGGTCTTTCATGACGAAAAATGGCCTAGTATGAAATTGGGGGGTCACAAGAAAAGCGAGTCTCCGTCGAGCCTCTCCCTTTAAAAGGGTTTCTTGTGTGAAATTGGAAATTGTTTTGCAAACGGTTCACAAAGACGCGAGTCCCTTCAAACTCTCCCTGAAAAGGGGCTAAGTGAACGAATTGGATAGCATGCGAAAAGAACGAGCTCCCTCGAACTCTCCCTAAAAGGGTCTTTCGCAAGAGAAAATGATTGAAATTGGATATTGAGATTGATTGACCCGAAGGTCGAAACCGGAAATTGGAAATTTGGTTGTTGAGAATTGAATGACCCGAAGGTCGAAATTGGATGACCTGATGGTCGGAATTGAGAATTGATTTGACCACAAAGGTCGAAATTGAGAATTGGTTGACCGAAAGGTCGAAATTGTGTGACCTGAAGGTCGAAATTGAGAATTGAGTGACCTAAAGGTCGAAATTGTGTGACCCGAAGGTCGAAATTGAGAATAGATTTGACCAGAGGTCGAAATTTAGAAATTGATTGACCCGAAGGTCGAAAATTGGAAATTGGTTGACCCGCAGGTCGAGAATTGGAAATTGGTAATTGAAATTGGAAATCAGAGGTCTAAATTGGAGAATTGCCTGATTTGAGGATTTAAATTGAAATTTGGAGGGCAAAATGTCAAACTTGAGCAATTGACAGACCCTGATGATTGAAATGACTTGGATCAATAAAAGAGAATGATGAGTTCGAGTCAGAGCTCGAATAAAATATAGAGATCATGAGTCGGAACCCGAATCAACAGAGGAAGTGAAGAGCTTGCATCTGAGCTCAAATGAATAGAGAGATCACGAGTCGGAACCCGAATCAACAAAAGAGAATGAAGAGCTCGCATCTGAGCTCAAATGAATAGAGAGATCACGAGTCGGAACCCGAATCAACAAAAGAGAATGAAGAGCTTGCATCTGAGCTCAAATGAATAGAGAAATCTCGGGTCGGAACCCGGATCAACAAAAGAAAATGGAAGGCTTGAATCAGAGCTCAAATAAGATAATGAGATCACGAGTCGGAACCCGGATCAACAAAGGAAAATGAAGGACTTGAGTTAGATCTTGGGTAAGATAAGGAGATCTTGAGTCGGAACCCGGATTAACAAAAGAAAATGAAGAACTCGATTCAGGGTTCGAGTAAGGTAATGAGATCACGAGTCGGAACCCGGATCAACAAAAGAGAATGACAAGCTCGAAGAGATCTCGAGTCGAAACCCGAATCAACAAAGGAAAATGATTTGTTCGAGTCAAGGCTCGAATAAAGTAGAGAGATCACGAGTCGGAACCCGGATCAACAAAGGAAAATGATTTGTTCGAGTCAAAGCTCGAGTAAAGTAGAGAGATCACGAGTCGGAACCCGGATCAACAAAGGAAAATGAAGAATTCGAGTCAAGGCTCGAGTAAAGTAGAGAGATCACGAGTCGGAACCCGGATCAACAAAGGAAAATGAAGAATTCGAGTCAAGGCTCGAGTAAAGTAGAGAGATCACGAGTCGGAACCCGGATCAACAAAGGAAAATGATTTGAATAAAAACCCGAGTCGGAACTCGGTTTTCCAAAAAGTTGAAAATGTGCCAGCTTGAATACTGGATTTTGAAATAATACCAGTTCGAGCGCTGGGTTTTGGTTCAGTATTGGCGATGATCTTTGGATCATTAGGAATTGTGATGGGACTGTTTGTTGAAATCCCAATACTGACCGGATTGTTGTTAATGCAATTGAATGCAAATGAATATGAGTTGATGCATATGAATGCACATGTGCATGAAATGAGGAATTTGTTTATCCTGCCTGCATATAGAACAAAATTTTAAAATGCCCCAGTGTAACTGGAAAAGAAAGTTGGATCATTATTTAAAGGAAACAGGAAGGATTACAAGAGAAGGATAAATGTTTCAAGTATAAAACTTTTTCAAGTGTCGAGCATTAATAGGATCTGGCAATTCTACTCCATCGGCATTGATGAGCCGATATGAGTTGCGGGGTAATGCTTCTTTGACAACATAGGGACCTTCCCAATTTGGCGACCATTTGCCGCCAGGACGATGCTTGAGATAAGCTGTGGATCGAAGTACTAAATCATTGACTTTGAATCTTCTTTCGATGATAGACTTCGCATATTGCCTGGCTACTCTCTGGCGATAGGATTGAGCATGCTCTGCTGCTTTTAGTCTTCTCTCGTCGAGTAAGTCTAGCTGCACTAGTCGCTGCTGCTGGTATTGATCAAGAGGTAATTGCAGAAGTGAAGCAAATTTCAAAGCGGGCTTCTGAACATGTAGCGGCAATACTACTTCTGTTCCATAGACCAGTTCTGATGGAGTAGCATTCGTTGGAGTTCGAATGGTGGTCCGATAGGCCCATAGTGCATCGTGGATCTTCTCATGCCAGTCACGAATTAAAATCTTGTTGGTGGCCTCTGCCTGACCATTCCCTTGAGGATAATATGGAGCGGAAAAATGGTGATAGATCTTGAATTTTGAGCAGAATGTCTTCATCTTTTCATTCTTGAAATGACTGTCATTGTCTGACACAATGTCATGTGGGATGCCGAAACGGCAAAGGATGTTCTTGTGAATAAAAGAGACCACGTGTCGGCCTTCTACTGTGCGGAGACTGATAGCTTCTACTCACTTGGTGAAATATTCTGTTGCGGCAAGGAAGTATTTGTGGCCATTTGAAGCTGAAGGAGTGATGGGACCTACAACATCGAAGGCCCACATAGAAAATGGCCATGGAGAGACAACAGACTGTAAATAAGTTGCTGGAGCATGGATGGAAGGTGCATGTATCTGACATTGCACACACTTCTTCACATAATGATAACAGTCTTGTTGCATAGTCTTCCAGTAGTAACCTGCTCTGATGATTTGCTTGACAAGGGTTTGGTAGCCGACGTGGCCACCACAAATGCCTTCGTGTGCTTCTCGCACGACTTCTTTGGCTTCGTCTTCGTCTAAACATCTGGAATATTCTGAACTGAATCCACGACGATAGAGGACATTGGCCAAAATGAAGTATCGAGTAGACATACGCTGGATTGCTCGTTGCTCTTTCTTTGAGAGTTCTGGAGGAAATTCGCCAGTTTCTATGAAAGTTTTGATGTTGTAATACCAAGGCTTCTTCCTTTGCTCAGCTTGGTTTACCTGTTCCGCTGGAATGAAAGCAGGTTGGTCAAGTCTGCCAATTTCAAAAGAGCGACAAGATTCTCCATTCTTGAATGCCATAATGGAGCCTAAGCTGGCTAGGCTATCAGCCACTTGATTGAAATCTCTCTTGATATGGAAGAGCTGGAACTCTTCGAACTCGCTGATAAGAGCTGAAACAATTTTCTGATAGGGAAATAGCTTCTGATCTTTGACCTGCCATTCGGCTCGAACTTGATTGACAACAAGTAATGAGTCACCGTGGGCATGTACTCTCTTGACATTAAAGTCTAATAGAATCTTTAGGCCTTGAATCAGGGCTTCATATTCAGCCATGTTGTGAGTACATTGAAAATCTAACTTGAGAGAAAACGGAATCATCTCTTTTTCTGGAGTGATTAATAAAATTCCGATGCCTATTCCCGCTATATTCTTAGAACCATCGAAAAATAAATTCCAGACTGGAGATTGCTGGATATTGCAAATTTGCTCATCAGGGAAGTCATCTTCGGCTTTTACTTCTTCGGCCAGAGGGAAATCCGCCAATTGATCTGCAATTGCTTGACCTTTGATTGATTGCTGCGAGACATATTCTAAGTCATACTGCATCAGTAAGACTTGCCATTTTGCGACTCGTCCGCTGAGGAAAGGTTGTTCTAAGATATACTTGAGAGGATTGAGTTTAGACAAGATTTTGACTTCTGATGCTAGCAGGTAGTGTCTTAGCTTCTAACACATCCATACCAGAGCTAGGCAGGTCTTCTCTATTTGAGAGTATCTCTTTTCATAATCTATGAAAGTCTTGCTCACGTAATAAATGGCGTGTTCTATCAGGCTGCCTTCTTTGTATTGTGCCAAGAATCCACCGCATGCGACTTGATTGACTGAGATGTATAACAGAAGGGGTTTTCCCAATTCTGGCGGCTTCAGGATGGGAGGATTAAGAAGATACTTCTTGATCCGATCGAACGATTGCTGGCACTCGGGTCCCCATTCGAACTTAACTCCTTTTCTGAGTAAGTGGTTGAAGGGCTCACATCTCATCGCCAAATTGGAAATGAATCGCCGGATTGACTGCATACGTCCTTGAAGGCTACGTAGCTCTTTGAGATTCTTCGGGGGTGGCATATCAATGATAGCCTTTGCTTTGGCCGGGTCAACTTCAATTCCCTTTTTGCTGACCAGAAAACCCAACAGTTTACCTGATTCGACTCCAAAGACACACTTTTGCGGGTTAAGCCTTAACTTGTAAAGAATAAGTCTTTTAAAGACTTGATCAAGTGCTTCGAGGTGATCTTCTCCCTCTTTAGATTTCACGAGAATATCATCAACATACGCATCCATGATTTTGCGCATTTGATCGTGAAAGATAACAGCCATCGCTCTTTGATATGTTGCTCCAGCATTCTTGAGCCCAAAAGGCATAACTGTATAACAGAAAGTGCCCCAAGGCGTAGTAAAGGAAGTTTTTGATTGGTCGCGGGCGGCCAACTTAATCTAATTGTAGCCGGAATATCCGTCCATGAAAGAGAACATGGCATGTCCTGCCGTGCTATCGACTAGAAGATCGATGCTTGGAAGTGGATAGTCATCCTTCGGAGTAGCCTTATTGAGGTCTCTTAAGTCTATGCAGATCCTTACTTTGCCGCTTTTCTTTGGGACAACGACGATATTGGCTAACCAATCTGGGTAGTCAATAGTTCGAATAAATCCTGCTTTGAGCAGATCTTCAAGTCCTTCCTTGACTTGCTGTTCAATTCTGGGATCCATTTTTCTCAGCTTCTGCTTGACTGGCTTAGCATCCGGCTTCAAGACGAGTCGGTGTTCAACCAATTTGGGGTCTAAGCCCGGCATGTCTTCATATGTCCACGCGAACACTTCTTCATGCTGCTTGAGAAAATCTGTAAGCCTTTTCTTTTCTTCCGGATTCAGACTGGTTCCGATCTGGAGAATTTTTGGATCTTCCTCTGAACCGATATTGACACCTTCAGTTGGATCTTGTACTAGAGGAGATGGTTCATCTTGCTTCTGAACTGCGGCGAACTCCAGGAATTCTTGAAGAGACTGATCATATTCTGCACAATCATATGACTGCTTTGCAATCTTATCATTTCCGGTGCTTGCTTTGATTCTGTGAATTGCTGTCGACTTCTTAAAGACCTTGGGATTGAGAACGAGCTTCTTGATTGTCCGAGAAGTCATTCTGAAATTTTGGAGAAGAAATTTGGTTCAGGCAAATTGGCCTATAGTAAGACAAGCAATCATTTGAAGGAATCCATACATAAAATGGCATTGAATTATAAAATGATGAGACAGACAGAAAGGGAGTAGATGGCATCCGGATAGACAAAGAAACTTAGAATTTTATTGATTGAATTGATCAATGACATTGGTAAAATGAGACATTTATTTGGAAAAGAATAGAAGGAAAGTAACAAATGGTCTTCATTGTGCCCCTTTGACAAAAACAGTCTTCTTTGACGAGCTTCCGCCGGCAAATCCTAGTCCTGCTCTGTGGGGACGATGTTTCTGGATCATTGGCTCGATGCGGCCATCTTCATTCTTGCCGAGTCCCTTGAAGGGTTGATAACCATGTTTTAGAAGCAAATCAAATCCCTTTCTTGACTTCATGAATTGCGGAAACAAGGGATGATCCTTAATGGTGCTGTAGTCAATTCGACCTCCAACCTTGAAGAATTGAGGACCTTTCCATCGGGTCATGGCTACGGTATGCAGAGATAGTTCTGATGATGCCTGAAGTATTTCTCGATTCTCTCCGAGATTGATCTCTTTACTTTCCCTGATGCTGGGAATATCTGCATTGAATGATGGCCGAGGAATCATGGGCTGCGGGAGCCTTTCTTCTGGGTCTTCTCCCAGTATTGTGGTTATCATTCCACCCTTTAACCATTTCACACATTGATGGAGGGTAGAAGGCACTGCATTAGCATTGTGAATCCACGTCCTACCGAGCAGCAAGTTGTAGGTTGGTGGTACGTTAACCACATGAAAAAGGACAGAGTGCACCGAATAGTTGATAAACACCTCCAAGAATATCTTGCCCTTGGCCGTTTGACCATGATTGTCAAACCCATAGATAGTGATGGGATCTGGAATGTATTCTTCATCCTTGATCCCTAATGCCTTTGCGGTCATTTCAGGACATATGTTGAGGCTACTGCCTCCATCGACCAGCACATGCGGTACCGTCATTCCTCTGACTCGAACGACAATATACAAGGCATTATTATGAAAGGAATGAGGCTTTGGAAGGTCCTCATCTGAAAAGGTGATTGGCGCATTGGTCATGGCAGAGTTCACAATCTGTGCCATGTCTTCAGGAGTGGTAGTGGGCTTAACTTTGATTTTCCTGAGTAAATCATCCAGTACTTGCTGGTGCTTGCTAGAATTCTTGGCCAAGTCAAGGATGGAGACATTGGATAAAGCAGTCAGAGGCTTCTGACTTGACTTCTCTGGCCTTGGTCTAACGATTTGCTTGAAGAAGTCAGGAGTTCCTTTTGATTTGGGAATTGACTTCACAGGTGCTTCCGCAACTTTCATTTTACCGAATGCTGAAATTAAGTCCATCTTCTTAGAATCTGGAGCTGCTTGTCGTAGCACCGTCACCTGCTGTTGAACTTGGAGATCTTGCGCAGAACATGGCTTGATATGTTCATGCGGTAGGAAGGGTTGTGCAGATACTACTGCTGTGGTGTGCGAAGGGAAGGGGCGGTTGAGAATGTCCATTTTCTCTTCTTCTTCTCCTTCTACCAATAGATTCTTTTCAATGAGATCTTGCACGATGTTTTTGAGAACAAAGCAGTTCTCGGTGTTGTGTCCCACTGTCCTGTGGAACTTGCAGAACTGATCTTTCCATTTCCCCATGGGCACAGGAGGATCGGCCAATCTGGGCAATTTGACCATCTCTTTTGATAGCATGTACTCGAGCACGTCCTCGAGCGATTGGTCAAGGGGAGTAAACTTTCTGTCATAGCTCCATCCTTCATGTTTGGTTTTCTCGCGCAGCTTCGGCCCTTGATCCTGCTGAGGAGGCTTGCTGTACTGAGGAGCAGGCTTTGCTTTCTGATCCTTGTTGTTCGAACTGCCTGAGCTGTAGCAGTAATCTTTCTTCTGCCCTTTGTGCTGATTACGGCCTTTGCTGTTGTTGTTGGTAGAATAAGTGAAGTGAGCTTTCTTCTTCTGCTCACCATGGGAGTTGTTCTTGGAAAAGGTGAAGCCTTCATAGACTCCATTTTCCACACTCAGCTCGAGCCATTCGGCTCGTTCAGTCAGCTCAATGAAGGTCCTGGACGGCGCTGTGGAAATTAATCCTCTTAACGGCTGCGAGAAATTGTTGAGGATTAAGGACAATGCATGCCTTTCCGAGATAGGATCTCTCATCTTGTTACAGGCTGATCTCCATCTGTGAATGAAGTCCCGTGCTTTTTCATTCTCATTCTGCCTCAAATTGCAGAGATGACTTAATATAGGCAGCGCTTCTGTGTTGAACAAGAAGCATTCAATAAAGAGATTTACAACTTTATCGAACTCCTTGAGCTCGATGGGGTTGATATACTCAGCATACCATTTGGCGGCAACTCCTTCCAAGCTGCGGGGGAAGCATAGAAACAATGCTCGGTTATCCCTTCTGAACCTCGAGCATTCTGCGAAGAAGGTGGCGAGATGAGCTTTTGGGTCGCCAGAACCATCGAACTTGATGAATTTTCGGGGGAGATTTTCCAGATCATCATCCCCTTCTAAGTCGTCATAGAAGTCCTCACTGGTGAAGACTTTCTTGCCCTTGTCGCGGGCTTGCAGATCTTTGACAATTCGGGCCATTTCTTTAAATTGCGCTTGTAAAGGCTCTTCTTTATCTCTGCTCTTGGATCTGCGGCTTTTACTTTGGCCACGCTTCTGAAATGCCGGAGGCACCTCATATTCTTCATCTGTATCTTCAGTGGAATCTGATTCATCTGAAATCTCTTCTGGCTGGATCTGCTTCTTGGGAGCCTTCTTACCCCTGTGACCATGGAACTTTTCTCTGAATGGGTTCCTTTCTGAGCTGGTCCCGGGCTGCTCACTCATCATTTTGTTCATCATTTTTCTGAACATGGCATACATTTGAGGGTCTATGCCATCGTATTCTTGCTGCTGCTCTCGACTCTTCTCAGATCGAGGGGAACTCATCTCTTCTTCCGAGGCTGACGAGTACTGGGATGCTGTGGTTCTTTTGCCTGATCTTGTCTCAACCATCAAATGATATGGATGCTCTCTGCAGGGCAAAAGACCTGATTAGATTTTGAGGGAATTAGCTTTTGGAGGAAATATTTGCTGAAAATATGGTAGACAATTTGGAAAAGATGTCCCATTACTAGGGACTGAGTCGTCGTGGGAATCACGACAATTGTGTTGTCATTCCTTCTGCAAAAGAAATAAGCAACGAAAATGTGCCTTGTTACCTAGGCGAGGTCGTCAAACCACAATGGAAGGAAATAGAATTTTATTAAAATGAGAAGAATAAGATTTTATTGATCTTGACAAAGAGGTGGAGGACAGACAATTTGCCACCATTCATGATAGTCGGCAGACACTCTAGGACCTGGAAAGATTTTAAGAGAGACAAAGGAATCCCAGCCGTAGCGGGCAGAATGATATGCCCCGGACCATTGCGCGGAGGTGAGATCGAACTCTGCCATAGCTCCTGATAACAGTCGGGCTTCGACATACTGCTGCCTCTGGGAGAACTGCCGAACACATCTCTCTGGTTGGTAATAAGTGCAGAAGAATGGTCCCAGCAACTTGAACCGCTTGCCATAAGCGTACGTATATCTGGGAGGAGATATTTGCCGATCAAAATAGTCCCAAACAACGTCATCCACTTGAATGTTGTTGATCATAGACCGGTACTGCGCCACTGGAAGGAGTTCTTGACCATTGTATCTGAAAGAGCTTGCTCGGGCTGGAACGTGCTGGAAAAACCAGGACTGAAGTGCGTAGATGCATCCTTCAACTAAAATGGACTCTCCAAGTGAGAATCGAGTCAGACCTCGATATAAGAAGGCGAGCGCTGCCATGGCTATAGAGAGGCGATTGGTTTGCCGACTTCCCCATCTTCTCATAAGCTGGATTATCCTGATGTCCATGTAGTTCTGTCCATCTGGGAAAAGGGACAGTCCTACAGTGCATAGAACCATTGCATTCTGAATCTTTTCTTTGGCTGTTCTTGAAAGTGAGCTGACTTCGACGAAGGTCCCGTACTGGCGGTACAATTCAAGTAGGTCAACATATTCATCTCCTTCTAACTGGATCAGGGGCCAAGATCGGCGGCCTGTCATACGAGCTAAGGAGTCTCGGGGGTCCAAACCCTTGACATTGATAAGGAATTGATGCTCTAAGGGGTCGCTTGGTCGGCCAGCTGGTTCTGGCAACCCCATGATTTCTGAAAATTCATCCATTAAAACAGTCATCTCTCCCCATGGGAACCAGAAGGTACACGTCCGAGGATTCCATCGCTCCGCCATTGCATGGATCAGGTTGCCATTGATGGTCTGTTTTCCGACTGCTGATGCCAGCTCCAATCCGCACTCGCTCAAATGGTCCGGGAACATTCGGGAAAAGCTCTTTAGCCAGGAATAATACCACCGGGGAATGAAAGTTCCGGTGCTAAGAGCTCGATGTTCAGGACGACCTTGTCGCACCTCGAAGGAGATGTGACCTTCAGGAAAGATAGGATCGACTTGACTGGATGCCATCGAACTGAAAACAGAGAAAGACTCAGAATGAGACTTAGGAAAATATGAGAAATTTTGAAAGATTTTGCAGGCAGGATAAAAATGCAGCTAGAAATTCGAGATCCAGTAGAATGGTAGAATGTAAAATCGCCTGGAGTTTTGAAAGAAATGGGATATTTGAAAAAAATCATCCAGGGTTTGAGAAAAGATCTCGTGGAAAATAAGGATATTTGGAAAAAGACCTAATGAGTTGAAAAACATTGGGAAACATAAAGAATTGAGAAAATCATACATACAATCACATCCTGCACAAACATTTATGCACATTCAGCACTCCCTAAAAGGCTGACTCTAAATGCATCGATTTGAAAACAGCTGTAGGACCTTAATCCTAACTCTAGGTTCAGATCATCTTTGTCCAATCCAGTTATGCCGATATACCCGAATCGAGGTCCGAGGTACGTGGCATAGAATTTCAACTCCGGTTCTAAGGTAAGGTTTTCCAACATCCTTGAGCGCTTACCGATATACTTCGGACTGTGGCCCGCGGTACGTGGTAGGGGGGTGTTAACCCAAATAGTTGGCCCAGTTGTGAGGCTCTGTCCCGAACTATGGTTCTGGAAGAGAGCCCAGCAACGTGAAGACCGGGTAATGATAGGTAATGGAGATTTGCAAAAATGATCACATGCAAGAAATAGAGGGCTCTAAATCCTAGAGAGATAGACTTTTGAAAATCTTTGAAGAAGCATACATTGTTTGCATTCAGATCCTAAATTGAGAAGAGTTGTATTTAGACCTAAGTCTATGTGAGCATGAAAATATCTCCTCAATATGGTCCTACCAAACCATGCCTAAGCTACATGCAGTCAATGTCAGCTAGGTCAGAATCTAGGCTCCTAGGTTCACATGATATTGAAAGTAAAAGAGCTGACATTTTGTGAACACAATTTTCATAATTGAACTAAGTCAAGCATACTTTTGATCAGACAAGGACAGGTCCCATCACGGTCGCCAAACCTGTTATCGTCGCGAAATTTTTCCCCCGCCTTCCCTTCCTTGCGGAAGAGAGAAAGAGAGAACGCTTTCGCGCTTCAAACTTTGACCGGATTTTGGAAATTGTTTTGAAATACTCGCCTCCGTTTTGAAAATTGCGGGAAAATCCATGGGATGGGGCTCGACCTGTCGGTACGAGGTTCGACCGTTCCTGCCGCCTTTAACAGGGGTAATCGAACCAAGGACCAAAACTATGCTTGACTTAGCGAAATTATCAAAGTTATGTTCTATCCTAAATGCATAGAGAATTCAGGCATGTGCTATGAGATTTTGGAAAATGCCAGTTGGAAAACATGATGTATGCTTAGAAAAACATTTGGAGTTGGAAAGAATCTCTCAGGAAAAAGGTCAATTTCTCAAGAAACTCAGATAAAAAAGGGGTTTTTGAAAACATGAGAAAGCTTATAAAGATGTGGAAAATTCAGAAATAGTTGAAAATCTTGGGAAAATGGAAGTGATTCTTGAGAAAAGATGGACTTTTTGAAAAGGGAAGCACTTCTTAGGAAAACTTGGACTTTGAGAGTTTTCTTAGGAAAATGATGGAAAATTTATAGGAAAACTCATTGGGGAAGGAAATTCAAAACTTGGGGAATCGAAATCCTGGGAATTTTACCTTTTTAAATACTTGGAAATCGATTTTGGATCTTGAAGAAAGATTGGAAAACTCTTTTGAATATCTTAAGAAAATATCATTTTCCTGGGAAAACTGTGGAAAAACTTGTCTTTGGAAAACCGATTTTGAAAAATCCTTAGAATTTCTAGAGAAATCGATTTCTTGAGAATGAAGTTTTCTTGAGAAAATCTTGAGAAAATCAATGATTTCATGATGCAAATGACATGAGTGAATGAATGCACTTTGAAAAGATTTTCTAAGAGATTTGTTGGAAAAATATGCATTAAGTCAAGATAAATCCTTCACATATTCTGACTGTGGCCATGAATATGTTCAGAATTTAGTTGATTTGATGCACATGATTTTGAAAACTTTGGAAATATGATGTGCATTTTAAGATAGCCTAAGAGTGTAGGCTCAATGTGACTAGTAGAAAGATGATGGATCTGGGTCTCGTCCATTTTCTGACTAGGGCCGTAAATATGGATCCCACCGAGTCCATCAACTCCCTAAGAGTTGGTGCACGTGCCATTCGTGAACATCCATAGTGCTTTTGAAATAAAATGCATGAATCATAGAAACAGGATATTGCATAAAATCAAACTATATGATATGCATCCTAGTCTAAACAGGAAATTAAATCTCTTATTCCAAAATTTATATTATTACATCATTAAATAAAGGAAATAAAAGAAATTTGCAGACTTCAGCTCCTTCTTTGGAATGTCCCTGCCAAGCTTGAAATAAAGTTAGCTCAAATATGTGGGTTTTTCCAAGATTTTCCAATAATATTATGAAATTATTGGACTTAATTGGATATAAACCCTATTCTCATGCTTCCTTGATGTTTTGAAATGATGTAAATGCAGGGAATTCAGTGGAAAACAGTTTGAAATTCGGAATTGGGGTCAAAATGACCAAAATACCCCTAATTATAAAGTTATACCTTTAAAATCAGGGTTTTTTGAAGGAAAACTTGGTAAAATTGAGATTTTGAAGTTCAAATTGAATCAAATGATGATGAAATGCAGTAAGAGATATGATGACATGCTGCTAGACACATTAAGACTGTAAAATCAGAATTTGGTATTTTGCAATTTATCAAAATTAGCGATTTTCGCTTGTTTTTCGCTTGGATCTGGGTCCTGCGGGACCCTGTTTTGGTATTATGGATGATCCGAACCTCAAATGGATTCCAAATTGCACCAAATTCGGTATGAAGTATCTAAACACTCTGATAAACAACCTAGAATGCTAAAAATCACGAAATGATATGATTTAAATGCTAAAATTCAAGGAAAGTCCTAAAATGATGGATTTTGCCTATGGATCCGAACCAAATGCAATGCCTAATATGATAATGCAAGATTTACACCATGGAAACTTCTGATATTTTGCAGACTGCTAAAAGACCCGAAATGGAACATTTTTGGTTTTTACAGCCTCGGGATTTGAGCCATGGTGAGTTCAATAACAGGGATTTAGTTCTGACAGAGGTAAAAATCACACTAATCTGATGTAAAATGCTAAACAAATACCAAACGGCCATGAAAATTTATGCAATTAATCAGAGTTATGCACGACACCTACATGAACAACTTTCATGTTTATGACTTCGGCATTTGATCAACGGAAATACAAATAAAAATATAACTATTTCTGCCTAAACTAACAGAACAGACAAATGTAGCAAAACAAGGGGCTGACAAAAAAAATCCGAAGCAGGGGTCAACACTGTTCTAAAAATTACAGGCTTTCAGATTCAAACAGAGGACATCTCGGACACCACTTTCACTTTTTACAGTTTCGGATTTGGAGCAACACACAAAGAGAAACCATAGCCCTAAGTCGATCCAAGATCTCAGAGGCCCAAATTAGGCTCTGACACGTGTACCGACATCTCGGATTTTTTTCAGACATAAAAAAAAATCAGAAACATCTGATAAAATCACATTAAAAACTAGACATTTTCCCGAGTTCAAAACATCTTTCGGATCGGAAATCGGATCTCCCATGAGGGATATCTCGATTTTACAAGTCGGAAAATGATTTTCAAAACGTATCCCGGGTAAAAAAACCCGACTTGCCATTTTGAATGTTTACCGCAGTAAACAAATTCAAATGCCTCCGAATTTTTGCAAAAATTTCAGGGACACATAAGGGCGCATTCCGTGATTTTTGTGGGATTTTTAATAAAAAACAAATGCATAAAATGACGTGTGGACTGACTGACAAAAACAAAGACCTACTGAAAATAAGCAGAATTGAAATAAAGGCTAAATTAATCCTAATTAATTCATGAAATGTACTAAATGAATGAAATAAAATGCAAATTAAACCTAGCTAGCTATATGAATGTTAAAATCATCAAGGAAGCATAATGAAACATTTTTATATATGTCGTTTTACGAGAATAGCTCAATCCATCCCTCGGATGAGCTTTTTCTTCAAACGACTCCCGATTCGGATTATAGAATCACATCAAGGGGAAAAGAAGTGCACCTTGTTTCGTTACGCAGCATAGGAGCTCTTGAAATGGGCAGCTATCACGAGCTTCCTTCGTCCTTCGCTCCAAGCTTCGGATGGTTCACAAAAATCGACCTCTGTTGGAATCGAATTCGCCACAGCACGAGCTCTACTCCACCTTTCTTCAATGAGCCAAAGGGGGGCACGATTTCCAAAGTTCAAAATCGGATTTTAGGAAGGCTAGGTCGGATTTTGCAAGTTCACAAGAGCTAAAAAAAATTCTCTTCTTAGGCTGGGCGTGAACCCTTGTTTTTATAATTTTTCTGAAAATTTTTGAAATTCAAACAGGTTCAATCTGAGCCCTCCATGTGGCGCCATCTCAGGGGGTGCCATCTGGGGGTTTGAAATTCGAATTTGGCTTTTGCAGGGAGCCCTCAGGTGGCGCCACCTCAAAAGGCTATTTTGATTTTTTGAGAAAAATAAAAATGGAAATTTTGTGGGTGAGACACCTCAGCAGGGGGAATTTGGAATTTTTTAAAAGTTTGCTTGATTCTCTCTGCAGGGAGCTCCCAGAAGGCGCCACCTCAGAAGGTGCTCTCTTGGAGTTTGAATTTCAAATTCACTTTTTGTAGGGAGTCTTCAGGTGGCGCCACCTCATGGTGGGCTACCTTTATTAAAAATAAAATAAAAATAAAAATGGAGCCAAGTGGAGTCCTGGAATGGTGCCACCTCAAAAGGTGTTTGACACGTGTCAGAAAGACAGAGCAGTGGGCTCAGAAGGCGCCACCTCAGAGGAATTTGAATTCTACCTTTTCT
Source organism: Nuphar pumila (assembly GCF_984573655.1). NCBI lineage: Eukaryota > Viridiplantae > Streptophyta > Magnoliopsida > Nymphaeales > Nymphaeaceae > Nuphar > Nuphar pumila. The sequence continues at coordinate 50,261,827 of NC_143262.1, read as the reverse complement.
GGAGAAAGGAGATCTGGACATGTGGCGGACAAGTGTCAGATGTCTGGAGAGGCTTTCTCAAATGGCGCCACCTCAGGGGGAAGTTTGAAATTCAAATGGAGGTTGGCCCTGGAGGAATGGAGGATGGACATGTGGCGCCACCTCAGGGTGGCTCCTACAATGCCATGTGGCAAGAGGGAGGAAAAAGAGGGAAGGGACATGTGGCGCTCTCATAGGCCATCTGGGAAATCAGAGCTCTGGATTTTCGCCACCTAGTGCCCTGTTTGAATTTTAAATGGTTTGCTTTTTCTGAAGAAGGCCAGGAGTGACATGTGTCTCCTACTTTTCTGAAAGAGGTAGGGAGAAGACATGTGTCCTCTACTTTTTCTGAAAGAAGCAGAGAATGACACGTGGCAGAGGGGAGAGAAGGTGGGCCAAGCCATGTGGCGCCATCTCAGACATGATGAAAAAGGTAGGAGTTCAGGATCTGCGCCACCTATGAGGAGATTTGAACTTTTGAATTCTTGGAGCTTCTGAAGAAAGCAGGAAATGACACATGGCACTTGCTTTTTCTGAGGAAATGAGAGCTTGCCATGTGTCCTCTGCAGGAGACACTCCAGATGGCGCCACCTCAGAGGAGACAAGCCTACCTTTTCTGTAGGAATTTAGGAGTGACACATGTCTCCTACTTTTCTGAAAAAAAAATAGGGAGAGGACATGTGTCAGGCTACTTTTCTAGAAGGAAGGAGGGGTTGACACGTGTCTCCTGCAGGAGACACACTTCAAGTGGCGCCACCTCAGAGGAGACAAACTCCACTTTTTCTAGACAGGACAACCTATGACACTTGTCATCTTCTGGTAGTCTTGGATTGACACATGGCGCAGGATGGATAGGGTGACACATGGCAGAAAAATGGGATGACATGTGGCGGCTTCTGAAGGTAGCCCCACACTGACACTTGGCATGGAAATGGGGGTGACATGTGGCACCGACTCTAGGTGAACCCTATGCTGACACATGGCATGTAAATGGGAGGAGAGAGAAAAGACAAGTGGCACCAATCCGGGGGACAAGGCTCCTATATTTTTGGGTTTTTCAAAACTCAAATTTTCAAAAGGAAAGCTTGTGTGACACCACCTCAGTGTGGGTCCCACATTGCCTCTTTATTGAAATAAGGATAAAACCACAACTTCTTTTTGGAATTTTCATAAAATCTGGACTAATGGGCAAAACAGGAATTTTGGAAAGAGTTGGCCCTTGTAGGGCGATTTTGTAAAAGAAAGATATTTGAAATTGTCAAAAAGGGCAAAATCTGAGGTGAAGTGACTGAAATCCACATTAAAAACTATCCAGATCGTCTTCCTGAGAAAATATTTTGACATTCAGAGTCCTGAGGGTAAAATGGGAAAAATTGATAATTTTGAAGACCCAGGGTTTTGAAATCAATTTTGAAAATAGTTAAAATTCGAATCTGGATTGAAAATTTTGAAATCAAGAGTTCTGGACCTCGAAATGACATGCTGTGCAGTGCAGTGATTTGAAATGCTCATGCAATGATATGCAATGTCTTGTCTTATGAAATGTAATCTTGAATCAAGACTTGGAGATGTCTGTCTCCTGTCAGGAGTAAAATTTTGAACATCTGAGTTAAAATAGAGAAAATTTGAGAGTTGCAGATGAAATTTGGACTTTTGCAAGGTCCGAGCTCAGAAAATGACCATTTTGCCCTCCAGCGATTTCAGAGGCTGGATGATGATGTTTGGTGGAAATGTTGGGGAGGTGAGTGAAAATTTGGGGTGTTTACAGATGCCACTTGGCATCCTTCACATTTGGGTTTTTAAAACACTTTTAAAAACATTTAAAAACACTAGTTTTAAAAACTAATTTTTAAAATGAGTTTTCAAAATGGTTTTGACTCTTCTAAACTTCTGACACTAACCAAGACACTGACTAACCCTAGTCTAGCCCTGACTTACTCGAATATGGCGCCACCTCGAGTGGGCCCTACTTGAGTTTTAAAAAAAAAAATGATTTTAAAACTTGAAATTGCGAAAGTTTTTAAAAGATTTTCAAAAGTAAGCTTGAAATTAAAAGTTTTGAAATGACATAGGGTTCTAACTGGGTCAAACCGCTCTGGATATGGTTCCAACTGAGTGGGCCCACATCGATTTTTGCAAATTTTGAAATAAACACTGAAAATACCTTTGAAAAGAGGTTAAAATTAATAATTGAAATTCAAGATTTTTGAAAATAGAGTCTCAGGCGAACTGGAACTCCAGGTTAGAGCCCTGAACTCTTAGGATTCTGAGATTTTAGATTTTAAAAAGCCAAATGACAGTTTTTTGAAAGATTTTATCAGAAAATGGTGAAACAAGTCAAAAAATACAGTCAGGGTTAGACTCCTAACTCGATCAGAACTCTGACATAGAGTCCTGATCTAACTGGACTCTGCAAAATGACCTAATTTTTTTGAAAACGAATGGAAACAAATGAAAAATGGAATAAAAACAGACTTCAAAATAGACTCCTGACTGGACTGGGACTCTAGGACAGAGTCTTGATCGGACTAAAACTCTAGATTTTTTGGTATTTTCTGAAAAACAGTTAAAATAATAACAAATATTGGAATAAACCAGAGTTCTGATTCAACTAAGACTCTGAGAACAGAGTCCTGATTGAACTAGGACTCTTATATTGTTGGATTTTCTGATAAGTAAGTGATGGAATTTAAGCAAAGCTTTTGAAAACCAGTGAAAATAAAGTGAGAAAATCAATTTTAGATAGAATCCTACTTCGATCAGGACTCTGGGGTAGAGTCCTGATTTGGTCAGGACTCTGAGATAAAACCTCAGAATTTTAAAATTCTTTGATAAAAGCGCAACAGTTTTGATAGATGAAAAGATTTTTGAAAGATTCTTTCAAAATTTGAAATCAGGATCGGAGTCCTGATCCAACTAGGACTCTCTGAACAGAGTCCTATTTTGACTAAAACTCTGAGTTTCTGACTCATTTTGAAAGATTTGATTGAAAATGGTTGTGAAAGATTAGAGTTCTAATCTGATTAAAACTCTGAAGAAGAGTCCTGATCCGACTGGACTCTTGAAGAAGAGTCCTGATCCAACTAGGACTCTAAGATTTTGGCCAAAATAGAAGATTTTGAAAGGTTTTCTCCGAAAACAGGTAAAAAGGTAGTGAAAAATAGAGTTTTGATACGACTAGGACTCTGGAAAAAGAGTCCTGATCCAATTAGGACTCTAAAATTTTTGAGATTTTTGATAAATGAAGGAATCCAGAAGCGACACCACCTAAATGGGTCTTATCTGAGAATTGAAATCAATTGAAATTGAGTTTGAAATGAATCCAGATTGTTTTATGAGAAAATACTTCAAAATATAAGGTCCTGGGGATTGGCAAATGACACAATGTTGATTAAAAACCCAGGTTTTAAAATTAATTTTTGAAAGAAAAGTTTTAAAACTCAAACCTGGATTGAATATTTTGAAAACAGAAGTGTTGGATCTCGAAGATGAGATGTAATGACATGCAATGCTATGCTATGCAATGCAATGATATGCTGAATTCATGCAATGATAAGCAATGACACATGAAATGTAAGCACTGGATAAGGGTGAAAATTTGGGGTGTTTACAAAGCATTTCTAGAAATATGCATGTTTATACATTCTAATCTAATGCAAGAAATGAAAATTTATTATCATCTACGTATTGCAACTTGGAAAACGAAATTGAATTTACAATTTCTAAGCTAAGAAAGCAAAATGATATTTTTCATATATTTTCCTGCAAGAGATGAGTTAGTATAAGCAATGTAGCAAGGGGATATCATGTTGAAAACCAACACACTCATATCTAAAAAAAACAAATGGGAACATATAACGTGCTAAATTAATGAAACTATTGAGGACATATACATGCTAATCCCTAAACTAAATGAAAATCATGCTAAAGTATAAATGATGGTATATATATATATATATATATATATATATATATATATATATATATATATATATATATGTGTGTGTGTGTGTGTGTGTGTGTTGAAGAGAAAGGAATGGCAGTCATAAACATGACTCTTCAGATGCATGAGATCCATAAAGGGAGTGGGCCCTCCACGCAAGGTATGTGCAGGGAACTGGGAGACATATAACAGTGAGAAGGAGGAAATATATATGTGACTAACCTAGGGATATACAAGAGATATGAAATGCAGTTGACAGAAGGATTCAGCTGTAAGTGCAAGTAGGTGCTAAGGTGGCATGTACAACAGTGCTTTACATGGCTGTAGGTGCATGAAGTACCAACCTCCACATTTTCAGGGGTTCCCATGTCAACCCAATCATCATCACTCAAATCAGATGGGAGACCTCCATATGTCTCATCATACAACTTCTTGTAATCCAAACGCTCAAAAATGCCTTTTTCTTGAAACAAAAGTAAAAATCTTTGTGTCATTAGCCACAGGCTTCGTTGACCTTTTTGAATCCGCAGAAGATGGAATATCAACCTTAGAAGAATTAGAGGACTTAGAACCCCGATCCTTGCCAAAAGACCCCCTATGAAGGCTTGAACCACTTGAATCAGATGTGAAGTCAGAAGAATCAGATGTGGAGTTAGATTCATCAGAACTTGAGCCTGTCTTCTCAACCACTTAAAGGTTTGGATTATCTAGGTCATAATCTGTATCCTCCGAGTCATCCGAAGGAAGTCCTAAGTAATCAGATTGCTGAGTCCCATCTGCATTAACTGCTGCCTCAGGAAATACTTTCTCCCAACTGTCTTCAATGGAAATCTCAGTTCCTTGGTAACCATTAAGTAAGGTGATTAAATCAAGCTTGCGATTACAGCTAGGGCACAACCAATTTTCATCTCAAGGAGCAATTTTATTCTTTGAGAAGAGGAGGTTCCAATCATATTTGATGAAATCCACGATCACAAACACCATCATAGGGTATGATATCATTATCAGCAGACGAGTCCTTTGATTGACATTTAACACAGAAAATGTCTTCACTGTCAATTTGTCCTTCAGAGTCGAATAAAGACTTTTGAAGCTTTCCTTCTGCACATAAGGACTACAGAGGTTGTAGGTTCAAAGGGACTGTAGTGGTGTTGCTGCAAATAGTGCTGTAGCAGGGTCTTGGGCATTGGTGGTGGTATGATGTGAAGGGGCTGCTGGGCTGGAGCATATGATGATACAGGTCTAAAGTGTGTACAACAACGAGAAAGTGCAACAAATAATACCTGTTGTATGAATGGTAATGGTGAGAAGGTAGACTGGGTGATGACCAGTGAATGCCTATAGGGAGGGAGTTATAAAGGATTTTGCGAAAGCGCATCTTGTGAGGGGGAAAAGGATTGGTTTAAAAACCTTCCAGACTTCTTCAATATCAAGTTTGCTGTCAATTAAGATCACTCCAGTGATACTTTCAACCAAATCTCCAAGAACCTTTGGTCCTTTCAATTTATTATAGGCTGGTATGCACTTGTTTTCAGGGAAGCTTTTTACATCATTTCACATATTTTGTCATCTATACCAGAAGCAACTCAGAATCATGTTGTAAACGTTGCTGAAGATTATGCTCATCTGCAGCTTGAGCAAAAATTTTCGTTGTTTACTGAAGCTGAACATAACTCTCCTTGATCGATGTTTTTGTGGCTCTCAAATATATTGCCATATAATGAGAAGATCCAACACAGAATCACCTAGAAACTCAAGATGCTGATAGCATCCTGCTTAGAAGCATGAGTAATGGCTTCCAATAAAAGACCTTTGTTCAAAAATTTGTATCCAAGTTTTTTGACTCCAAAGACTCAATATCTTTGTCTTGTATGGCATAACTTACTCTTGATGCATGCATAGTGGCTTCTACAACAGGATCTGCCCATCTACGCATCTTGCAGCAAGCTGACTTTCAGGAATTGGAAGCTGGTCACCATTGGCCTCCGCTATGTCTTGATGAAGGCATTGAGGTTTTATACATTGAAGTTTTGCATAGGAAGAGAATGCAGTGTAGGTGGTTTTAAGTGAAGGTGACAGGTGATGTGCAGGGTAGCATGTGATTGTGATAAGCTACAGAAAAGTGGCGCAGCAAGATGCTGCTGTGGGATTGGATGGCCAGCGACAAGTTATGCCTTAAAAACTCACGTTCTTCACAAATTTTGATTTCAAAATGACGAATGCTGCATGCAGAAGCGAGGAACTAAGGGGTTTTGCAGAATATAGATGACACTGAATGATATGTGATGTTCTGAAACTAGTGTGGCAGCAAAGGATGTGGATAGGAAGAAGCAAACAAAAATACATCTATGAATACAGTAAACAAAAGCACGATAACATATAACAAAGGAAAATCACAACGAGATGAGTCGTTGCCTGACAATTCATTAATTGTGAACTGGAATAAAAATCATAAAGGAAACTTACGATATGGCTATGATTGGCAAAGGGCTACAACACATAAAGTAAAACAAAAGGAATCAAAATGTAAAACCCACAGAAAAATCTACCAGCACAATAACAAACTCAAAATGCAGAAATGCCGAAATACAACAATAAAAGAACTAAAGAAAATTGTTACACTGTTGGATCATAACCAGAGATTTTGGACTTTCTGCATTATGGTAAATCAATCAAGAAATATGGGATTGCATAGCAAACCCCCCCAACTCAACTAGTTCAACAGGGTTAACCTTTGGTAAATGGATTCTGCGATCACCAATTTTTTTTTGTTTTGAGTCGAAGACCTTGCTTATCTCAGATTTCATGAAATATGAAGAACCCCTGTGGAATCTCATCTTGAAGAGTATGCCTTGCTGGAAATGACCTGAACATGGTGTGGTATTTCATTTGATCATATGATAGTCTTATGTGAAATCCACAGTGGTCGTAAACAATTTATCAAAGGTAATGTAAGAAGTGTAAGATCTGCACCAGTAGTCTCCAACTGTGTGGTGCGTTTATCCAGGCATTTTTCAATGGTTACTTTCTCAATGGTTATCATACGGGTCAAAACAAGTAAACCAACAACAAGGGAAAGAAAAAAAAATCAACGAACAATAAAAAAAAGGAAAATTCATATAGGATGCAAAGGGGAATCAACGTTTTAACAATAATCAAATATGGTTGTATCCTAAGAAATCCAATGTAGAAGAGAAACGAGGAGTTATGGGGCCTGGCGAGTCACAAACAGAATCAAATCAGTTCTGAACATTTCTTATGGCCATTGATCGTATTCAAACTAAAAAAAAGGGCGAATGAGATGAAATATAACGATCATACGTTTTAAATGGAGAGAACAGGTTAGTGGGGAAAGAAAACAATATATAGTTAAGAAAATGTAAAAGAATCATGTAATGTTGTTGAACGTGAAATACAAAGGCTGAAATGGGAGTGATGAGGGTAAAACGATGATAAAAATAAAAAAAATGCTATCGCTGAAATGAATTTAACCACTTCCCATTGCATATTGCAGAGATAGCAAGATAAAAAAGGAAAAAGAGAGAGAGAAAAAAAAATGCATAACAGGAAGCGATGTGCTGGAGTGTATACAAATGGAAAACAAATAAAAGAAACTGGTATGGTGAAATATAACAAGAAGATAGCGTAATCAGTAATCTTATCCTTATACAAATTAAGAAAATTCAATAAAATAAAAAATGAATGTTGGAATTGTAGAATTCCGTTTTTGTTGCAAATGGGTGGGTCGATCCTGCTATATGCAGGTCGACCCTACCACTGATGCGTTATGCTTACAGAAAACGAAGAGAAAATTGAAGCAGGATACCATTAATAACTAAGAAATGTAATGAAACAGAAAAGGAGATTTCTACAGAGAATCGAAGGAGGAGGGAGGTAAAACCACTTACCTGTAGAGGAGGCATCGTGAAGAGGGATTGATGGCCGCTGCTTGCAGAGGAGGGACGAAAGGGAAAGGATTCAAAGAAGGGAAAAGAAATGGAGGGTTAAAGAAGGGCGATGGCAAGGTGGAGGATGGATCAAGTGGGGAATCAATGAGGAATGGATGGCGGATGAAGTCATGGAGAATGGATGATGGATGAAGCTTTATGAGGGTGTGGTGAGAACGGATCGTAACGGAGAAGGTGAGAGGGTGAAGCTGGATGCCCGATCATTGCAGGGGATGCCTCCTTATATGGGCAACGAGAGGGGGAAGTTCATTCAGGATGAAGGAAGATCCAGCGAGTGAGGAGGCAATGGAGGGCGCACGGGAGGATGGTCGTTGCCATTTTCTCCAATTTGCAAAGAGGGGGATCCTTTTCTAAAGGTTTTTGAAAAATGGTTCAAGGTGAGTTTTTTGGCAAAATCTTCAAAAACCACTTATTTTTCTCTAATTTTTTTGGTTTTTTTTGCATGATTTTTTCATTTTTTGTATTTTTGGAACAAAAATCTAAGTTTTTACACGAAAACAAAGATTAAACACTAATTTTTTTGTATTTTTCTGATAAATATTTACAAAAGTATTTTTCTGAGAATTTCAGACCATTTCGGGAAATTTCTTCAGAAGACTGGGTTTGGACCCGAGTTTTTAGAAAATGTTCAAGTTTTAAACCTCAAATCGAGGAATATAACGCGATGGATCCAAACGGATACCGGATGAACTTGTCTGAGCCTTTTTAAAAGGTTATTTTGGTAATTTCGAGAATTTGATTTTAAACATTGAACAACGAAACTCAGATTTGGATTTTGATCTAGATCCGAATCTGAAATTGAATCCGATATGTAAAATGAATTTAATTTCAACAAGATTTGAGAAAAATGGAATTTAGATCAAGACCGACTCAATTATCCAGAAAATGAAAATAAAGGGCAAAAAGGGAATATTTACAATCTTTTGAAAAATTTGGGGTGTTCACAATGACCAACAAGTGTTGGATCTTTTTGGGAAATACATGACCAACTGGTGTTGGATCTTTTGGAACTACATGCCCAGCGAGATGCTGGATCCTTTTGAAAATATATGACCAACGAGGGTTGGATCTTTTTGAAATACATGACCGGCAAAAGCTGAATCTTTTGGAAATACATAAAATTTTGGGAGATTTAAGTCAGAATTTGAATTTAGGAGGAAGGTCTTTGGTCAGAAGACTGATTTTAGAAAGTTACCAGTGTGAGAACCGGATTTTCCAAATGAGCTCAATATATATTTGAAAAAAAACTTGAGAAATAACCAGTGCGAGGACTGGGTTTTAAAGATGAGCTAGGTTTTCAAAAAGAATTTAGAAGGAAAAGATTCTTGGTGAGAATTAATGGACCATCATAGCTTAATTGCATGCGGTCGGCTTTCAGGATTTTATCCCCTTATCCTGAACGAGGAAGAAGGAAAAAAAATACCTCGTTAGCAGGAGGTATCAGGTTTATCCCTTAACCTGAAGGGGAAGGAAGAATTTTCAAAGAGAATTAAACCTGAATTTTTGAATTTTGAAATATATTAGCCGGAAGGCTGAAATTTGGAAGAAGGTCCTGCCTGGCAGTTGGGGTTTTTTGAAAAAGAAGAGAGTCCAAGTCGGGACTCGTGTATCTAGAAAGGAAGATGAAATAAGAGGAGAGAACCCGAGTCGGAACCCAGTTGTTTAAGATAAAAGATAAGAGAGAAGTTTTTGAGTTTGGAAAACTCGAATTCTCGACGCAACGATTGGTTCCAACGTGAGCATTGGATTCAAAAGGAAGTCCTAGTCGGAACTCAAAACTTCAAACAAAAATAATAGAGGGAAAAACCCAAGTTGGAACTCGAATCTTCAGAAAATAAAAGATAAAGAGAAACCCGAGTTTTGAAAACTCAAATTTTTAAAGAAATGTTTGATTTCCAATGCGAGGATTGGATTCAAAAAGAAGTCCTGGTCGGAACTCAGAACTTCAAACAAAAATAATAGAGGAAAAACCCGAGCTGGAACTCGGATAAAAGATAAAGAGAAACCCGAGTTTTGAAAACTCAAATTTCTAAAGAAGTAACTAATTTTCAATGCGAGGATTGGATTCAAAAGGAAGTCCGAGTCGGAACTCGGAACCTCAAACGAAAATAATAGAGGAAAGACTCGAGCTGGAACTCAGATAAAAGATAAAGAGAAAGCCGAGTTTTGAAAACTCGAATATCTAAAGAAGTGACTGATTTCCAATGCGAGGATTGGATTCAAAAGGAAGTCCGAGTCGGAACTCGGAACTTCAAACGAAAATAATAGAGGAAAAACCCGAACTGGAACTCGGATAAAAGATAAAGAGAAAGCTGAGTTTTGAAAACTCGAATTTCTAAAGAAGTGATTGATTTCCAATGCGAGGATTGGATTCAAAAGGAAGTCCGAGTCGGAACTCAGAACTTCAAACGAAAATAATAGAGGAAAAACATGAGCTGGAACTCGGATAAAAGATAAAGAGAAAACTGAGTTTTGAAAACTCGAATTTCTAAAGAAGTGACTGATTTCCAATGCGAGGATTGGATTCAAAAGGAAGTCCGAGTCGGAACTCGGAACTTCAAACAAAAATAATAGAGGAAAAACCCGAGTTGGAACTCGGATAAAAGATAAAGAGAAACCCAAGTTTTGAAAACTCGAATTTCTAAAGAAATGATTAATTTCCAATGCGAGGATTGGATTCAAAAGGAAGTCCTGGTCGGAACTCAGAACTTCAAATGAAAATAATAGATGAAAAACCCAAGCTGGAACTCGGATAAAAGATAAAAAGAAACCCGAGTTTTGAAAACTCGAATTTCTAAAGAAATGATTAATTTCCAACGCGAGGATTGGATTCAGAAGGAAGTTCGAGTCAGAACTCGGAACTTCAAACAAAAATAATAGATGAAAAACCCGACCTGGAACTCAGATAAAAGATAAATAGAAACCCAAGTTTTGAAAACTCGAATTTCTAAAGAAATGATTAATTTTCAATGCGAGGATTGGATTCAAAAGAAAGTCGGAGTCAGAACTCGGAACTTCAAATGAAAATAATAGATGAAAAACCTGAGCTGGAACTCGGATAAAAGATAAAAAGAAACTCGAGTTTTGAAAACTCGAATTTCTAATGAAATGATTAATTTCCAATGCGAAGATTGAATTCAAAAGGAAGTTCTGGTCGGAACTCAGAACTTCAAACGAAAATAATAGATGAAAAACCCGAGCTGGAACTCGGATAAAAGATAAAGAGAAACCCGAGTTTTGAAAACTCAAATTTCTAAAGAAATGATTAATTTCCAATGCGAGGATTGGATTCAGAAGGAAGTCCGAGTCGGAACTCGGAACTTCAAACGAAAATAATAGATGAAAAGCCCGAGCTGGAACTTGGATAAAAGACAACGAGAAACCCGAGTTTTGAAAACTCAAATTTCTAAAGAAATGATTAATTTCCAATGCGAGGATTGGATTCAGAAGGAAGTCCGAGTCGGAACTCGGAACTTCAAATGAAAATAATAGATGAAAACCCGAGCTAGAACTTGGATAAAAGATAAAGAGAAACCCGAGTTTTGAAAACTTGAATTTCTAAAGAAATGATTAATTTTCAATGCGGGGATTGGATTCAAAAGGAAGTCCGAGTCGGAACTCAGAACTTCAAACGAAAATAATAGATGAAAAACCTGAGCTGGAACTCGGATAAAAGATAAAGAGAAACCCGAGTTTTGAAAACTTGAATTTCTAAAGAAATGATTAATTTCCAATGCGAGGATTGGATTCAAAAGGAAGTTCTGGTCGGAACTCAGAACTTCAAACGAAAATAATAGATGAAAAACCCGAGCTGAAACTCGGATAAAAGATAAAGAGAAACCCGAGTTTTGAAAACTCGAACTTCTAAAGAAATGATTAATTTCCAATGCGAGGATTGGATTCAGAAGGAAGTCCGAGTCGGAACTCGGAACTTCAAACGAAAATAATAGATGAAAAACCCGAGCTGGAACTCGGATAAAAGATAAAGAGAAACCCGAGTTTTGAAAACTCGAATTTCTAAAGAAATGATTAATTTTCAATGCGAGGATTGGATTCAGAAGGAAGTCCGAGTCGGAACTCGAAACTTCAAATGAAAGAATAAAGGGAGAAGCCCAAGTGAGAACTCCGGTTTTTGATAGAAAGTTTTTAATCAAAAGATTGAGTTTTGAAAATTTGCCAGTGCGAGGACCGGACCTGGGATTGAGAATGACCATTTAGAGAACTAAATTTATTTGCATGTGATCTGTTCGCCCCCTTATCTTGACTGGGGAAAAAATAAATTTTGAGAAGAACTACTTAGAAGAGATAGAAATTGATGGGAGATTTGACGAAAGAGAAGAATCAAGGAAATTTTATGGAAATTATCTTTGTAAAAGAATTCTCACAGGTAGCATTGTTGCTCCTATGAGGGGTTTCAGGATTATCCCTTATTTTGAATGGGAAGGGAAGTTAATAAAAGGCTTGATAAAGAAAAGAATCGACAAAATTTTGAAAAAGAAAATAAAACTGATAAAACTGGATAAAGTAAAAGATTTGGCAGAGATAATGAAATTTTAAAAGAAGAAGAAAGACATTCAGGACGATCCCTTATCCTGAAGCAAGAATGACCTCGTAGGATGAGGTTTCAGGTTTATCCCTTAACTTGAAGGGGGGGGGGCAAAGAAGGAAAAAGAAATACCTCATGGGAAAGAGGCATCAGGTTTATCCCTTAACCTGAAAGGGAATGGTTTTTGAAATAAGAATTGACAAGAAGAATTAAAAAAATGGGTGGATAAAATTTAATAAAATTTTAATAATGATGAATAAAACTGGTAAGACTGAAAGAAGATTTGGTAAATGAATTTTTTTTATAAAAGTTGAGAAAAAGAGTTTATTTGATCCTGCCTGCATGTGGGATCTTAAAAATGAGAAAATCATTTTTGGAAAGAAAGATTAACCGCGAGAGCTGATCTTTGAAAGGGGATCATTCATGAGAGATCATCATGAGGGTTAATTTTTTTTGAAACAATGATTTAAAAAACCAATTTTTAGAAAATATGATCAACACGAGGGTTGATTTTTTGAATGCAATGATTCAAACTCAATTTTTAGAAAATATGATCAACACGAGGGTTGATTTTTGAATGTAATGATTCGAAATCAACCTTTTAGAAAATGTGATCAACACAAGGGTTGATCTTTGAATATAATGATTCGAAACCAACTTTTTAGAAAATGTGATTAACACAAGGGTTGATCTTTGAATGCAATGATTCAAAATCAATTTTTTTTAGAAAATATGATCAACACAAGGGTAGAATATAATGGTCCGAAAAACCTATTTTTGGGAAAGATGATCAATACGAGGGTTGATCTTTGAAAAAGGTTGGATTAAAATATTTGAACTAAAATTTTCATGATTTTTGAAAGATCCTCATAGGTAATATCATTTCTCTCATAAATGATGTCAGGATTGTCCAGCATTTTGAAAAAGAAAAGGAATTTAATGCCCCAATATAGCAAAAAGAAGGAAGTATTGAATATCAAAGATATAAAGAAAATCAAAATTTCATTGATAAGCAAAAGTTGATAGCAGAACTGAATATTTACAAGTATTTTAACTAAAAGAAGTCACAAAGACTGGGCTGACTTGCCCCTACAAAGCGACTGACAGAAAGGGATGAAAGCGAAAAACTCTTGGCATTCTCAATTCTCTAATTGGTCTGAAAAAGGTTCGGTTGAAACTGCAGGCTGCTCTTCTCCTTCCTCTGGTATCAGAAGCTCTTTATCAATGTAGTCCTGCACAATGTTTTTGAGGACGAAGCAGCGCTCCGTGTCATGCCCCCTTGCTCGATGAAACTTGCAGAAGCAATCTTTCCATTTCCCCTTGGTGACAGAGGGATCATCCTGCTTTGGGAGTTTGATCATCTCTTTTGCAAGCAGGTATTGTAGAACTTCTTCGATTGGCTGACCTAGAGGGGTAAGCTTGCGATCATAACCCCAACCTTCATGCTTTGCTTTCTTCGGCTTGCTTGACTTCTGCCGAGTGCTGACCCCTGCCTGGTAGCTGGACTGAGCTTGCATGTTTAGGAGATCTGGATGCCTTTCTTCTTCGTTTTTGACAAAGAGATTCTTATCAAGTCAGTCTTGAACTATATTCTTGAAGATGAAGCAATGCTCAGTGTCATGCCCTATTGCTTGATGGTACCCACAGAATTGGTCTATCTATTTTCTCATGATTGTGGAAGGGCTGGCGGCTTTTGGGAGCCTGAGTAATCAGCTAGACAACATGTATTCGAGGACTTTGTCGAGCGGTTCATTTAAAGGAGTGAAATTTCGATCCTTGCTTCAATCCTTGCACTTTGGTTCTTCTTGCTTCTTACCTTTCTGTTGAGGACTGTATTGAAGAAGTATATCCTGGTTTTTACAACATTTCCCAATCTGGCTTTTATACTCTCTCGAGTTGTTGTTCTGGTTGCCTTGGTTGTTGCCCCTGCTGGCTTTAGAGTTTCCTTCACTGGTATTGTTGTGTTCATTCATGGGGAAAGTGACAGGTGCCTTTCCTTCTGTGGGAGCTTTTCCGCAACTGGCTTCAGCTTGTTCAGATAATATCTCAACCATCATCCTTTTGAATAATTGATATATCGCAGGATCGATCTCACTCTTGCTATCCTAAACTCCCCCTCCGACAGACTTTTGAGAATCCATTCCTTTAGAGTAGTGCAATCTTTGATCTTTGCCCCAAATCAACTGATAATGCCAATGCTCGCTCTCTGTAGGGCAAAAATGAGGCTTTTTAGAAGAGATCTGGGAAGAAATTTTAGTAAGGGAGGAAATCATAATTTTGAAAATGAAAATATCCCATTACGAGGGATCGGGTTGTCACCAAAATTTACGACAACCGCATTGTTTTTCTAAAAAAAAGGATAAACGAGTAAAATATGAACAAAGATTAACTTTGAAAAGGACATATTCTGACAAAAGATATTTTATTGCAAAAGAAGGTAAGAAATTTCGAAAGTGGATGGCAAAGGTTCAAAGATTTGAAGAATTTGCAGGCAGGATCAAAAGAATTTTGAAGAAATTAGGAGAAGAAAAGAAAAATACACCTAGGTTTTAAAAATAAAGAGAAAATTTTGAATAATATATACCCAGGGTTTTTAGAAAATATAAGAAATATAAAATATCATACAATCACAAATGTACAAACAAGGATGCACAAACAACACTCCCTAAAGCTGACTCTAAATGCAATATTTTAAAATGGCTTGTAGGACCTTAATCCTAACTCTAGGGTTCAGATCATCTGATTTCAATCAAGATACGCCAATATACTCAAGCCGAAGCTCGAAGTACGTGGCATAGAAATATTCTTCTGGTTCTAAGGTAATGGTTTCCCGACCTCCTTGAGCACCTACCGATATACCTCGGACTATGGCCCTTAAGTACGTGGTAGGGGGGCGCGAACCCAAATAAGTGGTCCAGTTGTGAGGATCTCTTCCGAACTATGGTTCAGTGAGATAGCCCAGCAACGTGAAGACCGGGACAATATAGGTAAGGGATGTTTTTGAAAACATGTTCAACATGCAAATGAATCAGATGACTCTAATGCAAGTCCTAAAGAGATAGATTAAAATGAAGAGAAGCATACACTTGCATACATTGTTTTGCATTCAATCCCTAAAATTGAGGAGAGTTGTATTTCAGACCTAAGTCTAATGCGAGCATGGAATAATCTCCTCAATATGGTCCTACCAAACCATACTTAAATCCTATATGCAATGATGTCAGCTTTTAGGACATAATCTAGGTTTTCTAAGGTTTGCATGGAAATGAAGCTGACATTTGAAGAATAAAGACTTAGATAATACCAAAGCAAAGAAAAAAAGGCATTAAATTCGATCGGACGAAGACGAGTCCCATCTCGGTCGCCAAAACTCTGATCATCGCAAAAAATTTCGTCTCGTAATATTCTCTCTCTTCCTTTTCAATCCCTATTTCCTCCTTTTTGAAGGGAGAAAATAAAAGACAGAAAAAGAAAAGAGAAAAGAAAAGAGAAAAGAAAAGAAGAGAAAGAGGAATTATTTTGCGGGGTCTCACTTGACCTTAATTTTAAAAGTATTTAAGAAAATAACTCACCTCCATTTTGAAATATTTGCGGGAAAACTGGGAGACGGGATTCGCTCGTCGGTACGAGGTTCGACCGTTCCTGGCGCCTTTACCAGGGGTAATCGAACCAAGGGTCGAATTTATGCCTTTTGCTTTGCTAATAAATTATCTAAGAACTTATCCTAAGTCTAAATGCACAAAGAATCATGCTTGTGCAATGCAAGGATATATGCTCTTTTTGAAAATGTTTTGAAAAATTCCCAAGTGTTTCTGAAATGAATCTGATAATGGAGTGAAGAAATGATTTCTAACTTTAGAACTTTAAGATTTAAAGTTCTAAGTTTTTAGAGTAATCAGAGTTTGAGAATAAATCTTGGCTTTGAAAGGAATAATTCTGAAGTTGAGATAAAAGGAGAAGAAAGAAAATTTCAAAGTCATAAATGGACTTTGAATCAGAATAGAGATGAAATGGAATTGAATTCTAACTTTGGAGTTTGAAATCAAAATGAAATGTGGGAAATCTAAAATGGGATTGATTGGAAAGTTGAAATTCAAGATGGAATTTTGAATCCGAAGTCTGGATTCTAAATTAAGATCAAAATTGAATTCTGGATTTAAAATCCAAAAATGAAAATTGGATTTGAAATATGGGATGAAATGGAATTGGATTTAAGAATTGGAATTGAGAATAGAAGTTGATTTTGAAATCAGGAATTCAAAATGGAATTTGAATTCAAAGTCTGGATTCTAAATAGAGTTGAGTTTTAAAATTGAATTTCTGGATTTAGAATCCGAAATGGGAGTTGGATCCGAAATCTGGAATCCATGATGTAATTTGGATCTAACTTTGGATTTGGAATTTCAAAATTGACTTGAGAATAAATGGATTTCAAAGTCAAATTGGACTTGAATTTGGAGCTTGAATTTAGAATTTTAGAAGATGAATCAAGAATCTCAAAGTTAAATTGAACTTTTGAATTTGATTGGAGTTTTGAACATAAAATGAATTTGGAATTTCAAAGTCAAATTGAACTTTGAAACCTGATTTGAATTGGAATTTTTGAAATGAATTTTGAAATCTCAAAGTTAAATTGAACTTTTGAGATAGAATTGAAAATGAAAAGATGAATTGGATTTTACAAGAATTGAAGATTGATTGAAGAAGATATTTACATCACTTGGAGTTTTGAAAAAAAGAATTTTGAAAATATGATGCAGTTCTATCCTAAATGATGAATGAATTTAAATAATTTTCGAAATTGGATTTGAAAAGTATATTTCATTTTTTAAATGAATTGAAATAAGATTAAAGATATGATACATCCCTGACTATGGTCATTGAATGTATTATTAAGTAATCATATTTAAATTCAAGTGAAGAGTAAAACATATTTTTTGCCTTTATAGAGTTTAAAATGAAATTAATCTCTTAATATATCTTGACTATGGTCCTTGATATATATCTTGAGTTAACTCTAAGTTAAACTTTAATAAAGGAAGAAAAATATTTGAAAATATGATGATTTTTGAAGAAGATCCAGTGTGGATCTAGTGTTATTTTATAAAAGATAAAATCCTAAGTTTTGTTTACATCCTGACTATGGCCATTGATGTAAATCATCAACTTAGGATTAATTACTTTTTACGAAATGGTGCACGTGCCATTCGTGTTCCCATTCGTGAAATTTTTGGAATAAAAGAGAGGAATGACATGAAACAAACATTTCTAAAGAGATATACATGCTCATATATTCTAATCTATGCGGAAAATGTAAAATTTTTTCTTAATATCTAAGTTGTTACAATCCTTGAAATTGAATTTTGAAGTAATAAAATCTATAATCTAAGAAAGCAATACAAGTTTTCCATGACTTCCCTGCAAAGACCGAGTTAGCACGAGGCAACAAACAGCTATAAAAAGATGTTGCAAATATTAAATGATGAAATGTTCATGCATATGTCTCATATTATGTAATACATCATGCTGGGGAGAGATCATATATCTGAGTGCATAAGGGATGCTTTAAACTAAGGACATAGATGCTAAAATGTGTGCTTAATATCCTAATTTAATGAGAAAATAGATATTACAACATGAGAAGATCCATACATGAATATATATGCACACTAAAACTAAAGGAAACTAAACTGGGAAGGCATGGACAATGATATCATGTGAAATATTAGTTTAGAATTATACCTTTTGCAGCAAACCACATACCGATTTTGGATTAGCATACCAACTGCTCCCTGTTTTATTCAGAACTAACATACAAACCGATGAGTCCCAGTTTTACAACAAAACTTTCACTAATCTTATAGCTAGATGTGGATGAAGTGGTAATTCAAGTGGAAATGTAGAGGTGAGGTGCAACGAGGTGTTAGTAACGAAGGTTGTGTTGTGGTAGGTGTTGCATGTAGCAGACATGCTGCAAGATGTGCCAGGTGATGCCGAAATGATAAAAATGCAGGGGCTGGAGTGACTGTGGTGCTGGGCTCTTGAAATGATCAAAGTCGGGGATGAAAGGCTCAACAAAATGCATATTGTGGGTTGAGTCCGCCTTTGTAACGTGTTATAAACCAAAGAATTTTTTCTTGAAGTACCTTTTATGAAGCCAACCATCACGATTTTCTTGATCTCCTCAAACACAAAATGCTCTTGATCTAGAGATTCCTTCCCAATAGACAAATTCATCCATAGGGAATCAAGAAAACTACTGACAGCCAATAGCAGACACTATAGCTATCAACAGCATCACATAAACCAGCTTTTGCGATTGCATTTACCTATCTTCTTGTCGATCCATCTAGCGAAAGAATCTCATCGCCACTTACCATCTCTGTATGACCATTGTCCATTCTCATTGCTTTCAGAACTCCACTCTCCTGCTTTAGCTGGAAGTAACCTTATTAGCTCCTGAACACAGTCCATTTCCAACCATGACAACCTTCTTGGCAAAAGCCTATTACACCCTCCCGGCCTTATAAAACAGGTGTGCTACAGGAAGCTCTTCACACCAGCGAGATTTACCGAGGAAATGCAAGTGATACACAATACTGAGGATATCAAATGGAGCAGCAAAGAATGAAGGTACATGATAGAATGAGGGAATTAAACTTGCAAATGAATGAGCACAGTGATTACAGAACTACATAATATATATATGGGAATACAATGAAAACATAGAGATCAAGGCAATTTGAATACTAATCACTACAAAATCATCAGGATCGGCTGACCCTTTTAATGTAAATCTGAGCAGGGGTTTTAGCACTCATTCTAATCTGTCTTTATAGAAAATTGAATTTGCTTTCATGGCAAAATCGAATTTGTCCTTACGATAGATAGAAACAACATCTCCCATTTCCATGATATATCAAACAGAAACACTCTGATAGAGCAATCATTTCATGGTAACAATTTCAGGACAAACCTGGCTTTTAGGAATGGAATTCAGCAGAACCAAGAACTTCAAAATGAGACAGAAATTCACTATGGACCTCAATTCCAGCAACTGGCAGATGGGATTTATTAGGTGTGATGAGTGTAAATGTGAAAAATGACTATCCACAACTGAATTTTCAGCGTGAAATCCCTCAGATCGCAAGGCCTATTGACATGGTTGACGCAGATGTTTTGTGAAGTTATGTTTTTATCACTCTGCAATTTTTCACCGATTCGATGACCTCCTTCAGGAACATGAGGAATTGTCATGGCAGCGTAAGAAGCTGATCTTAAAGAAGAACTGTATCCACATGAACCAGCGTGTGGCTGAGCCGATTCTTGCTCAGGGCCCAAAGTTTCGGGATTCTATTGAAATTCTGAGGGATGAAGGAGAAGCTTCTCTTTGTTCTGTTGTGGAGACTGTGGGCTTGCGATGGCGGGTGATTCCCTTTAGCGGCGTCACAGATAGCCCTCCAGAAGCAAAATTGATGCGTGAGCCTTGATGGAATGGGACGAACAATGGATATCGGCAACGAGGAGATGCTTCTGCAGCTCTGCAGGGGTCCGGCTTACAGAGAAGGCGCCACAAGGAAAGAAGCTTTCCTTAATCCTGATTGTTGGGCTTCGACCGAAGAAGAAGCAATGGTTTCTAGGTGCTGCTGTAGTATGAGAACGGATCCTGAAGAATAGAGGGGAAAAGAAATCGTGAAGAAGTAGAAAGGGGAAGGGTGAAAGCGGATGATTGAGGAGAAGGAAGAAGATGCGGGGTTGAAACGCGATGCCCTAGGGTTTCCTCGTCGTGCCCTTGTGAACACCCCAAATTTTTCAAAATGTTGTAAATATCCCCTTTCTGCCCTTTGCCCCCATTTTCTGGGTAATTGAGTCAGTTTTTAATCAAAATTCCATTTTGTTTCTCAAAATTCGGTTGAAATTAAATTCATTTTCCACATCTGACTCAATTTTGGATCCGGATCCACTATCAAAATCCAAATCTGAGCTTCATTATCCAAATTTTAAATTAAAATCTCAAAATTACCAAAATAATCTTTTGGAAAGCTCAGACACTTCGTTCGGTATCCGTTTGGATCCATCGAGTTGTAATTCTCGATTCGAGGTTTAAAACTCGAATATTTTCTCAAAACTCGGGTCCAAACCCATTTTCTATAGAAACTTCCTCAAAATAGCCTTGAAAATCTTCTTTTTTTTTTAAATATTTCTCAAAAATACAAAAGAATTAGTTTAAATCCTTGTTTTACCTTACATTTTAGAATTTTGTATTTCCCAAAATACAAAAAAATAAAAATACTCAGAAAAGAACAAAAAATTCAAAAATGAATGAAGAAAATTGCGAAATGGTTTTTAGAAACCCGTTTTTGAAAATCTTTTTATAAGAAGACCTCTTTTGGAAAATACAAAGCTAAATAGTCGAATTAGGGTTTTTCTCAAAGTTTCCCAAGTTTGTTTCTCTCCTTCAGCCGCTCTCATCCGAACCCCCCATGTGCATCCTTCATCCTCCATTCCATCCGCCTTCACCCTGCCATCTACTTCCCCATTACGATCCATCTTTTTTTTTCTGCTTCTTATTTTCCTGTTCTTCTTCCCATCGATTGAAGGAAGCCAATCCAGCCTTATTTCTTAGAAGGCAAGCAGGCCAGTTGAGAGAAATCAATTCTCCCTACAGCAATACATAGAAGCGGTATATATTCTATCTCAGATCGGATCCGCAGACAACATTTACAATTCACCTTCCTCCTTCCTCCTTCTCCCTCCCTGGAGCCTCTCCTCAAGCGAACCAAGTAAGTGATCTCTTCCCCTTTCCTTTCTCTTACTTTGATTTTCTATAGGAACTTTGTATCATCGCCTTTTCTGCTTTGAATTTTTTTTGAGGGCATCAAAGAAGGGATCGACCTGCATATAGCAGGATCGACCCCTCCCATTGCTACAGCAAACGAAATCCCCGATTTCGACATCTTATCTCTTTCCTTTTATCATTCATTCGCAATTTGTTTTGATTTTTCACAGAATTTAATCCACATTTATGTTTTGATTTCCTTTTTTTCTCTCCCTCTGTTTGTAGTTCGATTTCTTTTTCTTAGTAATGATCTTTTGTTTGTATTTTGGATCTTCCTCTTGTAAAATTTAATTCCTTATTTTCACCTTCCCTTTCTTCTTTTTTTTTTTTTCTTCTTTTTTTCTCGATTTAACATCATTACTTTACATTATTTCATTTGATATTCTCGGTATCGTTGCGTTATCTTATGATCTTCATTGACGGGTTGGGTTAAAAGAAGTAAGGGGATGATCCATTATCTATTCATCATCAAGATTTTCATCTTGGGATGGATTCGGTGTCCAGTATCCTTTTGCAAATTATTTGTTTGACTTATCACTGGATTTTCTAATTATGTTGCTGAGGGCTTGTGTATATATTCTATTTTTTTTTTTATATACCATGAGCATCGTTTCCTCCCAATTTCAATGGCTTGTTGTGCGTTATTAGGTCTGCATTGCATCATGAATTGCATGTGTTGATTATTTCCTCGTATACCTGCATCTTGTTCCTATGTTTTTAATATTCCAGATTCTTCCAGTATTCATCATTTCCATCCAGCGCCGGATGCTCATACATTACAATCCACACTAGTTGTAAATGAATCTTGTTTAATCCTCTCTCAGATTCTTGAAAATCTCAAGATCTGCTAGAAATGCCCATATAATGGGAAGCAGGTGCGGCTGCAAATTCATGCGCTGAAGCCCTTGACTCTAACACAACATATAATCTTGACTGTTGGTTCTGTCATAAGCCGGATTGAGCATGGCCTTAGTAAGGATATACTCAAGGCATGCCAGCCTCTCATTTCCTTCATCAGGTTCGAGTTTGGTAACGGGTGATTCATGGCAAAAACTCATCTCATTTTCATCCATTTTTTTTTCTAATACATGACTGAAATGTTCACTGCATATGGCACTCTCTGTTCCATGAAACATCAGAATATCAGCTACTCATGTAGTTGATAATATATTTTGGTTCGCTGTTGGGCTGACTCGACTCTCGAACTGGCACATCTGGTTCCTGAGCAAATACCTGTTGCACCTGTCGAATTTCCTTTTAGACTCATGACCTCTGTACAGCATCATGATCCATGTTACTGATGAGCTATCATGAATCATTTGGAGATACATAGCAGTTAGGAATTGTTGCAGCTACTGGCGGAGAAACCTGATAACCATACTTAATGAAAAGGGTTGTTATGCTACAAAAGGGGAGTCTTCAATGAAGGAGAAAAAGATTACTAATAACACATTGCTTCCACATTTGGTCATACATGAAATCTGTTGGGTCCTCCAAGCAGATGTAAGATAAGCTTCCTTTTTTTTTCTTCTTTTTTTTCTTTTTTTGTTGTTATATATATAATTGTACATTACGCGCACAACCTTCATTATTAACATCTAGCTGCACCTCACCTCACGGCCATGCTCTGTACATAGCTGAGGCACATCGCTCGCAGCATACCCTGCGTCATCTGCCATACCTTTTCACTTCTGCAGTTTTTATCTTGTACCTGTGTGCCCACTTGTAACAACCCATACCCCTTTAGAATTTTCACTAATATTTGCTCCATTGCGCATAATATTGTTGCGATGTGCCTTATCCTTAGGCTAAAAGGGTTGAAAGGATATCAACCCAACTATAGAGAGATTACCATGGTATCAATTCTGGCACAAACACTTGTCAGTTACAACAACTTTCTGAAAGCTGTAATTCCCATGTTGGGAATCCCTTTACATTATATATTTTTCTGCGTATTGCAGAATTGAATTTGAAAATCATGGCCTCCATCTCCTACATTTACCAGCACATTTCACATAGCAACCTCAGGTACCTGCCACCTATGCATTTCACAGATACATTTGCGGATTATTATATCTTGTAACTTAGCACCAACGTTAGCATGCTTGTTTCAACACACCTGCCCTTGCATTCAGCAGCACAGGTACATTCTACATCTTTTGTGTTTATGCCATGTAACCTTCACTATCAACACCATGTTGCACTTCACACCACAGCCATAACCTGTGCACAGCCGATGCACACCATTTCTTATCATACTGTTACCATTGCAGTAATATCCCTGCAACATCTCTCCACCCACGACTCACCTGCCATTTCCTTGTTGGTTGCCCATTGGCATCTCAACTTATCATTTGATCACTGTTATAGGTGTTAATTTGCAGGAAGCTGTCCCACCACCTGTAATCTGTAGGAATCATTGTTTCATAAATAAAGGATGGATTGACATCTTGTTGCCACCAATCTATCGATTCATGGATATACTAACCTGATTTTTTTTTAGTGTATTATATGTATTTTCTCATATAGGAGTTCATTAGTTTAAGCATCCATTTATTCGTAGTCTTATTTAGTTTGACATATTCAGTTCAAGATGGTTGCCCATTGGCATTTTTTTTTAGAATTGGCATAACCATTTGCGTTCGCATTTCCAACCTAATTTACTCCATTTTTTTTTTTTTTTTGCTTTGTGATAGCTTTGTTTTGCAGGGAATATGTGGAGAATCTCATTACTTGGAATTGTACATTCAACTTTATATGATTGTAATAGTTAGATTTTAATGAAAACTTACATTTCCTGTTTTAGATTAGAATGAATAAGCATTGTGAATATCATAAATTGCTTATTTTCCATGCTTTTTGCCTTCATTTTCCAAAATCTCACAAATGGGAACACGAATGGCACGTGCACCATTTCGTAAGAGGTAAATTAATTCTAAGTTAATGATTTACATCAACGGCCATAGTCGGGATATAAACAAGACTTAGGATTTTTATCTTTTACGAAATAACACTGGATCCACACTGGATCCTCTTCAAAAATCATCATATTTTCAAATATTTCCTTCTTTTATTAGAGTTTAACTTAGAATTAATTCAATATATATACCAATGGCCATAGTCAGGGTATATTGAGAGTTAATTTCATTTTAAACTCTATAAAAGCACCAAAATGTATTTTATTCTTCACTTGAATCTAAATATAGATTATTATATAATACATCCAATGACCATAGTCAAGGATGTATCATATCTTCAAATCTTATTTTAATTCATCTAAAGAATGAAATAGCTTTTCAAAATTCAAATTTCAAAAATTCAAATTCATTCATCATTTAGGATAGAACTGCATCATATTTTCAAAATTCCTTTTTTTAAAAAGCCCAAGTGATGTAAATATCTTCCTCAATCTATCTTCAATTCTTATAAAATCCAATTCATCCTTTCATTTTCAAATTTAATTTCATCTTCAAATCTCAAAAGTTCAATTTAACTTTGAGATTTCAAAGTCATTTTTTATATTCACATTCAAATCAGATTTCAAAGTTCAATTTGACTCTGAAATTCTAAATTCATTTATGTTCAAATACTCCAAATCAAATCCAAAGTTCAATTTAACTTTGAGATTCCCTTCATCTTCTAAATTCCAAATTCAAAACATCAAAAATTCAAGGTCTAATTGGACTTTGAAATTCGTTTGTATATTCAAATTCTAAATTTCATTTTTTAAGTTCAATTTAAACTTGGAAGTTCTTGATTCATCTTCTGAATTTAAACTCCAAATCCATTTTAGGATCCAGGATTCAACACTCATATTGGATCTCAGACTTCAGATCCAATTCCTCTTTAGGATCCAGTCTCCAATTCCACTTTTGGATCTCAGGCTTCAGATCCAAATTCCTTATGGGATCCAGAATCCAATTTCACCTTGGATCTCAGACTTCAGATCCAAATCCATCTTAGGATCCAGAGTCTAACTCTACGTTGGATCTCAGACCTTAGATCTAAATCCATCTTAGGATCCAGGACCCAATCCACTTTGGATCTCAGATTTCAGATCCAAATCTATTTTAGGATCCAGAACCCAGTTCCACTTTGGATCTCAGATTTCAGATCTTAAATCCATTTTAAGATCCAATTCCATTCCCAATTCTAGATTTCAAATCCAATCTCATTTGAATTCCCTAAATCCATTTCTATTTTTAAATACCATTTGATTTTCTCAGATCCATTCTAAGATTCAAATTCAATATCACTTCAAAATTTCATCTTCTTATCCTAAATCCATGATTGAATTCAAAGTCCATTTCTGACTTTGAAACTTCATTTCTTTTCATTTCAGAGCTTCAAATCATTCTTTCTCAAAGCCAAGATCTATTCTTCCAAACTCTAAATTACTTCAAAGACTTAGAACTTCTCTGATCTATCTCAAGTTCTAAGTTAGATTCAATCATTTCTTCACTCCCTTATCAAGTTTATCTCAGAAATACTTGGAAATTTCTAAATCAATTTTCAAAAGAGCATACATCCTTGCATTGCACAAGCATGATTCTTTGTGTATTTAGAGTTAGGATAAATTCTTAGATTATATTTAGGCAAAGCAAAAGGCATAGATTCGATCATTGGTTCGATTACCCCTGGTAAAGGCGCCAGGAACGATCGAACCTCGTACCGACGAGCGAATCCCGTCTCTCCATTTTTCCCGCAAATATTTTCAAAACAGAGGCGAGTAATTTTCTAAATATTTTCAAATAAAGGTCAAGTGAAAACCCGCAAAAGAGTTCCTCTTCTCTTTCTCTTTCTTTATTTTCTCTTCTCTTTCTCTTTTCTTTCTTTTATTCTCTTCCCTTCAAAAAGGAGGAAAATAGGGGTCAGAAAAGGAAAAGAGAAGGAAGAGAGAGAAAACCACAAGAGAGGAAAAATTTTGCGATGATCACAGTTTTGGCGACCGAGATGGGACCCGTCTTCGTCCGGTTGGATCTATGCCTTTGCTTTGCTATAATCTAAGTCTTTATTCTAACATATGTCAGCTACATTTTTTTCATGCAAACCTTAGGAAACCTAGATTTTGTCCTAAGTTGACATCATTGCATATAGGATCTAAGTATGGTTTGGTAGGACCATATTGAGGAGATTATATCCATGTTCACATTAGACTTAGGTCTTAAATACAACTCTCCTCAATTTTAGGGATTGAATGCAAAACAATGTATGCAAGTGTATGCTTCTCTTTATTTAAATCTATCTCTTTAGGACTTGCATTAGAGCCTTCTGATTTTATTGCATGTTGATCATATTTTGAAAACATCCCTACCTATATTGTCCCGGTCTTCACGTTGTTGGGCTGTCTCACTGAACCATAGTTCGGGAGAGAGCCTCACAACTGGACCACTTATTTGGGTTCGCGCCCCCCTACCACGTACCTAAGGGCCATAGTCCGAGGTATATCGGTAGGTGCTCAAGGATGTTGGGAAGCCTCTTACCTTAGAACCGAAGAGATATCTTATATGCCACGTACTTCGAGCTTCGGCTTGAGTATATCGGCGTACCTTGATTGGAATAAGATGATATAAATCTTAGAGTTAGGATTAAGGTCCTATCAGCCATTTCAAATATTGCATATAGAGTCAGCTTTAGGGAAGTGCTGTTTGTGTATCCTTGCTTGTATATCTGTGATTGTATGATATATATATATATCTTCTTCCTTATATTTTCCAAAACCCTGGGTATATATTTCAAAATTTCCTCTTTGTTTTAAAAAACCCAGGTGTATTATTCTTTCTCTTCTTCTTCTTCCTCTCAAAATTCTTCCAAATTCTTCTGATCCTGCCTGCAAGTTCTTCAAAATTTTAAATCCTTACCATTTACTCTCAAAATTCCATTTTTTCTTTTTATTTTTTTTCTGTTTTTATATTCTTGTTTATATAAAAATCTCTTTCCATCAAGAGATATCCTTTTCAAAATAATATTTTCTTTTCATATTTTCAGTTGGTTACTCTCCCTCGTAGAGTAAACAACGCAATTGTCACAAATTTGGTGGAGACTCAATCCCTAGTAATGGGATACAATTAAATTTTTAACCTAAATCCTTCCTCTTTGTCAAAATATCTCCAAAAGGTTTCTTTGGTCTAAAAACCTCCATTTTTCCTCCACAGAGAGTTCTGATATTTCAAAAATGGTCACTACAAGAGGGGGAAAAGAAACAGATCCTCAACTCAGCGACAGTGAGGCAGAAGAAATGAGCTCTCCTAAATCAGTCAGGGGACAGGGTCAGAACAAGAAAGATGACATCGACCCCGCTATGTATGACATGTTCCAAAAGATGATGGCAAGGATGATGTCGGAGCAAGCTGAGGCCAAGCTGAAAGAGGCAGTTCCTAAAAGCAAGCTGAAGAAGAAGCCTGTGAAAAAGACAATTAGAATCATCAAAAAGAAGGTGCAGCCAGACACTACTTCGGAGGAATCAGAGTCAGTCGAGGAAGAGTCAGAAGAGGAAGAGCAGATTGTCTACAGACAGAATCCTCTGAAGCAGTCCGTAAAAATAGTTGCAGAAGAGCCTGAATCCGTCAACAAGGCCAAGTCTGGGGCTCCAGCAGAGGACCTGATGAGCAAGCAAATGAAGGAGATGAATCAAGCTATTAAGGATATTCAAGCCAAGGGTAAGGGCAAGCAGACCTACACCGGCGAAGATTTTTATGATGGTCTAGATGGGGATGATAACCTGGAGAATCTTCCTCGCAAGTTTCTCAAGTTTGACGGGACTGGCAACCCTAAAGCCCATTTAGCCACATTTTATGCAGAGTGCAGCCGTTTCAGGAAAAATAACAGGGCTCTGTTCATCTGTTTTCCTCGCAGTCTGGAGGGTGTAGTAGCCAGATGGTATGCTGATCATGTGAATCCTATCGAACTACGAGAGTTCGATAAGGTAGTAAATATGTTCATTGAGTGTTTTCTATTCAACACTGAGGTTTCCCCTATGCTCAATCACCTTTACAACCTAAAGCAGAATGAGACAGAAAGAGCAGGAGAGTTCATCCACAGGTGGAGAAGTACCTGCAACAAGATGAAAGTTCCCATTCCAGAGAAGCATGCATTGCAAATAATCCTCAGCAATTTCTCTCAGCCCCTGAGAAGCCTCATTGCCACTTCTCCAGCAAAATCCTTTATCAAGTTGATTGAACGAGCCGAATGGCTCGAGGCAGGAATAGAAAGTGGGCTTTACGAGGGCATGCCTCTTGCCAAAAATATCCAAGATCAGAAAAAGAAAGCGCAGTTCACTCATGCAGCTGATACCTTTGGCAATGATCTTGATAGCAACAGAAGAAACCGAAATGACAGCAAAAATGGTCAGAACCACGGCGCAGCTCAAAGAGAAAAGTCTTCCAAGCAGAATAACAAGCCGTCTCAGTCTAGCTTTCCGCAGAAAGAAAAGATAAAGCGCGAAGGTTGGAGTAATGATCGTGAGTTCACTCCTTTGAAGCAAACGCTTGAAGAAGCCCTCGAATTCATGTTGGCCAAGGGATTGGTTAAACTCCCAAAAGACATGGATCCTTCTACGGTCATGGGAAGGTTAACAAATCAGTTCTGCAAGTTCCACCGAACCTTCTAGAGGCTTCACCCAAGATCCCATCACGATTTCCTCATTTCTATCATTCAGTCGTATCATTGTCGAGGATTTCATCCCCCCAGAACCATTCAAGATAAGGTTTCAAGCCCAAAGAGCCGTATTTTCAAAATAAGTCTTCCACACCCAGTTCGGATCAGCTGACTGGGGCATTTTTCAAAATTTGGAGTGTTTCTTTGCCACTAAGCTCGGCTCTCAACCGGCTTAGTAGCAAAGAGGGGCATCTGTGAACACCCCAAATTTTTCAAAATGTTGTAAATATCCCCTTTCTGCCCTTTGCCCCCATTTTCTGGGTAATTGAGTCAGTTTTTAATCAAAATTCCATTTTGTTTCTCAAAATTCGGTTGAAATTAAATTCATTTTCCACATCTGACTCAATTTTGGATCCGGATCCACTATCAAAATCCAAATCTGAGCTTCATTATCCAAATTTTAAATTAAAATCTCAAAATTACCAAAATAATCTTTTGGAAAGCTCAGACACTTCGTTCGGTATCCGTTTGGATCCATCGAGTTGTAATTCTCGATTCGAGGTTTAAAACTCGAATATTTTCTCAAAACTCGGGTCCAAACCCATTTTCTATAGAAACTTCCTCAAAATAGCCTTGAAAATCTTCTTTTTTTTTCAAATATTTCTCAAAAATACAAAAGAATTAGTTTAAATCCTTGTTTTACCTTACATTTTAGAATTTTGTATTTCCCAAAATACAAAAAAATAAAAATACTCAGAAAAGAACAAAAAATTCAAAAATGAATGAAGAAAATTGCGAAATGGTTTTTAGAAACCCGTTTTTGAAAATCTTTTTATAAGAAGACCTCTTTTGGAAAATACAAAGCTAAATAGTCGAGTTAGGGTTTTTCTCAAAGTTTCCCAAGTTTGTTTCTCTCCTTCAGCCGCTCTCGTCCGAACCCCCCATGTGCATCCTTCATCCTCCATTCCATCCGCCTTCACCCTGCCATCTACTTCCCCATTACGATCCATCTTTTTTTTTCTGCTTCTTATTTTCCTGTTCTTCTTCCCATCGATTGAAGGAAGCCAATCCAGCCTTATTTCTTAGAAGGCAAGCAGGCCAGTTGAGGAAAATCAATTCTCCCTACAGCAATACATAGAAGCGGTATATATTCTATCTCAGATCGGATCCGCAGACAACATTTACAATTCACCTTCCTCCTTCCTCCTTCTCCCTCCCTGGAGCCTCTCCTCAAGCGAACCAAGTAAGTGATCTCTTCCCCTTTCCTTTCTCTTACTTTGATTTTCTATAGGAACTTTGTATCATCGCCTTTTCTGCTTTGAATTTTTTTTGAGGGCATCAAAGAAGGGATCGACCTGCATATAGCAGGATCGACCCCTCCCATTGCTACAGCAAACGAAATCCCCGATTTCGACATCTTATCTCTTTCCTTTTATCATTCATTCGCAATTTGTTTTGATTTCCTTTTTTTCTCTCCCTCTGTTTGTAGTTCGATTTCTTTTTCTTAGTAATGATCTTTTGTTTGTATTTTGGATCTTCCTCTTGTA
The DNA here is from genome assembly GCF_984573655.1 of Nuphar pumila. NCBI lineage: Eukaryota > Viridiplantae > Streptophyta > Magnoliopsida > Nymphaeales > Nymphaeaceae > Nuphar > Nuphar pumila. Next base: position 50,231,370 of record NC_143262.1, on the reverse strand, counting down.
AAATTTAATTCCTTATTTTCACCTTCCCTTTCTTTTTTTTTTTTTTCTTTCTTCTTTTTTTCTCGATTTAACATCATTACTTTACATTATTTCATTTGATATTCTCTGTATCGTTGTGTTATCTTCTGATCTTCATTGACGTGTTGGGTTAAAAGAAGTAAGGGGATGATCCATTATCGATTCATCATCAAGATTTTCATCTTGGGATGGATTTGGTGTCCAGTATCCTTTTGCAAATTATTTGTTTGACTTATCACTGGATTTTCTAATTATGTTGCTGAGGGCTTGTGTATATATTCTATTTTTTTTTATATACCATGAGCATCGTTTCCTCCCAATTTCAATGGCTTGTTGGGCGTTATTAGGTCTGCATTGCATCATGAATTGCATGTGTTGATTATTTCCTCGTATACCTGCATCTTGTTCCTATGTTTTTAATATTCCAGATTCTTCCAGTATTCATCATTTCCATCCAGCGCCGGATGCTCATACATTACAATCCACACTAGTTGTAAATGAATCTTGTTTAATCCTCTCTCAGATTCTTGAAAATCTCAAGATCTGCTAGAAATGCCCATATAATGGGAAGCAGGTGCGGCTGCAAATTCATGCGCTGAAGCCCTTGACTCTAACACAACATATAATCTTGACTGTTGGTTCTGTCATAAGCCGGATTGAGCATGGCCTTAGTAAGGATATACTCAAGGCATGCCAGCCTCTCATTTCCTTCATCAGGTTCGAGTTTGGTAACGGGTGATTCATGGCAAAAACTCATCTCATTTTCATCCATTTTTTTTTCTAATACATGACTGAAATGTTCACTGCATATGGCACTCTCTGTTCCATGAAACATCAGAATATCAGCTACTCATGTAGTTGATAATATATTTTGGTTCGCTGTTGTGCTGACTCGACTCTCGAACTAGCACATCTGGTTCCTGAGCAAATACCTGTTGCACCTGTCGAATTTCCTTTTAGACTCATGACCTCTGTACAACATCATGATCCATGTTACTGATGAGCTATCATGAATCATTTGGAGATACATAGCAGTTAGGAATTGTTGCAGCTACTGGCGGAGAAACCTGATAACCATACTTAATGAAAAAGGGTTGTTATGCTACAAAAGGGGAGTCTTCAATGAAGGAGAAAAAGATTACTAATAACACATTGCTTCCACATTTGGTCATACATGAAATCTGTTGGGTCCTCCAAGCAGATGTAAGATAAGCTTCCTTTTTTTTTCTTCTTTTTTTTCTTTTTTTGTTGTTATATATATAATTGTACATTGCGCGCACAACCTTCATTATTAACATCTAGCTGCACCTCACCTCACGGCCATGCTCTGTACATAGCTGAGGCACATCGCTCGCAGCATACCCTGCGTCATCTGCCATACCTTTTCACTTCTGCAGTTTTTATCTTGTACCTGTGTGCCCACTTGTAACAACCCATACCCCTTTAGAATTTTCACTAATATTTGCTCCATTGCGCATAGTATTGCTGCGATGTGCCTTATCCTTAGGCTAAAAGGGTTGAAAGGATATCAACCCAACTATAGAGAGATTACCATGGTATCAATTCTGGCACAAACACTTGTCAGTTACAACAACTTTCTGTAAGCTGTAATTCCCATGTTGGGAATCCCTTTACATTATATATTTTTCTGCGTATTGCAGAATTGAATTTGAAAATCATGGCCTCCATCTCCTACATTTACCAGCACATTTCACATAGCAACCTCAGGTACCTGCCACCTATGCATTTCACAGATACATTTGCGGATTATTATATCTTGTAACTTAGCACCAACGTTAGCATGCTTGTTTCAACACACATGCCCTTGCATTCAGCAGCACAGGTACATTCTACATCTTTTGTGTTTATGCCATGTAACCTTCACTATCAACACCATGTTGCACTTCACACCACAGCCATAACCTGTGCACAGCCGATGCACACCATTTCTTATCATACTGTTACCATTGCAGTAATATCCCTGCAACATCTCTCCACCCATGACTCACCAGCCATTTCCTTGTTGGTTGCCCATTGGCATCTCAACTTATCATTTGATCACTGTTATAGGTGTTAATTTGCAGGAAGCTGTCCCACCACCTGTAATATGTAGGAATCATTGTTTCATAAATAAAGGATGGATTGACATCTTGTTGCCACCAATCTATCGATTCATGGATATACTAACCTGATTTTTTTTAGTGTATTATATGTATTTTCTCATATAGGAGTTCATTAGTTTAAGCATCCATTTATTCGTAGTCTTATTTAGTTTGACATATTCAGTTCAAGATGGTTGCCCATTGGCATTTTTTTTTAGAATTGGCATAACCATTTGCGTTCGCATTTCCAACCTAATTTACTCCATTTTTTTTTATTTTTGCTTTGTGATAGCTTTGTTTTGCAGGAAATATGTGGAGAATCTCATTACTTGGAATTGTACATTCAACTTTATATGATTGTAATAGTTAGATTTTAATGAAAACTTACATTTCTTGTTTTAGATTAGAATGAATAAGCATTGTGAATATCATAAATTGCTTATTTTCCATGCTTTTTGCCTTCATTTTCCAAAATCTCACAAATGGGAACACGAATGGCACGTGCACCATTTCGTAAGAGGTAAATTAATTCTAAGTTAATGATTTACATCAACGGCCATAGTCGGGATATAAACAAGACTTAGGATTTTTATCTTTTACGAAATAACACTGGATCTACACTGGATCCTCTTCAAAAATCATCATATTTTCAAATATTTCCTTCTTTTATTAGAGTTTAACTTAGAATTAATTCAATATATACCAATGGCCATAGTCAGGGTATATTGAGAGTTAATTTCATTTTAAACTCTATAAAAGCACCAAAATGTATTTTATTCTTCACTTGAATCTAAATATAGATTATTATATAATACATCCAATGACCATAGTCAAGGATGTTTCATATCTTCAAATCTTATTTTAATTCATCTAAAGAATGAAATAGCTTTTCAAAATTCAAATTTCAAAAATTCAAATTCATTCATCATTTAGGATAGAACTGCATCATATTTTCAAAATTCCTTTTTTTAAAAAGCCCAAGTGATGTAAATATCTTCCTCAATCTATCTTTAATTCTTATAAAATCCAATTCATCCTTTCATTTTCAAATTTAATTTCATCTTCAAATCTCAAAAGTTCAATTTAACTTTGAGATTTCAAAGTCATTTTTTATATTCACATTCAAATCAGATTTCAAAGTTCAATTTGACTCTGAAATTCCAAATTCATTTATGTTCAAATACTCCAAATCAAATCCAAAGTTCAATTTAACTTTGAGATTCCCTTCATCTTCTAAATTCCAAATTCAAAACATCAAAAATTCAAGGTCTAATTGGACTTTGAAATTCGTTTGTATATTCAAATTCTAAATTTCATTTTTTAAGTTCAATTTAAACTTGGAAGTTCTTGATTCATCTTCTGAATTTAAACTCAAAATCCATTTTAGGATCCAGGATTCAACACTCATATTGGATCTCAGACTTCAGATCCAATTCCTCTTTAGGATCCAGTCTCCAATTCCACTTTTGGATCTCAGGCTTCAGATCCAAATTCCTTATGGGATCCAGAATCCAATTTCACCTTGGATCTCAGACTTCAGATCCAAATCCATCTTAGGATCCAGAGTCTAACTCTACGTTGGATCTCAGACCTTAGATCTAAATCCATCTTAGGATCCAGGACCCAATCCACTTTGGATCTCATATTTCAGATCCAAATCTATTTTAGGATCCAGAACCCAGTTCCACTTTGGATCTCAGATTTCAGATCTTAAATCCATTTTAAGATCCAATTCCATTCCCAATTCTAGATTTCAAATCCAATTTCATTTGAATTCCCTAAATCCATTTCTATTTTTAAATACCATTTGATTTTCTCAGATCCATTCTAAGATTCAAATTCAATATCACTTCAAAATTTCATCTTCTTATCCTAAATCCATGATTGAATTCAAAGTCCATTTCTGACTTTGAAACTTCATTTCTTTTCATTTCAGAGCTTCAAATCATTCTTTCTCAAAGCCAAGATCTATTCTTCCAAACTCTAAATTACTTCAAAGACTTAGAACTTCTCTGATCTATCTCAAGTTCTAAGTTAGATTCAATCATTTCTTCACTCCCTTATCAAGTTTATCTCAGAAATACTTGGAAATTTCTAAATCAATTTTCAAAAGAGCATACATCCTTGCATTGCACAAGCATGATTCTTTGTGTATTTAGAGTTAGGATAAATTCTTAGATTATATTTAGGCAAAGCAAAAGGCATAGATTCGATCATTGGTTCGATTACCCCTGGTAAAGGCGCCAGGAACGATCGAACCTCGTACCGACGAGCGAATCCCGTCTCTCCATTTTTCCCGCAAATATTTTCAAAACGGAGGCGAGTAATTTTCTAAATATTTTCAAATAAAGGTCAAGTGAAAACCCGCAAAAGAGTTCCTCTTCTCTTTCTCTTTCTTTCTTTTCTCTTCTCTTTCTCTTTTCTTTCTTTTATTCTCTTCCCTTCAAAAAGGAGGAAAATAGGGGTCAGAAAAGGAAAAGAGAAGGAAGAGAGAGAAAACCACAAGAGAGGAAAAATTTTGCGATGATCACAGCCCTTCTTAAGGAGGGGGGCGAAGGTTCGGGAATGGGCCGTTGGAGATCGAAGGTGGAGGATGAAGGTGGCTTATCCGAGGGTTTGAGGAGGGTTTCAAATGGATTTGTTGGAGATGGGCGGCGACGGAGGGGAGGCCGAGAGTCTGCCAGAGAGTGATAGGGTTTCGGTGGAGCAGAGAAAGGGAAAGAGTGCGGCTGAGAGTTTCGTGAAAAACCAAGCTTATGCGTGAAGCTTTGGTTTTATAAAAAAAAATCGATTTTTCAAAAAGAGGCTCCTTCAAAAGTTTTTCATAAAAAGTGTTTTTAAAATGATTTTTTTAGCAAAATTGACTTAAAAGGTTTAAACTCATTCATTTTTCTCATAATTTTCCCATTTTTTTTTGTTTTTGCGTTTATCTTTCAATTTTTTTGTATTTTTACAATAAAATCCTAAAGTTTGTGAGAAAACAAAGATTAAAACTAATTTTTTTTGTGTTTTTGCAAAAAATATTTACAAAAGGGAATTTTTCTGAGAATTTAAAAGCTATTTTGAGAAAATTTCTTCAGAAATGGGTTTGGATCCGGATTTTGGAGGAAATATGGATTTAAAGTACTGAATTCGGATCTAGAATTAATTTTGAATATACCAATATAGAATTTAATTCAGAAAATCTAAAGAATGACTGAAATTTAGCTTTGAAATTGCTTTGATTTTCTCAGAAAACAGGGTTAGGGGCAAATGTGTCATTTTTACAAAATTTTGAAAAATTTGGGGTGTTCACACCTCTCCAAAAGAGTTTTCCAATAAAATTTTAATCATTTTCCAAAGAAAGCTTTCAAAACTTGAAGCTTTTCCTGACAAACATTTTCCCTTCAAATGTTTACCCTTTTCTCAAGAATTCTTTCCATTTTCTCAGGATTTTTCATCCATTCATGATTTCCCCACACTTTTATGAACTTTTTCATGATTTCAAAACCCCTTTCATTTGAGTTTCCTCAGAAATTGACTTTCACCTTTTCTCTGAGAAATATTTTTCAACTCCAAAAGAATTTTCCAAGCATACATCATGTTTTTCAACTTGCATTTTACAAAATTTCATAGCACATGCCTGAATTCTCTGTGTATTTAGGATAGAACATGATTTTGATAATTTAACTAAGTCAAGCACACTTTTGGTCCTTGGTTCGATTACCTCTGTTAAAGGCGGCAGGAACGGTCGAACCTCATACCGACAGGTCAAGCCCCATCCCATGGATTTTCCCGCTATTTTCAAAAACAGGGGCGAGTATTTCAAAACAATTTCAAAAACTCTGGTCAAGTTTGACTCGCGAAAGCAATTTTCCTCTTTCTCTCCTGCAGGGAAGGGAAGAGGGAAAAATTTTGCAACGATAACAGACATAAGCATGTATGTCAGCGTTATGCATCGTATCACTTCACATAGAATCATATAATCCTACGCATCGTGTTATTGCCATAAGGAATATTGCAATCCTAAAATAGGACCTCAAAGCATGCGTAAACGACACATGAGAACACGCAGATATGGCAATCCAGTTGATTCTATAGGCGAAGAGTAACTAACTCTACCCGTCAGCCAAACAAAACAACTGAATAAGACAAGCACTCATAGCAATGCTCGTAAAACATATAATTACCATAAAATGGCTCAGTCCATCAGCAAGTAATTAAATTAATCGTAAGGCATAAATCATTACATCACAAGCCATTCATAAGCAATCATACGACAGCAGTTATATCATAATATGTAAGCAACTTATAAGACAAGCGGCCACATCAATCCTAGTTGCCACCAGTTCGTAGATTATGAGCTGTATGCAATCACGTCAATTATAAGAGATGAAATCCAACAAGTGCTATGCTACAATAAGCACCAAACAGTTCAACCAAGGAATAAAACAAGTCACATGCTAATATGTAGCAACTGGCATAATGCTATTATGATAAGCATTTAACTAGTATGAGAAGCTCCTTATTACTCCGTAAAGAACTGCGTAAGCAGTTTAACCAACTAGAGTAATACCTTGACAGACGTGCACAGTTCAACGAGTAGCATACTGAACTACCGAGCAAGCAAGTGATTCAGTAGTGTGTGAACACCCCAAATTTTTCAAAATCTTTTAAATATTCCCTTTTTGCCCCTAAATTCATTTTTTAGCAAATGAGTCATTTTTTTTAGTTCATTTCTCAAAGTTTTACTGAAATTAAATTCATTTTATATGTTTAAATTGATTTCGGATCTGGATCCATTGTCCAGATCCAAATCTGAGTTTCATTGTCCAAATTTTAAATTTAAATTACAGAAAACATCAAAAATAGTTTGTAAATAGCTCGGACAGCCCATCCGACATCCGTTTGGATTCACCACATTGCATTTTTTTTATTCGAGTGTCAAAACTCGAACATTTCCTCAATACTTGGGTCCAAACCCATTCTTCTAAAGAAATTTTCCCCAAAATAACCCTGATTTTTCAGAAAAAAACCTTTCTCTTATGAATATTTTGAAATTTTGTAAAATTAGTATTAATTTTCTTAGTTTTAGAGTTTTGTTTTTACAAATATATGTTTAAAAAGAAAAAAAATAAGAAAATCAAAAATCCAAAAATTTCAGAAACTATGCAATCTACCTTCCTTTTTTAAACCTTTTTGATAAAACCTTCTCTTGAGACCTCTTTTTTAAAACAAAAACTATTTTTTAGGAAATTTCTGAAAAGGAGACCCCTGTAGGGAATTTTAGAAAAATTACAACGGCTCCCTCCGCTTCCCACCATTGATCTTCAACCAACCTCCCTGGAGTCTCCCTCAACCTTCCATCTGCAACAAAATCTCCTTCTCGCGAACTCTCCTTTGGCTCTTTAAAAGGGGAGCATACAGATGAAGCCAAGGCATCCGTTATCACCCTCGCACCCCTCTTTCACGATGGCTTTGCGCCTTCTTCAACTTCTTTGATTCATTCTTCATGTAAGACCCGCAATTTTTCAGTATCTTTCTGAAGAAATTCACGAGGCATTTTCAAGTAAAAATAACATCTGAACCCGAAATACAAATCAGATCGATTTGTACGAACCAGTTATACTTGAGATATTCGTCGCTTTGCGAATATATGCTCAAACACTCTGGAAGCCATAACCTCTTAACTAAACAAAAACAAAGGATTTCCTCGAGCCAACTTTCTTAGTTACGTCAATACGAAGAGAATGGTGTACTCAGAATTTTTCGGAAAAAAATCGCCGGAAACCCGAAATTCTTGCGGGACCCACGGAAATATTGGTGGAACCCACAGAAATATTCCTCAGAAAATATCTTGTGGGACCCACAAAATATCCTATGGAAATATCTAGTGGGCCCCACCTCAAAAGGAACCTCCTGGAATTAAAATAAAGCTTAGGGGCAAAAGGGGGATAAAAATTCCCAAGAGGAGGTGGGCTTGGGCTATAAATAGCCCTCCCCACTCTCTCTCTTCTCATAATTTCGACCCCCTCTCTCTCTCTTGCCTTCTCTCTCTCTCCTAAACCTCCCCTAGTGAGCCCAAGTGAGTCTGAGCCCACCTGACCTGGCCTGAACCCACCTGACCTGGTCTGAGCCTGCCTGACCTGGTCCTAGCTCACCTGACCTGGGTCTGAACCCACTTGACCTAGTCCTAACCTAGTTGACTTGACTTGAACCTAGTTGGGTTTAAAGTCAAAGTCAAAGTCCCTTTTTGTCCAGATTCCGGTTTGGATTTCTGAACCCAGACTTAGCCTACTTGAGCTGAGTTCGAACCTGCTGAACCCAGTTGACTTGGACTGAACCCTGTTTGGTTCAAACCACTTAGGTTGAGTAGCTTGACCTACTCTCCCTCTTTCTCAACTAAGTCAGCTTCATCTGACTTAGTCTGACCTCTCGAAGGAAGGCTCGAAGCCAAAGAAGCAACCCGGAGCCGTTTCTTCCACGATTTGAAGTAAGTTCGCTTCGTTGATCCATCTCTCTCAAGTATTTGACTGTTTGTATATAGAATATACTTTCTGAAGTAGTATCTTGCTTTAGTTCTTGATTGAGCCCTTTTTGGACACTTCGGTGTTCACCCGCTCGTCTCGTAACTATCGTCGGATATATCTATGTTCAAACACGCAGTATATGCGTTCTTCAAAATGGTATCTCGCTTTAGTTCTTGGTTGAGCCCTTTAGGACACTTCGGTGTTCACCCGCTCGCCTCGTAACTATCGTTGGATGCGGATCTAGGTGTATATCTGCTGATTCTGCCGACGCGTCTTATATCGCACAGGCTATGTAATTTACCTTTGCCGTCGCGTCGTATGATGCCAAGGCTCCCTGTTTTCTGCACTTCCGATTATGCATTTACTTACGCCGTCGCGTCGAACGATGCCAAGGCTCCTGCTTTCTGCAATGTCTTTACTTACGCCGTCGCGTCGAACGATGCCAAGGCTTCTGCTTTGTTATATATGTAGAATATTTCGTTCAGTTACACACCCTGAACAATAGTATATGCATTTCTTTACGCCGCCGCTGTATAAAGCACAGGCTTCTGCTTATACTACATATATAGCGCATAAATGAGCGTTCAAATGGAGATCAAACTCCAAATCGCCCATGTGATTCCTTGACCGCTCCTCGTTCAAGATTCTGCTTGACGAATGAAGCCCCTATTGGAAAGGCTTCGGTTTTTTGGCAAAATGCTCTTTACGTAATGACTAAGTCAATTTCGTATGGCCTGGCTATGGCCAAGGGTTCCTGCAACCTTGATGGATGCAAAGTACGCACAACGGTGCGCATCCATTTCCCGAATTAAGCGTGGCGATTTCCTACCAAAGAGAGGAGATGCCGCTGAAATGGATAAAAGAAACGCACGCTTTCTCCGTAAAAGAGAGGAAGTGCTGCTGAAATTTCTGAAGAAGCTATGAATAGCTCAGAAAGAACGTAGCAGGATACTCTGACATATAGCAGAGTGCTACCCAGTTCATGGTTTGCCCTCTACAACGTAGAAGGGTTCGTCGCACCACTGCCGGTAGAGCAGGGGAGGTGCTGACGAAATGGTTGGCAGAAGAGCTGCCGGAACCAATGGAACGGCATAATGATGTCCGTCGATGGAACGATGCCAGATCGGCTCGTATCCTTGTGCCTGCAAGGGCACCTTGCTCGTAAGGGCCGCTGAGCCGGAGTAGAGGTTGTGCCTTGGCTAGGTTTGGACTCGTTGCGTAAAAATACGCCGAGTAGCCGATCTATTTAGATCGAGTCATATGCATGCTCATTGAGAACGGTTACACAACCAGACTCGTAAGGGCCGAAGAGCCAGAGTGTGTTGTTTCCACCCAAAGAGGTGTGATGCTCGTGGTGGCCGAAGTGCCAAAGAGCGGTGTTCTGCATGCATATGAATAAGACTTAAGGTCGCACATACCCCGCGGTTGAAGATCGTGTTAGGGGTACCCCCTCAGTAATGACTGTGTTGGGGAAGACTGAATGGGGTCGGGTACATACTCCCGTAGTGCTGAAAGCACGGGCTGCCTAAATGGCATGCAGATTCTGTCCAAGTAATTGTAAGACTGGCAGACCCCTTCAGGAATTATGCTCACTGTGGAATGACAGTGATGGTACAGCCTTGAGTGACATGTATTTTACTTTGGACCTGATAGAGTCCACGATGGCCTCAGTCACTCATGGGTTTTGGGGTCGTGGTTATCCTTAAGATCTAAGGATTGAACCCAACTACTGCAAGTAGAGGATGCATCCGAATATGGGCCTAGTAGGATTCTCCCAGTTGAAACACACTGCCCTACTATGGATAGGGTCAACAGGCTTCTGGGGTATCTAAAATACATAGAATAATCAACCCCCAGAACGTCGCGTTGATGCCCGGACAATAGCTCTACCTGCGTACCAAAGGCGGGAGCGGTTAATTATCGAAACAATGCATTAGTTCTAGGTTCAGCGATGCTTTGAATGTATGAGTGGATGACGTGTTGAGTCAGTCCTGCATAACCTTTGTGAAGGTGTCATGTTCGGTATACTACTGGACCGACTGGGCAAAGACCCGTGTTGTATTCGCACGACTAAGCGAAGCTCGAGGAGTTGTCCTTAGATGCGTGGGATACGGATGTGCCAAGTATGAAGACTTGAGCTAGACATCACTTTGAGACCCGGAAGAGGTCATGACTAAGTCGTGGAGACTTAAGCGGCTATTCAAATCACAGCCCTGAAAAGGCTTGCTCTAAGTCATGAGGACTCGAGCGGATGTTCAACTCATAGCCCTGAGGAGGCTCTTGCGAAATACGCTAAGTCTTGGAGGCTTGAGCGTCGTTATTGCGCATTGCGACCCTGAGTGGTCATTATCGTATTTAAGTTGAATGGATGTATGACTGCATGCTTACCAGACCATCAGTGGTTCTGACCCCGTTTTATGGGGATTTCAGGTGTTGGACCTGCGTGGCGATATGCGGAGCAAGGCGGCATCGAGTTCCAGGGTTTCTCTAGACAGAGTTGTACTGCTTCCTTTTTATTGAACCTACACTGCTCTCCTAAGCAGTAGTGTTGTAATAAACATATGTTTTCGATAAAATGGAACACTTTGGTGGTCAATGAGTTGCTTGGCCACATACCTGCAACGTGCTCGGAGTTTTCTAAAACTGACGACTCATTATCGTCTGATTCCGCTGCTAAAAGCTTTTCTAAGTTCCGCTGCAAAGAAAAAAAAAAAGAAATTCATGAAAATTTTAACTTAGCTTTGTTTTGGAAATCCGGGGCGTTACAGAATTGGTATCAAAGCATGAGTCTGAGAAACCTGGTTCAAGATCCGTCATGTTTGCGGTATCGCACTGTAAGTATAAATCTTATACTTTCTCTAATTTGGGTGTATTTATGTGAATAGATAAAATGGCTCCTAGGACGAGGAGAACCATGCCGAGCGAGGAGTCCCATACGCAGGGCTTCCTGCTGGAGACACTCAACAGGCTTGTGTCTGCCATTCGTGAATCAAGGCAAGCACCAGCCCCACCTCGCAATGAGAACCTTGGAGGAATAACATATGAAAGGTTCCTCAAACTCGACCCACCTGTTTTCGTTGGCAGTGCCGATCCAGAGCTTGCAGAAAGCTGGATCGAGGAAACAGAGCGGGCATTCCTGGTATTGGGAGTATCAGAGGATAGAAAGACTAACTTCGGCACATATAGGCTGAAGGATAATGCACGAAAGTGGTGGGATACCACTAAGCTTATCCAGTTCTCACAAGTCGAAGTCATTCCTTGGACTGACTTTCGGAGAACTTTCTTGGATAACTACTTCCCGTTGCACTCCAGAAATAAGAAAAAGATGGAGTTTCTGGAACTAGAGCAGGGTGGTATGAGTCTTATCGACTATACTACCAAGTTTCAGAACCTTGAGCGGTACTGCTCTCGGTTATTCGATACTGACCTAGAGAGGGCCGATAAATATATCAATGGATTTCGGGAAGGGCTACGATCTCGAGTCATAACTAGCATGCCCCAAACATTTCAAGCCGCTGTGGCAGCAGCTTCAAAGATTAGTGCAGACTGGGAGCGATGCAAAGGGGTCGTAGTAAAGCGACCGGTAGCAAGTAATGGGAACAACAAGAGGACGTTCCCCGGTGGCCAAGAATCACGACCAACTTTTTATAAGAGGGATTTTCAGGAGAACAACTTTACTCCACCGGCCGAGCGGCCATTACAGATGGTAGAAGCCAATCAGCCCTACCAACAGTCTAATTTTCGATGCCCAAGGTGTAGCTCAGATCATCCTGGAGGGGTTTGTCCTCGCGATACGGGAGGTTGCCTGTATTGCGGCAAACCAGGGCATCGTGTAAGAGAATGCCGCAAGAAGGCCTCAGATCTTCAACGAAGAAATATGGGATCTGGAGGACCCTCTCAACAAATACAACAACAACGACTGCCACTACCCAGGATAGAGCAGAAACCTGTGGCAGGTCGTGTCTATGCGGTGACAGCCGAACAACTCACGGATAATGATCGTATCAAGGAATCTGAATACCTTGATAGATAGAGTTGTGTTGGGTAGGAAGCAATTGAAAGACAAGATCCAATGAATGCTTGAGACAAGTGGCTTATGACCTTGTGTACGGTCATCTGGATAGATATGTATCCTTGCTCTGTAAAGTAATTTTGGATTTGTCAAATAAAAATCTTAAGTGCTTATGCCCAAAATTTATGGCTATAGACCCCATGATTGAAAAATTAAGTTTGCGTAATTAGAACGTTAAAACTTACTTAATAAAATAAACCATCGAGGAATTGTTCCCAAGAAGAGAGTCCTGTGAGGTTTTACATATTCAAGATCAGATCGTCTAGCCAGAGTGAGCCTGTGAGGGTATACAGCTCCGTGCGAGTGTATATGTTCCAAAATCAGTAGCTTAGCTAGTATGATTCTGTGAGGGTGTACTGATCCAATATCAGGTGAGTCTGACTAGGGCGAACCTGTGAGGAGGTACGTTTCCAATACCAGGTAGTCTGACAGGGGACTTATCCCAATATGGTTAATCTCTAGAAGAATGATCTATGTGTATGGAATAGTTACACAAGATGGCTATATTGATAGCCGGTTGGAAGAACATTGATTCAACAAAACTATCGTGGTTGTAGCATAATTTGAACTCAGATATGAGAAGCATACCTCAATTGATCGAGAATCATGATATGAGGTTATGATTGAAATAAATATGATGTTGAACTAAGTGAATAACATTATGAATCTAACATATGGGAGAAATATCCCGAGTTACGCACTTAGTACACTTAACTGAATTTCGCGGACGAAATTCCTTTAAGGGGGTAATGATGTAAGACCCGCAATTTTTCAGTATCTTTCTGAAGAAATTCACGAGGCATTTTCAAGTAAAAATAACATCTGAACCCGAAATACAAATCAGATCGATTTGTACGAACCAGTTATACTTGAGATATTCGTCGCTTTGCAAATATATGCTCAAACACTCTGGAAGCCATAACCTCTTAACTAAACAAAAACAAAGGATTTCCTCGAGCCAACTTTCTTAGTTACGTCAATACGAAGAGAATGGCGTACTCAGAATTTTTCGGAAAAAAATCGCCGGAAACCCGAAATTCTTGCGGGACCCACGGAAATATTGGTGGGACCCACAGAAATATTCCTCAGAAAATATCTTGTGGGACCCACAAAATATCCTATGGAAATATCTAGTGGGCCCCACCTCAAAAGGAACCTCCTGGAATTAAAATAAAGCTCAGGGGCAAAAGGGGGATAAAAATTCCCAAGAGGAGGTGGGCTTGGGCTATAAATAGCCCTCCCCACTCTCTCTCTTCTCATAATTTCGACCCCCCCTCTCTCTCTTGCCTTCTCTCTCTCTCCTAAACCTCCCCTAGTGAGCCCAAGTGAGTCTGAGCCCACCTGACCTGGCCTGAACCCACCTGACCTGGTCTGAGCCTGCCTGACCTGGTCCTAGCTCACCTGACCTGGGTCTGAACCCACTTGACCTAGTCCTAACCTAGTTGACTTGACTTGAACCTAGTTGGGTTTAAAGTCAAAGTCAAAGTCCCTTTTTGTCCAGATTCCGGTTTGGATTTCTGAACCCAGACTTAGCCTACTTGAGCTGAGTTCGAACCTGCTGAACCCAGTTGACTTGGACTGAACCCTGTTTGGTTCAAACCACTTAGGTTGAGTAGCTTGACCTACTCTCCCTCTTTCTCAACTAAGTCAGCTTCATCTGACTTAGTCTGACCTCTCGAAGGAAGGCTCGAAGCCAAAGAAGCAACCCGGAGCCGTTTCTTCCACGATTTGAAGTAAGTTCGCTTCGTTGATCCATCTCTCTCAAGTATTTGACTGTTTGTATATAGAATATACTTTCTGAAGTAGTATCTTGCTTTAGTTCTTGATTGAGCCCTTTTTGGACACTTCGGTATTCACCCGCTCGTCTCGTAACTATCGTCGGATATATCTATGTTCAAACACGCAGTATATGCGTTCTTCAAAATGGTATCTCGCTTTAGTTCTTGGTTGAGCCCTTTAGGACACTTCGGTGTTCACCCGCTCGCCTCGTAACTATCGTTGGATGCGGATCTAGGTGTATATCTGCTGATTCTGCCGACGCGTCTTATATCGCACAGGCTATGTAATTTACCTTTGCCGTCGCGTCGTATGATGCCAAGGCTCCCTGTTTTCTGCACTTCCGATTATGCATTTACTTACGCCGTCGCGTCGAACGATGCCAAGGCTCCTGCTTTCTGCAATGTCTTTACTTACGCCGTCGCGTCGAACGATGCCAAGGCTTCTGCTTTGTTATATATGTAGAATATTTCGTTCAGTTACACACCCTGAACAATAGTATATGCATTTCTTTACGCCGCCGCTGTATAAAGCACAGGCTTCTGCCTATACTACATATATAGCGCATAAATGAGCGTTCAAATGGAGATCAAACTCCAAATCGCCCATGCGATTCCTTGACCGCTCCTCGTTCAAGATTCTGCTTGACGAATGAAGCCCCTATTGGAAAGGCTTCGGTTTTTTGGCAAAATGCTCTTTACGTAATGACTAAGTCAATTTCGTATGGCCTGGCTATGGCCAAGGGTTCCTGCAACCTTGATGGATGCAAAGTACGCACAACGGTGCGCATCCATTTCCCGAATTAAGCGTGGCGATTTCCTACCAAAGAGAGGAGATGCCGCTGAAATGGATAAAAGAAACGCACGCTTTCTCCGTAAAAGAGAGGAAGTGCTGCTGAAATTTCTGAAGAAGCTATGAATAGCTCAGAAAGAACGTAGCAGGATACTCTGACATATAGCAGAGTGCTACCCAGTTCATGGTTTGCCCTCTACAACGTAGAAGGGTTCGTCGCACCACTGCCGGTAGAGCAGGGGAGGTGCTGACGAAATGGTTGGCAGAAGAGCTGCCGGAACCAATGGAACGGCATAATGATGTCCGTCGATGGAACGATGCCAGATCGGCTCGTATCCTTGTCCCTGCAAGGGCACCTTGCTCGTAAGGGCCGCTGAGCCGGAGTAGAGGTTGCGCCTTGGCTAGGTTTGGACTCGTTGCGTAAAAATACGCCGAGTAGCCGATCTATTTAGATCGAGTCATATGCATGCTCATTGAGAACGGTTACACAACCAGACTCGTAAGGGCCGAAGAGCCAGAGTGTGTTGTTTCCACCCAAAGAGGTGTGATGCTCGTGGTGGCCGAAGTGCCAAAGAGCGGTGTTCTGCATGCATATGAATAAGACTTAAGGTCGCACATACCCCGCGGTTGAAGATCGTGTTAGGGGTACCCCCTCAGTAATGACTGTGTTGGGGAAGACTGAATGGGGTCGGGTACATACTCCCGTAGTGCTGAAAGCACGGGCTGCCTAAATGGCATGCAGATTCTGTCCAAGTAATTGTAAGACTGGCAGACCCCTTCAGGAATTATGCTCACTGTGGAATGACAGTGATGGTACAGCCTTGAGTGACATGTATTTTACTTTGGACCTGATAGAGTCCACGATGGCCTCAGTCACTCATGGGTTTTGGGGTCGTGGTTATCCTTAAGATCTAAGGATTGAACCCAACTACTGCAAGTAGAGGATGCATCCGAATATGGGCCTAGTAGGATTCTCCCAGTTGAAACACACTGCCCTACTATGGATAGGGTCAACAGGCTTCTGGGGTATCTAAAATACATAGAATAATCAACCCCCAGAACGTCGCGTTGATGCCCGGACAATAGCTCTACCTGCGTACCAAAGGCGGGAGCGGTTAATTATCGAAACAATGCATTAGTTCTAGGTTCAGCGATGCTTTGAATGTATGAGTGGATGACGTGTTGAGTCAGTCCTGCATAACCTTTGTGAAGGTGTCATGTTCGGTATACTACTGGACCGACTGGGCAAAGACCCGTGTTGTATTCGCACGACTAAGCGAAGCTCGAGGAGTTGTCCTTAGATGCGTGGGATACGGATGTGCCAAGTATGAAGACTTGAGCTAGACATCACTTTGAGACCCGGAAGAGGTCATGACTAAGTCGTGGAGACTTAAGCGGCTATTCAAATCACAGCCCTGAAAAGGCTTGCTCTAAGTCATGAGGACTCGAGCGGATGTTCAACTCATAGCCCTGAGGAGGCTCTTGCGAAATACGCTAAGTCTTGGAGGCTTGAGCGTCGTTATTGCGCATTGCGACCCTGAGTGGTCATTATCGTATTTAAGTTGAATGGATGTATGACTGCATGCTTACCAGACCATCAGTGGTTCTGACCCCGTTTTATGGGGATTTCAGGTGTTGGACCTGCGTGGCGATATGCGGAGCAAGGCGGCATCGAGTTCCAGGGTTTCTCTAGACAGAGTTGTACTGCTTCCTTTTTATTGAACCTACACTGCTCTCCTAAGCAGTAGTGTTGTAATAAACATATGTTTTCGATAAAATGGAACACTTTGGTGGTCAATGAGTTGCTTGGCCACATACCTGCAACGTGCTCGGAGTTTTCTAAAACTGACGACTCATTATCGTCTGATTCCGCTGCTAAAAGCTTTTCTAAGTTCCGCTGCAAAGAAAAAAAAAAAGAAATTCATGAAAATTTTAACTTAGCTTTGTTTTGGAAATCCGGGGCGTTACACTTCACCTCTCCACTTTATCCATTTTCACGATTCATCCCTCGCAGCCAGGCTCCCCTCTCATCCAGGACCTTTGCAGAGTTACAGCAGAAGAGGATTTCCAGAGAATCAAGAATCAAAAGCATCCGTCTCCCACCTCTCCACGGCGCCATCCCTTTCCTTCCTCCTTCATATCAGGTAAGAATTTTTTTTTCCCCTTTTCGTTTTTTCATAGAAATTTCTTTTTCTAAATTTCATCTATCGGTTGTTTTCGTTTTCTTCATTTCCTTTTTTTTTTTCTCAGCAAAATTGTGCAATCGATCTGTATGTAGCAGAACCGATTCACTCCTTTGCAATAGAAAAGGGGACTCTCGTACCCCAACATTTTTTTTGTGTTAACATCTCTTCATGTTTCCTCAGGATCATGATTAGCATTTAAATTCTCTTTTAGTTTTTTTTTTTTTTTTTGATCTTTCGTTTCGGCATGTGTTCGATCTTCCCTTTAATGGCAAATTCTATGATCTTCAATCTATTGGGCTTTCAGCATTCTGCTATGTCTTCATCACTAAGAAATAGCCTACCTAAAAGCCTAATTTATCATTGCTAAACCTCTACGCGATGAAGTATTTAAAGAGGAGGTGCAGGGCCTGTGCACAGATTTGATGTCCCCCCTTGGGATTGAGTACAATTTTAGCAGGAAATTCGATATGTACTTCCTCCTTTGAGATCTAAACTGCGTTTGATTCTATTAACATTTGATTTATACTTCTTTTTTTTTTACTTTATCACTCTCTTTTGCATTCAACAACATCAAATGTAAGTTTAGTTCACTCATAGTGTTTCATTAGGTTCTATTGTATTACTCATTTTTTTTTATATCGTTCTTTTATTTCTATATATCGTTTCACATAGCATGGGTGCCAAATTCTGTGTGAATCATCCCGTTACATGTGTTCATCCTGATATGTTCTGCACTACGAGTTCTGTTGCTGGAAGCTCTTTCACTTGTGCCTGCACAATAATTCCCATTACGGCAGGGGTCTTTATCCTCAAGGCCACATCTCACACATTGCCCACCATATCTACATCTCTTTGCCTTGTATGCGTGAGAATGCTGAGGAAATATCCAGATAGAATTTTTTTGCGTCACTGGTTATCAAACAGCCACCAGCGCTGATGGCAATCAAGGAAAATCAGGATTCGATTTTGTCTGCAGGTTCAGAGATTCATTTTTTTTTTCTTTCCAGCAGCTGGGTTCATTTGCGATCATTGATGGATGGTTCAGTAACATTTCCAAAAACTCAGCTTCTTATTTTCATCTTTTGATAGTCATTTCATTTTCCTGTTTTATTTTCTGAACTATGATTCTTATTTTGATTTGAATTTCTTATTTTGCATCATGATTATTCAATTAATATCTGTATCATATATGTAATGACCTTCATTGTGGCATCCGCTCTAATCCATTGTTAGATTGGATTCACTCTACAACCATCCTTCACAGGATTTCACATTTTATCTGTGCTCAAGCTCGATGCATTTTGCTTACTGCGTTTTCCCCTTTTTTTTTTTCTTTTCTACATCATCATCTGTGTAACCTTGCTTGGTTTTACTCAGCATATTACCTTTGGTGCCTTGCACCTGTACATTCTATATCTCTTCTCAGCAATTTTCTTGCAGAATTACTCATGCACCATAGTTATTTTCTTTATTGTAACTGCATTTTTTCATTTACCATATACTTTGTTGTCATTTAAATCCACCCAGCATCGTCAGCTCTCTCTCTCTCTCTCTGTGCTGATTTGCGTCTCGTGCCTGATCTTTGGCATCCATAGACCCTCTGGAACCATTCCAGAGAATCGGTTTTCCTTTTGATGGTAATCAGGGTAGACGCTGGCTCTACCTGGTCAGATCACCCTGCAAGTGACTTTCAGGATATGAAATCTTTTCAACTGATGGTTTAATCATATGCTTATATTGCTGACTAAAAAAAAAAAAGAGAAAAGTAGCTGGGTTGTTAAGTTAGAAACTCTGAAGGAGTTTTGACATGTAGTGAATGCTGGGAAGATCTGATTGAAGTCAATATATTTAAGCTCACTGTGAAGGTAGTATGGTGGACTCCTCCATGTTCATTTGCTGAAAGAAGGTAAACAATATCAGTGAAATAACATAAAAACATCCTGGATATGGATTGTAACGCCCCGGATTTCCAAAACAAAGCTAAGTTAAAATTTTCATGAATTTCTTTTTTTTTTTTTTTTTTCTTTGCAGCGGAACTTAGAAAAGCTTTTAGCAGCGGAATCAGACGATAATGAGTCGTCAGTTTTAGAAAACTCCGAGCACGTTGCAGGTATGTGGCCAAGCAACTCATTGACCACCAAAGTGTTCCATTTTATCGAAAACATATGTTTATTACAACACTACTGCTTAGGAAAGCAGTGTAGGTTCAATAAAAAGGAAGCAGTACAACTCTGTCTAGAGAAACCCTGGAACTCGATGCCGCCTTGCCCCGCATATCGCCACGCAGGTCCAACACCTGAAATCCCCATAAAACGGGGTCAGAACCGCTGATGGTCTGGTAAGCATGCAGTCATGTAACCATTCAACTCAAGTACGATAATGACCACTCAGGGTCGCAATGCGCAATAACGACGCTCAAGCCTCCAAGACTTAGCGTATATCGCAGGAGCCTCCTCAGGGCTATGAGTTGAACATCCGCTCGAGTCTTCATGACTTAGAGCAAGCCTTTTCAGGGCTGTGATTTGAATAGCCGCTTAAGTCTCCACGACTTAGCCATGACCTCTTCCGGGTCTCAAAGTGATGTCTAGCTCAAGTCTTCATACTTGGCACATCCGTATCCCACGCATCTAAGGACAACTCCTCGAGCTTCGCTTAGTCGTGCGGATACAACACGGGTCTTCGCCCAGTCGGTCCAGTAGTATACCGAACATGACACCTTCACAAAGGTTATGCAGGACTGACTCAACACGTCATCCACTCATACATTCAAAGCATCGCTGTACCTAGAGCTAATGCATTGTTTGATAATTAACCGCTCCCGCCTTTGGTACGCAGGTAGAGCTATTGTCCGGGCATCAACGCGACGTTCTGGGGGTTGATTATTCTATGTATTTTAGATACCCCAGAGGCCTGTTGACCCTATCCATAGTAGGGCAGTGTGTTTCAACTGGGAGAATCCTACTAGGCCCATATTCGGATGCATCCTCTACTTGCAGTAGTTGGGTTCAATCCTTAGATCTTAAGGATAACCACGACCCCAAAACCCATGAGTGACTGAGGCCATCGTGGACTCTATCAGGTCCAAAGTAAAATACATGTCACTCAAGGCTGTACCATCACTGTCATTCCACAGTGAGCATAATTCCTGAAGGGGTCTGCCAGTCTTACAATTACTTGGACAGAATCTGCATGCCATTTAGGCAGCCCGTGCTTTCAGCACTACGGGAGTATGTACCCGACCCCATTCAGTCTTCCCCAACACAGTCATTACTGAGGGGGTACCCCTAACACGATCTTCAACCGCGGGGTATGTGCGACCTTAAGTCTTATTCATATGCATGCAGAACACCGCTCTTTGGCACTTCGGCCACCACGAGCATCACACCTCTTTGGGTGGAAACAACACACTCTGGCTCTTCGGCCCTTACGAGTCTGGTTGTGTAACCGTTCTCAATGAGCATGCATATGACTCGATCTAAATAGATCGGCTACTCGGCGTATTTTTACGCAACGAGTCCAAACCTAGCCAAGGCGCAACCTCTACTCCGGCTCAGCGGCCCTTACGAGCAAGGTGCCCTTGCAGGCACAAGGATACGAGCCGATCTGGCATCGTTCCATCAACGGACATCATTATGCCGTTCCATTGGTTCCGGCAGCTCTTCTGCCAACCATTTCGTCAGCACCTCCCCTGCTCTACCGGCAGTGGTGCGACGAACCCTTCTACGTTGTAGAGGGCAAACCATGAACTGGGTAGCACTCTGCTATATGTCAGAGTATCCTGCTACATTCTTTCTGAGCTATTCTTAGCTTCTTCAGAAATTTTAGCAGCACTTCCTCTCTTTTACGGAGAAAGCGTGCGTTTCTTTTATCCATTTCAGCGGCATCTCCCCTCTTTGGTAGGAAATCGCCACGCTTAATTCGGGAAATGGATGCGCATCGTTGTGCGTACTTTGCATCCATCAAGGTTGCAGAAACCCTTGGCCATAGCCAGGCCATACGAAATTGACTTAGTCATTACGTAAAGAGCATTTTGCCAAAAACCGAAGCCTTTCCAATAGGGGCTTCATTCGTCAAGCAGAATCTTGAACGAGGAGCGGTCAAGGAATCACATGGGCGATTTGGAGTTGATCTCCATTTGAACGCTCATTTATGCGCTATATATGTAGTATAAGCAGAAGCCTGTGCTTTATACAGCGGCGGCGTAAAGAAATGCATATACTATTGTTCAGGGTGTGTAACTGAACGAAATATTCTACATATATAACAAAGCAGAAGCCTTGGCATCGTTCGACGCGACGGCGTAAGTAAATACATTGCAGAAAGCAGGAGCCTTGGCATCGTTCGACGCGACGGCGTAAGTAAATGCATAATCGGAAGTGCAGTAATCGGAAGTGCAGAAAACAGGGAGCCTTGGCATCATACGACGCGACGGCAAAGGTAAATTACATAGCCTGTGCGATATAAGACGCGTCGGCAGAATCAGCAGATATACACCTAGATCTGTATCCAACGATAGTTACGAGGCGAGCGAGTGAACACCGAAGTGTCCTAGAGGGCTCAACCAAGAACTAGGGTGAGATACTATTTTTGAAGAACGCATATACTGCGCATTCGAACATATATATCTGACGATAGTTACGAGGCGAGCGCGTGAACACCGAAGCGTCCTAGAGGGCTCAACCAAGAACTAAAGCAAGATACTACTTCAGAAAGTATATTCTATATACAAACAATCAAATACTTGAGAGAGATGGATCAACGAAGCGAACTTACTTCAAATCGTGGAAGAAACGGCTCCGGGTGGCTTCTTTGGCTTCGAGCCTTCCTTCGAGAGGTCAGACTAAGTCAGATGAAGCTGACTTAGTTGAGAAAGAGGTAGAGTAGGTCAAGCTACTCAACCTAAGTGGTTTGAACCAAACAGGGTTCGATCCAAGTCAACTGGGTTCAGCAGGTTCGAACTCAGCTTAAGTAGGCTAAGTCTGGGTTCAGAAATCCAAACCGAAATCTGGACCAAAAAGGACTTTGACTTTGACTTTAAACCCAACTAGGTTCAAGTCAAGTCAACTGGGTTTGGACCAGGTCAAGTGGGTTCAGACCCAGGTCAGGTGGGTTAGGACCAGGTCAGGCAGGCTCAGGCTAAGTCAGGCAGGCTCAGACCAGGTCAGGTGGGCTCAGGTGGGCTAGGCTAGGTAGGGGAGGTTTAGGAGAGAGAGAGAAGGCAAGAGAGAGAGGGGGGGTCGAAATTATGAGAAGAGAGAGAGTGGGGAGGGCTATTTATAGCCCAAGCCCACCTCCTCTTGGGTTTTTTCATGCCCCTTCTACCCCCTTGGCTTCTTTTTAATTCCAAGAGGTTCCTTGGTGTGGGGCCCACTTGGATATTCCATGGGATATTTTTGTGGGTACCACCAGATATTTTCTGAGGAATATTTCTGTGGGTCCCACCAATATTTCCGTGGGTCCCGCAAGAATTTCGGGTTTCCAGCGATTTTTTCCGAAAAATTCTAAGTACGCCATTTTCTTCGTATTGACGTAACTAAGAAAGTTGGCTCGCAGGAATCCTTTGATTTCATTCAGGTAGGAAGTTATGGCTTCTAGAGTGTTTGAGCATATATTCGCAATTCGACGAATATCCTAAGTATAACTGGCTCGCAGGAATTGATTCGTTTTGCATTCTGAGAAGAAATGCTATTTTTACCGGTAAATGCCTCATGAATTTTATTCAGATATTTTCTGAAAAATTGCGGGTCTTACATCATTACCCCCTTAGAGGAATTTCGTCCGCGAAATTCAGCTAAGAGTTCAAGGTGAAGAGTTCAGGATATTTATCCCGCATATCCGATTCGGGCTCCCAAGTGCAATCATCGATTCCATGATGCTGCCACCTCACTTTAACAAGTGGAATGACCTTCGTTCTTAGCACTTGCTCCCGTCGGTCCATGATCTCCACTGGCCTTTCTTCTACCGTCATATCTTCTCGGATGTCAATGTCTTCATGTTGAATGACGTGAGAAGGATCATGAACGTACTTTCTAAGCATTGATACGTGAAATACATCATGTATTTGCGCGTATTGTGGTGGCAATGCTACTCGGTAGGCAGTCTCTCCGATCCGGCTCAAAACTTCGAAGGGACCAACGAATCTGGGGCTGAGCTTCCCCTTCTTTCCAAAACGAAACACACTCTTGGTTGGAGAGACCTTGATAAAAACCTTATCTCCAACCGCAAAAGTGAGTTCCCTACGCCGCTGATCGGCGTAGCTCTTCTGTCGACTCTGAGCAGTCAGTAGCTTCTTTCTGATCATGTGGACTTGCTCAGTATAATGCTGCAACACAATGGGCGAGTCCAAGGTTCGCTCACCCACTTCACCCCAATGGATTGGTGATCTACAGGGTCGTCCATACAAGGCTTCATACGGTGCCATCCCAATGCTAGCGTGGTGGCTATTATTATAAGCAAATTCAGCCAACGCTAGGTGGGAATCCCAATCACCTTTCCATTCCAGCATACAGGCTCTTAGCATATCTTCAAGAGTCTGTATGGTTCGTTCTGATTGCCCATCTGTTTGGGGATGGAATGCTGTACTGAACTTGAGTTTCGTCCCCAGGGCTTTCTGAAGCTGCTCCCAAAAGTGAGAGGTGAACTTCGGGTCACGATCAGATATGATCGAAATCGGCACTCCATGGAGTCTAACGATTTCCCGAATGTAGATCTCCGCCAATCGTTCAGTTGAGTATCGAGTGTTGATTGGCAGAAAATGAGCAGACTTGGTGAGTCTGTCCACGATCACCCATATTGAGTCATGTTGTCTCTTGGATCGAGGCAATCCAACGATGAAATCCATCGTAATGCCTTCCCATTTCCATTCTGGAATCTCGATCCGTTGCATCTTTCCACCAGGTCGCTGATGTTCGATCTTAACTTGCTGGTAGATCAAACACTTCGAGACAAACGTAGCCACATCACGTTTCATACCCCTCCACCAGTACTTTCTCTGTAAATCTCGGAACATCTTCGTACCTCCAGGGTGAATGGTGTACTTGCTATTATGAGCCTCCTGGAGTACTTCCTGTCTTAGCTCAGGGTTATTTGGAACCCAAATTCTTTCTTCCATCCATATTCCTCCATCTTCTTTCAAATGGAAGAAAGTGTTATCTTTTTCAGCACGAGCTTTCAATTCCAAGTACTGGGGATCATTGAACTGTTCGGCTACGATGCGATCGAGGAACTCAATGTGGATCGTCAAACATGACATTTGGATTCTGCCAGAATCAGCCAAAAATGGCTTCCACTTGACGAAATCCTCCATCAACTTCCATTGTCCGGTTAGGCTGGCCAGAGTGCCAACAGTCTTGCGACTAAGGGCATCTACTACAACATTCGCCTTTCCAGGGTGATAGGAAAGCGTGAATTCATAGTCTTTGAGGAATTTCAGCCATCGCCGTTGCCGCATATTGAGTTCTTTTTGAGAAAAGAGGTATTTTAGGCTTTTATGGTCCGACATGACCTCAAATTTCTCTCCATAAAGGTAGTGTCGCCAAATTTTAAGTGCGAAGACTACCGCGGCAAGCTCAAGATCGTGGGTTGGATAACTTTTCTCATGGACTCTCAACTGTCGTGACGCATAGGCGATTACTTTGCCATGCTGCATCAACACACAACCCAGACCTGTTCCTGAGGCATCGGTATATGCCACGAAGCCTCCCTGACCAGAAGGTAAGGTAAGGACAGGGGCAGTGGTAAGCCTCTGTTTGAGAACCTCAAAGCACTCCTTACACTGGTCAGTCCATTCAAACTTGACTCCCTTTTTCAGCAATTTCGTCATCGGTACGGCGATTCGGGAGAAGTCTTGTATGAACTTCCGATAATATCCGGCAAGTCCAAGGAAGCTACGGACCTCAGTGATATTTTCTGGCTGCTTCCAGTCCATCACAGCTTCCACCTTCGCAGGATCCACTGCGATTCCATCTTTTGAGATCACATGACCAAGGAACATCACTTTGTCTAGCCAGAATTCACATTTTGAAAACTTAGCATAGAGTTGGTTATCTTGAAGGGTTTTCAAGACGATTTTCAAGTGCTCCACGTGTTGTTCCTTGTTCTCAGAATATACGAGAATGTCATCAATAAAGACGATGACAAAGCTATCCAAATATGGTCTGAATATCCGGTTCATTAGATCCATAAAGGCAGCAGGCGCATTAGTGAGTCCGAAGGGCATTACTACGAACTCATAATGGCCGTATCTCATTCTGAAGGCTGTCTTGGGTATATCCTCTTCCTTTACTCTGAGCTGATGGTATCCAGACCTGAGGTCGATCTTGGAGAACACCCTCGCTGTTCTGAGCTGATCGAATAAGTCCTCAATCCGAGGCAACGGGTACTTATTTTTAACAGTTGCCTGGTTAAGCATCCGATAATCGATGCATAACCGAAGGGATCCATCCTTCTTCTTTACAAACAGCACTGGGGCTCCCCACGGTGACACACTAGGACGGATGAACCCTTGTTCCATCAGTTCTTCCAACTGACACTTCAACTCACTGAGTTCAGCTGGCGCCATTCGATACGGGGCTTTGGATATCGGCGCTGTTCCAGGTAAGGATTGAATTCCAATTTCAACCTCACGAAGTGGCGGAAGTCCTGGCAATTCCTCAGGAAACACATCGGGAAACTCCCGTACCACTTCCAAACTCTCAAGGGGTTGGTCGTTGGATTTTTCCACCGAGAGACTCAACAGGAAGGCCACACAACCCTTCCTAAGGTATTTTTGTACCTTAAGTGCTGATATGAGCCTTTTCTGCGGAACAGGTTTGGATAACCGGTATTCCATCTTAGGCAATCCGGGTCGAGATAGAATTACTCTGCCCTCGCGGCACAGAATCTTGGCATTATTCTAAGCCAACCAATTCATTCCCAAAATGACATCGTACTGTACCATATCGATCAGGATGGCGTCAGTAGGCAAGTGTTGCCCTGCTATCTCAATATCCAAATTTTTCACACACCGGATACATTTGGTGCGTGAACCCAACGGGTTATATACTTCGATCATTTTATCAATCGGTTGCACCGAAGCGTGGAGTTGTTCGGTGAAATCGTCAGAGATAAACGTATGAGTAGCACCATAATCAAACAAGACGTAAGCTGATGTCCATTAACAGGTACGGTGCCTTCAATCAGGTCACCATTTTCGACTTGTTCAGTCGTTACAGCATATACACGACCTACAGCAGGCCTTTGTTCTACTCTAGGTGGAGGTCGTTGAAACTGAGAACGTTGTGGTGCTGGTCGAGAGGGTCCGGCAGATCCGGCACTACTCCTCTGTTCATCTGCAGCCTTCTTTGCGCAATCCCTTATAAAGTGGCCCATCTTGCCACAATACAAGCACCCACCAATGTCACGAGGACATGGCTTTCCGGGGTGGTTCATACGACACCTTGGGCAGCTGAAGTTGGACGACTGACCATTCAGAGTTGTGTTCTGTCTTGGCCTCACGACTTGCTGAGTGTTGTCCCCTCCTTGGAACTTCTTCTTTTGAAAGGGTTGTCGTGAACCCTGGCCACTTGGGAATGTCCTTTTACGATTCCCACCATTCACTATGGGCTTCTTTGCTATGATCACTTTAGATCGCGCCCAATCCTCTTGGATTTTTGAAGCTGCTGCTACCGCAGCCTGAAAAGTCGAAGGCATGCTTGTTATCACTCGAGATCGCAGCCCTTCGCGCAGACCATTCACATATTTGTCGGCCCTTTCTTGGTCTGTTTCGAACAATCGAGAGCAGTAGCGCTCTAGATTCTGAAATTTGGTGGTATAGTCCATTAGACTCATACCGCCCTGTTCCAACTCCAGAAACTCCATCTTTTTCTTGTTTCTGGAATGCAACGGGAAGTAGTTATCCATAAAAGTCCTCCGAAAGTCAGTCCAAGGAATGACTTCGACTTGTGAGAACTGGATAAGTTTAGTGGTATCCCACCACTTCCGTGCATTATCTTTTAATCGATACGTGCCAAAGTTGGTCTTCTTCTCTTCTGGTACTCCCAGTACTGAGAAGGCACGTTCTGTCTCTTCGATCCAACTCTCCGCGAGCTCAGGATCGGCTCTGCCAATGAAAACTGGCGGGTCAAGCTTGAGGAACTTCTCATAAGTCACTCCTCCCAGGTGCTCGTTTCGTGGTGCGACTGGTTCTGGCCTCGTTTCACGGATGGCGGTAACCAGGTTGTTGAGTGTCTCCAACAGGAATCCTTGCGTATGGGACTCCTCGCTTGGTATGGTTCTCCTCGTCGTAGGAGCCATTTATCTATGCACACACGAGCACTTGTTTTTAGTTTCTCAATGTATATATGGAAGTAAAAGCTTTATTTACTTAATATACATCATATTTACACAAACATCGCCTTAAACAAAAATGTCATGCCGCACTGGCAGACTTTAGGCGTTGAGAAACTATATACATGAGTCTACTGACTCCAAAGCATCACCAGTCTCTTTAAGACTTGGATTTCTTTGATGATGACGAACTCCAAAAGGTCCATCTATTGCCACATGACCTTGGAGCAGGCACTACTAGCTTTGGCTTGGGCGGCACTTCCGCACTAGCAAGCGAATATTGGGGATATATGAGGGACTCCAGTCCACTTTCCCAGTCAGCAAGATCAAGACTCTAGGAGTCTGGAATAATGATTGGCGAACAGAAAGAATCCCCTCTTTTGTTCCTGCCATTTAAGCTCGGCATATGTGATGCCGGATGGTAGCTTGGCGAGTGATAGACCTCCGCAGGGAAGTTCAAATCAAAATCCTTCAGCCTTGGTAATTCATCAAAAGATGTTGGGGTATGGTTGCTCCCAACACTAGAGTGATGCGGTCCACTGACACTCTAAGTCTCATCCCTGAGACCCTTTGAAGCCCGCCGACCCATATCGGCGGTATATTTCCTTTGGCATTCGTTGGCGGAATGCCCATCTTCGCCACAATATTGGCAGTCTTGGACTTCATACGGGCATATCCACTCATCGTGCATGACCTTGCAGCGATAGCAGTATCCACGCGAGTCATGAGTTGCCATCTATACAAAGATGCACCCAGATCAGAACAAAAGTATAAAAACATATACTTACAGTGCGATATCGGGACCATGACGGATCTTGAACCAGGTTTCTCAGACTCATGCTCTGATACCAATTCTGTAACGCCCCGGATTTCCAAAACAAAGCTAAGTTAAAATTTTCATGAATTTTTTTTTTTTTCTTTGCAGCGGAACTTAGAAAAGCTTTTAGCAGCGGAATCAGACGATAATGAGTCGTCAGTTTTAGAAAACTCCGAGCACGTTGCAGGTATGTGGCCAAGCAACTCATTGACCACCAAAGTGTTCCATTTTATCGAAAACATATGTTTATTACAACACTACTGCTTAGGAAAGCAGTGTAGGTTCAATAAAAAGGAAGCAGTACAACTCTGTCTAGAGAAACCCTGGAACTCGATGCCGCCTTGCCCCGCATATCGCCACGCAGGTCCAACACCTGAAATCCCCATAAAACGGGGTCAGAACCGCTGATGGTCTGGTAAGCATGCAGTCATGTAACCATTCAACTCAAGTACGATAATGACCACTCAGGGTCACAATGCGCAATAACGACGCTCAAGCCTCCAAGACTTAGCGTATATCGCAGGAGCCTCCTCAGGGCTATGAGTTGAACATCCGCTCGAGTCTTCATGACTTAGAGCAAGCCTTTTCAGGGCTGTGATTTGAATAGCCGCTTAAGTCTCCACAACTTAGCCATGACCTCTTCCGGGTCTCAAAGTGATGTCTAGCTCAAGTCTTCATACTTGGCACATCCGTATCCCACGCATCTAAGGACAACTCCTCGAGCTTCGCTTAGTCGTGCGGATACAACACGGGTCTTCGCCCAGTCGGTCCAGTAGTATACCGAACATGACACCTTCACAAAGGTTATGCAGGACTGACTCAACACGTCATCCACTCATACATTCAAAGCATCGCTGTACCTAGAGCTAATGCATTGTTTGATAATTAACCGCTCCCGCCTTTGGTACGCAGGTAGAGCTATTGTCCGGGCATCAACGCGACGTTCTGGGGGTTGATTATTCTATGTATTTTAGATACCCCAGAGGCCTGTTGACCCTATCCATAGTAGGGCAGTGTGTTTCAACTGGGAGAATCCTACTAGGCCCATATTCGGATGCATCCTCTACTTGCAGTAGTTGGGTTCAATCCTTAGATCTTAAGGATAACCACGACCCCAAAACCCATGAGTGACTGAGACCATCGTGGACTCTATCAGGTCCAAAGTAAAATACATGTCACTCAAGGCTGTACCATCACTGTCATTCCACAGTGAGCATAATTCCTGAAGGGGTCTGCAAGTCTTACAATTACTTGGACAGAATCTGCATGCCATATACGCAGCCCGTGCTTTCAGCACTACGGGAGTATGTACCCGACCCCATTCAGTCTTCCCCAACACAGTCATTACTGAGGGGGTACCCCTAACACGATCTTCAACCGCGGGGTATGTGCGACCTTAAGTCTTATTCATATGCATGCAGAACACCGCTCTTTGGCACTTCGGCCACCACGAGCATCACACCTCTTTGGGTGGAAACAACACACTCTGGCTCTTCGGCCCTTACGAGTCTGGTTGTGTAACCGTTCTCAATGAGCATGCATATGACTCGATCTAAATAGATCGGCTACTCGGCGTATTTTTACGCAACGAGTCCAAACCTAGCCAAGGCGCAACCTCTACTCCGGCTCAGCGGCCCTTACGAGCAAGGTGCCCTTGCAGGCACAAGGATACAAGCCGATCTGGCATCGTTCCATCAACGGACATCATTATGCCGTTCCATTGGTTCCGGCAGCTCTTCTGCCAACCATTTCGTCAGCACCTCCCCTGCTCTACCGGCAGTGGTGCGACGAACCCTTCTACGTTGTAGAGGGCAAACCATGAACTGGGTAGCACTCTGCTATATGTCAGAGTATCCTGCTACATTCTTTCTGAGCTATTCTTAGCTTCTTCAGAAATTTTAGCAGCACTTCCTCTCTTTTACGGAGAAAGCGTGCGTTTCTTTTATCCATTTCACCGGCATCTCCCCTCTTTGGTAGGAAATCGCCACGCTTAATTCGGGAAATGGATGCGCACTGTTGTGCGTACTTTGCATCCATCAAGGTTGCAGAAACCCTTGGCCATAGCCAGGCCATACGAAATTGACTTAGTCATTACGTAAAGAGAATTTTGCCAAAAACCGAAGCCTTTCCAATAGGGGCTTCATTCGTCAAGCAGAATCTTGAACGAGGAGCGGTCAAGGAATCACATGGGCGATTTGGAGTTGATCTCCATTTGAACGCTCATTTATGCGCTATATATGTAGTATAAGCAGAAGCCTGTGCTTTATACAGCGGCGGCGTAAAGAAATGCATATACTATTGTTCAGGGTGTGTAACTGAACGAAATATTCTACATATATAACAAAGCAGAAGCCTTGGCATCGTTCGACGCGACGGCGTAAGTAAATACATTGCAGAAAGCAGGAGCCTTGGCATCGTTCGACGCGACGGCGTAAGTAAATGCATAATCGGAAGTGCAGTAATCGGAAGTGCAGAAAACAGGGAGCCTTGGCATCATACGACGCGACGGCAAAGGTAAATTACATAGCCTGTGCGATATAAGACGCGTCGGCAGAATCAGCAGATATACACCTAGATCTGTATCCAACGATAGTTACGAGGCGAGCGAGTGAACACCGAAGTGTCCTAGAGGGCTCAACCAAGAACTAGGGTGAGATACTATTTTTGAAGAACGCATATACTGCGCATTCGAACATATATATCTGACGATAGTTACGAGGCGAGCGCGTGAACACCGAAGCGTCCTAGAGGGCTCAACCAAGAACTAAAGCAAGATACTACTTCAGAAAGTATATTCTATATACAAACAATCAAATACTTGAGAGAGATGGATCAACGAAGCGAACTTACTTCAAATCGTGGAAGAAACGGCTCCGGGTGGCTTCTTTGGCTTCGAGCCTTCCTTCGAGAGGTCAGACTAAGTCAGATGAAGCTGACTTAGTTGAGAAAGAGGTAGAGTAGGTCAAGCTACTCAACCTAAGTGGTTTGAACCAAACAGGGTTCGATCCAAGTCAACTGGGTTCAGCAGGTTCGAACTCAGCTTAAGTAGGCTAAGTCTGGGTTCAGAAATCCAAACCGAAATCTGGACCAAAAAGGACTTTGACTTTAAACCCAACTAGGTTCAAGTCAAGTCAACTGGGTTTGGACCAGGTCAAGTGGGTTCAGACCCAGGTCAGGTGGGTTAGGACCAGGTCAGGCAGGCTCAGGCTAAGTCAGGCAGGCTCAGACCAGGTCAGGTGGGCTCAGGTGGGCTAGGCTAGGTAGGGGAGGTTTAGGAGAGAGAGAGAAGGCAAGAGAGAGAGGGGGGGTCGAAATTATGAGAAGAGAGAGAGTGGGGAGGGCTATTTATAGCCCAAGCCCACCTCCTCTTGGGTTTTTCCATGCCCCTTCTACCCCCTTGGCTTCTTTTTAATTCCAAGAGGTTCCTTGGTGTGGGGCCCACTTGGATATTCCATGGGATATTTTTGTGGGTCCCACCAGATATTTTCTGAGGAATATTTCTGTGGGTCCCACCAATATTTCCGTGGGTCCCGCAAGAATTTCGGGTTTCCGGCGATTTTTTCCGAAAAATTCATAGTACGCCATTTTCCTCGTATTGACGTAACTAAGAAAGTTGGCTCGCAGGAATCCTTTGATTTCATTCAGGTAGGAAGTTATGGCTTCCAGAGTGTTTGAGCATATATTCGCGATTCGACGAATATCCTAAGTATAACTGGCTCGCAGGAATTGATTCGTTTTGCATTCTGAGAAGAAATGCTATTTTTACCGGTAAATGCCTCATGAATTTTATTTAGATATTTTCTGAAAAATTGCGGGTCTTACATGGATAAAATGCAATCACCAAAGCAAAACAGGCGATGGTGATAATTGACTTTCGAGCAGCAGAAACTTGCTACTGAAGTTGGCTTGAAGTCCTTCGGTGCTATGTTGAACAACAAAACTTCGTTATCTCCAGCATTTCTGCAGCAGCTAATTCACCATCATTCTCTCTAGCTTGTTTTGTGCTTTCACAAACTGTCATATACCTTCACTACTGCTATGCATGCCATGCTCACCACCCACTGTATATCATTTGACGTCATATATTATTTTTTTTTAGCACCCACTTTCAGCCACTTTACACAGCACGTTTCCATCTCCTTTCTTCTTGCTAAAATTTCTTGTATATCTCATCTACCTCCATAGCACCTATGCACCTCAACCACTACTTACAGCAGCACCTTGCTGCGTTTTTCACTCTACCTCCATGTCATAACCTACAGCATCCTTATCCTGTTATGTCCACGGTTGCTGTAATTCCAGCAACATTTTCACCTACACCTTACCATTATTGTCTGTTGCACGAGTCCCATATTGGCTCCAGCATTATCACAGCCTACCCTTCATTACATTTCCTGTGTCACTATTCTTCGTTGTAGATACGCAACATCTACAACCTGTTCACCACAACAATACTATCCACTTCACCACACAGCTAGGCCGCCCAAACTTCACACACCCTGCACACCATTAGCATTTCCTACAGTCTTTTGCAAAGTTTTCTATTAATTCATACCCCACAGCATAGCCTCCTATCATTGCCACATTTACCTCCATCCAGCCCCTCTTTCACAGCATATCTCCTGCACACACTACCTCATTCCATCATTTATCATAATAATGTCTAAATGCAGTTTTTTGCTGCACCTAAACCTGTGTTTACACCTAACACATGTTTCCGTTCTTATTGAAGTGCCACCATTAATACCTCACTTGCATTCTCCCATATTTTCCCTTCACAATGCACATGTACCTATGTTGTCACTATCATAGTTGCCCAAGTTTACCCTGTCATATATCCTGTCTTCTGATGCATTTGTATTCTATGATTACTCATCGATATGGGTACTTCAACATGTACATCTTCAGTCTAGTCCTGTGTGGGTATTCCATTTTATCCCAGCCTTAGCCTTTCTAAGCATTGATGTATCTCCTGGCATAAGCATTCATGTCTAGATAAGATTAGATATATATATATATATACATGTACATATATGTACAGGTATATACACATATATATATATATATGTATATATATATATATATATATATATATATATATATATATATATATATATATTTCTTCACATGTATATAAGCATCTCACTTCTAAGATAGCATTCTTTCATGCCGTACATTTCACTAATTCCATTTTGCAGGAAATATGTGGATAAAGTTATCATTTGAAGTTGTAAATTTGATTTTATGAGTTGTAATAGTTAGATTTTAATGAGAATTTACATTTCCTGTCTTAGATAGAATGAATGAGCATTGTAAATATCATGAATTATTTGTTCTTCATGCATTTTTCCTTTATTTCTCAAAATTCTCACAAATGGCAACACGAATGGCACGTGCACCATTTCATAAGAGGTAAACTAGTCCTAAGTTGATGATTTACATCAACGGCCATAGTCGGGATGTAAACAAGACTTAGGATTTTTATCTTTTATAAAATAACATTGGATCCACACTGGATCCTCTTTAAAAATCATCATATTTTCAAATATTTCCTTCTTTTATTAGAGTTTAACTTAGAATTAATTCAATATATATACCAATGGCCATAGTCAGGGTATATTGAGAGTTAATTTCATTTTAAACTCTATAAAAGCACCAAAATGTATTTTATTCTTCACTTGAATCTAAATATAGATTATTATATAATACATCCAATGACCATAGTCAAGGATGTATTATATCTTCAATCTTATTTTAATTCAGTTTAAGAATAAGATAGCTTTTCAAAATCCAATTTCAAAATTCTTTAAATGCATTCATCATTTAGGATAGAACTGCATCATATTTTCAAAATTCCTTTTTCAAAAGCTCCAAGTGATGTAAATATCTCCCTCAATCTATCTTCAATTCTTATAAAATCCAATTCATCCATCATTTTAGAAATTCAATCTCATTTTCAATCTCAAAGTTCAATTTAACTTTGAGGTCTCAAAATACATTTTTATATTCAAAATTCAAATCAGATTTCAAAGTTCAAACTGACTTTGAAATTCCAAATTCATTTTATTCAAAAACTCTAATCAAAATCAAAGTTCAAATTAACTTTGAGATTCTTGATTCATCTTCTGAATTTAACTTCAAATCCATTTTTTGATCCAGGATTCAACACTCATATTGGATCTTAGACTTTAGATCCAATTCCTCTTTAGGGTCCAAACTCCAATTTCACTTTGGATCTTAGACTTCAGATCCGATTTCCTTATAGGGTCCAGAATCCAATTTCACCTTGGATCTCAGACTTCAGATCCAAATCCATCTTAGGATCTAGAGTCCAACTCTATATTGGATCTCAGACTTCAGATCCAAATCCATCTTAGGATCCAAAGTCCAACTCTACATTGGATCTCAGACTTCAGATCCAAATTCATCATAGGATCCAGAGTCCAACTCTACATTTGGATCTCAGACTTCAGATCCACTCCATTCCAGGACCCAATTCTACCTTGGATCTCTGACTTCAGGTCCAAATTCCATCTTGGATTCCAAATCTTGGACCCAATTCCATTCGAAACTTCAGATCCAATTCCATCTAGGATCCAAAGATCCAACTTTACTTTGGATCTCCAATTTCAGATCCCAATTCCATCTTGGATTCCAAATCTTGAATCTGATTCCATTTAAAGTTCCAAATCCAAATTCCACTTTAATTCCAAAAGCCAATTCCACTTCATTTCAGATTTCAAATCAAGTTCTCATCCTAAATTCAAAACTCAACTTTAAGCTCTGTTCAGAATCCAGATCTTGGATTCGGATTTCATCTTGAAATTTCAAATCAATTCCATCCATGTTCCAATTATATTCAGATTTCCCAATACTATCTTTTCTTCTGATTCAATTCCACTTTCATTTTCTATTCTGATTCGAAGTCCATTTATGACTTTGAAAGTTCCTTTCTTCTTCTTTTATCTCAAAACTTCAAAATCATTTTTCCAAATCCAGATTTATTTTCCCAAAGCTCTTGAATATTTCCAAAAACTTAGAACTTTTTTAATCTTAAGTTCTAAAGTTAGAAACCATTTCTTCATTCTATCATCAGATTCATCTCAGAAATACTTGTGAATTCTTCAGAACATTTTCAAAAAGAGCATACATCTTTGCATTGCACAAGCATGATTCTTTGTGCATTTAAACTTAGGATAAGTTCTTAGATAATTTTTTAGCAAAACAAAAGGCATAAATTTGACTCTTGGTTCGATTACCCCTGGTAAAGGCGCCAGGAACGGTCGAACGTCGTACCAACGAGCGGATCCCGTCTCCCAGTTTTTCCGCAAATATTTCAAAAACGTAGGCGAGTTATTTCAAAATTCTTCAAAATTAAGGTCAAGTGAGACCCGCAAAAGAGTTCCTCTTCTCTTCTCTTCTTTCTTTTCTCTTCTCTCATTCTTTCCGTCTTTTATCTTTCTCCCTTCAAAAAGGAGGAAAATAAGAGGTTGGAAAGGAAAAGAGAAGGAAGAGAGAGAATATTACGAGAGGAAATTTTTTTGCGATGATCACAGTTTTGGCGACCGTGATGGGACTCGTCTTCGTCTGGTTGAATCTATGCCTTTGCTTTGCTTTAATATTTTCTAAGTCTTTATTCTATAAATGTCAGCTTTATTTCCATGCAAACCTTAGGAGCCTAGACTCTGTCCTAAGCTGACATCATTGCATATAGGATATAAGTATGGTTTGGTAGGACCATATTGAGGAGATTATATCCATGTTCACATTAGATTTAGGACTGAAATACAACTCTCCTTAATTCTAGGGATTGAATGTAAACAATGTATGCAAGTGTATGCTTCTTTTCATTTAAATCTATCTCTTTAAGACTTGCATTAGAGCCTTCTGATTTTATTGCATGTTGATCATATTTTGAAAACATCCCTACCTATATTGTCCCGGTCTTCACGTTGCTGGGCTGTCTCACTGAACCATAGTTCAAGAGAGAGCCTCACAACTGGACCACTTATTTGGGTTCGCACCCCCTACCACGTACCTAAGGGCCATAGTCCGAGGTATATCAGTAGGTGCTCAAGGATGTTGGGAAGTCATTACCTTAAAACCGAAGAGATATCTTATATGCCACGTACTTCGAGCTTCGGCTTGGGTATATCAGCGTACCTTGATTGGAATCAGATGATATAAATCTTAGAGTTAGGATTAAGGTCCTATCAGCCATTTCAAATATTGCATATAGAGTCAACTTTAAGGAGTGCTATTTGTGCATCCTTGCTTGTATATCTATGATTGTATGATATTTTATATATATCTTCCTTATATTTTCCAAAAACCTGGGTATATATTTTCAAAATTTCTCCTTTATTTTAAAACCCAGGTGTATTTTTCTTTCTCTTCTTCTTCTTCGTCTACATTTCTTCAAAAATTCTTCTGATCCTGCCTGCAAGTTCTTCAAATTTTAAATCCTTACCATTTATTCTCAAATTCCATTTTTCCTTTTATTTTCTTATGTTTTTTATATTCTTGTTTATATTTTCATAAAAATCTCTTTTCGTCAAGAGATATCCTTTTCAAAATGATATTTTCTTTCAAAACAACGCAATTGTCACAAATTTTGTGGCGACTCGATCCCTAGTAATGGGATACAATTGTTTAGATTTCAACCTAAATTCTCCCTCTTGTCAAAACTTCTCCAAAAGTTTCTCTGGTCTAAAAAAAAAAAAAACCTCCTCTTTCCTCTACAGAGAGATCACTGATATCCGAAAATGGTTACGACAAGGGCGGGAAAAGAAACAGATCCTCAACTCAGCGACAGTGAGGCAGAAGAGATGAGCTCTCCTAAATCAGTCAGGGGACAGGGTCAAAACAAGAAAGATGACATCGACCCCGCTATGTATGACATGTTCCAAAAGATGATGGCAAGGATGATGTCGGAGCAAGCCGAGGCCAAACTGAAAGAGGCATTTCCTAAAAGCAAGCTGAGGAAGAAGCCCGTAAAGAAGCAAGTCAGAATCATCAGAAAAAAGATACAGCCAGATACTACTTCTGAGGAATCAGAGTCAGTCGAGGAAGAATCAGAAGAAGAAGAGCAGATTGTCTACAAACAGAATCCTCCAAAGCAGTCCGTAAAAATAGCCGCAGAAGAGCCCGAATCCGTCAACAAACCCAAGTCTGGGGCTCCAGCAGAGGACCTAATGAGTAAACAGATGAAGGAGATGAATCGAGCAATTAAAGACATTCAAGCCAAGGGTAAGGGCAAGCAGACCTACACCGGCAAAGATTTTTATGATAGTCTAGATGGGGATGATAACCTGGAGAACCTTCCTCGCAAGTTTCTCAAATTTGATGGGACTGGCAACCCTAAAGCCCACTTGGCCACATTTTATGCAGAGTGCAGCCGCTTCAGGAAAGATAACAGGGCTCTGTTCATTTGTTTTCCCCGCAGTCTGGAAGGTGTAGCAGCCCGATGGTATGCCGATCACATCAATCCTATCAAACTACGAGAGTTCAATAAGGTAGTAAATCTGTTCATCGAGCGCTTCTTATTCAACATTGAAGCCTCACCTACATTAAATCATCTTTACAACCTGAAGCAAGGAGAGAATGAAAGAGCAGGTGATTTCATTCACAGGTGGAGAAGCACCTGTAATAAGATGAAGGTACCCATTCCAGAGGAGCACGCACTGCAGGTGATCCTCAACAATTTCTCTCAGCCCATAAGAAGCCTCATCGCCACTTCCCCGGCGAAATCCTTCATCAAGTTAATTGAGCGAGCTGAATGGCTCGAAGCAGGAATAGAAAGCGAACTTACGAGGGCATGGCTCTGGTCAAGAATGTCCAAGACCAAAAGAAGAAGGCGCAATTTGCTCATTCAGTTGATGCCTCCTGCAATAATCTTGGCAGTAGCAGCAAAGGAAATAAGAATAACAATGACAGCGGTCCGAGAGTAGATCAGGGCAAGGGGCAGAAGGAGAGATCCTTTAAAAACAATGATAAACTACTTTCAATTGGACTTCAGCAAAAGGGTGATCTTCAAGAGAAGCCCAAATACATCAAGTGGGAGAAAGATCGAGTCTTCACTCCGTTATCTGAGAGTTTAGAAGTGATGAATTACCTTTTGAAGCATGGGATGATCAAACTCCCTAAGATCGCAGATCCTCACGTAATGTTGGGAAAATTCAAGGACCAATTCTGCAAGTACCACAGGGCAACGGAGCATGATACAGAGCACTGCTTCGTCCTCAAGCACATGATACAAGACTGCATTGACAGAAGTGAGCTGATAGAGGACGAGGAAGAAAAGCAGTCAACAGTCTTGACAGAACCATTCCCGGACCATTCAAAGAATTGATAAATCCAAAGTTTTTTGTTTTGCTTTCATCTCTTTTTGTCAGTTGTCTTGTAGGGGCTAGTCAGCCCAGTTTTCTATGAGCCTTTTCCTTTTTAAGTTCTTATAAATATTCAGTTGTTATCAAACCTTTGCTTATCAAATGAAATTTCAATTTCCTTTATATCTTTTATATCCAATGCTTCTTTTCTCTTTGCCATACTGGGGCATTTTAATTCCCGTTCTTTTTCAGAATGCGGGGCAATCCTGAAATCATTCATGAGAGAAATGATATTACCTATGAGGGCTTTTTCAAAAATCATGAAATTTTAAAAATCTTCATTATGACCAAGGAGTTCAAATATTCCTTGGTCTAACCTTTGACAAAAAATCAACTCTCGTGTTGATCATGTCTTCAAAAATAAGTTTTTCAAACCATTATATTGAAAGATCAACCCTTGTGTTGGTCTTATCTTCCAAAATGAATTTTAAACTTTTATATTCAAAGATCAATCCTTGTGTTGATCTTATCTTTCAAAATGGATTTTAAATCTTTATATTCAAAGATCAACCTTTGTGTTGGTCTTAGCTTTCAAAATGGATTTCAAATCTTTATAGATCAACCCTTATCTTTCAAAGTGGATTTCAAAACCTTTATATTCAAAGATCAATCCTTGTATTGATCTTATCTTCCAAAATGGATTTCAAATCTTTTTATTCAAAAGATCAACCCTTGCGTTGGTCTTATCATCCAAAATTGATCTCAAAACTTTTCAAAGATCAACCTTGGCGTTGTTCTTATCTTTTAAAATGGGTTATAAATCATCATATTCAAAGATCAATCATTGCATTGGTCTTATCTTCCAAAAATGGGATTTAAATCATTATATTCAAAGATCGACCCTGTGTTGGTCTTATCTTCCAAGATTGGTTTTTAAGCATTACCTTCAACGATCAACCCTTGTGTTGATCTTATTATCGATTTCGAACTGTTATTTTTAGAAATCAGATCTATTGTTGATCTTCTTCTTCAAAATTAGGTATTCAAAACCATTGCCTTCGAAAATTAACCCTCATGATGATCTCTCATGTTTGGTTTAAACGATCAGATCTCGCGCTGATCATTCTTCTTGTGGTGGATTTTCTTCCCCCAAAATGATTTCTCATTTATCTTTTAAATAAACATTTTCCTTCCAAGATCCCATATGCAGGCAGGATCAGAAAAACTCCTTTTTCTCAAATCTTGTAAATCTTCAGTTAATTTTGATATCTTTATCAGTTTCATTCATTTTATTCATATTTTTATCAAGTTTACATCATTTTTATCAAGTTTTATCAAGTTTATCAAATATTTTCTCAAAATTCTATTAAATTTTATCAATTCCATACCCTTTCAGGTTAAGGGATAAACCTGACCCTCGTTGTCCGAGGTGTTTCCCACTCAGGTTAAGGGATAAACCTGACCCTCGTTGTCCGAGGTGTTCCCATTCAGGATAAGGGATAATCCTGAGACCCCTTGTAGGAGCATTGACGCTACCTATGAGGATTCTTTTGTAAATACAAGTTTTATCAATCTTTATTGAGTTTCTAGATTTATATCGATTTCCCTTCGTTAAATTTTCTTAAATTCTATTCTTTTTCCCATTCAGGATAAGGGATAATCCTGAGACCCCTCGTAGGAGCAATAACGCTACCGATTCGGATTCTTTTGTAAATACAAGTTTTGTCAGTCTTGGTTAATTTTCTAGATTTATATCAAATTTTCATCATTAAATTTTCTTAAATTCTATTCTTTTTCCCATTTCAGGATAAGGAAAAATCCTGAAACCCCTCGTAGGAGCAATAACGCTACCTATGAGGATTCTTTTGTAAATACAAGTTTTGTCGATCTTTGTTGATTTTTTAGATTCATATAAATTTTCCTTCATTAAATTTTCCTTAAATCCTATTCTTTTCCCATTCAGGATAAGGGATAATCCTGAAACCCCTTGTAGGAGCAACAACGCTACCTATGAGGATTCTTTTGTAAATACAAGTTTTGTTAACCTTTGTTGATTTTCTAGATTTATATCAATTTTCCTTCATTAAATCTCTTTAAATTCTATTCTTTTTCCCATTCAGGATAAGGGAAAATCCTAAAACCCCTCGTGGGAGCAATAACGCTACCTACAAGGATTCTTTTGTAAATACAAGTTTTGTCAACCTTTATTGATTTTCTAAATATATATTAATTTCTCTTCACCTTCTTAAATTCTATTCTTTTTCCCATTCAGGATAAGGGATAATCCTGAGACCCCTCGAGGGAGCAATAACGCTACCTGTGGGGATTCTTTTGTAAATACAAGTTTTCGTCAACCTTCATTGATTTTCTAAATTTATATCAATCTCTCTTTATTAAAATTCCTTAAATTATTTTCCCATTCAGGATAAGGGATAATCCTGAGATCACTCATAGGGGCAACCATGCTACCTGTGAGAATTCTTTTTACAAAAATAAAATCAAATTTTCCTCAAATGTTCTGCATTTTTTTCAAAGTTCTATATCCTTTTGTCTTCTCAAAGTTTATTCTTTCTATATTCCCTGTCACATACCTGGTCCATCTAAATCATAGATCATAAATTCTAAATCTTGTCATATCCCTTCTAAATTCAAGTATCAGGTTATCTCTTCATAAAATCTTCTATTCCCCCTTCAGGTTAAGGGATAAACCTGAATCATTCTTTTCCTAAATTCTCATCAAATGTCTATTTCATTTCCCCTTCAGGTCAAGGGGTAAACCTGAATCATTCCTTTCTAAATTCTCATCAAATGTCTATTCTATTTCCCCTTCAGGATAAGGGATAATCCTGAAACCCCGGCCATTCTTCTTGCTTCAATCTCTAAATATCTTAAATAGGCCGATCTTCTTCCCGACTCTCAGTTGGAAAACCTAGTGTTCGTATTGGTTATTTTGCTAAGTTTTCAAATCTAAAAATCAAGTTCATCAGTCCTCGTGCTGTTTGCCTCTCAGAAAGTCTCAATCTTAAATCAAATCGTTAAATGAAATGTCCTAGCTACTTCGCTGGTCATTAAATGATTAAATGAAATGTCCCAGCTACTTCGTTGGTCGTTAAATGATTAAATGAAATGTCCCAGCTACTTCGCTGGTCGTTAAATGATTAAATAAAATGTCCCAGCTACTTCGCTGGTCGTTAAATGATTAAATGAAATGTTCCAGCTACTTCGCTGGTCGTTAAATGATTAAATGAAATGTCCCAGCTACTTCGTTGGTCGTTAAATGATTAAATGAAATGTCCCAACTACTTCGTTGGTCGTTAAATGAAATGTCCCAGCTACTTCACTGGTCGTTCAATGAAATGTCCCAGCTACTTCGCTGGTCATTAAATGAAAGGTTCCAGCTACTTCGCTGGTCATTAAATGAAAGGTCCCGGTTTTTACTGGTCATT
This sequence comes from Nuphar pumila, assembly GCF_984573655.1. NCBI lineage: Eukaryota > Viridiplantae > Streptophyta > Magnoliopsida > Nymphaeales > Nymphaeaceae > Nuphar > Nuphar pumila. The sequence goes on along the minus strand of NC_143262.1, from coordinate 50,188,998 downwards.
AAATGAAATGTCCCAGCTACTTCGCTGGTCGTTAAATGAAATGTTCCAACTCCTTCGTTGGTCGTTAAATGAAATGTCCCAGCAACTTCGTTGGTCGTTAAATGAAATGTCCCAGCTACTTCGCTGGTCGTTAAATGAAATGTCCCAGCTACTTCGCTGGTCGTTAAATGAAAGGTCCCAGTTTTTACTGGTCGTTAAATAAAAGGTTCTAGCTCCTTCGCTGGTCGTTAAATGAAAGATTCCAGTTTTACTAATCAGAATGTCCAAAATCATAAATTACAACTAAGGGTCGCATCAAAATCTATATTGAGTAAATATTTCACATAGAATTCATGAAAAATTTGCCAATTTGGTAAAAATATTTGTTGATTTCAATATTCTTATTGCACAAAAGAATTACCTTAGATTACCTCTAGTATTTCTTTCCAAAAAGGTGAAACTTTTTGCGAAAAAGAGGTAAAATTCAAATCTTTTCCCTGTTTGGTCAACCAAAAGGATGAAAGAAATATCCTCGGTATGATTGGCGAAAGAAATATTCGATGACATTGAAAAGCCAAAAGCGAATTGATATTGATTATAGCTATGGTGCATGTTTAAAGACGATTTTCTGGCAATTAGGCACTGGAAATGTATTGAGCTACAAAAGAACCCACTTAATCCATACCTTCTCATTCTAAAGCTGCAATCAAATATCTGCAAAAGGGATCTCTCAATTGTCGCCAAGATGAAGGCGAATTAAGCGAGTAGACCCCCGGGGCCAAAGAAGATTTGAAACATCTCCAAGATGACGGAGTTTGTGACGGATCCTTCCAGGGAAAGTTCGGATCACCGTCGAGATGAAGGCGGATGTGATGGACCTACCGACAAACCCTAAATGATATTTGATTTCAGCTATCATCTAAAGACCTTTGAGCCAATATCATATATAATCCCTGAGAAAAAGAAGGATCGGAGCATCTCCGAGATGAAGGAGTTTGTGATGTACCCTTCCCTGAAAAAGAGAGAAAAGTCAGGCACATCCAAATGAAGGATGATGTAAAAAGCCCAAAAAAGTTCAATGACTCAAAAGGAGTGCAAAAAGATCATCATGAGAAAACACTCAGATATCAAACTGCCTAAATTGCCAGAAGTCATCCTTTCTCATGCAAAATTCTTTTATCAATGTCTTTTCACTACTTGCTTTTATGAAATTGAGAATATTTCTTCCCTTCTTATATCAAAGAAATGGATAGCTTTCTTGAAGAAAATCATCAGCGCTAAAATTTTGAATTTGACTCTTAAAGACCGAGAAGTTAACCTCGTTGGACGAAATACTCTAGGTAAAAGAGGGGATATCTTTGCACACATGTACACATTTTTAAGCATTGAAGTCAACTGTAAATTTATCCTATTGGCAAAAATTTCCAGATATCCTAAAGAATGAAATAAATATTCGATATCCATTTTTGGTGCAATCTAGCGTTGTTTATATCTTCCAGAAGAGTTACCCCATTCAGTTGAAGTATCTCTCCTGTCCCATCACGGTTTCAAGAAACCCGTATGGTTGTTCCCACTCAAGTTAAGGGTCAAAACCTTTCAAACACCCCAAATTTTCACGCTCATCTAGTGTCATTACAGATCATTGCATGTCATTGCATGTATTCTGCATAGCATTGCATGTCATTGCATCTCATTTTCGAGATCCAGCACTCCTATTTCAAAACATTCAATCCAGATTTGAATTTTAAAAGCTTTTATTTCAAAATCAATTTCAAAACCTGGGTTTTTATTCAATACTCTGTCATTTTCCAACCCCAGGACTTTATATTTTGAAATATTTTCTCAGAAAACAATCTGGATTCATTTCAAATTCAAATTTTAATCGATTTCAATTCACAGATGAGACCCATTGAGGTAGTGTCGCTTCTGAATTCCTCTATTCATCAAATTTCTCAAATCTTTGAAAGTTTCAGTCCGATCAGGACTCTGTCTCAGAGTCCTCATCTGGTCAGGAGTCTGGTTTTTAAGTCTGTTTTACTTCCATTGTCAGTCTTTTTCGATTATTTTTAAAATTTAGGTCATTTTACATAGTCCAGTTAGTTCAGGATTCTATTTTAGAGTTCGGTTGAGTTAGGAGTCTAACCCTGACTGTGTTTTCTAACTTATTTCATCATTTCTTGATAAAATCTTTTTGAAAATTCTTTCATTTGGCTTTTAAAATCTAAAATCTCAGAGTCCTAAGAGTTCAGGACTCTAACCCGGAGTTCTAGTTCGCTTGAGACCCTATTTTCAAAGATCTTGAATTTCAAATGTCGATTTTAACCCTTTTTCAAAGCCATTTTCAGTGTTTATTTCAAAATTTCTAAAACTCGATGTGAGCCCACTCAGTTGGCACCATATCCAGAGGAATTCTAATTCAGTTAGAACCCTATGCCATTTCAAAAATCCTAATTTTAAGATTACTTTTGAAAATCCTTTTGAAAACTCCTTCAATTTCAAGTTTTAAAATCGCTTTTTGAAAAACTCAAGTAGGGCCCACTCGGGGTGGCGCCATATTCGAGTCAGTCAGGGCTAGACTAGGGTTAGTTGATGTCTTGGTTAGTGTTAGAGGTTTAGAAGAGTCAAAACCATTTTGAAAAACTCATTTTTAAAAGTTAGTTTTTAAAACTAGTGTTTTTAAAGGTTTTTAAAGGTGTTTTAAAAAGCCAAATGTAGAAAATGCCAAGTGGCATTACATTTGGGGATTTTTTAGGAGAGTCTAGGGGTTAATTAGGTATTAAATAAGATAATTTAGGCTAGGGGTAGGATAGTCTTTACACCCCAAAATCGCCCCCCTTAGAAGAGTCCAATTTTTTTAAAACATTTGATTTTTAACCTAAATTTTTTTTATAAATAGAAAGCCATAGGGGGGTCGATTTTCCCCATCTCTCTCCTATTGGATTCTTGGAGCTTCTCTCTCCTTTCTCCATTGCAGCAACCTCAAGGTAATTATTTTCTTTAATTTTTAGCTTTTATTTAATATTTTTCATTGTTTTAAGCATGATTTAGCCATTGGCACCATCACCTTCATGGATTAAACCATGGATTCAACCTCAAGAACCATCAAGAATCAGCAAGAACGATCCAAGAAGGTGATCTAACCCTGTTTTGGATGATTTACAAGGATTTTAATCCATTAGAATTGATTTTAATATGATTCTTTACATTATTAACCAATAAAATATATGATTTACCCTTTTTAATGGGTTAAATCTATGTTTTAAAGGTGATATCAAATTCCAGCCATTGATTCCCTGTTTTTATTTTATTTTCATGGTTTATTCATATTTTTTTTACGTTATATAGCATAGAAATAAGTTTTATTTACTGTTTTATGGTTTATTTTATTTATTTACATTAGTTAATGCATGGTTTTTCAAGTTTCTTAAATTTCTGTGTGTTTTAGGTTTAGAACAGTAAAGATAATGTTATTTCGGATTGAAGTTCTCATTTTTTATTTCTGATTTTTTTATATGTGATACATGAATGAGTTATTGAGTTACTTTAGAAAAATCAGAGGTTTTGGACTTCGGGAACCCTGTCAAAAAAATCAGACATCAAATCGGGTTTTTAAAGCTTTAAAATCGTGGTTAAAATCAAGAAGGTAACTTGCTGTGATGATATTTCTCTCATCTTATATTCGATTTTAGATCTGTAAAGTGCTATGGATTCACATTGAGTAGATCTGTCTGCTGTGAAATTTTTGAATTTTTTTATAACTGTTTAGTATTTTTCCCTTTTTAGAGAATCTGTTTTTAAATTTAAAACTCGTTAGGGTTTACCAAAACCCTAATCAGACTTGTGTTAGTCATAAATCCCAAACCACAGATCTGATTCATGATCTGTAAAAAGTGAGTATTATTATTTTTCTGTCTACTGTTCACCACTAAAATGTCAGAGATTTTTGTTTAGAATTGCTATTTATGTATGTATTTTCAATCTGGAATAGCTGTTTTAATCCCTGTTAAGAGTGATATATTTTAGCTCAGATTGCCGGAAGGGTTTCTCCCTAACCGGAGATGATTTTTCTGATCTGTAAATTGGGAAATCTCTGTATTTCTTCTTAGTCTCTGTAAAATGTAATAAATTTCCATGGAGATTTGACCCCTGGTTCAGGTCTTGGATTGAGACTGGTTGGTGAATTAGGTCAAAAATAGCATATTTTAGGGTTTAATGCAATTTTCGGATTAATTTAATGTCAAAAAATTATTTTTATAATTTCAATTCGACATTAGGGTTATAAAAAGTTCAGGTACCAATTTTTATGGATTTTGGAATCCATTTGATGGCTGAATTAAGCAAATTGCAAAACCGGGTTCCTTAAAGATCCAAAAACACTGCTAAAATCACAGTTTTTGTGATATTATTGGATTTTCGTGCATGAGCATATATTTTTAGGGTTTAATCATGTCATAATCATATTAGGATGCTTTAGTTTTAATTTTATGCTCATTTGGTTTCATTTAGTGCATAAAACTTAAGTTTTTACAAAAAAATCTATTTCTAAAAACCCTGATTTCAAGGCCATAGTCTTGCTATCAGGGGAAATTTGGTCATTTGACCTAAATTTCGAAATCCCTAACCTTAATTTTCATGTGTTTAAGTATGTCATATCATATTTTAGCCTAGTTTATTTGCATTTGAATTTCAAAATTTGCATTTTATCAAAATATCTTTCTAAAAACCCTAATTTCAAGGCCATAGTCTTGTTATTAGGGGTATTTTGGTCATTTTGACCCCAATTTCGAAATTTCATATCTTCTCTTTCATATTTATTCAATTTTATGTCATACTTTATCATTTTTATTTAAGGGAATCAAGGAAAAGGCTTATATCTAGCAAAATCCAGTAATTTCTAGATATTACTGGATAAATCTAGAAAAGCCAACATATTTTCATTAACCAAGTTTTCTAGTTTTGCAGGTACATTGAAGACTTTATTTTTCATGTATTTAAATTTCAATAGTGATGTAATTTGTAATTAAACTTTGGAATAAGAATTTACATTTCCTGCTTAGCTTAGGCAGCATTGCATATAGTTTATTTTTTTATAATGTTAATGTGTGATGGATGATGATTCATGCATATTTTTACAAATTCACCATGGTCTACACGAATGACACATACACTAGCTTTTATAAAGTTTATAAACTTGGTGGAATTCGTATTTATGGCCATAGTCAGAATATGAATGATACCCAGATTTATGATCTTCACATTAGCCACATTCAGCCTACACTCTTAGGCTAACTTCAAAATGCACTGCATTTCTCAAAATACAAAAAAGTATTTCTCAATTCCTCAAATCCATATTCATTCATTTCATGCATTTGCCAACTCCAATTCAAAATCCAAGTCAAGGAAATTGAATTCCTCAAAATCTCCTAAGTCTTATAGCAAAATCGATTTTCTCAAAAAGAATATGGATTTGCCAATGATATTTCAAGTATTTCCCAAGTTCCAAATTCAAATTTTCTAAGTTAGAATTTCAATTTCAAAGTTTGAATTCAGAGAAACCAAGTCTCTCAGAATCGATTTTCACCAAATGTCAAGGATTCCTCAAAATCGATTTTTACTTCTCTCAGAAGTACATTTCAAATCTCATTTCACGATTTCTCATGTGATATCATTTCCAAGATTTACATTTTCTAAATATTTCAATCATTCAAAGCAAACATCATGTTTTCAAATGTGCATTTTCTGAAAATTCATAGCACATGCCTGATTCTATGTGCATTTAGAAATTAGAATATGGTTTAGACAAGTTGAATAGAGTAGAGCATAAGATTGATCCTTGGTTCAATTACCCCTGTTAAAGGTGGCAGGAACGGTTGAACCTCGTACCGACAGGCGAGTCCCATTCTTCAGAATTTTCCTGCATTTTAAAACGGAGGCGAGTTATTTTCAAAAATCTTTTTCAAAGGTCAGTTTGATTTGCAAAAGTAAAATTTTGCGAGGATAACAGGTTTGGCGACCGAGATGGGACCTGTCTTTGCCTGATCAATCTAATGCTCTACTTAGTTCAAATTGTCAAAATCGATTTCCATGGAATGTCAGCTTTTAATTTATGCTATCATGTGAACCTAGGAGCCTAGACTTGAACCCAGCTGACATGGAATGCATATAGACTAGGTATGGTTTGGTAGGACCATATTGAGGAGAATTATTCATGCTCACATAGACTTAGGTCTAATACAACACTCCTCAATTTAGGAATTGTATGAAAACAATGCTTGCTTCTTCAAATATTTCAAAAATCTATCTCTTTAGGACTTAGAGCCTTCTATTTGATTGCATGTGCTCATGTTTTTCAAAAACCACCCCCATCTATATTGTCCCGGTCTTCACGTTGCTGGGCTCTCTTCCAGAACCATAGTTCGGGACAGAGCCTCACAACTGAGCCACCTATTTGGGTGAAAACCCCCCTGCCACGTACCAAGGGCCATAGTCCAACGTATATCGGCAGGTGCTCAAGGATGTTGGAAAACTTGAACCTAGAACCAGAGAAATTGATTTTATGCCACGTACATCGAGCCTTGACTTGAGTATATAGGCATAGCATGATTGGACACAGTTGATCTGAACCTTAGAGTTAGGATTAAGGTCCTACAGCCATTTCAAAATTTGTGCATCTAGAGTCAGCTTTTAGGGAATGCTGTATGTGCATACTTGTTTGTGTGGCATGTGATTGAATATGTTATAGTCATTTCCTTTTATTTTCCATATTTTCCCAATTTTCTAAAAATACTGGACGATTTTCTCAAAATTCCCCAATCTATGTCCATGTACTGTCCATGTTTTAAACCTTGGATGATTTTTCAAATACTTCATTTATTTCTTCATATTTCATCAAACCCTAGACAATTTTCCAAATTTCCCTTAATTTCCTTCAAAACTCCAGGTGATTTTCCATCCTCACTTTCTTCTGGATCTCGAATTTCTGCTTTATTTTATCATGCCTGCATTTTTTTTCAAAATCTCTATATTTTCCCAAGTCTTATTTTCCATGTTTTCCAGTCTACTCTGATGGCATCCAGTCAACTTGATTCAGTCTTTCCTGAGGGCCACATCTCCTACGAGGTGCGACAAAGTCTTCCCGAATATCGAGTCCTCAGCACCGGATCCTTCTTTCCCCGGTGGTATTATTCATGGTTCAAGAACTTCTCTCGTATGTTTCCAGACCATCTGGACGAGTGTGGATTGGAACTGGCGTCCGCAGTGGGAAAGCAGACAGTCAACGACAACTTGATTCATGCACTAGCAGAGCGGTGGAATCCGAGCACTTCTACCTTCTGGTTCCCGTGGGGCGAGATGACAGTACTGATGGATGAATTTTCAGAGATTATGGGATTGCCCGAGCCAGCCGGTCAGCCTGGAGATCCATTGGAGAAGCAGTTTCTGATTAATGTCAAGGGTCTGGACCCAAAAGATGCTTTAGCTCGCATGACGGGACGCAAGTCTTGGCCTCTGATTGAAGAAGATGGAAATGAATATGTGGACCTACTCGAAATCTACAGACAGTATGGGATATTTGTGGAAGTCAGCTCGTTGTTCAGGACAACTCGAGAGAGAATTCAGCACGTGATGGTTCTGTGCACGGTAGGATTAGCTTTCTTTCCAGATGGACGAAATTACATGGATATCAGAATAGTTCAGCTTCTAAGGAGATGGGGAAGTCGACAGACCAGCCGCCTCTCGATAGCCATGGCCGCACTCACTTTTCTATACCGAGGGTTGACCCGTTTCACACTCGGAGAGTCGATCCTAGTCGAAGGGTGCACCTATGCTTTGCAGTCTTGGTTCCTCCGGCATGTGCCAGTCCGAGCCAGTTCCTTCAGATACAATGGTGAAAAGCTTCTGCCAGTTGCGCGATACCGATTCTTGATCGACAACCTTCAGGAGGAAGAAGTCGTATGGGACTACTTTAATCGTCAGAAATCACATCCCAGATATACTTACGCTTATGGCAAGCGGTTCAGGCTACTCGGCCCCTTCTTCTGCGCGTACTACCATCCAAAGCGGTGTGTCAGGCAGTTCTCTCAGAGACAGAAGCGCGTAGAGATTCGTCCACTAGCAGGGGTTCTGCCAGAATTCGACCTTGCATCAGATCAGTGGTCCGGAGCATACCATTCTGCCAGACATGGCTGGGATTCCTTTGTCAGTCTCACTATTTTTCCTGGTCCTCGAGTGTCCTCTGATTATCAGGAGTGGTGGAAAATTGTCTGTCCCCCTCCCCTTTGTCGAGTCTATTATTAATAAAATCATGTCCTTTTCTTCAATAAAATTCCTTTAAATTCCATCCTATCTTGGTTTGACGACCTCGCCTAGGTAACAAGGCATATTTCCAGTTGTTTATTTTGCAAAGAATAGCAGCGCAATTGTCGTGATTCCAGCGATGACTTAATCCCTAGTAATGGGATACTCTTTCAATTGTCTACCAAAATTCTCAACAAATATTTTCCTCCAACCAAATTTCCTTTAGAAGCCTAACCATCAGTTCTGCCTTGCAGAGAGAGCATTAATAACATTCAAAAGAGCATTCGTGATACTCAGTGGTTCAGACAAGGTCCGGAAAGAAAATTGCATCAATAGAAGGTGTGGCATACTCGATCGCTTCAGAAGAGGAAATGGACTCACTCCGATCAGTCAGAAGTCAGAGTCAACAAGCGGATGATGGCATCGATCCCCGAATGTATGTTATGTTCAAAGAAATGATGACAAAGATGCTGGCAGAACAAACTGAAACTAGTATAGAAGAGACTCGGGTTAAGCAGAAGGCAAAAGACCAGGCAGTCAAGAAAGTTTTGAAGCTATCCAAGAAACATATCCAACAGGAAGATACATCGGATGAATCAGGATCGGTAGGTAACACCGATGAAGAGTATGAAGTTCAGCAAGCATTTCAAAGATCCCCTCATAGACAAGGGACAGCCTATAAATTGAAAAATCAAGCAATGGATGATCCAATCCAAATACAACTGAAGGAAATGGCAAAGAAGATTAAAGATTTGGAAGCCCGCGACAGGGGCAAGAAGGTCTTCACGGGCAAAGATTTCTACAAGAGCATCACTCCCGTCAGGAATAATCAAGATTCAAAAAAGACAAATTCTGTCAAAGCCCACCGCGAGGGGTGCAAGGATAACAAAGGCAATCACACAAGTCAGAAAGAGAAATCTTTAAAGCAGAGTGGAAAATTGAGTCAGCAGAAAGAAAAGATAAAGCGGGACGGTTGGGATTGCAATCGCCAGTTTACTCCTCTCGAGCAGCCTCTCGACGAAATCCTTGAATATATGTTGGCCAAGGAATTGGTAAAACTCCCAAGAGTCACAAATCCTCCCACAGTCATGGGAAAATTCAGGGATCAATTCTGTAAATTTTATAGGGCAGTAGGACATGATACCGACCATTGTTTCGTCTTCAAGAACATTGTCCAAGATCATATCGACAAGAATTTCTTTGTTGAGAATAAGAAAGAATACCAATCGACTGTCTTATCCAAGTCTCAGCAGAAATCAAACACTCGGCAAGAGGTACAACATGATGATCGAAATCAGGACTGCAAGATGGCCCCTTTAGATCAAATATTTGAAAGCTTTTTGGAATACATGCTCGCGAAAGATACAGTAAGATCTCCGAAGGCTCACTTCACTCTCTCTGCCAATGATAGCAAAAGCAACAAGAAAGATTATGATCATCCTTCAGAGGGATCCAAGGGCCAAAAAGGAAAGTTCTCCAACAATGATAAGCCTCTCCAATCTAGTCCTCAGCATAAAGGGAAAGATCAAGAAAAGCCAAAGCACAAGGATTGGAATACATATCGAAAGTTCACCCCTCTAGCTCAGACACTAGAGAATGTTCTGAAATACATGCTCGCAAAAGATATGATCCGTTTACCTAAAGTAGTTGATCCCACAACAGCCATGGGAAGGTTTAAAGATCAGTTCTGCGAATTTCATCGGGCAATGGGTCACGATACCGAGCATTGTTTTGTCCTTAAAATTATTGTTCAAGACGGCATTGACAAGAATCTCCTCGTTGGAGATGAAAAGGAGGACCATTCATCTTGATCATGTTTCTCCCCAAACATTCAAAAGTTGATAACACTAGTGCTTTCCCAATTTCTCATCTTGCTTTTATTATTTCAAAGGGATGATGTAATCCCGTCTGTCTTTCCCTTATTTGTTACCTTTCCTTTAATACATCAATAAAGTTGTTAATTTTTCTCGCAAGCTCGGTGCCATTTTTTTATTCTCCTTGGCAAAATGTTCTTTTATGAGGAATAACCACTTCCGAGTCTCTTCTGAATCAATCAAAAGCCAGTTGTCGTGTCACCTTCAGAGAGCGTTCTTCGAACATCAATCATTTATCCTTTTGTTCAAATTCTTCTTTCCCAGTTACACTGGGGCATTTTTAATTTTTCATTTTATCTTCAAAACTTTCTGTATGCAGGCAGGATCAAACAAATCTCTCATTTTGCACACATGTGCACCCATTTACATTCATTTGCATTTGCATGCATTCATCCGCATTCATCTGCATCGATTTGTGCTTGCATCGATTCCCCATTCAGGATAAGGGATAAATCCTGAGGCCCCGACAGTTGTCCAAGTTGTCGTAAGGGTGAAGAGTGAAAATTTTCCATCAAAATCAATTAGTAATTCTTCATAATCCAGTGTTGTGTTGGTAATTTCAAAAATCCAGTGTTTGTGCTGGCAAATTTCCAAAACCCAGTGCTCGTACTGGTAACCATTTAAAATCCAGTGCTCGTACTGGTAACCTTTTAAAATCCAGTGCTCGTACTGGTAATCTTCCAAAATCCAGCGCTCGTACTGGTAATCTTCCAAAACCCAGTATCTGTACTGGTAATTTTTCAAAATCCAATGCCTATATTGGTACATTTTCAAAATTCGGTGTTTGCACTGGTTAATTTTAAAATTCAGTAGCCCCATTGATTTAGTTTTCCTCCGAGATTCGAGTTTCGACTCGAATTTCTTTTCCTTCTAACCGGTTTAGTTTTCCTTTGGGATTCGAGTTCCGACTCGAATTTTCTTTTTTCTAATTAATCTAGTTTTCCTTCAGGAATTCGAGTTCCGACTCGAATTTCTTTTCCTTCTAACCGATTTAGTTTTCCTTTGGGATTCGAGTTCCGACTCGAATTTCCTTTTTTTTTTCTAATTAATCTAGTTTTCCTTCAGGAATTCGAGTTCCGACTCGAATTTCTTTTCCTTCTAACTGGTTTAGTTTTCCTTTGAGATTCGAATTCCGACTCGAATTTCCTTTTCTTCTAATTAATCTAGTTTTCCTTCGGGATTCGAGTTCCGACTCGAATTTCTTTTCCTTCCAACCGGTCTAGTTTTTCTTCAGGATTCGAGTTCCGACTCGAATCTTCTTTCCTTCTGGTTAACCTAGTTTTCCTTTGGAATTCGAGTTCCGACTCGAATTTCCTTTCCTTCCACACCGGTTTAAGTTTTTCTGCGGGATTCGAGTTCCGACTCGAATCCTCTTTCCTTTTGGTTAACCTAGTTCTCCTCCAGAATTCGAGTTCCGACTCGAATTTTCTTTCCTTCCAACCGGTCTAGTTTTCCTTCGGGATTCGAGTTCTGACTCGAATCTTCTTTCCTTCTAGTTAATCTAGTTTTCCTCCGGAATTCGAGTTCCGACTCGAATTTCCTTTCCTTCTAACCGGTTTAGTTTTCCTTCGAGATTCGAGTTCCAACTCGAATCTTCTTTCCTTCTAGTTGATCCAGTTTGCCTTTGGGATTCGGGTTCCGACTCGAATTTCTTCTCCTTCCAAATTGATCTACCTTTCCTTTAGGATTCGAGTTCCGACTCGGATTTCTTTTCCTTCCATATTGAACCTGGTTTTCCTTCGAAGATTCGGGTTCCGACTCGAGTTTTCTTTTCCTTCAGAGTTGGTCTAGAAAATCCAAGTTCCGACTTGAATTTTCTTTCAAATCCAATTCGCTAAGATTTCCTTTACAAGTTTGAACTTCTACTCAAACTACCCTGCGAGTTGGTGTAGAAGATCCGAGTTCCGACTCAAATTTTCTTTCAAAATCCAATTCATCTGGTTTTCCTTGAAGAATTGAATTCCGATTTGAATCTTCCCTCAAAAACCCAGTTTAGCACCTGGTCCATTCAAAGCTCACAAGTTGGAATCATTCCTTCTTGAGTTATGATCCTTAGGTTGAATCCCTATGGAATAGATAGCTCGTAGGTCGAATCCCTATAGAACCCATGTCATTCTCAGTAAACCAATTCACAATTTCGACTTTTTTAGCCAATCAATTCCCAAATTTCCAATTTCCAATTTCAAATATCAAATTTCCAAAATTTGACCCTTTTTGGTCATCCAATACCAATTTCAATCATTTTCTCTTGCGAGAGACCCTTTTTATAGGGAGAGTTCAAGGGAGCTCGCTCTTTTTGCATGCTATCCAATTCGTTCACTTAGCCCCTTTTTAGGAAGAGTTTGAAGGGACTCGTGTCTTTGTGAACCGTTTGCAAAACAAAATTCCTAATTTCACATAAGGAACCCTTTTTATAGGGAGAGACTCGACGGAGACTTGCTTTCCTTGTGGCCCCCATAATTTCAGACTAGGCCATTTCATCATGAAGGACCCTCTTTTCAGGGAGAGTGTGATGAACTCGTTCCTTCATGACCAATTTACCAACCTCACCAATTCCGGACCCCTTTCCATAAGAGAAGCCTAATGTTAGGAAGTTTTGACGAAAGCTTAATTTCTCTTCGAAAGTTCGTTTTGCAAACGCCTCCTCTTCAGGGAAGAGAGGAGTAATTCCCAATTCTAATTTCTGAATCTTCTCCTTTGGGGAAAAGAGAAGAGAATTTTTGTCATGGATGTGTTGCGTTGTGCTTCAAATGCTTGCTTTCACAAAAGGATTTCAAGAAAGTTTTGCCAATTTGTCATTAAATATTTGTTGATTTCAAAAATCTTTATTGCACAAAATTATTACCTCAGAATACCCTTAGTATTACTTCCGAAAGGACAAAGCTTTCGTGAAAAAGGATTCAAAGTTCAAAATCTTTCTATTGGCCAACCAAAAGGATGAAGAATAAATCCGCGATATGACCAGCAAAGAGAATTCAATGTTGTTGCAAAGCCATGAGTGATTGATATTGATCGCAGTCAATGGCATAATTTTAAAGACCATTCTTGAAAAAATAAAGCAGTCGAAATATCCTGGGTGATACAGAAAAATCCACTCAATTTTCATATCTCCTCAATCACCTAAGCTGCAATTAAATATCTGCAAAAGGGATCTCTCAATTATCGTCAAGATGAAGGTGAATTAAGCGAGTCGACCCCCGGGGCCAAAGAAGATTTGGATCATCTCCAAGATGACCGAGTTTGTGACGGATCCTTCCAGGGAAAGTTCAGATCACCGTCGAGATGAAGGCGAGTGTGATGAGCCTACCGACAAACCCTAAAAGCTATTTAATTCCAGCTATCATCAAGAGATTTCCTACCAAAGAGCCAATAATCATCATGGTAATCCCTGAGAGAAAAGAAGGATCGGAACATCTCTGAGATGAAGGAGTTTGTGACGTACCCTTCCAAAAAAAAAAGAGAGAGACAATTCAGGACATCTCCAAAATGAAGGATGATGTAATTCCCAAAAAAATCCAAGAGAGCTCCAATCTGCTAAAAAGAGAGTACAGAAAGATCATCATGAGAAAAGAATCCCAGGATATCAGACTTCTAAATCTATCAAGAATCTTCTTTAATTTTGTGAAATTCTTTTATCAATATTCTTTCACCAATAGCCCTCGCAATATCAAGAATACTTTTTTTTCCGTCCATATCAAGGAAATTGATAGCTTCCTTGAAAGAAAGTCAATCGCAAGCAATTTGAATTCGAATCTTGATTCTACGGAGTTAAGCCCAGTCGGAGGTAATACTTCAGGTAGAAAAGAGGGAATACTTTCAAAACAATGTGCATCATTTTCAATTATTTTGAATCAACAACAATTTTCAACATTTTGACAATATTTTCTAGCTATCCTGGCATGAAACGAGAGCTTGAGGTTCATCTTTGGTGCATCCTGACATCAGTTGTTATCCCTTTTAAGGACTTGATAACGGGAGTTTTCAAGATTCCTTCCCTTCTATTGGTATAATCTGAGCGCACGGGCTCTCAGATTCGCACACTTCCCTGTGTCCCCACTGTCCCACCATAGACAGTCCAATTTCGGCTTGAGGTTAAGCCACCAATTTCAGCAAAAGGCAATTTCAAAAGTTAATTAGTCTCAGCAATGAGGCACCCAAAATCAATCCCTTTTCAAACTTTAGGGACCCCAATTTCCTTCCTTTTGCAAAACCCCTATCGGACTCATTGTGCGGAAATTCGAAGGTTCCATCACGGTCTCTTCTTTCGAGGATTCCGTTCATTTTCTGCCTGATCAGGATAAGGGTATAAACCTGAGCCTCGTTTGATGAGGTATTCCATTTTCTGCCCGATCAAGATAAGGGTATAAACCTGAGCCTCATTTGATAAGGTATTCCATTTTCTGCCCGATCAGGATAAGGGTATAAACCTGAGCCTCATTTGATGAGGTATTCCATTTTTTGCCCAATCAGGTTAAGGGTATAAACCTGAGCCTCCTTTGATGAGGTATTTCATTTTCTGCCCAATCAGGTTAAGGGTATAAACCTGAGCCTCCTTTGATGAGGTATTCCATTTTCTGCCCAATTAGGTTAAGGGTATAAACCTGGGCCTCCTTTGATGAGGTATTTCATTTTCCGCCCGATCAGGTTAAGGGTATAAACCTGGGCCTCCTTTGATGAGGTATTTCATTTTCTGCCCAATCAGGTTAAGGGTATAAACCTGGGCCTCCTTTGATGAGGTATTTCATTTTCTGCCCAATCAGGTTAAGGGTATAAACTTGGGCCTCCTTTGATGAGGTATTCCATTTTCTGCCCAATCAGGTTAAGGGTATAAACCTGGGCCTCCTTTGATGAGGTATTTCATTTTCCGCCCGATCAGGTTAAGGGTATAAACCTGGGCCTCCTTTGATGAGGTATTTCATTTCCCAATCAGGTTAAAGGTCAAACCTGAGCTTCGTTTCTACACGAGGTATTTTCTGTCCCATCCAGGTTAAGGGCAAAACCTGAATCTCACTTCTTTTCGAAGTAAAATTTTCTCCTTATTCTTCATTTCATATCTATCATCATCACTTGAACTAATTCTTTCATACCCAGTCAGATTCATCTAACTGGGGCATTTTTATAATCCAAATTTGGTGTGTTTTCTTTGCCACTAAGCTCGGCTTTCAACCGGCTTAGCAGCAAAGAGGGGCATCTGTAAACACCCCAAAATTTCACCCTCATCCAGTGTCATAACAGATCATTGCATGTCATTGCATGTATTATGCATAGCATTGCATGTCATTGCATCTCATTTTCAAGATTCAGCACTCCTATTTCAAAACATTCAATCCAGATTTGAATTTTAAAAGCTTTTATTTCAAAATCAATTTCAAAACCTGGGTTTTTATTCAATACTCTGTCATTTTCCAACCCCAGGACTTTATATTTTGAAATATTTTCTCAGAAAATAATCTGGATTCATTTCAAATTCAAATTTTAATCGATTTCAATTCACAGATGAGACCCATTGAGGTGGTGTCGCTTCTGAATTCCTCTATTGATGTCTTCTTTTAAATCGTTGTAATTTTGAAAAGATTTCTATATGAAAAATATGTGAAAACCAGACATCAAATAATAAAAACCGGTTCTCACTAATGGATGAGACCGGGTCAAACTCAGGGAACGGGAATATATCGTATTCGAGTACACAAGTCTGAACTATTCTTTATTGCCGAATTATTTGAAATGTAAAATGTTTAAGTAAAAACAACTAACTATTACAACAAATGAATACCCTTCGCAGAGGGCGTAAAGTGCAATATTTACAAACCCAATCAAAGTCCTAATTCTAAACTAAAAAGTAAAACGAAGCTTTATTCTTCGTACTTCGTGTCACGTAATCGCTTCCACTCCAGTCTGTGCTATCCTGCACAATTCAAATGAACACGAGCAGTACACAAGATAAAAGTAAAAATTATACTAAACAAAGTACACTAAAAAATTCTAAAAGATATCATGAAAGGAAGCTAATGACAATTAACTAATTAATTCTAAGACTAAAAATAGTATAAAAAACTAACATCATATTTCTTTACTAAGTAAACTAATTACTAATTAGCTAAGTATTCTAATTACAAAGCAATTACCATTGCTAATTATTTCAAATCAACTAATTAAACCTAAATTCAAAACAACTAAGTAAATGTAGTTACTAATTAATTAGTAACATATAATCAACAGTAATGGTCATGCAACAAACAGATAGTAAGCTGGAAATCAGACTGGGATCGGCATTCAAATATTGCTCAGTAATCCGATGTTCAAACAATAATCCGAACAGTCATTCAGTCAAGAGATTAGTAGTTTAGAAATAGTTCAGAAATCAATGCTCAGAAAGAAAATTATTCATTTGATCAACTTTTCTTACAAAGAAACTAACAGCTTTAGAAATTAGGCCTTCAGAAATTAACTCTGATAGTTAAAAATTCTCAAACCTCCGATTGATATTCAGATTAGCTAATTCTCAGAACTCAATAGTTTGATCGATAACAAACATCCGATTGGTGACACAGATCAACCAATCAGCTATCAAACAATTTTCACCAGAGATTAATGAAACCACACTTACCGGAGATCCATAAGCCGCCGATTCAAATTCAGATGCTCCGATCATAACGCAGATATTCCGATCATTGGCTTTCAATCGATTGATATTCCACTGATCTTCAGTTAGATCATTGCTTCAACAACATTTTAACAAACTGGAATTGATCTAATCGTTCAGTCGATCAACATCAGGCAGTCGATCAATTAATCCATCGGATTCTCATATTCAGTCGCCGGAAAACAACAAATAGTTGATAATCCCCGGCAATGGCTCATACAAACCACGCTTCAATCATCACGAGTCAAATGACATTCGATCGGATGATCGATTAAGAATTAGCCAATTCAATTCAATTAAATCAAAACTCTACAGGATTTTGATCAATTAATCAATCGGATTCTTATATTCAGTCGCCGAAAAAATTGAGAATCGATAAAGATGATCGATCAAGCTTCTGTAGAAATATTGAATTCCAGCGGTAGATTTCAGATTAGTTCTTGTAGAAATGTTGAAATCACCGATTGCTGAAACAATTTTTTTGTTTTTAATGTTTTAGATCTGAGGTTTTATCAAGACTTCAAATCTAAGAAAACCGGAAAAGCTATAGAAGTTCTGAGTTCCATCGGCAATTTTTTTTTTCTTTTTTTTTTTTTATTTATTTATTTATGCAGAACCGATTCATGTAACTACAAATTAAAAATTTTATGAAACAAAAACTGTAAATCAAAACATATTTCTTTTAATATGATCTATGAATGCTTAACAGAAATCAAAATGAAAATTCATAAAGAAGAAGAAGAAGAAGAAGAAGAAGAAGAAGAAGAGGAGAAGAAGGAGAAGAAGAAGAAGAAGAAGAACTTACCGAATTGGAATGGTTAGAAGAGAGGTTGGAATCCTCTCTCTTGCTTCAGCCATTGTCGGAATTCTCCACCGGAAAGAGGATGAGAAAAAGAGGGGAAAATAGGGAGAAGAAGAAGAAGAGGTAAGAAGAGGTGGAGAGGAAGGGGAAGAAGAGAGGGCTTGGGCAAAAGAGAGAAGACAAGCCTCTCTTCCCCCTACGTATCATATTTAAAGATTTGAACTTTTCTCCATAAGTCCCTCTTCTTTGTAAAATTGCATTTCAAAAACTTCTCTTCAAAAAGTTATTTACAAAACAACTCAAAATGACTATGTTTTAGAAAATACAAAACTAAGTCTATTTTAACTCTATTTTTTTATGATTTTCAAAAACTAAACTACTACAATTATGTCAAACACTAAAATAGGCATTAAAATGTAAAATAAAACTATTTTTCATGCATTTTCTATTTTTAAATCATTTTAGCACATTTACTCGAAACTAACATAAAATTGGGTTTTTAAATCATTTTCTCATGAAATCATGCATATTTTTATATGAAAAATCCCTAAAATATATGCATGATCAAATACCCCCATGCTTACGTTTTGCTAGTCCTCGAGCAAACTAGAAAAATGCAAGAAATCAAACTATCACCTAACTCACTTTCGTAGGAATCACGGTTGCATTTAGCTCATGCAACAAGCCCTTTCAACCCATAGTTTACCCCAGTGGACGAGTAAGGTCTCGTGAGGGTTTGCAGTGATGCTACCCACAAACATCTCTGTCATGTATGCATAATATTACACATCCTCACAAGTAGTAGATAATCAAAGACTTTGTTTTCACAAATATTTCCTGTTATTTCTAAATCAAAACATAATTAGAGTCTTTTATATACCACCACAGAAAAGAATTTCTTTCACTTTTCTAAGTATCACAATTATTTATGTTTTATTCTTAGAAAATCTAATAAAAACATATTATTATTTACTTATCCTCACTCATATGTTTTCTGCACAGGTTTTCTCAATCACACTTCTAAGCACTGAACTTTTCTCTCTTTTTCAGCTCTTTTCTCGATTTTTTCATTTTTTTCACGCTTTTTCTTTTTGCGTATTCATTCTTCTCTTATAGCTTGCGTGTGGTCTGCTTTTATGCCTTGTGCAATGTCAATATCTTCTATACTTTTTCAATGCATACCAAAAGATATCAACTAAGACATAAAAGTGACTTCCTTTATTCACCTTTATAACATGAGAATCAAACATTTCAACTTGTATATGTTCTCAGTTACTTAGGATCATGAAGTTTTCCACTCTCCTTTTCGAAAATGGAATTAAAAGTTTCAACTTACATCTAAGTTCCATCTACTAAGGATTGTGGAATTATCCAAACAACCTAACGCATGCTATTTTTTTCTTTTGAGCTCATTTTTTACGCTTTTGTTCATTTGCTTAGTTTTTCAAAAATAGAACTGTGCATATTCATATTTATGATTCAAAATAAATTCTAACATGTATCTATCATCATTTCTTTGAAATCCGCATAAATAACCATAATTTTTAGATCTATGTTAGAAAAAAATTTTGTGGGGCTTAAAAATCCTCTAAAAATATCAGATTTGAAATAACATTCATATAAGTTCAAACTCTTTCTTTAAAAATCTACTTTTCATGAGATATGTGTAAACATGTGCAAGAACGTAAACAGAAATATCAAGGTGTGCAAACTACACCCTCCCCCATGCTTGAATGACACTGTCCCAGTGGCACTCCCCCATGCTTATATGAAACTAAGTGAATGCACATGAGAGAAATAAATGAGGGAAAAGAGTAGAATGACCTGACATGAATTAAAAATACACGTTCTATGAATGTAATGAATGCAATGTATACATGACAAAACATAAAACTCATGAATGAAACAAAACAACATGAAAAACTCATGAAGAAGTAAAAAGAAAATAAAATCTATAAATTCTAAGCAAATCTAATAATATACAAGATATGAGTTGCCTCCCATAAAGCGCTAAGTTTCACGTCCCCAGCCAGACGGATCCCTGGAAAAACCTTCATCGTCCATGAGATCAATGGACATGAAGTCAGACTCAACCGGGCTCTATGAAGAAAAGAGTGTCATCTGTGACACTACGCACTGTGTTTTCATCCCGTCTACCTCTAACTGTAGGATCATAACTCTCTTGACGTGAAGAACAGAGATTAGTCTCATTTGAGAGACTGGTCAAGGAATGAGAGTCTAGGACCGACCGACTATCAATGAATGCAACTTCAGACAAGTGGTGAATATGATCTGGTTTGACTTGGTCAAGCACTTTCTGCAACTTCACCTCTTGCTTACTCAAAACGATTGGTGATCCTACAGGCTGAGAAAATGGGGCTTTATATGATGATAATGCATGAAGTGAGTAAGGCCCCTTCTGCTGAGGTATCATGGAGATCGACTCGTCAGTAGAAATGATATGGGGTTCATGAGTTGATTCCTGAGTGGGGTGACACGCCTTCCCATACTGAAGAGATGTAACAGATTCGACTTGCTTATAATGTGAATCAGTGGTTTGCAAGTCAAATGACATGGAATCCTCTCCCTTTAAGACAACAGACTGACTATGAAGGTTCCCCTAGCTTTGCCTAGTGAAAGTCTCAACCAACTGTCCCATTTGAGTCTCTAGCTTGGCTATTGACTGTGTATGGGAGCTCAAAAGTTGTAATATCCTATCTTGGAAGGATTGACTAAATGAAGGCTCATGAGGATGAGGTTGAGTATAAGCATGTTGGGTTGGAGGATGAACCTGTGGAAAAATGGGATACGAGTAACCTTGTGAAGGGTTACTGGGTCTATACTGTGTCTGGGAGGGCTGATGGGATGGGAAAATAAACTGGTTTCGCCAACCTGGGTTATATGAGGATGTAAATGAATCGGGCATGGGTTTAGCGAAACCTTGGGCAGCATTCACCTGCTCCTGAATGAATTCAGGATATAATGGCACTGCCGGACAATCTGCAACACAATGTGCAGGGCTAGCACATAGCTCGCACACTCTTTCTACTGGACTTCTCGAAGAATTGGCTAGGAATTGATCTAACTTCCTAGTCAACTGGTCAACCTTGGTACGCAATTCTAACTCGGACCCAACTTCGGAAATCCCAACTTTCCTAGGACCATTAGACAGAGATGTAGTCCTATCGAGCCGTGAAGACAAGGTATGATGCATCGTGTTTTCACTCAAGGTCTCGAATAGAGACCACGCCTCGTCCTCACTCTTGAGCATAAAAGTGCCCCCACAAGACGAATCAACCATTTGACGATGCTTCTCAGTAAGCCCGTCATAAAAATACTGCACCAACTGCCAATGAGGCACCTGATGATGGGGACACTTGCGGAGAAGATCTTTCAATCTCTCCCAAGACTCGTGAAATTGTTCTCCCTCAATTTGAGAAAAACTGGTTATAGCTTTACGAAACTGGTTCGTCTTACCAATTGGGAAATATTTTTTTAAAAATTCTCTTTGCATTCCTTCCCAAGTAGTAATACGAACCGTCTCAAGAAATTTTAACCAGTGCTTGGCTTTATCTTTGAGAGAGAACGGAAACAAAGTCAACCGCATAGCATCATCTCTAAAGTTATTGATTCGCACAGTCGAGCAAATCTCAAAGAATTCGTCGAGATGATGATATGGGTCTTCATTGCTAAGGCCATAAAACGAAGGTAACATTTGAATCACACTAGCCTTAATCTCAAAATGGCTCGCTCCTACATCAGATCTCGTGATGCAGGAGGTGGGAGTATACGTATTTGGCATGAAGTACTCCCTCAAAGGACGGATCAATTGATGATCGTCAGCCATTGCGTACACCTTAGAGTAGACAGGTGTAGCACACGTCCTAACTTTGGGTTTTCTACCTAACTAACGCACTAAGCGGCCAAACCACGCAAACCACAAAGCGAGTAAACTAAAAACAACAAAAACTAAACAAATACCACGCAGTTACATATAACAGAGATTATGCATTAAAAATATGAAATCTATGTGTACGGTACCAATCGTACACAGTCACCTCTAAGGGAATCCTAATAGGTGGGTTGTGCAGACAAGTAAGCTCGTCTCTAAGATATGCACATATGTAGTTCTAAACCTAAATGCAACACAAACACTAGGCAATAAAGTGAATACTAATATTACGCCGTTCCCCGGCAATGGCGCCAAAAATTTGATGTCTTCTTTTAAATCGTTGTAATTTTGAAAAGATTTCTATATGAAAAATATGTGAAAACCAGACATCAAATAATAAAAACCGGTTCTCACTAATGGATGAGACCGGGTCAAACTCAGAGAACGGGAATATATCGTATTCGAGTACACAAGTCTGAACTATTCTTTATTGCCGAATTATTTGAAATGTAAAATGTTCAAGTAAAAACAACTAACTATTACAACAAATGAATACCCTTCGCAGAGGGCGTAAAGTGCAATATTTACAAACCCAATCAAAGTCCTAATTCTAAACTAAAAAGTAAAACGAAGCTTTATTCTTCGTACTTCGTGTCACGTAATCGCTTCCACTCCAGTCTGTGCTATCCTGCACAATTCAAATGAACACGAGCAGTACACGAGATAAAAGTAAAAATTATACTAAACAAAGTACACTAAAAAATTCTAAAAGATATCATGAAAGGAAGCTAATGACAATTAACTAATTAATTCTAAGACTAAAAATAGTATAAAAAACTAACATCATATTTCTTTACTAAGTAAACTAATTACTAATTAGCTAAGTATTCTAATTATAAAGCAATTACCATTGCTAATTATTTCAAATCAACTAATTAAACCTAAATTCAAAACAACTAAGTAAATGTAGTTACTAATTAGTTAGTAACATATAATCAACAGTAATGGTCATGCAGCAAACAGATAGTAAGCTGGAAATCAGACTGAGATCGGCATTCAAATATTGCTCAGTAATCCGATGTTCAAACAATAATCCGAACAGTCATTCAGTCAAGAGATTAGTAGTTTAGAAATAGTTTAGAAATAGTTCAGAAATCAATGCTCAGAAAGAAAATTATTCATTTGATCAACTTTTCTTACAAAGAAACTAACAGCTTTAGAAATTAGGCCTTCAGAAATTAACTCTGATAGTTCAAAATTCTCAAACCTCCGATTGATATTCAGATTAGCTAATTCTCAGAACTCAATAGTTTGATCGATAACAAACATCCGATTGGTGACACAGATCAACCAATCAGCTGTCAAACAATTTTCACCAGAGATTAATGAAACCACACTTACCGGAGATCCATAAGCCGCCGATTCAAATTCAGATGCTCCGATCATAACGCAGATATTCCGATCATTGGCTTTCAATCGATTGATATTCCACTGATCTTCAGTTAGATCATTGCTTCAACAACATTTTAACAAACTGGAATTGATCTAATCGTTCAGTCGATCAACATCAGGCAGTCGATCAATTAATCCATCGGATTCTCATATTCAGTCGCCGGAAAACAACAAATAGTTGATAATCCTCGGCAACGGCTCATACAAACCACACTTCAATCATCGGGAGTCAAATGACATTCGATCGGATGATCGATTAAGAATTAGCCGATTCAATTCAATTAAATCAAAACTCTACAGGATTTTGATCAATTAATCAATCGGATTCTTATATTCAGTCGCCGGAAAAATTGAGAATCGATCCAGATGATCGATCAAGCTTCTGTAGAAATATTGAATTCCGGCGGTAGATTTCAGATTAGTTCTTGTAGAAATGTTGAAATCACCGATTGCTGAAACAATTTTTTTGTTTTTAATGTTTTAGATCTGAAGTTTTATCAAGACTTCAAATCTAAGAAAACCGGAAAAGCTACAAAAGTTCTGAGTTCCATCGGTAATTTTTTTTTCTTTATTTATTTATTTATTTATTTATTTATGCAGAACCGATTCATGTAACTACGAATTAAAAATTTTATGAAACAAAAACTGTAAATCAAAACATATTTCTTTTAATATGAGCTATAAATGCTTAACAGAAATCAAAATGAAAATTCATAAAGAAGAAGAAGAAGTAGAAGAAGAACTTACCGAATTGGAATGGTTAGAAGAGAGGTTGGAATCCTCTCTCTTGCTTCAGCCGTTGTCGGAATTCTCCACCGGAAAGAGGATGAGAAAAAGAGGGGAAAATAGGGAGAAGAAGAAGAAGTGGTAAGAAGAGGTGGAAAGGAAGGGGAAGAAGAGAGGACTTGGGCAAAAGAGAGAAGACAAGCCTCTCTTCCCCCTACGTATCATATTTAAAGATTTGAACTTTTCTCCATAAGTCCCTCTTCTTTGTAAAATTGCATTTCAAAAACTTCTCTTCAAAAAGTTATTTACAAAACAACTCAAAATGACTATGTTTTAGAAAATACAAAACTAAGTCTATTTTAACTTTAATTTTTTTATGATTTTCAAAAACTAAACTACTACAATTATGTCAAACACTAAAATAGCATTAAAATGTAAAATAAAACTAATTTTCATGCATTTTCTATTTTTAAATCATTTTAGCACATTTACTCGAAACTAACATAAAATTGGGTTTTTAAATCATTTTCTCATGAAATCATGCATATTTTTATATGAAAAATCCCTAAAATATATGAATGATCATCTATTCATCAAATTTCTCAAATCTTTGAAAGTTTCAGTCCGATCAGGACTCTGTCTCAGAGTCCTAATCCGGTCAGGAGTCTGGTTTTTAAGTCTGTTTTACTTCCATTGTCAGTCTTTTTCGATTATTTTCAAAATTTAGGTCATTTTACATAGTCCAGTTAGTTCAGGATTCTATTTTAGAGTTCGGTTGAGTTAGGAGTCTAACCCTTACTGTGTTTTCTGACTTATTTCATCATTTCTTGATAAAATCTTTTTGAAAATTCTTTCATTTGGCTTTTAAAATCTAAAATCTCAGAGTCCTAAGAGTTCAGGACTCTAACCCGGAGTTCCAGTTCGCTTGAGATCCTATTTTCAAAGATCTTGAATTTCAAATGTCGATTTTAACCCTTTTTCAAAGCCATTTTCAGTGTTTATTTCAAAATTTCTAAAACTCGATGTGAGCCCACTCAGTTGGCACCATATCCAGAGGAATTCTAATTCAGTTAGAACCCTATGCCATTTCAAAAATCCTAATTTTAAGATTACTTTTGAAAACTCCTTCAATTTCAACTTTTAAAAGCGCTTTTTGAAAAACTCAAGTAGGGCCCACTCGGGGTGGCGCCATATTCGAGTCAGTCAGGGCTAGACTAGGGTTAGTTGATGTCTTGGTTAGTGTTAGAGGTTTAGAAGAGTCAAAACCATTTTGAAAAACTCATTTTTAAAAGTTAGTTTTTAAAACTAGTGTTTTTAAAGGTTTTTAAAGGTGTTTTAAAAAGCCAAATGTAGAAAATGCCAAGTGGCATTACATTTGGGGATTTTTTAGGAGAGTCTAGGGGTTAATTAGGTATTAAATAGGATAATTTAGGCTAGGGGTAGGATAGTCTTTACACCCTAAAATCGCCCCCCTTACAAGAGTCCAATTTTTTTAAAACATTTGATTTTTAACCTAAATTTTTTTTATAAATAGAAAGCCATAGGGGGGTTTATTTTCCCCATCTATCTCCTATTGGATTCTTGGAGCTTCTCTCTCCTCTTCAGCCCTTCCTCCATTGCAGCAACCTCAAGGTAATTATTTTCTTTAATTTTTAGCTTTTATTTAATATTTTTCATTGTTTTAAGCATGATTTAGCCATTGGCACCATCACCTTCATGGATTAAACCATGAATTCAACCTCAAGAACCATCAAGAATCAGCAAGAACGATCCAATAAGGTGATCTAACCCTGTTTTGGATGATTTATAGGGATTTTAATCCATTAGAATTGATTTTAATATGATTCTTTACATTATTAACCAATAAAATATATGATTTACCCTTTTTAATGGGTTAAATCTATGTTTTAAAGGTGATATCAAATTTCTGCCATTGATTCCCTGTTTTTATTTTATTTTCATGGTTTATTCATGTTTGTTTTACGTTCTATAGCATAGAAATAAGTTTTATTTACTGTTTTATGGTTTATTTTATTTATTTACATTAGTTAATGCATGGTTTTTCAAGTTTCTTAAATTTCTGTGTGTTTTAGGTTTAGAACAGTAAAGATAATGTTATTTTGGATTGAAGTTCTCATTGTTTATTTCTGATTTTTTTATATGTGATACATGAATGATTTATTGAGTTACTGTAGAAAAATCAGAGGTTTTAAATTTCGGGAACCCTGTCAAAACAATCAGACATCAAATCGGGTTTTTAAAGCTTTAAAATCATGGTTAAAATCAAGAAGGTAACTTGCTGTGATGATATTTCTCTCATCTTATATCCGATTTTAGATCTGTAAAGTGCTATGGATTCACATTGAGTAGATCTGTCTGATGTGAAATTTTTGAATTTTTTGATCACTGTTTAGTATTTTTCCCCTTTTAGAGAATCTGTTTTTAAATTTAAAACTCGTTAGGGTTTACCAAAACCCGAATCAGACTTGTGTTAGTCATAAATCCCAAACCACAGATCCGATTCATAATCTGTAAAAAGTGAGTATTGTTATTTTTCTGTCTAATATTCACCACTAAAATTTCAAAGATTTTTGTTTAGAATTGCTATTTATGTCTGTATTTGCAATCTGGAATAGCTGTTTTAATCCCTGTTAAGAGTGATATATTTTAGCTCAGATTGCCGGAAAGGTTTCTCCCTAACCGGAGATGATTTTTCCGATCTGTAAATTGGGAAATCTCTGTTTTTCTTCTTAGTTAGTCTCTGTAAAATTTCATAAATTTCCATGGAGATTTGACCCCTGGTTCAGGTCTTGGATTAAGACTGGTTGGTGAATTAGGTCAAAAATAGCATATTTTAGGGTTTAATGCAATTTTCGGATTAATTTAATTAATTTTTTTTTTTAGAATTTCAATTCGACATTAGGGTTATAACAAGTGCAGGTACCAATTTTTATGAATTTTGGAATCCATTTGATGGCTGAATTAAGCAAATTGCAAAACCGGGTTCCTGAAAGATCCAAAAACACTGCTAAAATCACAGTTTTTGTGATATTATTAGATTTTCGTGCATGAGCATATATTTTTAGGGTTTAATCGTGTTCATAATCATATTAGGATGCTTTAGGTTTAATTTTATGCTCATTTGGTTTCATTTAGTGCATAAAACCTTAGTTTTTACAAAAAAATCTATTTCTAAAAACCCTGATTTCAAGGCCATAGTCTTGCTATCAGGGGAAATTTGGTCATTTGACCTAAATTTCGAAATCCCTAACCTTAATTTTCATGTGTTTAAGTATGTCATATCATATTTTAGCCTAGTTTATTTGCATTTGAATTTCAAAATTTGCATTTTATCAAAATATCTTTCTAAAAACCCTAATTTCAAGGCCATAGTCTTGTTATTAGGGGTATTTTGGTCATTTTAACCCCAATTTCGAAATTTCATATCTTCTCTTTCATATTTATTCAATTTTATTTCATACTTTATCATTTTTATTTAAGGGAATCAAGGAAAAGGCTTATATCTAGCAAAATCCAGTAATTTCTAGATATTACTAGATAAATCTAGAAAAGCCAACATATTTTCATTAACCAAGTTTTCTAGTTTTGCAGGTACATTGAAGACTTTATTTTTCATGTATTTAAATTTCAATAGTGATGTAATTTGTAATTAAACTTTGGAATAAGAATTTACATTTCCTGCTTAGCTTAGGCAGCATTGCATATAGTTTATTTTTTTATAATGTTAATGTGTGATGGATGATGATTCATGCATATTTTTACAAATTCACCATGGTCTACACGAATGACACATACACTAGCTTTTATAAAGTTTATAAACTTGGTGGAATTCGTATTTATGGCCATAGTCAGAATATGAATGATACCCAGATTTATGATCTTCACATTAGCCACATTCAGCCTACACTCTTAGGCTAACTTCAAAATGCACTGCATTTCTCAAAATACAAAAAAGTATTTCTCAATTCCTCAAATCCATATTCATTCATTTCATGCATTTGCCAACTCCAATTCAAAATCCAAGTCAAGGAAATTGAATTCCTCAAAATCTCCTAAGTCTTATAGCAAAATCGATTTTCTCAAAAAGAATATGGATTTGCCAATGATATTTCAAGTATTTCCCAAGTTCCAAATTCAAATTTTCTAAGTTAGAATTTCAATTTCAAAGTTTGAATTCAGAGAAACCAAGTCTCTCAGAATTGATTTTCACCAAATGTCAAGGATTTCTCAAAATCGATTTTTACTTCTCTCAGAAGTACATTTCAAATCCCATTTCACGATTTCTCATGTGATATCATTTCCAAGATTTACATTTTCTAAATATTTCAATCATTCAAAGCAAACATCATGTTTTCAAATGTGCATTTTCTGAAAATTTATAGCACATGCCTGATTCTATGTGCATTTAGAAATTAGAATATGGTTTAGACAAGTTGAATAGAGTAGAGCATAAGATTGATCCTTGGTTCAATTACCCCTGTTAAAGGTGGCAGGAACGGTTGAACCTCGTACCGATAGGCGAGTCCCATTCTTCGAAATTTTCCCGCATTTTAAAACGGAGGCGAGTTATTTTCAAAAATCTTTTTCAAAGGTCAGTTTGATTTGCAAAAGTAAAATTTTGCGAGGATAACAAACCTGTACTTCCTGCGAGAGGTCATTAAATTCAAAAGCTGATTTAGTCTCAGCAACGAGACGTCCAAGTTCATCCCTTTTTCAAAGCTTTAGGGAACCCCATTTCCTTCCTCCTTTCGCAAAACCCCTATCGGATTTGTTCGTCCAAACTTCGAAGGTCCCATCATGGTCTCTTCACTCGAGATTCCATATGGTCGTCCCCTTCAGGTTGTGGTTAAACCTGAATCTCGTTCCAACGATTTTCTCTCATTTTGACGAGGTGTTTCTTCCTCCAGTCCCGTCATGGTTCTTCCCATCAAGGAATTCGTGCTTTGTATATTCATCCAGGACAAGATCCTACTTAAACTTCATCTCACAAGGCATTTTCCAAAAATGTCCCATCAAGATCTTCATATATTCCTTTCCCCATTCAGGTTATCTTGATATATCTTCGTCCCATCCAGGTTAAGGGCTAAAACCTGATTCATTCAAAAAGCTGATCTTGTCTCACCCATGAGGCTTGATCAAAATTCTTATCTTTCACCATTTTGGGATCTTCACCCAAAGTCCCATCACGATTTCCTCATTTTCTACTCAATCATATCACTTTCGAGGATTTCGCCTTCTCAAAAGCCAGTTAAGGATTAAGTTTTAAATCTGAAAAACCATGTCTTTTAAATCAAATTCTTCCACACCCAGTTCAAATCTGCTGACTGGGGCATTTTTTCAAAATTTGGAGTGTTTTCTTTGCCACTAAGCTCGGCTTTCAACCGGCTTAGTAGCAAAGAGGGGCATCTGTGAACACCCCAAATTTTTCAAAATCTTTTAAATATTCTCTTTTTGCCCCTAAATTCATTTTTTAGCAAATAAGTCTTTTTTTTTTTTAGTTCATTTCTCAAAGTTTTACTGAAATTAAATTCATTTTATATGTTTAAATTGATTTCGGATCTGGATCCATTGTCCAGATCCAAATCTGAGTTTCATTGTCCAAATTTTAAATTTAAATTACAGAAAATATCAAAAATAGTTTGTAAATAGCTCGGACAGCCCATCCGACATCCGTTTGGATTCACCACATTGCATTTTTTTGATTCGAGTGTCAAAACTCGAACATTTCCTCAATACTTGGGTCCAAACCCATTCTTCTGAAGAAATTTCCCCCAAAATAACCCTGATTTTTCAGAAAAAAACCTTTCTCTTATGAATATTTTGAAATTTTGTAAAATTAGTATTACTTTTCTTAGTTTTAGAGTTTTGTTTTTACAAATATATGTTTAAAAAGAAAAAAATAAGAAAATCAAAAATCCAAAAATTTCAGAAACTATGCAATCTACCTTCCTTTTTTAAACCTTTTTGATAAAACCCTCTCTTGAGACCTCTTTTTGAAAACAAAAACTACTTTTTAGGAAATTTCTGAAAAGGAGACCCCTGTAGGGAATTTTAGAAAAATTACAACGGCTCCCTCCGCTTCCCACCATTGATCTTCAACCAACCTCCCTGGAGTCTCCCTCAACCTTCCATCTGCAACAAAATCTCCTTCTCGCGAACTCTCCTTTGGCTCTTTAAAAGGGGAGCATACAGATGAAGCCAAGGCATCCGTTATCACCCTCGCACCCCTCTTTCACGATGGCTTTGCCCCTTCTTCAACTTCTTTGATTCATTCTTCACCTCTCCACTTCATCCATTTTTCACGATTCATCCCTCGCAGCCAGGCTCCCCTCTCATCCAGGACCTTTGCAGAGTTACAGCAGAAGAGGATTTCCAGGGAATCAAGAATCAAAAGCATCTGTCTCCCACCTCTCCACGGCACCATCCCTTTCCTTCCTCCTTCCTCCTTCATATCAGGTAAGAAATTTTTTTTTCCCCTTTTCGGTTTTTCATAGAAATTTCTTTTTCTAAATTTCATCTATCGGTTGTTTTCGTTTTCTTCATTTCCTTTTTTTTTTTTTCTCAGCAAAATTGTGCAATCGATCTGTATGTAGCAGAACCGATTCACTCCTTTGCAACAGAAAAGGGGACTCTCGTACCCCAACATTTTTTTTGTGTTAACATCTCTTCATGTTTCCTCAGGATCATGATTAGCATTTAAATTCTCTTTTAGTTTTTTTTTTTATTTTAATTTTTTTATTTATTTTGATCTTTCGTTTCGGCATGTGTTCGATCTTCCCTTTAATGGCAAATTCTATGATCTTCAATCTATTGGGCTTTCAGCATTCTGCTATGGCTTCATCACTAAGAAATAGCCTACCTAAAAGCCTAATTTATCATTGCTAAACCTCTACGCGATGAAGTGTTTAAAGAGGAGGTGCAGGGCCTGTGCACAGATTTGATGTCCCCCCTTGGGATTGAGTACAATTTTAGCAGGAAATTCGATATGTACTTCCTCCTTTGAGATCTAAACTGCGTTTGATTCTATTAACATCTGATTTATACTTCTTCTTTTTTTACTTTATCACTGTCTTTTGCATTCAACAGCATCAAATGTCAGTTTAATTCACTCATAGTGTTTCATTAGGTTTTATTGTATTACTCATTTTTTTTTTAGATCGTTCTTTTATTTCTATATATCGTTTCACATAGCATGGGTTCCAAATTCTGTGTGAATCATCCCGTTACATGTGTTCATCCTGATATGTTCTGCACTACGAGTTCTGTTGCTGGAAGCTCTTTCACTTGTGCCTGCACAGTAATTCCCATTACGGCAGGGGTCTTTATCCTCAAGGCCACATCTCACACATTGCCCACCATATCTACATCTCTTTGCCTTATATGCGTGAGAATGCTGAGGAAATATCCAGATAGAATTTTTCTGCGTCACTGGTTATCAAACAGCCACCAGCGCTGATGGCAATCAAGGAAAATCAGGATTTGATTATGTCTGCAGGTTCAAAGATTCATTTTTTTTTCTTTCCAGCAGCTGGGTTCATTTGCAATCATTGATGGATGGTTCAGTAACATTTCCAAAAACTCAGCTTCTTATTTTCATCTTTTGATAGTCATTTCATTTTCCTGTTTTATTTTCTGAACTATGATTCTTATTTTGATTTGAATTTCTTATTTTGCATCATGATTATTCAATTAATATCTATATCATATATGTAATGACCTTCATTGTGGCATCCGGTCTAATCCATTGTTAGATTGGATTCACTCTACAACCATCCTTCACAGGATTTCACATTTTATATGTGCTCAAGCTCGATGCATTTTGCTTAGTGTGTTTTCCCCCTTTTTTTTTTCTTTTCTACATCATCATCTGTGTAACGCTGCTTGGTTTTACTCAGCATATTACCTCTGGTGCCTTGCACCTGTACATTCTATATCTCTTCTCAGCAATTTCCTTGCAGAATTACTCATGCACCATAGTTATTTTCTTTATTGTAACTGCATTTTGTCATTTACCATATACTTTGTTGTCATTTAAATCCACCCAGCATCGTCAGCTCTCTCTCTCTCTCTGTGCTGATATGCGTCTCGTGCTTGATCTTTGGCATCCATAGACCCTCTGGAACCATTCCAGAGAATCGGTTTTCCTTTTGATGGTAATCAGGGTAGACGCTGGCTCTACCTGGTCAGATCACCCTGCAAGTGACTTTCAGGATATGAAATCTTTTAAACTGATGGTTTAATCATATGCTTATATTGCTGACTAAAAAAAAAAAAGAGAAAAGTAGCTGGGTTGTTAAGTTAGAAACTCTGAAGGAGTTTTGACATGTAGTGAATGCTGGGAAGATCTGATTGAAGTCAATATATTTAAGCTCACTGTGAAGGTAGTATGGTGGACTCCTCCATGTTCATTTGCTGAAAGAAGGTAAACAATATCAATGAAATAACATAAAAACATCCTGGATATGGATAGAATGCAATCACCAAAGCAAAACAGGCGATGGTGATAATTGACTTTCGAGCAGCAGAAACTTGCTACTGAAGTTGGCTTGAAGTCCTTCGGTGCTATGTTGAACAACAAAACTTCGTTATCTCCAGCATTTCTGCAGCAGCTAATTCACCATCATCCTCTCTAGCTTGTTTTGTGCTTTCACAAACTGTCATATACCTTCACTACTGCTATGCATGCCATGCTCACCACCCACTGTATATCATTTGATGTCATATATTATTTTTTTTTAGCACCCACTTTCAGCCACTTTACACAGCACGTTTCCATCTCCTTTCTTCTTGCTAAAATTTCATGTATATCTCATCTACCTCCATAGCACCTATGCACCTCAACCACTACTTACAGCAGCACCTTGCTGCGTTTTTCACTCTACCTCCATGTCATAACCTATAGCATCCTTATCCTATTATGTCCACGGTTGCTGTAATTCCAGCAACATTTCCACCTACACCTTACCATTATTGCCTGTTGCACGAGTCCCATATTGGCTCCAGCATTATCACAGCCTACCCTTCATTACATTTCCTGTGTCACTATTCTTCACTGTAGATACGCAACATCTACAACCTGTTCACCACAACAATACTATCCACTTCACCACACAGCTAGGCCGCCCAAACTTCACACACCCTGCACACCATTAGCATTTCCTACAGTCTTTTGCAAAGTTTTCTATTAATTCATACCCCACAGCATAGCCTCCTGTCATTGCCACATTTACCTCCATCCAGCCCCTCTTTCACAGCATATCTCCTGCACACACTACCTCATTCCATCATTTATCATAATAATGTCTAAATGCAGTTTTTTGCTGCACCTAAACCTGTGTTTACACCTAACACATGTTCCCCTTCTTATTGAAGTGCCACCATTAATACCTCACTTGCATTCTCCCATATTTTCCCTTCACAATGCACATGTACCTATGTTGTCACTATCATAGTTGCCCAAGTTTACCCTGTCATATATCCTGTCTTCTGATGCATTTGTATTCTATGATTACTCATCGATATGGGTACTTCAACATGTACATCTTCAGTCTAGTCCTGTGTGGGTATTCCATTTTATCCCAGCCTTAGCCTTTCTAAGCATTGATGTATCTAGATAAGATTAGATATATATATATATACATGTACATATATGTACAGGTATATACACATATATATATATGTATATATATATATATATATATATATATATATATATATATATATATATATTTTCTTCACATGTATATAAGCAACTCACTTCTAAGATAGCATTCTTTCATGCCGTACATTTCACTAATTCCATTTTTCAGGAAATATGTGGATAAAGTTATCATTCGAAGTTGTAAATTTGATTTTATGAGTTGTAATAGTTAGATTTTAATGAGAATTTACATTTCCTGTCTTAGATAGAATGAATGAGCATTGTAAATATCATGAATTACTTGTTCTTCATGCATTTTTCCTTTATTTCTCAAAATTCTCACAAATGGCATCACGAATGGCACGTCCACCATTTCATAAGAGGTAAACTAGTCCTAAGTTGATGATTTACATCAACGGCCATAGTTGGGATGTAAACAAGACTTAGGATTTTTATCTTTTATAAAATAACATTGGATCCACACTGGATCATCTTCAAAAATCATCATATTTTCAAATATTTCCTTCTTTTATTAGAGTTTAACTTAGAATTAATTCAATATATATACCAATGGCCATAGTCAGGGTATATTGAGAGTTAATTTCATTTTAAACTCTATAAAAGCACCAAAATGTATTTTATTCTTCACTTGAATCTAAATATAGATTATTATATAGTACATCCAATGACCATAGTCAAGGATGTATTATATCTTCAATCTTATTTTAATTCAGTTTAAGAATAAGATAGCTTTTCAAAATCCAATTTCAAAATTCTTTAAATGCATTCATCATTTAGGATAGAACTGCATCATATTTTCAAAATTCCTTTTTCAAAAGCTCCAAGTGATGTAAATATCTCCCTCAATCTATCTTCAATTCTTATAAAATCCAATTCATCCATCATTTTAGAAATTCAATCTCATTTTCAATCTCAAAGTTCAATTTAACTTTGAGGTCTCAAAATACATTTTTATATTCAAAATTCAAATCAGATTTCAAAGTTCAATCTGACTTTGAAATTCCAAATTCATTTTATTCAAAAACTCTAATCAAAATCAAAGTTCAAATTAACTTTGAGATTCTTGATTCATCTTCTGAATTTAACTCCAATTCCATTTTTTGATCTAGGATTCAACACTCATATTGGATCTTAGACTTCAGATCCAATTCTTCTTTAGGGTCCAAACTCCAATTTCACTTTGGATCTTAGACTTCAGATCCGATTTCCTTATAGGGTCCAGAATCCAATTTCACCTTGGATCTCAGACTTCAGATCCAAATCCATCTTAGGATCTAGAGTCCAACTCTACATTGGATCTCAGACTTCAGATCCAAATCCATCTTAGGATCCAAAGTCCAACTCTACATTGGATCTCAGACTTCAGATCCAAATCCATCTTAGGATCCAGAGTCCAACTCTATATTTGGATCTCAGACTTCAGATCCACTCCATTCCAGGACCCAATTCTACCTTGGATCTCTGACTTCAGGTCCAAATTCCATCTTGGATTCCAAATCTTGGACCCAATTCCATTCGAAACTTCAGATCCAATTCCATCTAGGATCCAAAGATCCAACTTTACTTTGGATCTCCAATTTCAGATCCCAATTCCATCTTGGATTCCAAATCTTGAATCTGATTCCATTCAAAGTTCCAAATCCAAATTTCACTTTAATTCCAAAAGCCAATTCCACTTCATTTCAGATTTCAAATCAAGTTCTCATCCTAAATTCAAAACTCAACTTTAAACTCTGTTCAGAATCCAGATCTTGGATTCGAATTTCATCTTGAAATTTCAAATCAATTCCATCCATGTTCCAATTATATTCAGATTTCCCAATACTATCTTTTCTTCTGATTCAATTCCACTTCATTTTCTATTCTGATTCGAAGTCCATTTATGACTTTGAAAGTTCCTTTCTTCTTCTTTTATCTCAAAACTTCAAAATCATTTTTCCAAATCCAGATTTATTTTCCCAAAGCTCTTAAATATTTCCAAAAACTTAGAACTTTTTTAATCTTAAGTTCTAAAGTTAGAAACCATTTCTTCATTCTATCATCAGATTCATCTCAGAAATACTTGAGAATTCTTCAGAACATTTTCAAAAAAAGCATACATCTTTGCATTGCACAAGCATGATTCTTTGTGCATTTAAACTTAGGATAAGTTCTTAGATAATTTTTTAGCAAAACAAAAGGCATAAATTCGACTCTTGGTTCGATTACCCCTGGTAAAGGCGCCAGGAACGGTCGAACCTCGTACCAACGAGCGGATCCCGTCTCCCAGTTTTTCCGCAAATATTTCAAAAACGTAGGCGAGTTATTTCAAAATTCTTCAAAATTAAGGTCAAGTGAGACCCGCAAAAGAGTTCCTCTTCTCTTCTCTTCTTTCTTTTCTCTTCTCTCTTTCTTTCCGTTTTTTATCTTTCTCCCTTCAAAAAGGAGGAAAATAAGAGGTTGGAAAGGAAAAGAGAAGGAAGAGAGAGAATATTACGAGAGGAAATTTTTTTGCGATGATCACAGTTTTGGCGACCGTGATGGGACTCGTCTTCGTCTAGTTGAATCTATGCCTTTGCTTTGCTTTAATATTTTCTAAGTCTTTATTCTATAAATGTCAGCTTCATTTCCATGCAAACCTTAGGAGCCTAGACTCTGTCCTAAGCTGACATCATTGCATATAGGATATAAGTATGGTTTGGTAGGACCATATTGAGGAGATTATATCCATGTTCACATTAGATTTAGGACTGAAATACAACTCTCCTCAATTCTAGGGATTGAATGCAAACAATGTATGCAAGTGTATGCTTCTTTTCATTTAAATCTATCTCTTTAAGACTTGCATTAGAGCCTTCTGATTTTATTGCATGTTGATCATATTTTGAAAACATCCCTACCCATATTGTCCCGGTCTTCACGTTGCTGGGTTGTCTCACTGAACCATAGTTCGGGAGAGAGCCTCACAACTGAACCACTTATTTGGGTTCGCACCCCCCTACCACGTACCTAAGGGCCATAGTCCGAGGTATATCAATAGGTGCTCAAGGATGTTGGGAAGCTATTACCTTAAAACCGAAGAGATATCTTATATGCCACGTACTTCGAGCTTCGGCTTGGGTATATCGGCGTACCTTGATTGGAATCAGATGATATAAATCTTAGAGTTAGGATTAAGGTCCTATCAGTCATTTCAATTATTGCATATAGAGTCAGCTTTAGGGAGTGCTATTTGTGCATCCTTGCTTGTATATCTATGATTGTATGATATTTTATATATATCTTCCTTATATTTTCCAAAAACCTGGGTATATATTTTCAAAATTTCTCCTTTATTTTAAAACCCAGGTGTATTTTTCTTTCTCTTCTTCTTCTTCTCCTACATTTCTTTAAAAATTCTTCTGATCCTGCCTGCAAGTTCTTCAAATTTTAAATCCTTACCATTTATTCTCAAATTCCATTTTTCCTTTTATTTTCTTATGTTTTTTATATTCTTGTTTATATTTTCATAAAAATCTCTTTTCGTCAAGAGATATCCTTTTCAAAATGATATTTTCTTTCATATTTTAGTTGGTTACTCTCCCTCGTGGAGTAAACAACGCAATTGTCACAAATTTTGTGGCGACTCGATCCCTAGTAATGGGATACAATTGTTTAGATTTTAACCTAAATTCTCCCTCTTGTCAAAACTTCTCCAAAAGCTTCTCTGGTCTAAAAAAAAAAACCTCCTCTTTCCTCTACAGAGAGATCACTGATATCCGAAAATGGTTACGACAAGGGCGAGAAAAGAAACAGATCCTCAACTCAGCGACAGTGAGGCAGAAGAGATGAGCTCTCCTAAATCAGTCAGGGGACAGGGTCAAAACAAGAAAGATGACATCGACCCCGCTATGTATGACATGTTCCAAAAGATGATGGCAAGGATGATGTCTTAGCAAGCCGAGGCCAAACTGAAAGAGGCATTTCCTAAAAGCAAGCTGAGGAAGAAGCCTGTAAAGAAGCAAGTCAGAATCATCAGAAAAAAGATACAGCCAGATACTACTTCTGAGGAATCAGAGTCAGTCGAGGAAGAATCAGAAGAAGAAGAGCAGATTGTCTACAAACAGAATCCTCCAAAGCAGTCCGTAAAAATAGCCGCAGAAGAGCCCGAATCCGTCAACAAACCCAAGTCTGGGGCTCCAGCAGAGGACCTAATGAGTAAACAGATGAAGGAGATGAATCGAGCAATTAAAGACATTCAAGCCAAGGGTAAGGGCAAGCAGACCAACACCGGCGAAGATTTTTATGATGGTCTAGATGGGGATGATAACCTGGAGAACCTTCCTCGCAAGTTTCTCAAATTTGATGGGACTGGCAACCCTAAAGCCCACTTGGCCACATTTTATGCAGAGTGCAGCCGCTTCAGGAAAGATAACAAGGCTCTGTTCATTTGTTTTCCCCGCAGTCTGGAAGGTGTAACAGCCAGATGGTATGCCGATCACATCAATCCTATCGAACTACGAGAGTTCGATAAGGTAGTAAATCTGTTCATCGAGCGCTTCTTATTCAACATTGAAGCCTCACCTACATTAAATCATCTTTACAACCTGAAGCAAGGAGAGAATGAAAGAGCAGGTGATTTCATTCACAGGTGGAGAAGCACCTGTAATAAGATGAAGGTACCCATTCCAGAGGAGCACGCACTGCAGGTGATCCTCAACAATTTCTCTCAGCCCATAAGAAGCCTCATCGCCACTTCCCCGGCGAAATCCTTCATCAAGTTAATTGAGCGAGCTGAATGGCTCGAAGCAGGAATAGAAAGCGGACTGTACGAGGGCATGCCTCTGATCAAGAATGTCCAAGACCAAAAGAAGAAGGCGCAGTTTGCTCATTCAGTTGATGCCTCCTGCAATAATCTTGGCAGTAGCAGCAAAGGAAATAAGAATAACAATGATAGCTGTCTGAGAGTAGATCAGGGCAAGGGGCAGAAGGAGAGATCCTTTAAAAACAATGATAAACTACTTTCAATTGGACTTCAGCAAAAGGGTGATCTTCAAGAGAAGCCCAAATACATCAAGTGGGAGAAAGATCGAGTCTTCACTCCGTTATCTGAGAGTTTAGAAGTGATGAATTACCTTTTGAAGCACGGGATGATCAAACTCCCTAAGATCGCAGATCCTCATGTAATGTTGGGAAAATTCAAGGACCAATTCTGCAAGTACCACAGGGCAACGGAGCATGATACAGAGCACTGCTTCGTCCTCAAGCACATGATACAAGACTGCATTGACAGAAGTGAGCTGATAGAGGACGAGGAAGAAAAGCAGCCAACAGTCCTGACAGAACCATTCCCGGACCATTTAAAGAATTGATAAATCCAAAGTTTTTTGTTTTGCTTTCATCTCTTTTTGTCAGTTGTCTTGTAGGGGCTAGTCAGCCCAGTTTTCTATGAGCCTTTTCCTTTTTAAGTTCTTATAAATATTCAGTTGTTATCAAACCTTTGCTTATCAAATGAAATGTCAATTTCCTTTATATCTTTTATATCCAATGCTTCTTTTCTCTTTGCCATACTGGGGCATTTTAATTCCCGTTCTTTTTCAGAATGCGGGGCAATCCTGAAATCATTCATGAGAGAAATGATATTACCTATGAGGGCTTTTTCAAAAATCAAGAAATTTTAAAAATCTTCATTATGACCAAGGAGTTCAAATATTCCTTGGTCTAACCTTTGACAAAAAATCAACCCTCGTGTTGATCATGTCTTCAAAAATAAGTTTTTCAAACCATTATATTGAAAGATCAACCCTTGTGTTGGTCTTATCTTCCAAAATGAATTTTAAACTTTTATATTCAAAGATCAATCCTTGTGTTGATCTTATCTTTCAAAATGGATTTTAAATCTTTATATTCAAAGATCAACCTTTGTGTTGGTCTTATCTTTCAAAATGGATTTCAAATCTTTATAGATCAACCCTTATCTTTCAAAGTGGATTTCAAAGCCTTTATATTCAAAGATCAATCCTTGTATTGATCTTATCTTCCAAAATGGATTTCAAATGTTTTTATTCAAAAGATCAACCCTTGCGTTGGTCTTATCCTCCAAAATTGATCTCAAAACTTTTCAAAGATCAACCTTGGCGTTGTTCTTATCTTTTAAAATGGGTTATAAATCATCATATTCAAAGATCAATCATTGCATTGGTCTTATCTTCCAAAAATGGGTTTTAAATCATTATATTCAAAGATCGACGCTGTGTTGGTCTTATCTTCCAAGATTGGTTTTTAAGCATTACCTTCAACGATCAACCCTTGTGTTGATCTTATTATCGATTTCGAACTGTTATTTTTAGAAATCAGATCTATTGTTGATCTTCTTCTTCAAAATTAGGTATTCAAAACCATTGCCTTCGAAAATTAACCCTCATGATGATCTCTCATGTTTGGTTTAAAGGATCAGATCTCGTGCTGATCATTCTTCTTGTGGTGGATTTTCTTCCCCCAAAATGATTTCTCATTTATCTTTTAAATAAACATTTTCCTTCCAAGATCCCATATGCAGGCAGGATCAGAAAAACTCCTTTTTCTCAAATCTTGTAAATCTTCAGTTAATTTTAATATCTTTATCAGTTTCATTCATTTTATTCAAATTTTTATCAAGTTTACATCATTTTTATCAAGTTTTATCAAGTTTATCAAATATTTTCTCAAAATTCCATTAAATTTTATCAATTCCATACCCTTTCAGGTTAAGGGATAAACCTGACCCTCGTTGTCCGAGGTGTTTCCCACTCAGGTTAAGGGATAAACCTGACCCTCGTTGTCCGAGGTGTTCCCATTCAGGATAAGGGATAATCCTGAGACCCCTTGTAGGAGCATTGACGCTACCTATGAGGATTCTTTTGTAAATACAAGTTTTATCAATCTTTATTGAGTTTCTAGATTTATATCGATTTCCCTTCGTTAAATTTTCTTAAATTCTATTCTTTTTCTCATTCAGGATAAGGGATAATCCTGAGACCCCTCGTAGGAGCAATAACGCTACCGATGAGGATTCTTTTGTAAATACAAGTTTTGTCAGTCTTGGTTAATTTTCTAGATTTATATCAATTTTTCATCATTAAATTTTCTTAAATTCTATTCTTTTTCCCATTTCAGGATAAGGGAAAATCCTGAAACCCCTCGTAGGAGCAATAACGCTACCTATGAGGATTCTTTTGTAAATAAAAGTTTTGTCGATCTTTGTTGATTTTTTAGATTCATATAAATTTCCCTTCATTAAATTTTCCTTAAATCCTATTCTTTTCCCATTCAGGATAAGGGATAATCCTGAAACCCCTTGTAGGAGCAACAACGCTACCTATGAGGATTCTTTTGTAAATATAAGTTTTGTTAACCTTTGTTGATTTTCTAGATTTATATCAATTTCCCTTCATTAAATCTCTTTAAATTCTATTCTTTTTCCCATTCAGGATAAGGGAAAATCCTAAAACCCCTCGTGGGAGCAATAACGCTACCTACGAGGATTCTTTTGTAAATACAAGTTTTGTCAACCTTTATTGATTTTCTAAATTTATATTAATTTCTCTTCACCTTCTTAAATTCTATTCTTTTTCCCATTCAGGATAAGGAATAATCTTGAGACCCCTCGAGGGAGCAATAACGCTACCTGTGGGGATTCTTTTGTAAATACAAGTTTTCGTCAACCTTCATTGATTTTCTAAATTTATATCAATCTCTCTTTATTAAAATTCCTTAAATTCTTTTCTCATTCAGGATAAGGGATAATCCTGAGATCACTCATAGGGGCAACCATGCTACCTGTGAGAATTGTTTTTACAAAAATAAAATCAAATTTTCCTCAAATGTTCTGCATTTTTTTCAAAGTTCTATATCCTTTTGTCTTCTCAAAGTTTATTCTTTTTATATTCCCTGTCACATACCTGGTCCATCTAAATCATAGATCATAAATTCTAAATCTTGTCATATCCCTTCTAAATTCAAGTCTCAGGTTATCTCTTCATAAAATCTTCTATTCCCCCTTCAGGTTAAGGGATAAACCTGAATCATTCTTTTCCTAAATTCTCATCAAATGTCTATTTCATTTCCCCTTCAGGTCAAGGGGTAAACCTGAATCATTCCTTTCTCAATTCTCATCAAATGTCTATTCTATTTCCCCTTCAGGATAAGGGATAATCCTGAAACCCCGGCCATTCTTCTTGCTTCAATCTCTAAATATCTTAAATAGGCCGATCTTCTTCACGACTTTCAGTTGGAAAACCTAGTGTTCGCATTGGTTATTTTGCTAAGTTTCCAAATCTAAAAATCAAGTTCATCAGTCCTCGTGCTGTTTGCCTCTCAGAAAGTCTCAATCTTAAATCAAATCGTTAAATGAAATGTCCCAGCTACTTCGCTGGTCGTTAAATGATTAAATGAAATGTCCCAGCTACTTCGCTGGTCGTTAAATGATTAAATGAAATGTCCCAGCTACTTCGCTGGTCGTTAAATGATTAAATGAAATGTCCCAGCTACTTCGCTGGTCGTTAAATGATTAAATAAAATGTCCCAGCTACTTCGCTGGTCGTTAAATGATTAAATGAAATGTGCCAGCTACTTCGCTGGTCGTTAAATGATGAAATGAAATGTCCCAGCTACTTCGTTGGTCGTTAAATGATTAAATGAAATGTCCCAACTACTTCGTTGGTCGTTAAATGAAATGTCTCAGCTACTTCACTGGTCGTTAAATGAAATGTCCCAGCTACTTCGCTGGTCATTAAATGAAAGGTTCCAGATACTTCGCTGGTCATTAAATGAAAGGTCCCGGTTTTTACTGGTCATTAAATGAAATGTCCCAGCTACTTCGCTGGTCGTTAAATGAAATGTTCCAACTCCTTCGTTGGTCGTTAAATGAAATGTCCCAGCTACTTCGCTGGTCGTTAAATGAAATGTCCCAGCTACTTCGCTGGTCGTTAAATGAAATGTCCCAGCTACTTCGCTGGTCGTTAAATGAAAGGTCCCAGTTTTTACTAGTCGTTAAATAAAAGGTTCTAGCTCCTTCGCTGGTCGTTAAATGAAAGATTCCAGTTTTTACAGCTTCTTATTTTCATCTTTTGATAGTCATTTCATTTTCCTGTTTTATTTTCTGAACTATGATTCTTATTTTGATTTGAATTTCTTATTTTGCATCATGATTATTCAATTAATATCTGTATCATATATGTAATGACCTTCATTGTGGCATCCGGTCTAATCCATTGTTAGATTGGATTCAATCTACAACCATCCTTCACAGGATTTCACATTTTATCTGTGCTCAAGCTCGATGCATTTTGCTTACTGCGTTTTCCCCTTTTTTTTTTTTTTTCTACATCATCATCTGTGTAACCTTGCTTGGTTTTACTCAGCATATTACCTCTGGTGCCTTGCACCTGTACATTCTATATCTCTTCTCAGCAATTTCCTTGCAGAATTACTCATGCACCATAGTTATTTTCTTTATTGTAACTGCATTTTGTCATTTACCATATACTTTGTTGTCATTTAAATCCACCCAGCATCGTCAGCTCTCTCTCTCTCTCTCTCTGTGCTGATATGCGTCTCGTGCTTGATCTTTGGCATCCATAGACCCTCTGGAACCATTCCAGAGAATCGGTTTTCCTTTTTATGGTAATCAGGGTAGACGCTGGCTCTACCTGGTCAGATCACCCTGCAAGTGACTTTCAGGATATGAAATCTTTTAAACTGATGGTTTAATCATATGCTTATATTGCTGACTAAAAAAAAAAAAGAGAAAAGTAGCTGGGTTGTTAAGTTAGAAACTCTGAAGGAGTTTTGACATGTAGTGAATGCTGGGAAGATCTGATTGAAGTCAATATATTTAAGCTCACTGTGAAGGTAGTATGGTGGACTCCTCCATGTTCATTTGCTGAAAGAAGGTAAACAATATCAGTGAAATAACATAAAAACATCCTGGATATGGATAGAATGCAATCACCAAAGCAAAACAGGCGATGCTGATAATTGACTTTCGAGCAGCAGAAACTTGCTACTGAAGTTGGCTTGAAGTCCTTCGGTGCTATGTTGAACAACAAAACTTTGTTATCTCCAGCATTTCTGCAGCAGCTAATTCACCATCATCCTCTCTAGCTTGTTTTGTGCTTTCACAAACTGTCATATACCTTCACTACTGCTATGCATGCCATGCTCACCACCCACTGTATATCATTTGACGTCATATATTATTTTTTTTTAGCACCCACTTTCAGCCACTTTACACAGCACGTTTCCATCTCCTTTCTTCTTGCTAAAATTTCCTGTATATCTCATCTACCTCCATAGCACCTATGCACCTCAACCACTACTTACAGCAGCACCTTGCTGCGTTTTTCACTCTACCTCCATGTCATAACCTACAGCATCCTTATCCTGTTATGTCCACGGTTGCTGTAATTCTAGCAACATTTCCACCTACACCTTACCATTATTGCCTGTTGCACGAGTCCCATATTGGCTCCAGCATTATCACAGCCTACCCTTCATTACATTTCCTGTGTCACTATTCTTCGCTGTAGATACGCAACATCTACAACCTGTTCACCACAACAATACTATCCACTTCACCACACAGCTAGGCCGCCCAAACTTCACACACCCTGCACACCATTAGCATTTCCTATAGTCTTTTGCAAAGTTTTCTATTAATTCATACCCCACAGCATAGCCTCCTGTCATTGCCACATTTACCTCCATCCAGCCCCTCTTTCACAGCATATCTCCTGCACACACTACCTCATTCCATCATTTATCATAATAATGTCTAAATGCAGTTTTTTGCTGCACCTAAACCTGTGTTTACACCTAACACATGTTCCCCTTCTTATTGAAGTGCCACCATTAATACCTCACTTGCATTCTCCCATATTTTCCCTTCACAATGCACATGTACCTATGTTGTCACTATCATAGTTGCCCAAGTTTACCCTGTCATATATCCTGTCTTCTGATGCATTTGTATTCTATGATTACTCATCGATATGGGTACTTCAACATGTACATCTTCAGTCTAGTCCTGTGTGGGTATTCCATTTTATCCCAGCCTTAGCCTTTCTAAGCATTGATGTATCTCCTGGCATAAGCATTCATGTCTAGATAAGATTAGATATATATATATATATATATATATATATATATATATATATATATATATATATATATATATATATATATATATACATATACATATATGTACAGGTATATACACATATATATATATATATATGTATATATATATATATATTTTTTTTCTTCACATGTATATAAGCATCTCACTTCTAAGATAGCATTCTTTCATGCCGTA
This sequence comes from Nuphar pumila, assembly GCF_984573655.1. Taxonomy (NCBI): domain Eukaryota; kingdom Viridiplantae; phylum Streptophyta; class Magnoliopsida; order Nymphaeales; family Nymphaeaceae; genus Nuphar; species Nuphar pumila. The sequence goes on along the minus strand of NC_143262.1, from coordinate 50,144,342 downwards.
CATTTCACTAATTCCATTTTGCAGGAAATATGTGGATAAAGTTATCATTTGAAGTTGTAAATTTGATTTTATGAGTTGTAATAGTTAGATTTTAATGAGAATTTACATTTCCTGTCTTAGATAGAATGAATGAGCATTGTAAATATCATGAATTACTTGTTCTTCATGCATTTTTCCTTTATTTCTCAAAATTCTCACAAATGGCAACACGAATGGCACGTGCACCATTTCATAAGAGGTAAACTAGTCCTAAGTTGATGATTTACATCAACCGCCATAGTCGGGATGTAAACAAGACTTAGGATTTTTATCTTTTATAAAATAACATTGGATCCACACTGGATCCTCTTCAAAAATCATCATATTTTCAAATATTTTCTTCTTTTATTAGAGTTTAACTTAGAATTAATTCAATATATATACCAATGGCCATAGTCAGGGTATATTGAGAGTTAATTTCATTTTAAACTCTATAAAAGCACCAAAATGTATTTTATTCTTCACTTGAATCTAAATATAGATTATTATATAATACATCCAATGACCATAGTCAAGGATGTATTATATCTTCAATCTTATTTTAATTCAGTTTAAGAATAAGATAGCTTTTCAAAATCCAATTTCAAAATTCTTTAAATGCATTCATCATTTAGGATAGAACTGCATCATATTTTCAAAATTCTTTTTTCAAAAGCTCCAAGTGATGTAAATATCTCCCTCAATCTATCTTTAATTCTTATAAAATCCAATTCATCCATCATTTTAGAAATTCAATCTCATTTTCAATCTCAAAGTTCAATTTAACTTTGAGGTCTCAAAATACATTTTTATATTCAAAATTCAAATCAGATTTCAAAGTTCAAACTGACTTTGAAATTCCAAATTCATTTTATTCAAAAACTCCAATCAAAATCAAAGTTCAAATTAACTTTGAGATTCTTGATTCATCTTCTGAATTTAACTCCAAATCCATTTTTTGATCCAGGATTCAACACTCATATTGGATCTTAGACTTCAGATCCAATTCCTCTTTAGGGTCCAAACTCCAATTTCACTTTGGATCTTAGACTTCAGATCCGATTTCCTTATAGGGTCCAGAATCCAATTTCACCTTGGATCTCAGACTTCAGATCCAAATCCATCTTAGGATCTAGAGTCCAACTCTACATTGGATCTCAGACTTCAGATCCAAATCCATCTTAGGATCCAAAGTCCAACTCTACATTGGATCTCAGACTTCAGATCCAAATCCATCTTAGGATCCAGAGTCCAACTCTACATTTGGATCTTAGACTTCAGATCCACTCCATTCCAGGACCCAATTCTACCTTGGATCTCTGACTTCAGGTCCAATTTCCATCTTGGATTCCAAATCTTGGACTCAATTTTATTCGAAACTTCAGATCCAATTCCATCTAGGATCCAAAGATCCAACTTTACTTTGGATCTCCAATTTCAGATCCCAATTCCATCTTGGATTCCAAATCTTGAATCCGATTCCATTCAAAGTTCCAAATCCAAATTCCACTTTAATTCCAAAAGCCAATTCCACTTCATTTCAGATTTCAAATCAAGTTCTCATCCTAAATTCAAAACTCAACTTTAAACTCTGTTCAGAATCCAGATCTTGGATTCGGATTTCATCTTGAAATTTCAAATCAATTCCATCCATGTTCCAATTATATTCAGATTTCCCAATACTATCTTTTCTTCTGATTCAATTCCACTTTCATTTTCTATTCTGATTCGAAGTCCATTTATGACTTTGAAAGTTCCTTTCTTCTTCTTTTATCTCAAAACTTCAAAATCATTTTTTCAAATCCAGATTTATTTTCCCAAAGCTCTTGAATATTTCCAAAAACTTAGAACTTTTTTAATCTTAAGTTCTAAAGTTAGAAACCATTTCTTCATTCTATCATCACATTCATCTCAGAAACACTTGGGAATTCTTCAGAACATTTTCAAAAAGAGCATACATCTTTGCATTGCACAAGCATGATTCTTTGTGCATTTAAACTTAGAATAAGTTCTTAGATAATTTTTTAGCAAAACAAAAGGCATAAATTCGACCCTTGGTTCGATTACCCCTGGTAAAGGCGCCAGGAACGGTCGAACCTCGTACCGACGAGCGGATCCCGTCTCCCAGTTTTCCCGCAAATATTTCAAAAACGGAGGCGAGTTATTTCAAAATTCTTCAAAATTAAGGTCAAGTGAGACCCGCAAAAGAGTTCCTCTTCTCTTCTCTTCTTTCTTTTATCTTCTCTCTTTCTTTCCGTCTTTTATCTTTCTCCCTTCAAAAAGGAGGAAAATAAGAGGTTGGAAAGGAAAAGAGAAGGAAGAGAGGGAATATTACGAGAGGAAAATTTTTTGCGATGATCACATAGTGCAAGCGAATCAATAGTGCAAGCGAGTTAGTAGTGCAAGAGAATCAATAGTGCAAGCGAGTCAGTAGTGCAAGCGAGTTAGTAGTGCAAGCGAATCAATAGTGCAAGCGAGTCAGTAGTGCAAGCGAATCTCACGACCCAACGACCAATGTGAACAGACCTTATGTTTCGATAATTACTGGCATGCGGGTACGCGCAGGCAAAACATAGAAACAACTGAGACTACTTCGGGCGTCTGTTATTTTATGTATTTTCAATAACCCAAATAGCTAGTTGGTTCCGCTCCTAAAGGGCCGACTTTAGTCGAGAGAGGATTCCTTAAAGGAGGCTATGCCACGGATGCATCCAACTTCTACAGAAGTATTGAGCTAACTAATGTAGCCCCTTTCCCCTAACTCTAATGACTGGGGAGGCCGGATCAAATGCCCGTGGGGTGGTTGTTAACAACCTGTCTATTGGAGTTTTGTACCGCTCTGTCATCTCCCTTGACAGAACAACCAGAAGCGAATGGGTGTGTTAGGGGTTGCTTAACTAACGACTCATCCTATGTTGTGGTCTTTAAACCACTCGAGTATCTTGCCTATGAAGGCGAATATGAGGCCATTTATGTGATTACAGCATTTTGCATTTAGCGTCGTTCGAGGTTGCACGACCGTCTCATCCGATCATCGCAGTACTAGACGTGTCGTGCATGACTACAAGTACTCTAGGATGAAGGGGGTATAGCTCCTCAATAGAAGCCTCAACAGGAGTGTTTCACAAAGATGTAAAGTTTATTAACTTTACTTTATCTTTTGAAACAGTAGTACCTTATGCCAACATTATGCATGTGATTATCTCGAATCACCTCTGCTATTAGGGTATCTACATGTCTCGCATGACTCAATACCGGCCTCGATAGACGTGATACGAGTTTCTCAACAGAACACCCTCTAAGAAGTTCGCTCTAACCCCCAATTCGGGATCACCCGAGATAAGCCAAAAAGGCGAGCAGAACCAGCCAGTCATATCTTTCCAAATGCTTCATTTGGAGCAGTCTTTGATGCTTTTGCGCAGCTCCCTAAAATCTCAAGTTGACTCTGCAAGACTGCGCACACGAAGAGCCAGGATCCTTGTGGGGTATCCCTCTCCTTAGACGAGGATGTGTCGCTCGCTCTCGACTGAACTCTTGTCGCAAGAGGGAGAGTGGTAAATGCCCCTTGCATCCTCCACGAGGATGCCTTTAAGGCATACGCAAAGTGCAAGAACCTGCATGCTATCTGCAATAGCAAGGCAATACCAACACATATGCAAAAGCAAGAGTCTAGCGCAAAGCGCGACGACAAAGTAAAGACTGTAAGCAGGAGTGCAACGCAAAACCTTTGTGCGATGCACGACGGCAAAGTAAAGACTATAAGCAGAAGTGCAACGCAAAACCTTTACGTGATGCGCGACAGCAAAGTAAAGACCGTAAGCAAGAGTGCAACGCAAAACCTTTGCGCGATGCACAACGGTAAAGTAAAGGACAAGGATCGCGAAACTGCGTCCTTGAGTTAAATGCATACTCATATAAATATATATGATATATATATGCATATATATTTATTTAATTATCTTTTTTAGTTAATTGAACTCAATTCAATTGTCCAAGTCTTTTGTGCAATCTTCCCTTACCTTTGGGAGTTGCAAGCTTGCTGACATCTGCGAGTGTAAGCGGTGGACGACTTGGGTCGTGGAGCGCGAGCAGGATCCGTCGCACAAGCTGCAAAAGTAACGATCTTAGCAAGCTACCACCAAAAATAGAAGGTCAGGGGCACTGTCATCGTCCTGATGTAAATGAAGCAGAGCCAGGGGCATCGTGCATATGTGCACCTGCTATAACCGCACGAAGCATGGGCAGAGGCTGCGAGCCCCTGCTGACTTGCTGCCAGCGAACTCCAAGGAGGCAGGGAGTTGCACCCCTGCCCTCATAAAGCGAGGGCAGGCAGGGTTGCGCCCCTGCCTGACAAAGTAGAAGAGAGGCAGGGTCAAAGCCCCCTGCCCGTCAATAACAAACAGAGGCCCGCCTGATCTCAGGGAAAAGCGAGGCGAGGGGGCTTGCCTCGGCCTGCTGAAAAACAGCGAAGGCAGGGGAGATGCCTCTGCCTAACGAGAAAAGAGGCACAAAGAGGTCTTGGCCCCCTCCCTGCCGCAACAAGGAGTAGGGAGGGGCTCGACCCCCTCCCCTATCAAAACAAAGAGCAGGGAGGGGGCTCAGCCCCTCCCCTGCTGTAACAAGAATCAGGGAGGGGCTTGACCCCCTCCTCTGTCAACACAAAGAGCAGGGAGGGGGCTCAGCCCCTCCCCTGTGATAACACGAAGCAAGGAGGGGGCTCAGCTCCTCCCCTACCATGATAGGGAGCAAGGAGGGGCTCAGCCCCTCCCCTGCCATAAGGGGATGTAGGGAGCAGGGAGGAGGGGCTCGACCCCTCCTCTGCGTAACAGGAGGCAGGGAGGAGGGCTTGGCCCGTCCCTTGCCGAACAGAGGGAACAAAGAGGAAGGGGGGGGGGGGGGGAGCCCCTCCTCTACCGTAATAGGAGGCAGGGAGGAGGGTCGACTCCTCCCCTGCCTTGACAGAGGGAACAAAGAGGAGGGGAGGTGAGCCCCTCCTCTGCCGTAACAGGAGGCAGGGAGGAGGGCTCGGCCCCTCCCCTGCCTTAACAGAGGGAACAGAGAGGAGGGGAGGCGAGCCCCTCCTCTACCGTAACAGGAGGCAGAGAGGAGGGCTCGGCCCCTTCCCTACCTTGACAGAGGGAACAAAGAGGAAGGGAGGCGAGCCCCTCCTCTGTTGTAACAGAAGCAGGAAAGTGGTTCGACCCTCCCCTCTCTGCGTAACGGAGAAACGAGGGGGAAAGAGGGAGAGAGAGAGACGAATGAATGAGGGGAATAAAAGGAGAAGGCGCGTACCTGGTGGTCGGCGGCGGCGACTGCAGACGAGCGAGGGAGAGTCGAGAAGAGATAAGAGGGCGAGAGGCGGTGAGGGGGAGAGAGACCAAGAGAGGAAGAAGGGGGGCGGGTGTTCTCTTTGAAACCCCTGCCTCGCTGTCTTCAAAAGACACAGAAGGTGGTGCCTCCCTTTCGGGTCCGAGTCCGGATCCGACCCGAATCCAAGCATTTTTTTGTCGTTTATTACATATGTTGTATGTGCTACCTAAATGTAAGGGGCTCGGAATTGGTCAATAATTTGATGAATGGTGTTACTGATGGGTTAATACAACGGATTATATATATACAAATAATTCTGTTAATGTACAATGAATCATACCTATATAATGACAAGGTGAAGATACAGGTACCAGTAGACTGTCAGTGCTGAGTGTATCAAGTGTACAGGGATGATGCATAGATGCAAGATGTTGAGATGAGTGTGGAAAGGGGTAAGAATATGGGTTGCACAAATAGTGAATAGGTTGTATGATATAAAAAAAATGAAAGACATGAATGCACAGCAGGGTACTTCATTACAAGGTGAATAAAATATGATATTACAGAGGAGTTATCAATATACTATAACATGGACATAGCCACCATATGAACTAAGATATAAAACAAATTAAGCTAATTACATAAAGCAACTTCAATGGTATAAAACTTTACAGAATATAAAAATATGAGATGTAATAGTGTAGGACGCTGGAATCAAATGGAAACAATGATATTCCAACATACCTTCACTATAACTCATTAGCATTTGAGATTTTAGATTAACATTTAGTACAACAAATCCATATTAAGGGTAAGAGTAATCAGTGATGATAAAACAGATCACTAAGTGATCAGATCTCTTATGCTTGGCTACTCATGAAATATGCAGTATGAAACTTGAAGGCATAGAAACATACGAGATCGTGAGATGTTAAAGCGTACAAATGTATGATGCAGAGTGGAATGGAATGTTATAAGAAACATAATGGGTGTTAATAATAAATTTAGATGTAGTGCCTATGTCAATGGCACCCTTCACTGTACGATGAGCCCTTCCGGACCTCGTTTGACACCATGATATGCAAACATCCTCATCAAAAACCACATGGGTATGAAAGAATTAATAAGGTGTAGAGGATTTAAGGTTAACAGCAACAAAAATATGAAAGAAAGCAGGGAAAGTATATAAAGATGACAAGATGGCAATGAATGTGAGATCACATAAGATCAGGATTGATTTGCATAAATGAAGCAGGAAGGCCGGAGTTGAGGGAAAGTGGAACATCACCAAACATCCTGTTGAAGGACCCAATTGAACAGGGCAAGCTTCAAATTCTGAAGCTGAGGAGGGATCTTACCACTCAGATTATTTGACGACATATCAATGTAAGTTAGAACCAGCAACAAAGACAAAGAAGTTTGGATTTCGCGTGTGAAATAGTTAGCAGCAAAAGAGAGTAAAACTAGCTTTTTACAGTTAACCAATTTTGGTACAGTTCCTGATAATGAATCATAACTGAGATTGATTATACTCAGAGAAGGTGAGCTACAAAAATTTTTAGGCAACTCCCCATAAAACCTGTTATGAGAAGCAGAGATTCTATACCGATTGGTAATCATCCCAAGATTCTTTGGAGTTCTACCAGTGAAGCTGTTGGTGTCAATCTTTGTTTGCTCTAGATCAACATCAAATGAAACTGAACCAGGAAGGCTTCTTTGTGGCCTATTTTTCTCTGCTCTAAACAACTTCAAGTTAGGCAAACTCCATACCCCATTTGGGAAATCCCCAGTAAATCCATTGTTTTGAATTTGAAAACCTCTCCAGACTAAAACATTGTTCAAGTGAAATGGGAATGAACCCATTAAAGAAATTAGTATGAAGGGCAAGGTTTTTGAGGTTGTTCCCATGACAGAGTCCAGAAGAAATGGACCCATAAAGACGATTCACTGAGACATTAAGAGACCTCATCTTACTGCCATTTCGAGGAGCCGATGGCAGCACCCCTGTCAGACTATTCTTAGAAAAATCATCATGAAAATTTGATTTTTGACTGAAATGTTAATAAAACTGGATTTCTTGCAAAATGATTTTCGACAACTTTGATGAAGTCCATGACATGCAATGGAGGATGGCATGGATATGGATTTGAAAAGACCATAAAATGTGATTCTAAGATGTTTAGGACGTTGAAACAGATCAAAACCTCGTGGAAAAGATGGTGATAAAAAAATTTGTTCTTCAGAGGGATCGATGACGCCATTGCGAGGCATCATCGATCTTCAACACATGAAACAACTAGAGTTGTAAATCACATTGATAAATGCAACAAATTTACAATGCATATGGCATGAAATATAGGCTTAATTCACAGAGTGGCAGACACAAGATGGCTCCTTACCTGATTTCTTAACTGTACGCCTTTCGGATGTCGCCCTTTGAAGACTGGTTTACTGAGCGAAAGAGGCTCAATGCTCAGGACTGACTGCAGAAAAAAGGAGACTTCTTCTGTATACCTTGCAGATCCGCTGGAGTCCTTTGGTTCTTCGGTTTGAGGAGGATGAAAAATCCAAAACCGTGAGGGGAGAGTGGATGAGAAAATGGGAGAGGCGATCCCAAAAAGAAAAACCCTCTTTTCCTTCTCTATTGAGTGAGAGATAGCCCTCCTCTTTTAATGATTGGCGCCCTCCTTTTTCGAAAGATCCGAACTTTTCAAAGTTCTTCAACCGATTTTTGAAAAGGTTTGAAAAAATTTTAAAACAAACTTTTGAAACTTTTGAAAACTTGTCAATTTTTTAAAAGGGGACGGCTTCTCTACTCGAAAATCGTGGTTCATTTACCTACAATTTAGGTAAAGTGAACCCCTTTTGGAGTGGGATTCGACTGTGGTACCACTTGGGGGCTACGTTTTAATAAAATAAAAAAATGAAAGTATAACGAATAAAAATGGGTTTTAAGTGGTGCCACCTAAGCCTACTTTCAAAATCTTTTTGAAATAAAAGCTTTTATTTGGTTTTTCTTGCAAAAATCTCTAGTGAGGTGCCACCTATGTGTGGGCCCACTGGTTATTTTATAAAAATAGATAGAAAATGAAAATTAAAGAGAAGAATTTATAAATTTGTGCCACCTCAGACTGGGCCCCGCATGAAACCAAGATTGAAATACGAGAAATGAAGGGGAAATCAAGCGTGATGCCACCTCAGGGTGGGTCCCACATCATTTATTTATTTAAAATATAAGTAAAACCAAAGTGAAAATATAGATAAAAACTCTTTTTGGAATTTTTATAAGGCTAGACTATTTAGAAAATACGAAAGCAAAATTTGGCTTAATTGTAAAAGTTTTAAAAAGAAAGATGGCCCCTTAGGGTAGAATATAAAAATGTCGAGATTTTGTAAGGAAATTCAAGGTTTTTCTGCAAAGTTGAAATAAAATCTCTAAATTTAAAGCTTTGTCCCCTTCTTTCTAACTGACGACATTTGAAAAATCAATATAAAAAAACTATCCAGATTGTTTTCCTGAGAAAACTTTTGTAATTTGGGGACCTAGGGGTTAAAAATAGGAAAAATTGGCAGTTCTAAAAACCCAGAGATTTGAAATCAATTTTGAAAGAGTTAAAATTTGAATCTGGATTGACAATTTTGAAAATCAAGAGTTCTAGAGCTCGAAATGACATGATGTGCCATGAAGTGATATGAAATGCTCATGCAATAATATGCAAAGACATGTCTTATGAAATGCAATTCTGAACCAGGAATCAGAGATTCTAGCTTCTTGTCAAGAGTAGGACTTTAAAAATTCGCGATTTGAAGATGTTTCTGAGCCTAAATAGAGAAATTTTGAGAATTGAGAATGAATTTTGGACTTTCTGCAAAGTCCAATCTCAGAAAATGATCATTTTTCCCTCCAGTGATCTAAATGATGGTTCACAACGGTTGGTGGAGATGTCGGGAGGTGAGTGAAAATTTGGGGTGTTTACAGAACTTTGATTTAATGACCAGCGAGAGCTGAGACCTTTGATTTACTGATCAACAAGAGTTGAAACCTTTGATTTATTGACCAGCAAAAGTTGGGACCTTTGATTTAATGACTAGTGAACACTGGGACCTTTGATTTAATGACCAGCGAAAGCTAGGATCTTTGATTTAATGACTAGTGAAAATTGAGACCTTTGATTTAATGACCAACGAAAGCTGGAACCTTTGTTTTACCGACCAATGAAAATTGGGACCTTTGATTTAATGACCAATAAAAACTTGGACCTTTGATTTAACGACCAGTGAGAAACTGGGACCTTTGATTTAATGACGAGTGAAAACTGGGAACTTTTATTTTAACGACCAGCGAAAACTGGAACCTTTGATTTACCGACCAGTGAAAACTGGAACCTTTGATTTAATGACCAGTGAAAACTGGGACCTTTTGTTTTAATGACCAGTGAAAACTGGGACCTTTAATTTAACAACCAGCGAAAGCTTAAACCTTTGTTTTACCGACCAGTGAAAACTGGGACCTTTGATTTAATGACCAATGAAAACTGGGATCTTTGATTTAACGATCAGTGAGAAACTGGGACCTTTGATTTAATGACCAGTGAAAACTAGGACCTTTTCTTTTAACGACCAGTGAAAGTTGAAACCTTTAATTTACCAACCAGTGAAAACTGGAACCTTTGATTTAATGACCAGCAAAAACTGGGACCTTTTGTTTTAACGACCAGCGAAAGCTGGTACCTTTGATTTACCGACCAGTGAAAACTAGAACCTTTGATTTAATGACCAGTGAAAACTGGGACCTTTGATTTAACGATCAACGAAAGTTGGAACCTTTGATTTAACAACCAGTGAGAAACTGGGACCTTTGATTTCATGACCAATGAGAGCTGAAACCTTTGATTTACTGACCAGCGAAAGCTGGAACCTTTGATTTAACGACCAGCAAAAGTTGGGACCTTTGATTTTCTGAAGCAAAAGTTGGGACCTTTGATTTAATGACCAACGAGAGCTGGGACCTTTGATTTACTGACCAGCGAAAGTTGAAACCTTTAATTTAATGACCAGTGAGAGCTGGGAGTGCTGATTTAACGACCAGTGAAAACTGGGACCTTTGATTTAATAACCAGCAAGAGCTGGGACCTTTGATTTACTAACCAGCGAGAGCTGGAACCTTTGATTTACTGACCAACAAAAACTGGAACCTTTGATTTGACCGACCAGCTCAAAAGCAGGATTTGATTGACCAGCTCGAAAGTAGGATTTGATTTATAATTCGAATCTGGCAAAATATTGGTGCCCTGAGAGCTTTTAATGATTGTGATGATAACTTTATGAACATTCTGTGCTCAGAAAGATTCATAATTTGAATGAACCATTATAGAGGGCTGCTTTGCTTCTATGAATGGTCTCAGGATTATCCCTTATCTTGAATGGAAAGAAAAAATACCTCATTAGAAGGAGGTTCAGGTTTATCCCTTAACTTGACAGGGAAGAAAATACCTCAAAAAATGAGCTTCAGGTTTATCCCTTAACCTGAAAGAGAAGGAAATACCTCAAAGGATGAGGTTCAGGTTTATCCCTTAACCTAAAATGGAAGGAAATGAGTACCTCGAATGACGAGGTTCAGGTTTATCCCTTAACTTTAAAGGGAAGGGAATACCTCAAAGTATGAGGTTCAGGTTTATCCCTTAACCTGAAAGGAAAGGGAATACATGTGATCATTGCAAAAAAAAATTCCCTTTTCCTCTATTTCCTTCTCTTTTCCTTTCTCGCCTTTTGCCCTTTTTGAAGGGGGAATAAGAAAGAAAGAAAGAAAGAAGAGAGAGAAAGAAAGAAGAAAGGAAACTCTTTTTGCAAGGTCTCACTTAACCTTTATTTGAAAAAAAATTTGAAAATTACTCGCCTCCATTTTTTAAAATTTATGGTAAAAAATGGAGAGACGGGATTCGATCGTCGGTACAAGGTTCAACCGTTCCTGGTGCCTTTACCATGGGTAATTGAACCAAATATCGAATCAATGCCTTTTGCTTTGCCTAAATTTGTCTAAATAATTATTTTGAAATCCTAAAATGCACATTGAATCATGCTTGTGCTATGAAATGCAAAGATGTATGCTTTTGAGAAATGCTTCAAAAATTTTAGATTTTTCCAAGTGATTTTGAAATAAGTTTGAAAATATCCTTGAAGAAGAGGTTCAAAAAGTTGAACTTGATTTTGGATTTTTGAATCCAAACTTGGATCTGAAAGGAAACTCGAAATTTAAAGATTGAAGTAGATCAAAATTTGAATTGAAGGAGGATTTGAAATCGAAAATGAAATTTGGAAAAGAATATCGAAAAATAAAAGATTGAATTTTTGAAATTAGAATTTGGAATTGGAATTCGAGTGTGAGATTTGAAGTCTAATTGAACTCTAGTTTTGAAATTGGAGTTTAAAATTGAATTTAAAATTTAAAATTTGAAATTTCGAATGGAAATTGGATTTAAATTAGAATTTGAAATTGAATTTAGAAATTGGAACTTGAAATTAAAGTTAGAACTTGAAATTGAAGTTGGACTTGGTGTATGAAATCAGAATTGAATTTGAAGATTGATTTGGAAATTTAAAGTAAATCTCAAAATTTGGTTTGAAATCTCAAAGTGAATTTCAAATTTTTGATTTAGAGTTGAATTAAAACTCAGGATTTGAAATAAAATTTAAAATTTTGAAATGAAAATAAAGAATTTGAATGAAATTTGAAATTAAAATGTGAAATTCAGAAAGGTGAAATTCAGAAATAAGAAATGAAGATTGGAAATCAAAATAAAGTAGGATTGAGAATAAAAAATGAATGTGAATTTGTAAATAGAAGTTGAAAATGATTTTTAATTTAGAAAATGAAAACTGTATTTTGAAAGTTTATTTCAAAAATCACTTGAAATTTTGAAGATGATTTGAAATACTTTGAGAAAAGAATGCAATTCTACCCTAAATGATGAATGTACCAAATTTAAAATTAAAAGCAAATTTTATTCTTTAATAGAAATAAAATAAGATTAAATCATAATACATTCATGATTATGGTCACAAACATATTATAATCTAATATATATTTAAATTCTATTAAAGAATAAAATAAATTTTTGTGCCTTTATAGGATTTAAAATAAAATTAACTTTTAATATATCCATGACTATGGACATAAATATATCTCAAGATAATTTATATCTTAAATCCTGATAGAGGAAGGAAAGAGTATTTCAGAAAAATATGATGAAAATCAAATGTTATTCCATAAAAGATAAAAATCCTAAATATTGTTCACATTTTGACTATGGCCATAAATGTGAATCATTTACTTAGAATTATTTACCTCTTATTACAAAGGTGCACATGTCATTCATGTTTCATCATTGTGGATTTTTGAAATAAAAATAAGAACCAAATGAGATGTTACAGGCTATCATGAGAAATATATTCTCATACATTCTATTCTAAGCTGAAAAAGATGAAAATTCTCATTAACGTAGAGTTATTACAATCTTGAACATTGAAATTCAAATTCCTAAACTAAAAAAGCAATCTAAGTCTTTCATGATTTCCATAAAGAAATGAGTTAGCACAAGGAAACAATGCAAAATATAACAGAAAATGAAAAATGCTATATTGAAAGCAAAAATGCACATGATTATACCTATTCTAATGAAGAATGCATATGTTATGCCTTAGTGCTAATGAGAGGATTTATATGAAAATGCAAATGTAATGCATTATACTGATGAGGCAATAGATGTGGAAATGCATATACAATGTATTATACTAATGAGAAAACATAAGTTAAAATGCATATGGAATGCACTAAGCTAATTGGGATGTATACGTGATGCATTGAGCTAATGAGAAGATGTATATGCCTAATGAAAAGCATGTATGCAAATGGTGATGGAAATGTAGCAGTTTGGTAGTGTGAGTGTGCAAGTGCAGGTATGCTGCAAGTGATGCAGTTGAAGGTGTAGTGAACATGCAGTGAAATACTAGTGAGGAGGTGATGATGTTGTAGGTGTACATGGCAATGTGTTACAACATGATTCAGTGGATGTGTAAGGGATATGCAATGGATGATGTTGTGATGACAGCAAGTGTTTGGAGAAAGTAAATGTGATCATACAGGTGCAACAAGGGTGTGGATGCAGGTGAAGCAAGGATATGGCTTGTGCTATATGAAGTGTCAGTGCAGTGGTGATAGAAAAGTGCAGAGTTCATATGCAAAAGGCTACAGATGTATAGGTGATACTGTAAAAATGGTAAGGTATGGGTTGTGCAAGGGCACAGGTTTTGTGGGTGAAAATGCGCAGGTGATGTATAGGATAGTGTTGTGCATAGGTGCAGCAAGTGTGCCAGGTGAGTGTAGCATAGTGTTGTGCATAGGTGCAGCAGGTGTGTCAGGTGTGTTGCAAGTGCTGAGCGACAATGTGATGGATGATAGTGGATGTTAAGTGCAATAGATGTTGTGCCATGTGCAGGTGATAGCAGAGAGACAGGTGATGAGGTGTGCTAGGTGTGTTGCAAGTGTTGAGCACAGGTGCAGCAGGAGTACTAGGTGGTGAGGAAGGTGTTAGGTGCAAGGTGGGATAAAGGGGAGGAAGCCACAAAGGTCGCAGATGGAATATAGTGAAGGTGGTCGTACAAGTGCAACAAGGATATGGATGCAGGTGCAAGTGCAAGGGTATGATGAGAAGGTGCAGAGTGATGATGAGGAGATGAAGGTGCGGGTGTTGGTGGCATTGTGCAGCATATAGGTGTGGTTAAGTGATGAAGTGAAGGGGATGTGCAGGTGTTGCTGTGAAGAAAGTGCTGAGTGACAAAGTGCATCAAGTGGCAATGTGAGGTGAGGAAATGTATGAGATGGAAGTACTATATGCTGCTGAAATGGGGTATTGAAGGTGATAGTGCAGAGGCAAGTGATGAGATGTTTAAGGGATGGTGCTATAATGAACGTATGTGCTGCTATTGTGAGTGACAAATGGCATAAGTGCTGAAGGTGAAGTAGCATGGTGCTGGTATACAGGGTGTGAGTAATATGCCTAAGTGAATGTGCGTCAAGTAATTGTCATGCTAAAGATGGTAGGTGCAGCAGGTATACAAAGTGTGAGGATGTAAGGTGTTGTGCTGAAGGTGGCTAATATGTAGTTGAAGATGGGTTGAATTAGTGTTACAAAACATGCTAACATAGCTATAGATTTATAAATGAAATTAACTAGATGTCGTTAAATGTGATTGACTGAATCTTAAATCAAGTTCTAAACTTAGGGAGGAGGCAATCTTTACTATTTTCTCAATATCCTTCTCCAGCAATTAAGACAAATCTTAGATCCTGCAGAGGCTGAATCTTTACAGTTTTTTGAACACAAATAATCTTTCAGCAATGAGAGGATCTTAATGACAAGGAATGTTCATGAATGAGAGATACTCCTGACTTTTGCACCATATTGGATGAATAGCCCCAGACAAAAGAGGAACCGATGTATTGGTTGTTCACTATCAGCACCAGCGTTACCCTTGCGGACATCCAAATACTTGAAGAGCCCTTGAATAAGAGACATAATTGAACTTGCATTCCTACTAGAAATTCTACACAAAATGCAAAGACATTTGATGCAAACACGAACTACGTTCAAGAAAATATATCAAAGGAATATATGTTTTAGGTCCTGCTTAAGTTCCTCAATGAAACTTGAAGGTAATCTCCGAAGCAGAGGATTTGATTGTCATAATGTTCATTGAAATGAAGGAGATGTTGATTCGGATTAACAGTAACTTGCAGGAATGCAAATGTCATGGAATGCAGATGATATCCACTGAAACAAAAGCAATGATGATGCTGGTGGAAGTCAATGCAGATGATGTATTGCTGGATCTATGCTGGATACCAATGCAAATGTTATAAAATATAATGAATATATATCATATACAGGTGAAATGTAGTAGATCAAACCAGATACAAATGGATGCAGAAGCTGATTCTGAATCAATTCAAATGAGATCTATAAATAATGAATGCACATGTTTCAACAATTGAATGCAGATACAGGATGATGTTGTGTGATGTTGTGATGCAAGGAACTAAATGTGGCTAAATTGATGGGATGCTGAGGAAGATGCTACTAGGGAAATGTTGCAAGAGGTGATGTGTTCGTGAAAATACAAAAGAGCAGATTAAACGAATGCACGTCTTGCAGCAAACATTAGCTCGACTTCACCACTAAGCAGAGCCCTTCCTTAATAAATGTAGCTAAAGATCTTACAGTGAAATCAATCATAGATTATGATTCCACTGTGAAATCAGATGCAAACAGGAGATTGAAGTGAGAAAAGGAAATCATAATAAAGCAAGATACGAATTGGAATCATGATACACAAGACGACGATGGGGACATTGATTTGATTCAAATACATATAAAACCAACGAGATACAGTAATGGATTATAAATAAGAAAGAGAGCAAATATTGGAACGCAAGCATTTCATTATTGTAGCAACAGCTAGGTCGACGCTTCTATATGCAGATTGATCCTACCAGTTATGCCTCATGATGATCAATAAAGAACCAAAATGAAGAAAGACAAAATCAAACAAAGAAATGTTGTAAATAAAGAAAAAATTTTACAAAAAGGGAATGGTCACTTACCGTGGCTCTACTTGGATCGAGAGGAAGGAGGTCTTTCTCTTTGTGCTACTGTCGGCTCGATTGAGTTCTTTCAAAAAGAGAAAAAGAGAAGAATCAAAGAAGAAGGGGAAAAGGAGAGGGAAAGAGAAGAGGGGAAGGGAGGAAGAAAAAAAAGGGGGAAATGAGATGAGGAGGAAGAGGAGAAGAATGCGTGAAGCTTGGTGGGGTGAAGAGCGGATGGATGAGCGACCTCCCTTGCGGCTCTTCTTATAACAGAAGGTCGTTGAAGAGTTTTTCAAAAGAGGTCCCTCTACTTCCAAGAAATTTCAGAAAGGCATTTTTTGAAAAGGGGTTTTTCAAAACGATTGTTCTACTTATAAAGTTTTTTCAGAAAAGGAGATGAAGCTATTTATAAAAATTTTCTTTTGAATTTTTGAAAGAAAAAACCTAATTTTACAAGGGATTTTAAGAGGGACTTTAAAGGAGATGGGGTCCAAACAGGGTTTTTAGAAGTTTTTATAAAATATTTGTTTTGAAAATTAAGGTTTTTACAAAAGAAGATTTTGTGAAAATACATGGTTAAATTTCAGAAATTGGGTTTCAAAATGGGACTGGATCCAAGATTTTTAGAGAATATTGAGTTTGGATCTAGAATTGAGATTGGATCCAGATAAAATATCTGAGAAAATACAGAGAATTGATTTTTTTTTAAATTTTGAAAAATAGAAGATCCAGGCTCAGAATTGGATTCAGATATCATATTTGAATTCGAGTTTGGGTCAGATATGAAAATTGTATTTGGATTTCGAATCTTCAACCAGTGAATCCGAGAAATGAATGGAAATTGATCAGAAGTTGACCCAATTATTCAAAAGATGGGGGTCAGGGGCAAAAAGGAAATTTTTTATTTTTTTTGAAAAATTTGGGGTGTTCACAATACCTCAAAGGATGAGGTTCAGGTTTATCCCTTAACCTGAAAGGGAAAGAGGGAAAGGAATACCTTGAAGAATGAGGTTCAGGTTTATTCCTTAACCTAAAAGGGAAGGAAATACCTCGAAGGACGAGGTTCAGGTTTATCCCTTAACCTAAAAGGTAAAGAGGGAAAGGAATACCTCGAATAATGAGGTTCAAGTTTATCTCTTAACCTGAAAAGGAAGGAAATACCTCAAAGGATAAGGTTCAGGTTAATCCCTTAACCTGAAAGGGAAGGGTTTCATAGGGATTCAACCTAAGGATCACATCGGTTCAGCAGGGGTTCAACCTACGAACTATCGGTTCCATAGGAGTTCAACCTAAGGATCACATCGGTTCAGCAGGGGTTCAACCTAGAACTATCAGTTCCATAGGGGTTCAGCCTAAGAATCACATCGGTTCAGGAGGGGTTCGTCCTATGAACTGTGAGGAAAATGAATCAGTAGAGATTCAACTTACAGGTTGAATTTTTCGAAAAATGAATTGGTTCAAAAGGGGTTCAACCTAAGAACCGTGAAGAAAATGAGACCAATGCAAAAGATCGGTTTCTGACAAAAGAGATACATCCTGAAGTTGGGATTTTGAAAGAAAAGTCTGAGTCAGAACTCGAGTATTCAAAAAAAAAAAGACCAACTCAACAGTTGGGTTTTGAAAAGTAGAAAATTTGAGTCGAAACTCGAGTTTTGAAGAGAAGAAAATCTTAGTCGAAACTCGAGTATTCAAAAGAAAATAGACCAACTTGAAAGTTGAGTTTTGAAGAGAAGGAAATTTGAATCAGAACTCGAGTATTCAAAAGAAAATAGACCAACTTAAAAGTTTGGTTTTGAAAAACAGAAGAGTCTGAGTCGGAACTTGGATATTTAAAAGAAAAATAGACCAACTTGAAAATTGGATTTTGGAAAGAAAAACAGTCTGAGTCGAAACTCAGATATTTAAAAGAAAAATAGACCAACTTGAAAGTTGGATTTTGAAAAAGAGAAGAGTCTGAGTCTGAACTCAGATATCTAAAAGAAAAATAGACCAACTTGAAAGTTGGATTCTGAAAAAAGAGAGGAGTCTGAGTCGGAACTCAGTTTGGAAAGGTGACTAGAGCAACCCAAAGGTTGGAAAAAGAAGTCCGAGTCGGAACTTAGATCCTCAAATAAAACTTTAACCAGAAGGTTGAATTTTGAAAATCGCCAGTGCGAGGACTGGGTTCAGAAGATGGTTTGATCTAGGATCGAAAGTTTTGAGAATGACCAGTTCAAGGAATGGATTATTTAACTTGTAATAAAGATTTTTGATGAAGAATTCTTAATTTAATAGACCATCATAGTTAACTGTATGTGGCCTGCTTTTAGGATTATCCCCTTATCTTGAATGGGGAGGAATAAAAATTGAGGAGAATTGATGAAAAAGGATAGCAATTGATGAAATATTGATAGAAATTGATAAAAATTGGCGAAAATTGATGAAAATGGATAAAAATTGATGAAAATTTGATGAAGATTGAGAAAATTTTTGAATTCAATAGACCATCATAGTTAACTGTATGTGGTATGCTTTCAGGATTATCCCCTTATCCTGAATGGGGAAGGAAGAAAGACCTCGAAGAATGAGGTTTAGGTTTATCCCTTAACCTAAGAGGGAGATGAATGATGAAAGATTTTATTTGATCCTGCCTGCATACAAGGTTTTTGAAAAATGATTTTTCATAAAATAATAAAAAAATGCCTCAGTATAATGGGGAAGGAAGAATAATATTTGAAGAAGGTTCTTTGAGAAAATATAACAATAATAGGAGAAAGTTAGGATTGGTAATAAGTCAAAAAGGGAAATTTTTGAGAGAAATCACCTATCACCAAAGGCGCATTTGCAAGACAATTGAAAGAAATTTTCAAAAAAGAATGAATCAGGTTGACAATTTAAAAATGATATCCCATTACCAAGGATTGGCTCATCACAAAAATTGTGACAACTGCATTGTTACTCCGTGAGAGGGAATAAACAATCAGAATATGACGGAAAATGCTATTTTGAAAAAGATATCTCTTTGACAAAAAGAGATTTTATTGTGAAAAGGCAAACAAGAATTTTTGGAATAGAATCAAGAGATATACTGAAAGATATGAGGAAAGTTTTTAAAAGTTAAAAAATGAATGTCAAGATTTAAAAAATTTGCAGGTAGGATCAGAGGAATCGAGATCTAGTAAGGAAGGAGAAAATATGCACCTGGATTTCAGAAAATAGTAGAGGATTTTGAAATGAATATTTAGGATTTTTAGAAAATAATTCTGAAGAGATAGAGAATTATACACCTAGATTTTGAGGGATATAGGGAGATCTTAAAAATATCCAGGGTTTAAGAAAACTATTTTGAAGAAATAAAAAAAGAGAAATATACAACCTAGATTTTGAGAAATATAGGGAAATCTTGAAAAATATCCAGAGTTTAAGAAAATTATTCTGAAGAAAGAGAAATATACATCTGGATTTTGAAAAATAGAGAGGAGTTGTGAAACAAATATCCAGGGTTTGGAAAAATGTGAGGTAAATGAGGATTTATAAGATAATATCCACACAAAAAAAGCAAAGCTTTACAAGCAATGATGCACAGAACAACATTCCCTAAAAGCTGACTCTAAATGCAATATTTAAAAAGGCATGTAGAACCTTAATCCTAACTCTAAGTTTTAGATCATCTGAATCCAACCAGCATATGCCGATATACTCAAGTTGAAGCTCAAAGTACGTTGCAAAGAAATTTTCTCTGGTTCTAAGGTAATGGTTTCCCAACATCCTTGAGCGCCTACCGATATACTGTGGACTATGGCCCTTAGTACATGACAGGGGGTGTTAACCCAAATAAGTGGTCCAGTTGTGGGGCTCTTTCCCAAACTATGGTTCAATGAGACAACCCAGCAACGTGAAGACCAGGACAATATAGATGGGGATCTTTTTGAAAGCATGCTCAACATGCAAGAAATCAGATGGCTCTAATGCAAAGTCCTAAAGAGATAGAATTTTGAAAATCATAAAGGAGCATACACTTGCATACATTATTTTCATTCAATCCCTAGATTGAGGAGGGTTGTATTGCAGACCTAAGTCTAAGTGAGCATGCATAAACCTCCTTAATATGGTCCTACCAAACCATACTTAATCCTATATGCATTATGTTAGCTAGGACAGAGTCTAGGCTCCTAAGGTTTGCATGAAAATGAAGTCGACATTTGTAGAATACTGACTTAGACAATATCAAAGCAAGGCAAAGGCATTTAATTCGATCAGACAAAGATGGGTCCCATCACGGTCACCACTTCTGTGATCATTGCAAAAAAAAATCTTTCCTCTTTCCTCTTCCTTTCAGCCTTTTTCCCTTTTGAGGGAAAAAAAAAGAAGAGAGAGAAAGAAAGAAGGAAGGAAACTCTTTGCAAGGTCTCACTTGACCTTTCTTTGAAAAAGATATTTTGAAAAATTAACTTGCCTCCGTTTTTAAAATTTTACGGAAAATTGGAGAGACGGGATTCGCTCGTCAGTACGAGTTTCAATCGTTCCCGGTGCCTTTACGAGAGGTAATTGAACCAAAGATCGAATCAATGCCTTTTACCTTGCCTAAATTCGTCTAAGTAATTATTCTAAGTCCTAAATGCATATTGAATCATGCTTGTGCTGATGAAGATGTATACTTTTGAGAAATGCTTCAAAAATTTTGGATTCTTCAAGTGATTTTGAAACAGGTTAGAAAATATCCTTTAGAAAATGAATTTGTTTTGAAAGGATTGAAATTTTGAATCTAAATACTTGGGATTGAAGTGAATTTGAGATTGAAAAAGAAATTTGAGATTTTGAAGCAATCCTGAAATTTGATTTGATGTTTGAAATCAGATTCGAATTTTGAATTGAAAATTCAAAGTAAATTTCAAAATTAGATTGAGAATTTGGAATAAGATTCAGAATTTTGAAATTGAATAGAATTCGAGCTTTGGAATTTTGAAAATGAAACTCGGAAGTTTGAACTTGAAAGTTTTGAAATTGGGAATGAATTTGGAAATTGAAATTTGGAGTTGAAATTTTGAATTTGAATTTGAAATTGGAATTTAAATTTAGACTTGAAATTTGAATCTGAAATTGAATTGAGAATTGAAATAAAGTTCAGAATTTAAAATTTGAATTGGTAATAGAATTTGAAATTTGAAATTTTTGAAAAGAAATGAAGAATTTGAACTTAACATTTGAATTTGAAATGAAATTCAAAGTTTTAAAAATGTGAAATGCAGAAAGGTGAAATTCAGAGATAAGAATTAAAAGTTGGAATTTGAAATGAGATTTGAAACTGGATTAAATTGAGGATAAATGATGAATTTAAATTTATAAATGAGAGTTAAAAAATGATTTTGAATTTAGAAATGAAAACTGTATTTTGAAAATTTATTTCAAAAATCACTTGGAATTTGAAAAATAACTTGAAAATAATTTGAAAAGGAATGCAATTCTGTCCTAAATGATGAATGCTTTTAAATTTATTTAAAGATTGGAATCTAAAAGAAAATTTTATTCTTTAATAGAATTGAAATAAGATTAAATCATAATATGACTATGGTCACAAATATATTATAATATAATCTTTATTTAAATTCTAATAAAGAATAAAATAAATGTTTTTGCCTTTATAGGATTTAAAATAAAATTAACTTTTAATATATCCATGACTATGGCCACAAATATATCTCAAGTTAATTTATATCTTAAATTCTGATAGAGGAAGAAAAGAATATTTCAGAAAAATATGATGAAAATCAAATGTTATTCCATAAAAGATAAAATCCTAAGTGTTGTTCACATTTTGACTATAGCTATAAATGTGAATCATTTACTTAGGGTTATTTACCTCTTATTAGAAAGGTGCGCATGCCATTCATGTTATACCACAGTGCTTTTGAAGAATAAAATAAAATGCCACAGGAAATTATGAGAATTTAAAGCACAACTATATGCTTATACATTATAATCTAAACAGAAAAGTAGAAAATCTCATTAATATCAAATTATTACAACCTTAATTTGAAATTGAAATATCAAAATTCCTAATCTAGGAAAGGAAATAAACAACTTTCTAAGCTTCCCTGCAAACATAAGATAATACAAGCAAAATAAATGCAAAATATAGGAGAAAATAGAAAATGCTATGTTAAAACTAACATGCATATGATTATGCTTAAGTTGTAATGGAAATGCACATATTAATGTAATGTCTAATGCATGAATGGAATATATATGCATTTGCCTAAATGCAATGCTCATGCTAAATGAGAAATGCATGTGAAGACGTACATGCTAGGCTAAGGGAGAAATCTGTATGTATTTGCCTAAGGGCAATGCATGTATTAAGTGAGAGAATGTATATGAAATTGTCTAAATGCAAATGCCTATGCTTTATGAGGGAATGCTTAAGAGTTTAGATATGTATTTACCTAAGTAGATGCATACACTATTGAGATGGAAGGTGCATAGGTGGTTAAAATATATGCATTCCTGCAACTACAGTGTATATGATCAAACTTCAATGCATATGCATAGGTATCTATAGATAGAGAGTGTATAAACAGATGTGCATACCAAAATTAGGGTGCATGTGCTATAAAAGTACACAGTGATTTACTGTGATAACCTCAAACGATATGTTATGGAAATGCATAATGATATGTTGTGGAAACTTCAAATGATGTGTTGTGAATATACATAGCGATATGCTATGTATTTTCACAATAATACATTATGGAAACTCCAGTATGGTGTTATGAAAATGCACAACACTCCACTGTAAAAAAAAAAAACTTGAATGGTGTGTTGTGCATTTTCATAGCAATATACTATGGAAATCTCAAGTAAGGTGCTGTGAAAATGCACAACACTTCACTATGAAAGCTTATGGTATGTTGTGTATTTTCACAGCAATATACTATAGAAATTTCAAGTGGTGGTGCATGGGAAGGGAGTAATTGATATATTGAAAACAACAAATGGTGGGCATCGTGAAGTGTAGGAGATGGATGATAGGTAGATGAAGTGGCAGGTAGCAGAGAGTGAAGTGAAGGGCTAGTGGATGTGCAAATGCAAGTGAAGTGAGTATAGTGATAAAGTGCAAATAGTAGATCAAATGTAAATAAAATACATATAGTGAAATGAATGCCTTGAGCGAGATAGGGTGTATGCAAACGCAAATGAATCAAAACATGTGTATGATAAAATGTTGATATATGCATGCACTGATAAACATCTGCAATAGTTAGCTAATATTGCACAGAAAATCACAGGAAATATGAAGGTGTTGTGTGCACACAGTGAAGTGCAGGTGAGCAGGTACAGGTGATCAAATGCAGAGGATACAATGAAGTGATCAAATGCAAATGCTTCACTTAATAAAGGGAGGCAAGTGTTAATAAGTAAGCACTAGTTAGCATCTAGAATATGCAGGTAAACTGACTTCTCAACTATGTGATAAATCAACTTTAAGTTCATGGATTGATATGTCATAGCAGACTGATTAGCAACGAACAAATTTCTGGTAGTGGGATATGGTGAGTCATCTCCAGCAGCATCAATGAATGGAATTTGACAGCATCTAAAAAACCATTTAACAATGTTAAGTCACTCAAACTCCAAATTAATTCCCTTCTTCATGGTAACAGATAAATGTCCAAGGAATGGGTTATCTTAACAAAAATGACATGTTATGAACATACCGAGTGAGATGTTGTAAAATTCTAGTGAAGCTATGGCAACTTATAAGAGTGCTTGACTTCAGCCAGCATAGCGATTTCAGCCACAATGGATCAACATGACAGTGAATCAGTAGGACAAACAACAAATCGACTTGCCAGTTGATTTCTGCAAATCGATCATGTGCTGAAATATTTACAATGCCTCTGTTAAGACTTCTAGGTATTACAGGCCTCCTAGACATCAATTTATAACATTTGGACTTGCCACCCTCTCAAATGAGTTGAACATAATCTTCTACACAAGGATGCCATCATCGACAGTCTAGAAGACATAAGGTGTTCATTTGTTGCCCTATTAACAGCAACTTGAAGGGCATGACCTAGACAATATGTTCACCTCCTCCTCCAATAACAATGATTTAGAGCATTAAGTGAGACATACAAGAATCTCAATTGTTGAAAAGTTAAAAATAAAAGTAGGATGAAGGAGGTGCCTAAATAACAGCAGACACTAATGTCAAAATGCTCAGATACAGAGCCGCTAAATGAATTAAAATGATCCATTTAAATGACATGCAGATGGGTGAATGAACAGAATGTTGAATGAGCAAGATAGAAATGCTAAGCTATGAGGCGTCAGGAAAGAGACTTTGCAGGTGATCATGCATATATTTTAGGGATTTTTCATATAAAAATATGCATGATTTCATGAGAAAATGATTTAAAAACCCAATTTTATGTTAGTTTCGAGTAAATGTGCTAAAATGATTTAAAAATAGAAAATGCATGAAAAAATAGTTTTATTTTACATTTTAATGCCTATTTTAGTGTTTGTCATAATTGTAGTAGTTTAGTTTTTGAAAATCATAAAAAAAAAATAGAGTTAAAATAGACTTAGTTTTGTATTTTCTAAAACATAGTCATTTTGAGTTGTTTTGTAAATAACTTTCTGAAGAGAGGTTTTTGAAATGCAATTTTACAAAGAAGAGGGACTTATGGAGAAAAGTTTAAAATTATAAATATCATACATAGGGGGAAGAGAGGCTTGTCTTCTCTCTTTTGCCCAAGCCCTCTCTTCTCAACCAAGTCTGTAAGTGTATCCATCTTTTCTTCTTCTTCTTCTTCTTCTTCTTCTTCTTCTTCTTCTTTTTCTCTTCCTCTTCCTCTTCTTCTTCTTCTTCTTCTTCTTCTTTTTCTTTTTCTGAAATTTTCATTTTAATTTTTGTTAAGCATTCATAACTCATGATTAAAGAAATTTGAGTTGACTTCCTATTTTTGTTTCAGTAATTGTTAGAATAAATTTTAATTGTAGTTCATATAGATCGTATTATTTTTTTCTGTTTCAATAAAAAAAATGTTAAAACATCAAATGTGTTTTTTTTAATCGATCAATCTGTAGTCTCTCAGAACTCCTGTAGCCTTTCCGGTTTTCTTAGATTTGAAGTCTTGATAAAATCTCAGATTTAAAACATTAAAAACAAAAAAAAATTGTTTCAGCAATCGGTGATTTCAACATTTCTACAGGAACTGACCTGAAATCTACCGCCGGAATTCAATATTTCTACAGAAGCTTGATCGATCATCTGGATCAATTTTCAATTATTCCGGCGACTGAATATAAGAATCTGATTGATTAATTGATCAAAATTCTGTAGAGTTTTGATTTAATTGAATTGAATCAGCTACTTCTTAATCGATCATCCGATCGAATGTCATTTGACTCCCGATGATTGAAGCATGGTTTGTATGAGCCGTTGCCGGGGATTATCAACTATTTGCTATTTTCCGGCGATTGAATATGAGAATCCGATGGATTAATTGATCGACTGCCTGATGTTGATCGAGTGAATGATTAGATCAATTCTAGTTTGTTAAAATGTTGTTGAAGCAATGATCTAACTGAAGATCAGTGGAATATCAATCGATTGAAAGCCAATGATCGGAATATTTGTGTTTTGATCAGAGCATCTGAATTTGAATCGGCGGCTTATGGATCTCCGGTAAGTGTGGTTTCATTAATCTCTGGTGAAAATTGTTTGACAGCTGATTGGTTGATCTGTGTCACCAATCGGATGTTTGTTATCGATCAAACTATTGAGTTCTGAGAATTAGCTAATCTGAATATCAATCAGAGGTTTGAGAATTTTGAACTATCAGAGTTAATTTCTGAAGGCCTAATTTCTAAAGCTGTTAGTTTCTTTGTAAGAAAAGTTGATCAAATGAATAATTTTCTTTCTGAGCATTGATTTCTGAACTATTTCTAAACTACTAATCTCTTGACTGAATGACTGTTCGGATTATTGTTTGAACATCGGAGTACTAAGCAATATTTGAATGCCGATCTCAGTCTGATTTCCAGCTTACTATCTGTTTGCTGCATGACCATTACTGTTGATTACATGTTACTAACTAATTAGTAACTACATTTACTTAGTTGTTTTGAATTTAGGTTTAATTAGTTGATTTTAAATAATTAGCAATGGTAATTGCTTTGTAATTAGAATACTTAGCTAATTAGTAATTAGTTTACTTAGTAAAGAAATATGATTTAGTTTTTTATACTATTTTTAGTCTTAGAATTAATTAGTTAATTGTCATTAGCTTCCTTTCATGATATCTTTTGGAAATTTTTTTAGTGTACTTTGTTTAGTATAATTTTTACTTTTATCTCGTGTTCATTTGAATTGTGCAGGATAGCACAGATTGGAGTGGAAGCGATTACGTGACACGAAGTACGAAGAATAAAGCTTCTTTTTGCTTTTATTTTTAGAATTAGGAATTTTAATTGGGTTTGTAAATATTGCACTTTACGCCCTCTGCGAAGGGTATTCATTTGTTGTAATAGTTAGTTGTTTTACTCTTTTGAAACATTTTACATTTCAATAATTCGGCAATAAAGAATAGTTTAGAATTATGTGTTTGAATACAACATATTCCCATTCCCTAAGTTCGACCCGGTCTCATCCACTAGTGAGAACCGGTTTTTATTATTTGATGTCTGGTTTTCACATGTTTTACATTTAAAAATCTTTTCAAAATTACAACGATTTAAAAGAAGACATCAAATTTTTGGCGCCGTTGCCGGGGAACGGCGTAATATTAGTATTCACTTTATTGCCTAGTGTTTGTGTTGCATTTAGGTTTAGAACCACGTATGTGCATATCTTAGAGAAGAGCTTACTTTTCTGCACAGCCCACCTATTAGGATCCCCTTAGAGGTGACTGTGTACGATTGGTACCGTACACATAGATTTCATATTTCTTATGCATAATCTCTGTTATGTGTAACTGCGTGGTGTTTGTTTAGTTTTTGTTGTTTTTAGTTTACTCGCTTTGTGGTTTGCGTGGTTTGGCCGCTTAGTGCGTTAGTTAGGTAGAAAACCCAAAGTTAGGACGTGTGCTACACCGGTCTACTCTAAGGTGTACGCAATGGCTGACGATCATCATTTGATCCGTCCTTTGAGGGAGTACTTCATGCGAAATACGTATACTCCCGCCTCCTGCATCACGAGACCTGATGTACGAGCGAGCCATTTTGAGATTAAGGCCAGTGTGATTCAAATGTTACCTTTGTTTTATGGCCTTAGCAATGAGGACCCATATCGTCATCTCGACGAATTCCTTGAGATTTGCTCGACTGTGCGAATCAATAATTTTGGAGAGGATGCTATGCGGTTAACTTTGTTTCCGTTCTCTCTCAAAGATAAAGCCAAGCACTGGTTAAAATCTCTTGAGACGGTTCATATTACTACTTGGGAAGGAATGCAAAGAGAATTTTAAAAAAAATACTTCCCAATTGGTAAAACGAATCAGTTTCGTAAAGCTATAACCAGTTTTTCTCAAATTGAGGGAGAACAATTTCACGAGTCTTGGGAGAGATTGAAAGATCTTCTCCGCAAGTGTCCCCATCACCAGGTGCCTCGTTGGCAGTTGGTGCAGTATTTTTATGACGGGCTTACTGAAAAGCATCGTCAAATGGTTGATTCATCTTGTGGGGGCACTTTTATGCTCAAGAGTGAGAACGAGGCGTGGTCTCTATTCGAGACCTTGAGTGAAAACACGATGCATCATAATTTATCTTCACGGATCGATAGGACTACACCTGTGTCTAGTGGTCCTAGGAAAGATGGGATTTCTGAAGTTAGGTCTGAGTTAGAATTGCATACCAGGGTTGACCAGTTGACTAGGAAGTTAGATCAATTCTTAGCCAATTCTTCGAGAAATCCAGTAGAAAGAGTGTGCGAGCTATGTGCTAGCTCTGCACACTGTGTTTCAGATTGTTCGGCAGCGCCATTATATCCTGAATTCGTTCAGGAGCAGGTGAATGCTGCCCAAGGTTTCGCTAAACTCATGCCCGATTCATTTACATCCTCATATAACCCAGGTTGGCGAAACCAGGTTATTTCCTCATCCCATCAGCCCTCCCAGACACAGTATAGACCCAGTAACCCTTCACAAGGTTACTCGCACCCCATTTTTCCACAGGTTCATCCCCCAGCCCAACATGCTTATACTCAACCCCATTCCCGTGAGCCTTTATTTAGTCAATCTTTCCAAGATAGGATATTACAACTTTTGAGCTCCCATACGCAGTCAATAGCCAAGCTAGAGACTCAAATGGGACAGTTGGTTGAGACTTTTACTAGGCAAAGCCAAGGGAACCTTCATAGTCAGTTTGTTGTCTCAAAGGGAGAGGATTCCATGTCATTTGACTTGCAATCCACTGATTCACATCATAAACAAGTCGAATCTGTTACATCCCTTCAGTATGGGAAGGCGTGTCACCCCACTCAGGAATCGACTCATGAACCCCATATCATTTTTACTGACGAGTCGATCTCCATGATACCTCAACAGAAGGGGCTAGACTCACAGCATGCATTATCATCATATAGAGCCCCATTTTCTCAGCCTTTAGGATCACCAATCGTTTTGAGTAAGCAAGAGGTACAGATGCAAAAGGTGCTTGACCAAGTCAAGCCTGATCATATTCACCACTTGTCTGAAGTAGCATTCATTGATACTCGGTCGGTCCTAGACTCTCGATTCTTGATCAGTCTCTCAGATGAGACTAATCTCTGTTCTTCACGTCGAGAGAGTTATGATCCTACAGTTAGAGGTAGACGGGATGGAAACACAGTGCGTAGTGTCACAGATGACACTCTTTTCTATATAGAGCCCGGTTGAGTCTGACTTCATGTCCATTGATCTCATGGACGATGAAGGTTTTTCTAGGGATCCGTCTGGCTGGGGACGTGAAACTTAGCGCTTTATGGGAGGCAACCCATATCTTGTATATTATTAGATTTGCTTAGAATTTATAGATTTTATTTTGTTTTTACTTTTTCATGAGTTTTTCATGTTGTTTTTGTTTCATTCATGGTTTCATGTTTTGTCATGTATGTATTGCATTCATTACATTCATTACATTCATAGAACGTGCATTTTTAATTCATGTCAGGTCATTCTACTCTTTTCCCTCATTTAATTCTCTCATGTGCATTCACTTAGTTTCATATAAGCATGGGGGAGTGCCACTGGGACAGTGTCATTCAAGCATGGGGGAGGGTGTAGAATGCACACCTTGATATTTCTGTTTACGTTCTTGCACATGTTTACACATCTCTCATAAAAAGTAGATTTTTAAAGAAAGAGTTTGAACTTATATGAATGTTATTTCAAATCTAATGTTTTTAGAGGATTTTTAAGCCCCACGAAAAAATTTTCTGACATAGATCTAAAAATTATGGTTATTTATGCGGATTTCAAAGAAATGATGATAAATACATGTTAGAGTTTATTTTGAATCATAAATATGAATATGCATAGTTTTATTTTTGAAAAACTAAGCAAATGAACAAAAGCATAAAAATGAGCTCAAAAAGTGAGAAAAAGCATGCGTTAGGTTGTTTGGATAATTTCACAATCCTTAGTAGATGGAACTTAGATGTAAGTTGAAACTTTTAATTCCATTTTCGAAAAGGAGAGTGGAAAACTTTGTGATCCTAAGTAACTGAGAACAGATACAAGTTGAAATATTTGACTCTCATGTTATAAAGGTGAATGAAGGAAGTCACTTTTATGTCTTAGTTGATATCTTTTTGTACGTATTGAAAAAAGTATAGAAGATATTGACATTGCACAAGGCATAAAAGCAGACCACACGCAAGCTATATGAGAAAAATAAGTGCGCAAAAAGAAAAAAACGTGAAAAAAAAAGAGAGAAAAGAGCTTAAAAAGAAAGAAAAGTTCAATGCTTAGAAGTGTGATTGAGAAAACCTGTGCAGAAAACATATGAGTGAGGATAAGTAAATAATAATATGTTTTTATTGGATTTTCTAAGAATAAAACATAAATAATTGTGATATTTAGAAAAGTGAAAGAAATTCTTTTTCTGTAGTGGTACATAAAAGATTCTAATTATATTATGATTTTGAAATAACAGGAATTATTTGTGAAAATAAAGTCTTTAATTACCTACTGATTGTGAGGATGTGTATTATTATGCATACATGACAGAGATGTTTGTGGGTAGCATCACTGCAAACCCTCACGAAACCTTACTCGTCCACTGGGGTAACCCAGGGGTTGAAAGGGCTTGTTGCATGAGCTAAATGCAACCGTGATTCCTACGAAAGTGAGTTAGGTGATAGTTTGATTTCTTGCATTTTTCTAGTTTGCTCGAGGACTAGCAAAACATAAGCATGGGGGTATTTGATCATGCATATATTTTAGGGATTTTTCATATAAAAATATGCATGATTTCATGAGAAAATGATTTAAAAACCCAATTTTATGTTAGTTTCGAGTAAATGTGCTAAAATGATTTAAAAATAGAAAATGCATGAAAAAAATAGTTTTATTTTACATTTTAATGCCTATTTTAGTGTTTGTCATAATTGTAGTAGTTTAGTTTTTGAAAATCATAAAAAAAAATAGAGTTAAAATAGACTTAGTTTTGTATTTTCTAAAACATAGTCATTTTGAGTTGTTTTGTAAATAACTTTTTGAAGAGAGGTTTTTGAAATGCAATTTTACAAAGAAGAGGGACTTATGGAGAAAAGTTCAAAATTATAAATATCATACGTAGGGGGAAGAGAGGCTTGTCTTCTCTCTTTTGCCCAAGCCCTCTCTTCTTCCCCTTCCTCTCCACCTCTTCTTACCTCTTCTTCTTCTTCTCCCTATTTTCCCCTCTTTTTCTCATCCTCTTTCCGGTGGAGAATTCCGGCAATGGCTGAAGCAAGATAGAGGATTCCAACCTCTCTTCCCAACCAAGTCTGTATGTGTATCCTTCTCTACTTCTTCTTCTTCTTCTTCTTCTTCTTCTTCTTCTTCTTCTTCTTTTCCTCTTCCTCTTCTTCTTCTTCTTCTTCTTCTTCTTTTTCTTTTTCTGAAATTTTCATTTTAATTTCTGTTAAGTATTCATAACTCATGATTAAAGAAATTTGAGTTGACTTCCTGTTTTTGTTTCAGTAATTGTTAGAATAAATTTTAATTGTAGTTCATATAGATCGTATTATTTTTTTTGTTTCAATAAAAAAAAAATGTTAAAACATCAAATGTGTTTTTTTTAATCGATCAATCTATAGTCTCTCAGAACTCCTGTAGCCTTTCCGGTTTTCTTAGATTTGAAGTCTTGATAAAATCTCAGATTTAAAACATTAAAAACAAAAAAAAATTGTTTCAGCAATCGGTGATTTCAACATTTCTACAGGAACTGACCTGAAATCTACCGCCGGAATTCAATATTTCTACAGAAGCTTGATCGATCATCTGGATCGATTTTCAATTTTTCCGGCGACTGAATATAAGAATCCGATTGATTAATTGATCAAAATTCTGTAGAGTTTTGATTTAATTGAATTGAATCGGCTAATTCTTAATCGATCATCCGATCGAATGTCATTTGACTCCCGATGATTGAAGCATGGTTTGTATGAGCCGTTGCCGGGGATTATCAACTATTTGCTGTTTTCCGGCGACTGAATATGAGAATCTGATGGATTAATTGATCGACTGCCTGATGTTGATCGAGTGAATGATTAGATCAATTCCAGTTTGTTAAAATGTTGTTGAAGCAATGATCTAACTGAAGATCAGTGGAATATCAATCGATTGAAAGCCAATGATCGGAATATTTGTGTTTTGATCGGAGCATTTGAATTTGAATCGGCGGCTTATGGATCTCCGGTAAGTGTGGTTTCATTAATCTTTGGTGAAAATTGTTTGACAGCTGATTGGTTGATCTGTGTCACCAATCGGATGTTTGTTATCGATCAAACTATTGAGTTCTGAGAATTAGCTAATCTGAATATCAATCGGAGGTTTGAGAATTTTGAACTATCAGAGTTAATTTCTGAAGGCCTAATTTCTAAAGCTGTTAGTTTCTTTGTAAGAAAAGTTGATCAAATGAATAATTTTCTTTCTGAGCATTGATTTCTGAACTATTTCTAAACTACTAATCTCTTGACTGAATGACTGTTTGGATTATTGTTTGAACATCGGAGTACTAAGCAATATTTGAATGCCGATCTCAGTCTGATTTCCAGCTTACTATCTGTTTGCTGCATGACCATTACTGTTGATTACATGTTACTAACTAATTAGTAACTACATTTACTTAGTTGTTTTGAATTTAGGTTTAATTAGTTGATTTTAAATAATTAGCAATGGTAATTGCTTTGTAATTAGAATACTTAGCTAATTAGTAATTAGTTTACTTAGTAAAGAAATATGATTTAGTTTTTTATACTATTTTTAGTCTTAGAATTAATTAGTTAATTGTCATTAGCTTCCTTTCATGATATCTTTTGGAAATTTTTTTAGTGTACTTTGTTTAGTATAATTTTTACTTTTATCTCGTGTACTGCTCGTGTTCATTTGAATTGTGCAGGATAGCACAGATTGGAGTGGAAGCGATTACGTGACACGAAGTACGAAGAATAAAGTTTCTTTTTGCTTTTATTTTTAGAATTAGGAATTTTAATTGGGTTTGTAAATATTGCACTTTACGCCCTCTGCGAAGGGTATTCATTTGTTGTAATAGTTAGTTGTTTTACTCTTTTGAAACATTTTACATTTCAATAATTCGGCAATAAAGAATAGTTTAGAATTGTGTGTTTGAATACAACATATTCCCGTTCCCTGAGTTCGACCCGGTCTCATCCACTAGTGAGAACCGGTTTTTATTATTTGATGTCTGGTTTTCACATGTTTTACATTTAAAAATCTTTTCAAAATTACAACGATTTAAAAGAAGACATCAGCAGGAAAATAATTATGGCGCCCCAAGATTTCCCGACTTGAAAATCCTTTGAAAATCCTTTGGATTTAGGGTAATTTTTTTTTTTTGAAAACACACTGCGCAAGTGCAGAAGTACCAAAAAAGGAAAACAAGCGAAAAACCCTGGGCGACCACTACATGAGTGAAACAACAGTTAGAAGGAACAACTTTTATTAAATACATCTTTACAAAATAGTACAACAAATCCTCTATACAAGAACACTGTCAGAATCCAACAAGTGAGGTACAGAAGTCTGGGTTCAAAGTCCGCTGCAGCACACCGAGCTTCATCGCACGGCTAAGTAAAAACACTTGTAGCCCCATAAAACGGGGCCAGTACTCTTTGCAGCTAGTGAGACAAACCAAAACCCAATATACCAATGTGTGGAAATCGAAAGCAGGCTTATCATGAAACACATAACATGCTTAATTACAATAATTGAACAGTTACATCATAAGCAAGTGTACAAAGCTAGGCATGGATCTACAAGAGAATGTAACTGACATGAATCAATGCAATTAGGCAAAGCATGAGCAATTAGCTACAACTATTCATTTCACAATTCATATCCATTTGTAAGTATGCATCAAGGAACATAATCAAGCATATGTATCAACATCTGTAACAGGGTATGCATCACAGAACATAAGCAATTAATGCAATAACACAAGAGACTATGATATGCAACATATGTGTCATCGTGAACCGTGTACAACTACAAGTGACCAAGTATGTGTATCGTGCCATAAGTGCGAGAACTAGTCAAGTGACATTACAAAACATTGCACATTATGATGAGACAGTTAGAAATATTTTTTCACGATAGGGCGTGACTCACAAGTTGTGCCAAGGTTCATAATCCATGTATTATAACTATAAGCGAGCTCATCCTGCTAAGTGGGTCCATCGCCCACAAACAACTCGCCAAGGAGTTCCAATTATCGCATGAGTCTCATAAAACTGCGATATACATAAGTGTGCCTCAAGCTCCCTCCACACTTAGGGAAGAACACGTGTAATTGCCAAGGTGATAATACATTCTAATTTCACCAGCAAGAGCATGCAATAATCATTTATTTGTGCAACCGCTATTGTGCTAAAGGGTGTGTGGCCGTGTACATACCGTTCAAACACATTCAAAATGTCACGCCACAATCACATGTTAATACCCTTAAACAATTATCTATAAAATTTGTGTTGTGCCTTGTAAGACAAGAGAAGTGTCATATACCTCTTAACTTCATAAAAACCTTACATTACAAAAAGGCATTAACGAGGTATTATTTGGTGGCACTCTGTGTTCCATTTCCAAAAGTGGACCTACGCACATAGGTATGAGTCCATACCACATACATTGATTATTTTATCATTTATGATGCGTACATAACCGGTTATACATAGGCTTGCTTTGGACGCTCGCGCACATTTCGCACACGGTGAAACTAGTCAACAACACTAATGTGTTCAATGGGATACTGGATCCCGCATCAACCATGCTTGAAACCCATCGGCTGCAGCTCGGAGAATTGCTAATAATGCTTAATCGCACAACCACAATGGGAGGTAAAATACGTATAAGATTGAATGGGTCGACGAGCACATTCATTGCGTCACAATGAGTAGAAAACCATGACGTTATTGGGGTATTGGACCCTGTGCCACACATGCACTTGCAGCCGCATAGGCTGCAGCCCGAAGGCATGCTATCCAATCTGCAAAGCGTGGTAAAAAGGGGAGAAAGCCTAGCCGATGACTGGAGTCTGTCCAGAACAGACCCACCATGAAAACTCTTACCATGATGCCATGTGGCAAATCTGTGCACACAGCAGACCCAAAGGTGAGCTGCCCTGCTGAACCAAAAGGATGGGGGCAGCAACCTCCGCGGCGTGACAATCACCAACATGTTGCTGGAACCGGACCACCTGGACCAAGTAGATCTGGTCCAGGGGAAAGCCACAAGCGGTGGCCACGACAACGAGACGAGGTCCAGGTCTGGACCGAACCGGTCCAGACCCATGCTGGACTGGCATGACAAGGGCGAAGTCTGGACTGGACGTCCAGATCCAGCTATGCTTCGGCCAGCACTAAGAGGAGTGGGGGTGCAGGCCTGCAGCCTGTACCCAGCTATAGTCCGACAGCACACGGTTTGAAACAGACCCAAAACCAAAAAGAACGAGGACCAAAAGGGCTTAACGCCCAACCTGACTGTGTCCAACCAAGGCCTCTGATAGGTCTGGACCGATTCGGTCCAGTCCATGTCAGGTCCCAAAGAAACCCCCAGCCACCCAAATGGGCGCTGGCAAGGGGTTTGCGCGAAACCGGGAGGGACCAAGGGGAGAGAGACCACCCCGGGCTGACCCAACTGCCGAACGACCTGAGACAAACATGCTGGAACGTCCAGCTCAAACCGAAAATGCTTGAATATAAAAAGGCTTCCTGCCATTGTGCATCTGAAACACCTTTGGCAACAACAAATGAAGAACAAAGTGCGTTGAATCAAAGGGAAACACAGGCCAATGTGAAACCGTTCCCAACCCTATTACAAAATGAGAAAAGGAGAAATGGGAAAATCATGAACAATGGAAAAGGCATTCTACCACCATTTGCTCAATGCAATGCATGCAAGGAAAAACCATAACAATGCGAAAAACCCAAAATGATTTCAATAGTGAAACCCCAAAACATTTTCAATGAGAAAGAACCCAACTATATCCAATGGCAACTCACTACCATATTTCGCAACAACAAAGAAAATGCCTTGTAAGCATGCTCAAACGAAATCCACCTTCATGGAGTTTGTGTAGGAATGTCTCACCTTTGAGGCTTTGAATCAACGGAGGAGATGAAGAAGATGGAGGCAATGGGGTTCACGGTTGGAGCTGCTCCACACCACCCTCACTACTCTCTCACACATGGTTTGGAGAAGAAGAAGGGGGAAGAGAGAGAGGCTCCACAAAAATCGCCCAAGGCATTTGCCTCTTTCTCTCTCTTCAAGACCTAAATACCTAGGGTTCTAGCATTTGAATTAGTTCAAAAAGCTTGCAAAAATGCCGTGGGGTGCCAGCCCCATGCTCCTTTTATGGGAAAAATGCCCCTTATAATGAAGCTCTATGCTTCATTATGAGTTCTTGAAAAGAACAAAGGCCAATCATGGCCTTCTTTTCAAGAGCCATGCAAAATATTTTAAATATGCCATACAGCTGGTCAAACCTTGACCAGCTGGTCAACCAAGTCTAAAATGGTCCTCTAGAGGGGACGCCCAAAGGGTTTGGGTCCAATAGTTGACCCGGATCCAAATCTAAAAATCGCCATAATACATGTTTCAAAACAATGCTTATTTAATGCAATTGAAACTAAATTAATTCCAACGAATCATTTAGTTCTCTATAACACCTCAATTAACATAGAATGCTTAAAGCCTCTTAAGAAAATTCTCATCCATTTGCGAGAATTAAGTGTATTTACGATTCGGGTCCAATCGTGGATCAAAACTCGTAATTCACATGCACTGACGAGGTTTTTACGTCGTATAGGTAATAATTCAGGGACAAATTATAAAAATATATTATAAATTAACCCTTAAAATTTTTAAAGCTAATTCATCCAGAATTAGGCACTTCTTACTTACAGAGTGTATTTACGCAATTTTTGGGTCGCGCGTGCAAAGCCAAAATACAAAGCACAGTCAATTTACATCAAATTACGTGCTATAATCTCATAAATACACCAAAGCATACATTTCAATATTAATTAGGCAGTAAATTCCTCAGAAAATTCATGGGTGTTACATTCTACCCTCCTTAAAAAGGATTTCGTCCGCGAAATCACAAAACAAGAAGCAACAACAAAATGGTCAGATCTCGTCTGACAGCGCCTACTCGGCCACAACTAAGTCTCTCGCAGACTTCTTCAAGCAAAACTTGGCAACATGCCTGAGTTGTTCACACTTGAAACACTTGCCATCGAGGAGAGGACAAGTTCCAAAAGCGTGATCTATGTCGCATCGCCGACACTTTCGCTGGATTTCCGGTCGCTTTTGTTGGACATTCGATCGCTAGGGTTGCCTTCGCTGGCGCTTCAACTGCACTTTCTGACGCTTCCGCCCTCTAGTAGGTGGTGAGGACTCCACCCTTCTAGGTTTCTTCTTAGCTACAATCGCAAAAACTTGAGCCTTCTGCTCGGCTTGGTCTTCATCCAACAGAGTAGCTACCTCGATAGCTTCTTCGAGTGACTTAGGCCCGCTAGTGAACACCTTAGTTCTTAAGGTAGGCCTCAAACCACGAGCAAACTTCATTACTCGATCATGCTCCGCAACGTAAACGTTTGGACAATATCGTTCCAAACAACAAAATCTCGTAATATAGTCAGACAAGGTCATCGTTCCTTGCTGAAGGTCTAGAAATTTCTGCATCTTCTTACTGCGCTCGTGCTTCGGAAAATAAACAGAGTTAAAAACTTCAACGAATTTGTCCCACGTAACAGTCACGTCCTTGAATCTGACCAAAGAGATAGTGTCCCACCACTTCTCAATGTGGTCTTTTAAACAATAAGTACCAAAATCTACTTTCTTCTCCTTTGGAACATCCAAAACACGGAAAATACGCTCTATCTCACACAACCACGACTCAGCAGCTTCAGGGTCTGTCTTACCCATAAAAGCAGGAGGATCTAACTCCATGAATCGTTTATATGTAACTATACTACTGTTCTGCACACTCTGTGCTACGTGCTGAAGGTTCTCACCCATCTGTTGCATCATAACCGCTTGTTGTTGCACAACCTCCATAATATTATTGCATCTAGTCTTACAAGCCATCTATCGGGACAAAAGACGAAGTAACTCGATCGGTAGGTCTGAAAAACCTTGCTCGCTAACCGAAAATCACAGCAATCACACAAACATCGTAAGCATACACACACAATTCAAACAAGGGTCTTATTACAATTCAATCGTGTAACAACAACACGACAAAGGCACATTCTACGAACAATCTCAAACGACAACACACAAGGTTGCTATTTCTAGAAAATCACGATTTTAGATGACAAACGTTAGAGAAAAACCATTCTAATAAAGCAAGGAGAGTCATCATCACATGACACGATAAAACACGAGGGTCATCTTTACTCATCTAGCATCGTCACAAGATATCATCGATCGTAACATCGTTAATTACATCATCGTTAGGGGAATCACCACCCTAGCGGCATCGTTAGGAAATCACCATCCTAAACGGCATCATTAAGGAATCACCACCCTGATGGCATCGTTGGTGAATCGCCACACTAATGGTCCTTGCTGAAGAATCACCACCCTGACAACCTCATTAGGAAATCACCATCCCAATGGCATCGTTAGCGAATCACCACGCTAACGGCATCGTCAAAGAATCACCACGCTGACGGCCTTGCTGAAGAATCACCACCCTAGCAACTTCATTAGGAAATCACCATCCTAATGGCATCGTTAACGAATCACCATGCTAACGGCATCGCTAAAGCGTCGCAACTCTAACGGTATCACTGGAGAATCACCACTCCAATGACCTTCATTAGTGAATCACCACTCTAATGGCATCGTTAGCGAACCACCATGCTAACGGCATCGTCAGAGAATCACCACGCTGATGGCCATGCTGGAGAATCACCATCCTAATGGCAGGGTTAGCGAATCACCACGCCAACAGCATCGCTGGAGAGTTACTACATCCAACAACACAGTTGGCACTACCAGAAATCACCTTCTGAGTCAACACACCACAATCCTCCAGACAGTGATGGGGGAAACAAAAATTCCCGCAACACTCTCTCACGAGCAACAACACCCAGATGATCGGTGTTAACTATTCCCAGAACACGTCCCACTCAGGAATCAAATGCCATCACTGGTAACAAAACGCAAAATGCTAAGCGCGTAACAACCGATACGTTCTCATCGCCAAGAACGACTGGGGAGAACAACAGTATCCACCAACTGGATACACCGAGGCTCACTTGTACAGACAAGGCTTCAGCCTTCTGTCCAAAAAGGATCACATCAATCAAGATACCCTTCATCAACGACAGGGTTACGAACAATTCCAACAAAGTTGGAAGAGAGGGATAACATCCACTCCGAGCCTCACACGAAGATTCTCATCGAAGCCATCTCGTCTATAACACGATAAGGCTAAAAGCTCGATAATCGCTATGATATATTGATCGTCTCCACCACATGATGTGGATCGAGAAGGGCGAACTACGCAAGTAGTCCCCTAGATCACCGTCGAAAACTCCAACTCTCTCAGGAGTTGACTCTCAACAGCTTGAGAAACTAGATTCACAATCGCGAACGAACCCTCAAGTTTTGACGATCAATACATTAAGCCCAAAATATGAGGCTTAAACAAGAAATGGGGCCTCATATCAGACGACACCCGAAAAACACACAATTCATAAAATCCAGCAAAACAAGTCATTAAATCACAGAAACTGAATTAGAAATACTTATAGTGCGATGGCTGATGTGTGCAGAGACTTGAACCACACTTCCTTAACTCTTTTTAAAACACTGCTCTGATACCATTTTATGGCGCCCCAAGATTTCTCGGCTTGAAAATCCTTTGGATTTAGGGTAATTTTTTTTTTGAAAACACACTGCGCAAGTGCAGAAGTACCAAAAAAGGAAAACAAGCGGAAAACCCTGGGCGACCACTACATGAGTGAAACAACAGTTAGAAGGAACAACTTTTATTAAATACATCTTTACAAAATAGTACAACAAATCCTCTATACAAGAACACTGTCAGAATCCAACAAGTGAGGTACAGAAGTCTGGGTTCAAAGTCCGCTGCAGCACACCGAGCTTCATCGCACGGCTAAGTAAAAACACTTGTAGCCCCATAAAACGGGGCCAGTACTCTTTGCAGCTAGTGAGACAAACCAAAACCCAATATACCAATGTGTGGAAATCGAAAGCAGGCTTATCATGAAACACATAACATGCTTAATTACAATAATTGAACAGTTACATCATAAGCAAGTGTACAAAGCTAGGCATGGATCTACAAGAGAATGTAACTGACATGAATCAATGCAATTAGGCAAAGCATGAGCAATTAGCTACAACTATTCATTTCACAATTCATATCCATTTGTAAGTATGCATCAAGGAACATAATCAAGCATATGTATCAACATCTGTAACAGGGTATGCATCACAGAACATAAGCAATTAATGCAATAACACAAGAGACTATGATATGCAACATATGTGTCATCGTGAACCGTGTACAACTACAAGTGACCAAGTATGTGTATCGTGCCATAAGTGCGAGAACTAGTCAAGTGACATTACAAAACATTGCACATTATGATGAGACAGTTAGAAATATTTTTTCACGATAGGGCGTGACTCACAAGTTGTGCCAAGGTTCATAATCCATGTATTATAACTATAAGCGAGCTCATCCTGCTAAGTGGGTCCATCACCCACAAACAACTCGCCAAGGAGTTCCAATTGTCGCATGAGTCTCATAAGACTGCGATATACATAAGTGTGCCTCAAGCTCCCTCCACACTTAGGGAAGAACACGTGTAATTGCAAAGGTGATAATACATTCTAATTTCACCAGCAAGAGCATGCAATAATCATTTATTTGTGCAACCGCTATCGTGATAAACGGTGTGTGGTCGTGTACATACCGTTCAAACACATTCAAAATGTCACGCCACAATCACATGTTAATACTCTTAAACAAATATATATAAAATTTGTGTCGTGCCTTGTAAGACAAGAGAAGTGTCATATACCTCTTAACTTCGTAAAAACCTTACATTACAAAAAGGCATTAACGAGGTATTATTTGGTGGCACTCCGTGTTCCATTTCCAAAAGTGGACCTACGCACATAGGTATGAGTCCATACCACATACATTGATTATTTTATCATTTATGATGCGTACATAACCGGTTATACATAGGCTTGCTTTGGACGCTCGCGCACATTTCGCACACGGTGAAACTAGTCAACAACACTAATGTGTTCAATGGGATATTGGATCCCGCATCAACCATGCTTGCAACCCATTGGCTGCAGCTTGAAGAATTGCTAAAAATGCTTAATCGCACAACCACAATGGGAGGTAAAATATGTATAAGATTGCTTGGGTAGACGAGCACATTCATTTCGTCAAAATGAGTAGAAAACCATGACGTTATTGGGGTATTGGACCCCGTGCCACACATGCACTTGCAGCCGCATAGGCTGCAGCCCGAAGGCATGCAAACCAATCTGCAAACCGTGGTAAAAAAGGAGAAAGCCTAGCCGATGACTGGAGTCTGTCCAAAACACACCCACCATGAAAACTCTTGCCACGATGCCATGTGGCAAAAATGCGCACACAGCAGACCCAAAGGTGAACTGCCTTGCTGAACCAAAAGGATGGGGGCAGCAACCTCCACCGTGTGACAGTCACCAGCATGTTGCTGGAACCGGACCACCTGGACCAAGTAGATCTAGTCCAGGGGAAAGCCACAAGCGGTGGCCACGACAACGAGAGGAGGTCCAGGTCTGGACCGAACCGGTCCAGACCCATGCTGGACTGGCATGACAAGGGTGAAGTCTGGACTGGACGTCCAAACACAGCTATGCTTCGGCCAGCACTAAAAAGAGTGGGGGTGCAGGCCCGCAGCCTGTACCCAACTATAGTTCGACAGCACACGGTTTGAAACAGGCCTGAAACCAAAAAGAACGAGGACCAAAAGGGCTTAACGCCCAACCAGACTGTGTCCAGCCAAGGCCTTTGACAGGTCTGGACCGATTCGGTCCAGTCCATGTCAGGCCCCAAAGAAACCCCCAGCCACCCAAATGGGCGCTGGCAAGGGGTTTGCGCGAAACTGGGAGGGACCAAGGGGAGAGAGACTGTAAACACCCCAAATTTTCATCATCTATTCTCACACAACCCTCCTCGTGTAGTGCCAACCCTGTTAGGTCAGTATAGGAGTCAAACCCCGAGTCAGTTTCAGAAAATCACCATTTTACCAATTCTTACTAGAAAAATTACCATTTTACCCCTAGGTCATCCCGGACCCCAGTCAGTTGGAGTCAACCAAGCTTGTTGGTCAGTTCAAAACAGTTAGAATATCAGTCATTTCAAGCTCATCTGAGCTCACAATGAACAGACCATTTTCATTCCTGACCATTCCTGCCAAAATGGGATCATTTCTTCAGAAATGGGATCATTTCTTCAGAAATGAGCTCATTTCTCACTCAAATCCAAGCCAAATGTCTTTGAGTCAGTCATTCATAGTCAGTCATATGGCAAGAGATTCAAATTGCTTGGTTCATTCTTCTGTGTTTACTATCATCCAGAGCGGTGTGTTCGACAGTTTTCTCAGATACAGAAGCACATAGAGATGCGGCTGCTATCAGAAGTCGTGCCAGAGTTCGACCTTACATCAGCACAGTGGTCCGGAACATACCATTCTGCCAGATATGGCTGGGACTCTTTTGTTACTCTTCCACTTTTTCCCGGTCCTCGTGTCTCTGCTAGTTATAAAGTGTGGTGGAAAAATGTCTGTCCGCCCCCTCTTTCCCAAGTTTATTATTGATACAATCATGTGTTCCTTTCAATAAATAAAAATCTTACAAATTCTTCAATTCTTGGTTTGACGACCTCGCCTAGGTATCAAGCCATAATTTTCAGTCGTTTATTTTCTTTGCAAAGGAATGACAACGTGATTGTCGTAATCCCAACGATGACTCAATCCCTAGTAATGGGATACTCTTTCAATTTTCTACCAAAATTCTGAGCAAATATTCTCTTCCAATCAAAATCTCTTTCAAAAAGCCTAATCATCAATTTTGCCCTGCAGAGAGCATTCATGATATTTAATGGTTCAGACAAGGTCAGGGAAGAAAACTGCACCAGTCGAAGGCATCGCATATTCAACAGCCTCGGACGAAGAGATGGATTCCCCGCGCTCGGGCAAAAATCAAAGGCAGCAGGTTGAGGATGACATGGATCCTCAGATATATGCCATGTTTAAAAAGATGATGAGCAAGATGCTGGCAGAACAAGCTAGAGCCAGTGCAAAGAAGACCCAAGTCAAGCAGAAGGCAAAGGGCCAGGTAGTCAAAAGGGTTTTGAAGTTGTCTAAGAAGCCAATTCAAGATGCTGATACAACAAATGAAGGGAAATCAGTAGAGGACACTGATGAAGAATATGAAGCTCAACAAGCATTTCAAAGATTCTCTCATAGACAAGGGATAGCCTATAAATTGAAGAGTCAAGCAATGGATGATCTAGTCCAAGTGCAGTTGAAGAAAATGGCTGAGGTGATTAAAAATTTGCAAGATCGTGACAAGGGCAAGAAGGTCTTCACGAGCAAAAACCTCTACGAAGGCATCACTCCTATCAGGAATAATCAAGATCCAAAAAAGAAGATGAACTCCGCCTTCTTTGTTAATGCCAACCG
This sequence comes from Nuphar pumila, assembly GCF_984573655.1. Taxonomy (NCBI): domain Eukaryota; kingdom Viridiplantae; phylum Streptophyta; class Magnoliopsida; order Nymphaeales; family Nymphaeaceae; genus Nuphar; species Nuphar pumila. The sequence goes on along the minus strand of NC_143262.1, from coordinate 50,100,957 downwards.
CGATGATTGCAAAGATAGCAAAGGCAATCATACAAGTCAGAAAGAGAAATCTTCTAAGCACAGTGGAAAATTGAGTCAATAGAAAGAAAAGATAAAGCGGGATGGTTGGGGTTACGATCGCCAGTTTACTCCTCTCGAGCAGTCTCTCGATGAAATCCTTGAATATATGTTGGCCAAAGAATTGGTAAAACTCCCAAAAGTCACAAATCCTCCCACAATCATGGGAAGATTTATGGACCAGTTCTGCAAATTCCATCGTGCGGTAGGGCATGATACCGACCACTGTTTTGTCTTCAAAAACATTGTCCAAGATTATATCGACAAGAATTTCTTCGTTGAGAATGAGAAAGAATATTGGTCAACTATCTCGGCCAAATCTCAACAGAAGTCAAGCAATCAGCAAAAAGTACAACATGACGGACGGAACCATGACCGTAAGATGGCCCCATTGGATCAAATACTTGAGAGTTTCCTAGAATACATGCTCACAAAAGATATGGTCGGATCTCCAGAGGCTCACTTTACTCTTTCTGCCGATGATTGCAATCATGATAACTATTCAGAGGGATCTAAGGGCCAAAAAGGAAAGTTCTCCAACAATGATAAGTGTCTTCAATCTAGTCCTCAGCATAAAGAGAAAGGTCAAGAAAAGCCAAAGCACAAGGATTGGAGAAAGGATCGAAAGTTCACCCCTCTGGATCAGACACTAGAGAGTGTTCTGGAATACATGCTCGCAAAAGATATGATTCGTTTACCTAAAGTAGCTGATCCTGCAACAGTCATGGGCAGATTCAAAGAAAAATTCTGTAAATTTCATCGGGCAGTAGGGCATGACATTGATAATTGTTTCATCCTGAAGAACATCATTCAAGATCGCATCGACAAGATCCTTGTTGAAAATGAGGAAGATACCAGTTGACCATCCTGATCAAGTTTTCCAAGAAACTGATAATGTCAAGGTTATGTCATCTTTAATCATTTTGCTTTTGGTCATTTTAAAAGGACAATACAGTCCCAGTTTTCTTACCAACTTGTTATTTCTCTTCAATGATTGAATAAATTACCCATTTTCCTCATAAACTTGATGTCACCTTTTATTCTCCTTCTCTGCAAAATGTTCTTTCATGAGGAATGACCCTCTTCAGAGTCCCAGAATCAATCCAAAGTCAGAAAGCATTCTTCAAATATCAATTACTTATCCTTTCATCCAACTTCTCACTCCCCAGTTATACTGGGGCATTATTTTGAAAATTGTCTTCAAAACATCCTGTATGCAGGCAGGATAAAAAAAATCTCTTATTTTGCATGCATGTGCATTCATTTACATCATTTTGCATACATTTGCATTCATTTGCATTTACATGCATTCATTCGCATCCATTTACATTCATTTGCATCAATTTCATTTCCCCTTCAGGTTAAGGGATAAACCTGAACTTCCCCTTCAGGTTAAGGGATACACCTGAACTACTCATTCAGGATAAGGGATAAATCCTGAGACACCGAATTTGTCTAAGTCATCGTGAGGATGAAGATTGAAAATCTCTCATCAAAATCAGTTGGGTAAATCAGAATCAGTTAGGTAAATTTTCAACAATCCAGTGTTTGTGCTGGTAAGATTTTCAAAAACCAATGTTCGTGCTAGTAAAATTTTCTAAATCCAGTGTTTGTCCTGGTAAATTTTCAAAATTCAGTGTTCGTGCTGGTAAGATTTTCAAAATCCAGTGTTCGTGCTAGTAAGATTTTTAAAATCCAGTGTTCGTGTTGGTAAAATTTTCAAAATCCAGTGTTCGTGCTGGTAAATCTTCAAAATTCAGTGCTCGTGCTGGTAATTCTTCCAAAAACAGTATTTGTACTGATCCATTTTCAAAATCCAGTACTTATACTGGTTCATTTTCAAAATCCGCTATTCACACTGGTACATCTTTCAAAATCCAATTGTTATTGGTTGGACTTTCAAAATCCAATTTTTATTGGTCAAACTTTCTAAATCTGGTTTACTGGTTAATGTTTTCAAACCTAATCCATGCTAGTCTAGTTTTCCTTAGGGATTCGAGTCCCGACTTGAATTTTCTTTCCTTCTAACCGGTCTAGTTTTCCTTCGAGATTCGAGTTCCGACTCGATTTTTTTTCTTTTTTTAATTAGACTAGTTTTCCTTCGGGATTCGAGTTTCGACTTGAATTTTCTTTCCTTCTAACCGGTCTAGTTTTCCTTCGGGATTCGAGTTCCGACTCGAATTTTCTTTCCTTCTAACCGGTCTAGTTTTCCTTCGGGATTCGAGTTCCGACTCGATTTTTTTTTCCTTCTAATTAGTCTAGTTTTTCATCGGGATTCGAGTTTCGACTTGAATTTCCATTCCTTCTAACCGGTCTAGTTTTCCTTCGGGATTCGAGTTCCAACTCGAATTTTCTTTCCTTCTAACCGGTCTAGTTTTCCTTCGGGATTCGAGTTCCGACTCAAATTTTCTTTCCTTTTAATTAGTCTAGTTTTTCTTCGGGATTTGAGTTTTGACTTGAATTTCCTTTCCTTCTAACCGGTCTAGTTTTCCTACAGCATTCAAGTTCCGACTCGAATTTTCTTTCCTTCTAACCGGTCTAGTTTTCCTTCGGGATTCAAGTTCCGACTCGAATTTTCTTTCCTTCTAACCGGTCTAGTTTGCTTCGGGATTCGAGTTCCGACTCGAATTTTCTTTCCTTCTAATTAGTCTAGTTTTTCTTCGGGATTCGAGTTCCGACTCGAATTTTCTTTCCTTCTAACCGGTCTAGTTTTCCTTCAGGATTCGAGTTCCGACTCGAATTTTCTTTCCTTCCAATGGATCCAGTTTTCCTTCGAAGATTCGAGTTCCAACCTGAATTTTCTTTTCCTTCTAAATTGGTCTAGAAAATTAGAGTTCTGACTCAAATTTTCTTTCAAATCCAATTCAAATGTCTAGAATTGGTCTAGAAAATTAGAGTTCCGACTTGAATTTTCTTTCAAAACCCAATTCATTTAGTTTTTCCTTAAAGATTTGAATTCCGATTTGAATCTTCCCTTAAAACCCTGTTTAGCACATGATCCATTCAAAGCTCACAAGTTGAATCCTTACTTCTTAGACTGTGATCCCAAGGTTAAATTCCTATGGAATTGATAGTTCTTAGGCTGAATCGCTATTGAACCCATGTCGTTCCCAGTGAACCAATGTCGTTCTCAACAGAACCAATGTCGTTCTTAGGTTGAATTCCTATTGAACCCATATTTTTTCCAGTAAGCCAATTCTCAATTTCGACTTCTAGGTCATCCAATTTCCAATCCCAACTTTGACCTTCGGGTCAATCAAATTCCAATGTCGGCGCTCAGGCCATCCAATTACCAATTCGGCCCTCGGGCCACCCAATTTCGAAATCTCTAATTTTGACCTTTGGGTCACTCAATTTCCAATTTCAAATACCAAATTTCAAATTTCAAATTTCAAATTTCAAATTTCAAATTTCAAATTTCAAATTTCAAATTTCAAATTTCAAATTTCAAATTTCAAATTTCAAATTTCAAATTTCAAATTTCAAATTTCAAATTTCAAATTTCAAATTTCAAATTTCAAATTTTCAATTTTTTAATTTCCAAATTTCCAATTTCGACCTTCGGGTCAATCAATTTCTAATTTTCAATTTCCAATTTCCAATTTCCAATTTCCAATTTCCAATTTCCAATTTCCAATTTCCGATTTCCAATTTCAAATATCAAATATCAGATATCAAATTTCAAAATTCAAAATTTCAAAATTTCAATTTCCAATTTCGACCCTTTTGGTCACCGAATACCAATTTCAGTCATTTTCTCTTGCGAGAGACCCTTTTTACAGGGAGAGTTCAAGGGAGCTCGATCTTTTCGCATGCTATTCTTTGTTCACCTAGCTCCTTTTCAAGGAGAGTTTGAAGGGACTCGTGTCTTTGTGAACCGTTTGCAAAACAAAATTCCAATTTCATACAAGGAACCCTTAGTTCAGGGAGAGCTTCGACGGAAGTTTGCTTTTCTTGTGATCACAATTTCATACTAGGCCATTTCATCGTGAAGGACCCTTTTTTCAGGGAGAGTGTGATGGACTCACTCCTTCATGACCAATTCACCGACCTCACCATTTACGGCCCCCTTTCCATAAGAGAAGCCTAATATTAGGAAGTTTTGGCGAAAGCTTGATTTCTCTTCGAAAGTTCATTTTGCAAACACCTCCTCTTCAGGGAAGAGAGGAGTAATTTCTATTTCCAATTTCTGAATTTTCTCCTTTGAGGAAAGGAGAAGAAATTTTTTGTCATGGATGCATTGCGTTGTGCTTCAAATACTCGCTTCCACAAAGGATTTCAAGAAAATCTTGCCAATTCGTCATTAAATATTTGTTGATTTCAAAATTTTTATTGCACAAAAAACATTACCTCAGAATAGCTTCAGTATTATTTCCGAAAGGTCAAAGCTTTTGTGAAAAAAGATTCAAAATTCAAATTCTTTCTATTGGCCAACCAAAAGGATGAAGAATAAATCCTCGATATGGCCAGCAAAAGGAAATTCAATGTTGTTGCAAAGCCATAAGTGATCGGTATTGATCGCAGTCAATGGCACATTTTTAAAGATCATTCTTGGAAAATAAAGCAGTCGAAATATCCTGGGTGACACAGAAAAATCCATACAATCTTCATATCTCCTCAATCACCTAAGCTGTAATTAAATATCTGCAAAAGGGATCTCTCAATTGTCGTCAAGATGAAGGCGAATTAGGCAAGTAGACCCCCAGGGCCAAAGAAGATATGGATCATCTTCGAGATGAAGGAGTTTGTGACGGATCTGTCCAGGGAAAGTTCAGAGCACCGTCAAGATGAAGACAACTGCGATGAGCCTCCCGACAAACCCTAAAGGATATTTAATTTCCGCTATCATCAAGAGATTTTCAACCAATGAGCCAATAACCGTCGATATAATCCCTGAGAGAAAAAGAAGGATCGGAACATCTCCAAGATGAAGGAGTTTGTGACGTACCCTTCCAAAAAAAAGAGAGAGAAAAGTCAGGACATCTCCAAAATGAAGGATGGTGTAATAAAATCCCCAAAAGCCTAAGAGCGCTCTAATTCTGCCAAAAAAGAAAAAAAAAGTGGGCAGAAAGATCATCATGAGAAAAGAATCCCAGGATATCAGACTGACGAATCTGTCAAGAATCTTCTTTAAAATTTGTGAAATTTTATTATCAATATTCCTTCACCAATTGCTTTCACAATATCAAGAATATTTTTTTTCTATTCATATCAAGGAAATTGATAGCCTACTTGAAAGAAAGTCAATTGCAAGAAATTTGAATTCGAATCTTGATTCTAAGAAGTTAAGCCTAGTCAGAGGTAATACTTCAGGTAGAAAAGAAGGAATATTTTCAAAACAAAGTGCATCATTTTTAATTATTTTGAATCAACAACAATTTTCAACATTTTGACAATATTTTCTAGCTATTCTGACGTGAAACGCGAGTTTGAGGTTCATCTTTGGCGCATCCTGACATCAGTTGTTATCCCTTTTAAGACTTGATAACGGGAGTTTTCAAGATTCCTTCCCTTCTGTTGGTAAAATCTGAGCGCCTGGGCTCTCAGATTCGCACACTTCCCTGTGTCCCCACTGTCCCACCATAGACAGTCCAATTTCGGCTTGAGGTTAAGCCACCAATCATTTCCTCGCAAAAGGTTACCAATTTCAAAAGTTATTTAGTCTCAGCAATGAGGCGCCCAAAATCCCTTTTCAAGCTTTAGGGACCCCAATTTCATCCTTCTGCAAAACCCCTATCGGATTCATTATGCGGAGATCCGAAGGTTCCATCATGGTTTCTTCCTTCGAGGATTTCATTCATTTTCCGCCCAATCAGGATAAGGGTACAAACCTGAGCCTCCTTTGATGGGGTATTTCATTTTCCGTCCAATCAGGATAAGGGTACAAACCAGAGCCTCCTTTGATGAGGTATTTCATTTCCCGGTCAGGTTAAGTGTTAAACCTGAGCCTCCTTTTGATGAGGTATTTCATTTCTCGGTCAGGTTAAGGGTTAAACCTGAGCTTCGTTTCTACATGAGGTATTTCCTGTCCCATCTAGGGTAAGGGCAAAACCTGAATCTTATTTCTTTTGAGGTAAATTTTTTCTTCTTTATTCTATATTTCATATCTACCATTTTCATCAGGGCTAATCTTCATAACCAGACAGATCCTTCTAACTGGGGCATTTTTATAGCCCAAATTTGGTGTGTTTTTCTTTGCCACTAAGCTCGTCTTCAAGCCGGCTTAGTAGCAAAGAGGGGCATCTGTAAACACCCCAAATTTTCATCAACCATTCTCAAACAACCCTCCTCGTGCAGTGCCAACCCTGTTAGGTCAGTATAGGAGTCAAACCCCGAGTCAGTTTCAGAAAATCCCCATTTTACCAATTCTTACTAGAAAAATTACCATTTTACCCCTAGGTCATCTCGGACCCCAGTTAGTTGGAGTCAACCAAGCTTGTTGGTCAGTTCAAAATAGTTAGAATATCAGTCATTTCAAGCTCATCTGAGCTCACAATGAACATACCATTTTCATTCCTGACCATTTCTGCCAAAATGGGATCATTTTATTAGAAATGAGCTCATTTCTCACTCAAATCCAAGCCAATTATCTTTGAGTCAGTCATTCATATTCCTCAGAGTCTAACTTGAGCTCACCAGGAGTTCAAGCGCTCCTGTTTTAGTTCAAAACCATTTCTAAGTGTCCAGGAGCCCATTTTAGTCCATTTCAGCTCTTTCAACTGAAACTGAGCTGAGTTCAGTCAGTTGAGCTAGTGTTTGAGCCTCGATTTTAGTTCTTCTCAGTATTACTGACCTTTGTTTCAGCTCAAACTCAGCTCAGATTCGTAATTCACTTCATTCCAGTGATCATTCCATACCATTTCTCTAAAAATGGTAGCTTTTCTTGAAAATTTAGTCGGAAAGGTCAAGTGAGTCAGTGTCTGATCAGTTCATTTGAGTTCTGAAATTCTAGAATCCAGCTCAATCTATCTCATATCAGTTTAATCCAGCTCGAACCCCAATTTTCAGTGTCACTCTGACCCAGTAGAGTCCTGAAAACCATTCTTGAGCTATTTTGCAAATTTTATCAATTTTAATGCTTTTTGAACTGATACAGCTGTCAATCGATGTCTAACATCTAAAATTCTTCATTCAGAGACTGCATTTCGCATGTCATTTCTCATCATTTCATATCATTTCTCAGCATTTCATAACATTTCATCACATTTCATTTCATTTTTGAAGTCCAGAACTCCAGTTTTATAAATTTCAATCCAGATTCAGTTTTAAAAGTTTTTATAAATCAATTTCAAACTTCGGGTTTCCAAAATTGACATTTTTACCCCCGGGAGTCTAAATTTGGAAATATTTTCTCAAGAAAAAAAATCTGGATTTATTTCAAACTCAATTTTTTGAATTCTACACTGGATTTGCTTCGCAACGGGGTATTGAACTTCAAAATCCGAGCTCGTTTCAAAAACTGCCAAAAATAGCTCGTTTCATCTGAAAAAAAAAATTGAAAGTATTTTCTCGAGTAAAACAATCTGGATTTCTTCCAAAATTAAAATTTTAAATTCTACATTGGATTTGCTTCGCAACGAGGTATTGAACTTCAAAATCCAAGCTCGTTTCAAAAACTGTCAAAAATAGCTCGTTTCGTTTGGAAATATTTTCTCGAGAAAAACAATTTGGATTTCTTTCAAAATCAAATTTTCAAATTCTTCACTAGATTTGCTTCACAACGGGGTATTGAACTTCAAAATTCGAGCTCGTTACAAAAACTGCCAAAAATAGTTTGTTTTGTCTGAAAATTTTCTGAAAAGACTATCTTATCCCCCTCTAATCGTCAAAATGAATTTCAAAAGTGGAATTTGGACCCGCTCTGAGATGGTCCACTCATTTATATTTCTGTTTTATTAAAAAAAATATATTCTTTTATTCCTTTCAATTTTCTTTTTATTTGTTCATTTTTGTTTTTTTTTTATTATTTATTTTGCATTTTAGAGAGGTGGGACCCACAAGGTGGTCGCCCAAGCCTCCAGCCCCTTCTCCCTTCCTTTCTTTTCTTTTTCTTTTTCCCTTTCTCTTTCCCTTTCTTCTTCTTTTCTTTCCTTTTCTTTTCCTTTTTCCCTCCTTTTCTTTCTTTCCTTTCTTTTTTCCCTTTTCATTCCTTCTTCCCTTCCTTTCTCTAGCCTTCATGCCATTCACGTTTGGCTATTCATTAAGGGCATTACACATTATTGGAAACTTAGGTTTTGATTTTATCAAAACCTAAGTTGTCATAAAAACCAAAAAAGGAAAAGGAAAGAGCCATTCAGATAATCCCATCTTCCCCTTTACGCCTCTCTCTCTTTCTCTCCCTGGAACTCGCCCTTTAGCTCTCCCCTTTGCTGCTCCAGCCCTACCACAGCAGCTCTCCCCTTGGCTGCAACTTCCATCCATTGAAGCCGCCTCCAGAGCTCCTTCCTTCAGCCGACAGCCACCACTAGAGCTCCATCTTCGACAACTTCAGCAGCAGCCTTCACCACCTCTCCTTGCAGCAGCACACAGCATCTTCACCTTGCTTCAGCCGGCAGCCATCACACAAGAGAAGTTTCAGCCGCCAGCCACCTCCAGCTGCAGCCAACGCACCTCATCATTCCCCATTGCTGCCACCAAAAAGCAGCTCCACCTCCATTGCACCAAGGCCTCACTCCCATCCGCAACCTTCAGCCCACGGCTCCAGCCAACCTTGAAGTGGCGCCATCCCATGCAACCTCCATCACAGCAACATCAGCCATTGAAGTAGGCCACCATCTTCAACCTCCATCCAGCCGCAGCATCAACTCCAACTATCTTTTCGTTCAACCACTGCTTCCAGCTACTTCGAGATCTCCAACCGTCAGCAAGCTAACATAAGGTTCATTCAAAACTCAGATTTGTGATATGTTTCCGAGTTTAAAATCATAGAAGATAGGTGGTGCTCTTGTGTAGGCTATGTGAACGAGAAGATCAATCCAATTCAATGGATTAGGTCCCCCTTTTCAAATGGCCAAAATCAATGAAATGCTTCATGCCTTCCTAATATTTTTCCTTTTTTTGTTGTTTTTGTTCTTTATTTATTTTTATATGTTTTATCATCATCATGCAGATCTTATGTTTCTTTCACATTTAACATTGCATTTAGTTTTGTTCCTAGCTTTACTAGTTTTTTAGTTTGGTTCTATTAATAGTTAATGATTAGTTCATATAAGTTTTAGATTCACGTGCAGAATTCAGTTGTTATTGCATATATATGTTTTTGTTCAAAAGTTCTGAAAAAATCGTGGTAGTTATATTGTTGTGTTTGTGATGTCATTCCAAAAACCTAGATTTATTTGGGTTTTGGAACCCTATCAAACAAATCAAACCCTAAATCGGGTTTTCTGTCATCCAGAAATTTCAATTCCTGCTTTAGCAAACAAAAACCTTCTGATTCACCCTTGTTTGGGATTCGAATCATTCTCCAAAAATCACAGTGGATTTATAATAAAATCTACTAGTGATCTGAAAATTTTTAAGTTTTTCCAAGTAATTTTGACCTCTGTCAAAAATCGGATTTCCCAGACTTCTGGGAAAATCTTGATTTTCCTTTGTCAGGGTATAGTTAGACTCTAATGCACCGAGTCCACCCAATCCATAGCTTGTCTGCAAAAACTTTCAACACAAAAGTTGTTTATAACATATTTTCCTGTAATTTACCAAAATTTGGAGATTTTTTGAATTGTCTTAGTATTTTTCCCAAAATTTTATTTTCTGTCTGACAGATTTCAATATCCCAAAATTCCAGAGATTTAGGTCTCTGATAACAGTGTGACCTTTTCCAATCCGTAACCAAAATCCCATTGGTGTCAAAAGATCAAATATTTCTCTATTTGTCAGGGACATTTTACAACAATTTTAGCCTTTTCCCCATCTTTCTGCTATTTTTCCCATGTTTTCTACCGAAACATGTTTGTTTCCCCTAAATCCTAGAGTCGTCGGATTCCGATCCGACTTGACAGAACTGTACAGCTCCGACCATAGGTCAAAACCAGAAAGTGTAAAAGGAAAAAATCCTTTCCTTACTGTACTTTGTCCCCCCATAAAATTTGGGAAATTTTTATGGAAGTTGGATATCCTAATTCTCCTTTAGAATCAACATTTTAGGCAAAAATCATAAAATTTAGGATTGTTACTTGAATTTCCATATTTAAAAATACAAAAAAATAGATTTTCGAGATCCATTCTGTTTTTAGGGATATTTTAGGTGTCCATGCCAAATTTGGCGTAATTCCAAGTTGATTTGCTTCATGTGTTAGATTATCTTTAAATTCAGAAGCGAAAATCAGGTTAAATTTGACATTTTATGATATTTTCGCCATTTTAGGGTTTTATTCATGTAAATTAGCATGTAGAATCATATTATGGTTAATTTCAATGTCATTTTCATTTCACATTTTCCATTTTTGCAAAATTTATTTCAAAAAACCCTGGTTTCAAGGCCATAGTCTTGTTATCAGGGGTATTTTGGTCATTTTGACCTAAATTTCAAATTCTAATTTCATAAATTTTCATGCATATCATCATATTTCATCATATTGTATTTGATTTATTTCATTTGATTTTCAAAATTCCAAAATTTACAAAATTTCTTTTTAGAAAACCCTGATTTCAAGGTCATCAGGGGTATTTTGGTCATTTTGACCCCAATTTCGAATTTTCAAGTTTATTTTCGAAATTTATGCATTATTTATCATGTTTATATCAAAGGGGGTATGAATTTGGGTTTTTATCTGAATAATATCCGATAATTTCCCACATTTTCGGATAAATTCAGAAAACCCTACATTTTTGTGCTAACCTTGTTTTCTAGTTTTGCAGGAATATTCAAGAAGAAGACTTAGTTTTATCTTATTTTATTTCAATTTAATGTAATATCAAATGCAATAATTTAGAATAAGAGCTACATTTTCTGCATAGAATAGGATTGCATTGCATATAGTTTAATTTCTGCAAATTTCAATATATGATGCATATGCACATTTATTTCAAATCCACTATGGTTTACACGAATGGCACGTGCACAAGCTCTTATGGAGTTTATAAACTCAGTGGGATTCGCATTTATGGTCATAGTCAGAATATGAAGAAAACCAAGATTTATGATCTTCATATTAGCCACATTCAGCCTACACTCTTAGGCTAACTTCAAAAATGCACTGCATTTCTCAAAACTTCAAAAGGATTTCTCATTCCCTCAATTGAAATTTCCTTTCAAATTCATATTCATTCATTCATTTCATTCAAATTGCATTATTTTCAAACTCATTTTCCAATTTCAATTTCAGAAAATTCGGTTTTCTCAAGAATTTCTAAGTTTCTCAGGATTAGATTTTCTCATAACTCTAAGTTTTCAAATGACATTTCAAAGCATTTCCTAAGTTCAAACCAAGATTTTCCAATGTTTTAAATTCTCAAATTTCAAAATCCCAAGTTTTCAGAAATTGATTTTCTCAGAGTTCCCATTTTCTTGAGAATCCATTTTCTATTTCAAAAAATCATTTTCCAATGAATTTTCTGATTTTCTCAAGATTCTCAAATCCATTTTCTCAGAAAAGCAATTCCAAATCTCAAAATTGATTTTCCAAAGTTCAAGTTTTTCTGAGAAATCACTTTCCAATGCAAATTTCTGATTTCCAATGAAATTCAATGATTTTCCAAGGAATTCCAATTTCAAACACTTTTTCAATCATCTTTCAAGCATATTTTAATTTTCCAAAGCAAATATCATGTTTCTCAAACTTGCATTATTTTCAAAATTTCATAGCACAAGTCTGATTCTTTGTGTATTCTAGGAAAAATAGAGCATAATTTAGATATTTGAGTCGAGTTAAAGCACGTAATTGTCCTTGGTTCAATTACCCTTGGTAAAGGCGCCAGGAACGGTTGAACCTCGTACCGACAGGCGGATCCCATTCCACGGAATTTTCCCATAAATTTTCAAAACGGAGGCGAGTAATTTTCAAAACCATTTTCAAAACTTTGGTCGAGTTTGACTCGCGAAATTCGTTTCTCTCCGGCAAGGGAGGGGAAAATTTTTGCGATGATAACAGGTTTGGCGACCGTGATGGGACCTGTCTTCGTCTGATCAATTATGCGCTTTGACTTAGCTGAGTTATCAAAATCGTGCTCTATAAACTGTCAACTTTTAATTTCTGATATCATGTGAACCTAGGAGCCTAGACTTGAACCCAGCTGACATGGATTGCATGTAGACTAGGCATGGTTTTGTAGAACCATATTGAGGAGAATTGTGCATGCTCACATAGACATAGGTCTGAAATACAACACTCCTCAATCTAGGATTTATATGAAAAAAATGCTTGCTTCTTCAAAAAAAATCAAAATCTCTATCTCTTTAGGTTTTAGAGCCCTCTGTTTGCTTGCATGTGATCATATTTTAAAAACCACCCCACCTATGTCTACCCGGTCTTCACGTTGCTGGGCTCTCTTCCAGAACCATAGTTCGGGACAGAGCCTCACAACTAGGCCACTTATTTGGGCTAACGCCTCCTGCCACGTACCAAGGGCCATAGTCTAACGTATATCGGCAGGCGCTCAAGGATGTTGGGAAAACACAAGCCTAAAACCGGAGATGAATTTTTATGCCACGTACATCGAGCCTCGGCTCGAGTATATCGGCATAGCATGATTGGACACAGTTGATATGAGCCTAAAATCAGGATTAGGGTCCTAAAGCACTTTCAAAATTGATGCATTTAGAGTCAGCTTCTTAGGGATTGCTGTATATGCATAATTGTTTGTAATTGAATGTATGATATTCATTTTTGCCTTATTTTCTCAGATTTTTCCCAATTTTTCCAAAATACCGAACAATTTTCCAAAATACCTCATTTTCCATCTTTTGTGAAATATCTCCTTTTTCTCAAAAACCCTAGACGATTTTTACAAATTATCCACCTTTTCTTCAAAACTCCAGGTGATTTTCCATTCTTTCGTTCCTCTGGACTTCGAATTTCCTGCTTTTTATTTTATCCTGCCTGCAATTTTCAAAATTCTTGTATTTTTCCAAATGTCTAATTTCTAATCTTCACATCTTTCAGTCCAATGGTATCCAGTCAGCTTGTCTCTGTTTTTCCTAAGGGTCACATCTCCTACGAGGTGCGACAAAGTCTTCCCGAGCATCGAGCTCTCAGCATCGGACCCTTCTTCCCCCGGTGGTACTATATTTGGTTCAAAAACTTCTCTCGTATGTTTCCGGACCACTTGAGCGATTGTGGGTTGGAACTGGCATCTGCAGTGGGGAAGTTGACAGTTAATCGCAATCTGATCCATGCACTGACAGAGAGGTGGAATCCGCGCACTTGCACATTCTGGTTCCCGTGGGGCGAGATGACACTCCTGATGGATGAGTTTTCAGAGATTATGGGACTGCATGAGCCAGCCTGTCCGCGCTTGCTTTTCTATACAGAGGACTGACCTGCTTCACACTTGGAGAGTCCATCCTAGTCGAGGGATGTATCTATGCTCTTCAGTCTTGGTTCCTTCAGCATGTGCCGACAAGAGCTAGTTCGTTCAGATACAACGGCAAGGAACTTCTTCCAGTTGCGCGGTACTGATTCATGATCGATTATTTGCAGGAAGAAGAAGTGGTATAAGACTATTTTGATCGAGAATTATCGCCTCCCAGATACACCTATGCATATGGCAAGAGATTCAAGTTGCTTGGTCCATTCTTCTGTGCTTACTATCATCTAGAGCGGTGTGTTCGACAGTTTTCTCAGAGACAGAAGCACATAGAGATGCGGCTGCTATCAGGAGTCGTGCCAGAGTTTGACCTTACATCAGCACAATGGTCCGGAACATACCATTCTGCCAGATATAGCTGGGACTCTTTTGTTACTCTTCCACTTTTTCCCGGTCCTCGTGTCTCTGCTAGTTATAAAGAGTGGTGGCAAATTGTTTGTCCGCCCCCTCTTTCCCAAGTTTATTATTGATACAATCATGTTTTCCTTTCAATAAATAAAAAACTTACAAATTCTTCAATTCTTGGTTTGATGACCTCGCCTAGGTAACAAGGCATAATTTTCAGTTGTTTATTTTCTTTACAAAGGAATGACAACGTGATTGTCGTAATCCCAACGATGACTCAATCCCTAGTAATGGGATACTCTTTCAATTTTCTACCAAAATTCTCAGCAAATATTCTCTTCTAATCAAAATCTCTTTCAAAAAGCCTAATCATCAATTTTGCCCTGCAGAGAGCATTCATGATATTTAATGGTTCAGACAAGGTCAGGGAAGAAAATTGCACCAGTCGAAGGCATCGCATATTCAATAGCCTCGGACGAAGAGATGGATTCCCCGCGCTCGGGCAAAAATCAAAGGCAGCAGGTTGAGGATGACATGGATCCTCAGATATATGCCATGTTCAAAAAGATGATAAGCAAGATGCTGGCAGAACAAGCTGGAGCCAGTTCAAAGAAGACCCAAGTCAAGCAGAAGGCAAAGGGCCAGGTAGTCAAAAGGGTTTTGAAGTTGTCTAAGAAGCCTATTCAAGATGCTGATACAACAAATGAAAGGAAATCAGTAGAGGACATTGATGAAGAATATAAAGCTCAGCAAGCATTTCAAAGATTCTCTCATAGACAAGGGATAGCCTATAAATTGAAGAGTCAAGCAATGGATGATCTAGTCCAAGTGCAGTTGAAGAAAATGGCTGAGGTGATTAAAAAATAGCAAGATCGTGACAAGGGCAAGAAGGTCTTCGCGAGCAAAAACCTCTACAAAGGCATCACTTCTGTCAGGAATAATCAAGATCCAAAAAAGAAGATGAACTCCGCCTTCTTCGTTAATGCCAACTGCGATGATTGCAAAGATAGCAAAGGCAATCATACAAGTCAGAAAGAGAAATCTTCTAAGCACAGTGGAAAATTGAGTCAACAGAAAGAAAAGATAAAGCGGGACGGCTGGGGTTACGATCGCCAGTTTACTCCTCTCGAGCAGTCTCTCGATGAAATCCTTGAATATATGTTGGCCAAAGAATTGGTAAAACTCCCAAAAGTCACAAATCCTCTCACAATCATGGGAAGATTTATGGACCAGTTCTGCAAATTCCATCGGGCGGTAGGGCATGATACCGACCACTGTTTTGTCTTCAAGAACATTGTCCAAGATTATATCGACAAGAATTTCTTCGTTGAGAATGAGAAAGAATATTGGTCAACTATCTCGGCCAAGTCTCAACAGAAGTCAAGCAATCAGCAAAAAGTACAACATGACGGTCGGAACCATGACCGTAAGATGGCCCCATTGGATCAAATACTCGAGAGTTTCCTGGAATACATGCTCACAAAAGATATGGTCGGATCTCCAGAGGCTCACTTTACTCTTTCTGCCGATGATTGCAATCATGATAACTATTCAGAGGGATCTAAGGGCCAAAAAGGAAAGTTCTCCAACAATGATAAGCGTCTTCAATCTAGTCCTCAGCATAAAGAGAAAGGTCAAGAAAAGTCAAAGCACAAGGATTGGAGAAAGAATCGAAAGTTCACCCCTCTGGATCAGACACTAGAGAGTGTTCTGAAATACATGCTCCCAAAAGATATGATCTGTTTACCTAAAGTAGCTGATCCTGTAACAGTCATGGGCAGATTCAAAGAAAAATTCTGTAAATTTCATCGGGCAGTAGGGCATGACACTGAGAATTGTTTCATCCTGAAGAACATCATTCAAGATCGCATCGACAAGATCCTTGTTGAAAATGAGAAAGATACCAGTTGACCATCCTGATCAAGTTTTCCAAGAAACTGATAATGTCAATGCTATGTCATCTTTAATCATTTTGCTTTTGGTCATTTTAAAAGGACAATACAGTCCCAATTTTCTTACCAACTTGTT